>NC_056750.1:711235760-711835760 GCF_019279795.1 Protopterus annectens | reverse complement strand
TCAATCTGTCAGCTATCACATTGGACTTGCCCGGTATGTGAGTAGCCACTAGGAAGCGTTTGGTGGAGACTGCCCATTCCCAAAACTTCATGGCTTCTCTGCAAAGAGGATAGGATCTGGTCCCTCCCTGTTTGTTCAGGTACCAAACAACTGACATGTTGTCTGAGTGAACGGCAATCACGCCTTGAGGGAGATAATCGTGGATGGCTTGAAGGGACAGAAGTACTGCCCTCATTTCCAAGATGTTGATATGAAGCAAAATCTCTTCCGGATGCCATTTGCCTTGGACTGACCTGCCCAGGGAATGCCCCCCCCCCACCCCATCTGGGAGGCGTCCGTGGTCAAAGTGGCCGCCTGAGGAGGTAGAACAAAGGGTCGTCCCTGATCCAAGTTGGAGGGCACTAGCCACCAGCGAAGGTCCCGTCTGCAAGATTCCATGATCCATACAAGGTGGTTGAGGGGGAGTTCCTGAAAGGACCACTGAGCTGAGAGGAGCCACTGGAGAATCCTCATGTGCAACCTTGCCAAGGGGACTAGAAGAACCGTGGCGGACATGGATCCCAATAGCTGCAGGACCATTCTGGCTGGGGCTTTGGACCTGGGAAGTAAGGCTCGAACTTGATTTTGTATGGTTTGAATTCTGTCTGTAGGTAGATAGACCTGCATTTGGTTTGAATCTATCTCTACCCCTATGAATCTTATTCGTTGAGATGGCCGCAACGCAGACTTTGGCCAATTGAAGGTGATTCCAAGGGAATTGCCCAGTGATATAGTGGCTTGTAGGCTCCGCAGAAGTAGATGCTTGGAGGTGGCAGTTAGGAACCAGTCGTCTAGATACAGAAACACCTGGAATCCTAGACTTCTCAGGTGAGCAGTCACTACTGCCAAGCACTTGGTGAACACCCTGGGGGCTGTGGTGAGACCAAAGGGCAGCGCACGGAACTGAAAATGACTGCCTCCTAGGCTGAAGCGCAGATGTCTCCTGGATGCTTGATGTACCATGATATGATAATACGCGTCCTTGAGATCTATGGAGCACATCCAAACACCTTTCTCCAGCAATGGGAGAATGGTTTGTAGAGTGACCATTCGGAACTTGGACTTTCTGACTGAACGGTTTAGGATGCTGAGGTCCAAAATGGGCCTCAAGTCCCCGGTCTTTTTTGGCACCAAAAAGAATCTTGAGTAAGTCCCTAATCCGATCTGGTCTGCGGGGACTGGTTGGATGACTCCTTTTTGCAGCAGCTTTGAAATTTCTGAGGCTGCGGTATCCCGTTGACTGGGTGGCGGGTCCGGGATTGTTTTGGACTGGGGGGGGGGGGTGAGAGAATGGGATGGAGTAACCTCCGGCGATGTCAGAGACTCATCAGGGGAGTCAACGTGCTTCCTCTTGCACGATCTCTTCCTGGGAGGTTCTTCCGAAGAGGCTTCAGAAGGACCTCCAGGAGGGGGAGAAACCCCAGCGGGGGTAACCTGAGGCCCAGGGGCTCCGCTGTCTAAGGACAGGGGGACTGCCAATGACCCAGTCTCCAAATGTAGGGAAGGAGCTGGGGAAACCGTGGAGGTAGCCAAAGAAGATTTGGCTAAAGCACTCCTCATAGCCCTGAAGGCGGGACCACCAGAATCCTGGGAGGGTCCCACTTCCATGGCCACAACAGTGGACGGTACTCCCGCCGACGCACCAAGAGGGAGACTTGGGACCGAAAGCATCAATCCCGAAGCCTCCCCCCCAGGGCCGAAGGAAGAAGTCCGTGTACTGAACTCCGACCCAAGAGCCGGAGTTGGAGCAAGGGTCGGGCCCGACCCTAACACCTCCACAGGTTCCACCAGCACCGGCTCCAACGGTGCCGAAGCTGTTGGAGGAGGAATCACAGTAGGGGAATGGACCATCGGCTCCGAAGCCAAATGGGCTGGAGCCAAAACCAGCTTTTGGAACACCGGAGACTGGAAGTGTCGAAGGAGCACCCTGTCGATGTCCGAATCAGACATCTTGGATGATCTCAAGGATACCGATCGGGCCCGAACCGATTTCTCCATCGGCTCCGAAGGGCTCAGGGACCGGCTCCGAAAGGACTCAACAACTATCGGCTCCGAGGAAGGTTTCAAGGAAATTTCCCTCGGTGCCGATAAGGACTTTGGAGTCTGAGCCGATAATCCTCATCGGCTCCAATATCAGTGGAGCCGATGAGGGTGACCCGCCTCTCGATGCCCCATACCTCGGCTCCGAAACCAGAGGGGTCGAGGCTGGAGGCATCGAGGCAGACCGTTCCGACCTCGGCTCCGAAGTCCGTGGAGCCGATGGAGAAGTCTGCTTAGTTTTTTTAGCAGTCGGTTCCGACTGACTGGTCGGAGCCGACGCTTTCTTCTTTTTAGAAGGAGACGGAGAGGAAGATAAAGCCTCCTCGAAGGAAGGCTTGATTAATCCTTTGAGGATTAATTTGTTTTTCCTCTCCTGGAGGACTCTAGAAGAGAACGCATGGCATACACTACATGACTCTTGCAGGTGTTTAGCACCTAAGCAATAGACGCACGAGGAGTGGTCGTCCGTTATGGACATTTTAAAACCACACCTCGTGCATTTCTTAAACCCGAGGGTTTGTGTTCTTTCGACATAACCAAGCCAAAACACAGTTGTCTACAACTAGAAGAAGGGTTTGACACAAGAAAAAATATATCCCTACTTTAGTGTTAAAATTTTAAACTAAAACCTTTTTTTTTTTTTTTTTTAAGACAAGACAAACTTTCCACAAAAGAGAGAGAGATAGAGAGGGTCAAGACCCTCTAACTTAACTCTTACTTGACCCACACACAACAACTAAGGTAGTAGAAACCACAGGGGAAGGCCCCTCTAACTTAAACGGGAACCTTCCCTGAAAGGAAAAAACACGAAATCCTCAACTAAAACTACCAAAACACACTCGTATACAAAGAATAGCCGTTAAAACAGCTTTTGGATTTAAATCAAGCAAATTACTGACAGGAAAAAGCCTAAATAAATAGTACTTAGCCCAGCCAAGTTGAGACTACGTCTAAGCTCTGTAAGTGGCAAACGAGATCTGGGGCATTAGTGGTGGTGCATCCTGGGATAAAGATAGCTCAGCCAATAAGAGGCCTCGCTCTATAGCATAAGCGTGCCGAGTCGGAGCCGAGGGATCGGCTCCGAGCCCATCAGTACAGAATGTAGGCGAGATAGGATCACATAACATCAGTATCTTTTCCACTTTTCAGCATAAGATTTTTTAGTACTTGGTCTCCTTGCTTCCAGAATGACATCTAGCACCTTACTTACTGAAGGATGCTATTGGAGAGCTCAAGGAATTAGCCAGGCTGCAAGGTTCATGGTTTGAAGCCGAGGATGCAGAATCTGGCTCACCTGCTGGGACAGCAGGAAAGGTGTCTGAGGTTGGTGCCATGGATCCAGCAGTATCATACTGCGCAAGAGAGGGTACCAGAGCTGGCGAGGACAGTCTGGTGCAATCAGTAGTTGTTCTTGGTTTGTCCTGTTTGATCTTTAGCAGAACCTTTAAGAGGTGAGGCAGAGGGGGAAAGGCATAAACTGAGAGGCCTTCCCAGGTAAAGGACAGGGCATCCACTTTCCAAGCTTGACTGTGGGGAGTCCTTGTGGAGAATTTGTCCAATTCGCAGCTCTGAGGGGAGGCAAACAGGTCTATCACTTGAGTCCCCCATTTTTTCCTCAAGAGGTTGAAGATCTTTGGTTCCAGTTTCCATTCGTGTGGGTCCATGAGATTTCTGCTTAGGTCATCTGCCAGTGAATTTAGCTTGCCTGGCAGGAACTGAGCTTGTAGGTGCACTCGGTAGCTCAGGGCTGTGTTCCACATAGCCATGGCTAGTCTACAGGGTATGAGTGGGTTCCCCCCTGCTTGTTTATGTACCACGTAACTGTGGTGTTGTCTGTCTTTACCAATAGTTGTCCTGGAAGGATATGGTCTTTGAAGGCTCTCGGGCAATTCTGTACAGCTAGCATTTCATTTTGGTTGATATGCAGGTGCATTTGACTCGAGTTCCATTTGCCTTGAATGCACCACCCTGCCATGTGAGCCCCCCATACATAGTCTGATGCGTCTGTAGTCAGGGTTTGGGCATCAGGGGGTAAACTGAAAGCCCCTTGTTTAGGTGGCAGGCCTCTGCCCACAAAAGGAACTCTGTCTTAATACAAGGAATGATAGAAATTGTCTCCAGGTCCTGAGAATGTTGACACCATAGGCTTTTTAGATACCATTGTAGTTTCCTCATACGCAGCCTTGTATACGGAATTAGTAGAATGCAAGAGGCCATGAACCCCAAGGCTTGCAGGATTTTGCTTGCAGATAGCTGGGTCTTTGTGGCCAATAGTCTGAAGTAAGCTGTCAAATAAACTTCTTTCTCTGGTGTGAGGTAAGCCATCTGGGAAGTTGTGTTCAAGCTTGCTCCCAGGAATACAATTTGCTGGCAGGGTACTAGATAAGATTTCTTTTCATTTATGGTGTACCCCAGCAAGGTTAGAAGTTTCTTTAAAAAAGCCAGATGTTTTAATAGCAATTCCTGGCTTTCGACCTGAATTAGACAATCGTCCAGGTATGGGTATAGCTGAATGTTTCTCTGCCTGCAAAATGCAATGGCTGGAGCTAGCCACTTTGTGAATACCCTGGGCGCAGTAGATAACCAAAGGGAAGTGCAGAGAACTGATAGTGCATGGAGTCTGCTCTGAAGCGTAGGAATTTCCTGCAAGATTCCCTTACTGGAATGTGCATGTAAGCTTCCTTTAAGTCTAAGGTTGCCAACCAGGCATCATTGCCTAGCATAGGAAGCAGATGTTGAAGTGTTAGCATTTTGAATTTTGGGATTACCAAAAAGGAGTTTAGAATAGAGAGGTCCAGGATAGGACGCCAGGAACTATCTTTTCTGCGTACCAGGAAGAGTCGAGTAAAAACCTTGTCCCCTTTCTTCTGCTGGGACAGACTGAATAGCCCTGATACTTAGAAGAGAGAACCTGCTGTTGAGCCTCTGCCCACTGATTGGGGGGTACGTCTGGCCAACCGTTAGGGGTTGGTAAGGTGTGAAAGTAGAATCTGTATCCTTGGAAGACTATATTTAAGACTCATTTGTCCTGGGTAAAGAGTTCCCAGTTTTTAGCATGCAGGGCAATCTTTCCCCCTAAAGGAACAGGCAGTTGATCAGGGCTTGGAAGGTTTAAGATTAAGTCATTGTGCCATTTTTACACAGGGGGGTGTCTTACTATTTTCAGCTTTGGAAGTGGGAGCCCCCCACTGCTTAGGCCTGTGTGCGCTTTGAGACTGTAGCCTAGGTGGTCTGCTGTTCCTGGTTTTGAACTGAGAAGGCCTGGAAGAGACAGGAAAGGGCCAATTCTTAGAAGGCCAATGCCTACTAAATATGGGCAGCTGTAACTGCAGGAAATCTTTAACAGTTTGCATAGATTTAGCTTTTTCCTCCATCTTTTTAAGGACTACTTCTGCTTTGTTGCCAAACAGGCGGTCTTGGTTTAAGGGAGCATCCAGTAATTTAGCTTTAACATGATCTGGCAAGTTCTTCTCCTTAATCCAAGCATGCTTTCTAAGTACAAACCCAGTGACAGCAGCCCTGCAAGATGCTTCTAAAGAATCAAAACCACATTGCAAAGTATGTTTACCAACTTGTTCAGCAGAATGCATTAAATCCTGTAATTCTTTATGCTCAGCACAGTCAAGAATCAAAATCATTTTCTGTATAAGTAGTCCCATAATATGTTGCTGATACTTTAACATATGAAACTGGCAGTTTAAGGCCCTAATGGCCAAAGTAGCAGAAGTGTATGCCTTCTTACCCCCATATGTCCAGGGCCCTGGAATCTCTATCAGAGGGGGTATGATTTTTGGCAGTAGTTGCCTTAATGCCTTTAGGTTCTTGGGAAATGGTCTCTGGGTCTGCAGTAGGATTCTTAAAGAGGAACTTGTGAGAGTCAGGTATTCTGTAATACCTGTCAGGTTTTCTGGGAGCTGGGGGTACGGTGTCTGGGGCCAGGCTGGATTCCAAGAAGGCATCATCCACAATATCCAGAACAGGAGGGATAGCTAAAGGCCTGTGTTGAGGGAGGAGTAAGAAGTCCTCTTTTTGGAGTCAGAGAAATCCTGGCTTTCCCAGCGGAAATGCTCCCCGAGTGTGTGCAAGGTTTCACCAAAAGAAAAATCTTCTGGAGGGGAAGCAGAGGGAATGGAATCCTCTGCATCAGAATCCTCATAGGTAGATAAGAGCAAATCCTGGTAATCAGAAAAAACAAAAATTTCAGAATCCTGATCAGAAGAATCAGAAGGAAAATCAGTTATAGGTCTCTTAGAGGGGGAAGGCTGGCTTCCCCTAATTAAAGTAATAAGGACTTCAGCCATTCTTATTTGTTTTTCAAGCATATGGGGCCTGACCATGCGGTTTGGACGTCGGTTTTCTAGGCGTGGGTCAAGTTTTAGGCCTTGAAGAAGAAGATGGCGTTGGTCTGAAATGCAAGTCTGTAAGCCTGAATACACCCTCAGAAGCCAGTGCCTGCACAGCGGCTTCGGACCCATCCAAGGTACAGATATCTGCAGGTTCCACAGTCGAAGCATCTTGCAGCATACCGGACTTCTAATGGGTATCAGCAGAGGCCTGCAAATCTGAAGTAGTGGGTATCAGGGGCTGAGAAAGCGCCTCACTGAGTACCGGCGAACTGGCGACTAGCTTATTGGAAGTGTCGTCAGCAGTTTTGGACCTGTGCGGTCTGTCTCTGTCTTTATCTTTACGTTTTTTGGAATATCGGTAGTCGGATGGCTTACAGACATTTCTGGATAGCTAAACCGAGAACCAAAATAATTTGCTGCAAAGATAGACCAACGACGAATAGTTCGGGGGTTGAATAAAGCACAAAACTGACAGCGAAGGACATCGTGGTCTGGGCCTAAGCAAGGAATGCAGTACGAATTAAAATATTTGAGGTATTTGCTTTCCACAGGTAAGACAATTGTTAACTTTTACTGACATTGGTTTAAGAGCAAGAAAAAGGATCCTCAACTGGGTACTTAGCTTTTTTGAAGATTTCAGTTCTGAAACTCGAAAATGAAAATTTCAGGAGTCGGACGACCGACACTTGCAAACTGCTTCTGCTTCGGGCACCGTGTGGCAAGAAAGACTGATGTAATGGTGTCGGCTGCATGTTTTATACCCCTGACGACCTGATGTCATGGAAAAGGAGACAGCATCCGACGCAGGAATCCAAGACTCTGGTATTCAGGCAGGCTGAGGGCTACCTGCAGGCAGATAACCCAAATGTAATGACTGCAACAGTGAAACACGAAGAACATCAAAAGTATTTAGCTATAATAAGGGCCCAACGATGTACAGTTCTGGCACTGAACAAAGCACAAAAGCAACAGCGGGGGACGTCGTGGTCTGGGCCCTAAACAGGTGACAAAGTAAGAATGGAAATCTCGGTGTGGCATTTTCTTTTCACATGCGAGACAATTGTTAACTTTTTCTGACATCGGTTAGAGCAAGAAAAAGGGATCCCCAATGGGGTACTTAGCTTTAGAAGACTTCAACTTCAGTTTCGGAAACGAAAACTCAGGTAGCAGCCGACCGGCACTCGTGCAAACTGCTTCTGCTTCGGGCTCCTCGGCAAGAAAGATTGATGTAATGGCGTTGGCTGTCTGTTTTTATACGACTGATGACCTGACGTCAGTCCTGAAGCGACAGCAACTGACGCACAAATAATAAGCCTCTGGTATTCGGGCTGACTGAGGGCTACCCCTGGCAGGATAACCCAAGTGTGATGACTGCAACAGTGAAACAAGAAGAACATCTATAGCTATTCAGACGGACAATATGTCAGTGTTCTGGTACATCAACAAGCAGGGAGGAGCCATATCTTATCCCTGTGTCGAGAAGCTATGTGAGTGTGGCAAAGGGCTCTCTCTACCAACCGCTTTCTGGTGGCAGTGCACATTCTGGGAGAATCGAACAGCTTGGTGGACAGGCTCAGACGAATTTTACTAATGTCTCACAAGTGGTCCCTGAAACAATCCATGGCAAGCAAACGTTTTCAGAAATGAGGTCAACCTTGCTGCGATCTTTTTGTGTCACCTAGCAACAACAAATGTGGCAGGTAGTTTACCTTGATCTCCCTCAGGGACAGTCACCCAGGGATGCTCTAGTCCATGCCTTGCCTCCCGGCCTCCTCTATGCTTTTCTCCCACTTCCCTTAATTCCCAAATACTTACAGAAGGGCTCTCAGGTTGAAGAGAAAGGTAATCCTCATTGCATTCTTCTGGTCTCAAAAAACCTGGTTCCCCTTTCTTTGGTCTCATCTGATTTGCCCACCGGTGATGCTGGACCAAACTCTGGATCATCTTTCTTACCCATTAGGGCACCCTCACCTGGACATACAAGGATTAAAACTAAACGCATGGTTCCTCCAATTCCAATGATGGCGAGACACCCCAGGCTGTCCTCCCCCATTCAGAAAATATTGATCTCTGCCCATAAATCTTCAACCAGAAAAATTTATAAGAGCAAATGAAAAAGATTCTCTATAATGGGTGCAACAGAAACAAATGGATCCTTTCACAGCCCCTGTCTTGGTAGTTGTAGATTTTTTGGCTTTTCTTTTCAATAATGGAGCTAGTTAATCCACAGTTAAAGTACAGCTGGCAGCTATCTCCAACTTCCATTATGGACAAGATTCTTCCTCACTGGCTTCATCCCTCTATAAATGATCCTACACTCCTCCTTGGGACTTGACCATAATTTTTCAAGCTTTAGTCTGTCCCAGCTACAGTAGATTTACAATTTCTTTCTTGGAAGACATTGTTCCTGGTAGCTATTACTTCAGCAAAAAGAGTCACTGAACTTCAGGCTCTCAACTGCAA
Source organism: Protopterus annectens (assembly GCF_019279795.1). Classification (NCBI taxonomy): domain Eukaryota; kingdom Metazoa; phylum Chordata; order Ceratodontiformes; family Protopteridae; genus Protopterus; species Protopterus annectens. The sequence goes on along the minus strand of NC_056750.1, from coordinate 711,826,872 downwards.
ATTTCCTTATCTCAACTGCAAATTTCCTTACTTGTCATTTCACAAAGATACAGCAACCCTTCACACCAATCTTCCTTAATTTTCAGAATAAGGGAGAGTACACTCTTCATTTGCATGAGGTACACAGACAACTTTTTTTTAGTCAGATAGAACAAAGTCTTCCAGGAAGTCTTAACAGTTGTTCATAACCCTTTCAAATGTTAAAAAAGATAAACCCATTACTAAGACTATCTTAGCTAGATGACTGAAAGGCTGTATTTCCTTTGTTTATTCCTCCAAGAATATTCCAGTGCCTGTTCAGATTTAGGCTTATTCCACAAGGTCTATGGCAACTTCCCAAACCTTTTGGTTGAAGGTGTCTATTGAAGACATTTGTGCAGCAGCTACTTGGTCAAACCCTCATACTTTTATTGCACATTATAAGTTGGACATCATCTCCAGGAGCAGACGTGCCTTTGGCTCTGCTGTATTCTGGAATATCCTTCTATATGGGCCACCCTAGGTTACTATAGCTGGGGTCTCGGTCCCACAGGTTAATGAATAAGTGAAGATGACATCAGATAAAAAAGTTATTTTCTTACCATAACATTTCATATGTGTAGCCTATCTTCATTCCCCCCCCCCTCCAATTCAAGATTTCAAGAGATCTGATGGATATGTTCATAGGAACCACAGTTCCTTACTGAGCTCCTGACATTCTAATTTTTATCCTGTGTTGGCATTGTTGGCCTATTTGTTAACCACAGATAGCAGTTATTGCAAACTCGATCTGAGGTAATCTGGAAGAGTGGGGAGCTCGAGCTTGGAATCTTTAGCTAGTGAAGTGGCCAATTGGTTCTGAGAGTCAGAATGGAAACCCGCAAGTTAATGAAGAATGAAGATAGACAATACAGATGGAATGTTATAAAGAGCATAACTTTTTTTTTTTTTTTTTTAGTTAAGTTTAACAACTTGGATGCTTATTATTGGGAGGACTGTTCTGGTATCATCAGCCCCCTTTTTCCCATTTTTCTACATGGGGTTGGGGTATTGTGTTATCTGTCACCAACTCTCTCAATTCAGTCCCACACTCTTGTCTTCTTCAACACTCCTGCCTGACTGTCGCAGATCTTCTTTCACACAATCCATCCACCTCTTTGCTGGACGTCCTCGCTTCCTCTTACCTTCTTCCTGCCTGTCCCAAATCTTCCTCACCAGACTGTCTTCTGCTTTTATACACGTGCCCAAACCACCACACTCTGTTACCTTTGATCTTTTCTGCAACTGGAGCTACTTTATCTTCTGCTCTAATGTCCTCATTTCATCTGTCCCACAGTGTGCATCCTACCACCTTTCTGAGGCACTTCATTTCTATCACCTCTAGCTTCTTCAGCTGTTCTGCTTTTACTGCCTGGGTTTCTTTACCATACAGTAGTACTGGTCGCACCAGTGTCTTGTACACCTTACTCTTCAGCTTCTTTGGCATTCTTCTGCCATAGACTACACTTGATAGTCTATGACAGTTGGCTGCAGCCCCTCTGACTCCTAGCCTTGACCTCTTCATTCAGGCTACCCTTCCCCTCATCCACACCTCCCAGACACTTGAAGTTGTTTACCTGTTCCACTAGCTTCCCTTCTATCTCTATTCTCAGCTTCTGATTTCCCCAATTTGCTGCCTTTACCACCGTCTTATCTGTGCTTAGTTTCACTCCGTGTGTCTTCAGATTTGCATTCCATTCTCCTATCCTTTCCTAACGTTCTAGCTAAGAGTCTGTCTGTAATACAGCACCATCTGCATACAGCAGCTTTGTTGATCCATCCCCTACAACCTGTTTGCTAATGTGCATCACCAGTATGGACAGCAGTGGGCTCAGAGCTGAACCCTGGTGTACACCCACTGGGAACCCCCTCTGTGAGGCAGAACACTGTTCGTACTTGAGTCATTGGGTCTTCTACATAGCCTGCACTAATTCTACCAATGTTTCTGGGACTTCAAACCACTGCAGTACTGCCCAGATCAACTTTCTTGGGACCTTGTCATAAGCTTTCTCCAAGTCTAGGACTGCCCAGTTGGACACTCCTCATCTCTAGCTACTTCTCAAGTATCCGTATCAATCCAATCAGGTCAATTGTGCTGCATCCTGAAATGAATCCAAACTGCTCATCTCCCATCTTACATTCTACTACTCTGCGTATTCGTTTTATCATTCACCCTCTCCACAACTTTCATGCAGTGTGTTAGGAGTTTAATGCCTCTGTACTGCCCACAGTTGTGGATATCCACTTTGTTCTTGTACAATGGCACTAGTATGCTTATTCTCCAGTCATCTGGGATATGCCTTTCTCTCCACACTGCTATTAGTACTCTCAGGAGACATTTCTCCCCTATCCCACCCAGCATCTTTATCATATCTGCTGTGATCTCATCTGAGCCTGCTGCTTTCCCTGGCTTCATCTTCCTTCGTGCTGTTCTCACTTCTTCTAGGGTGGGCTCCTCCTCTTCTCTCATCATAGGCTGTTTCTGGGGCAGTACAGCTTCTGTGGGGGTTTCTTCATTCAGAAGCTGCTGGAAATACTCCTTCCATCTGCCTTTGCAGTCCACTGGACTGGTGAGCAGGTTGTTGCTGGCATCCCTTATGAAGGGTGTCTGACTATCTTCTTTATCTTTCTGTTTTTGCCTTGCAACCTGATATGGTTTTTTTTTTGTGCTCCTTACTGAGTCACTTCCAGAAGTTGGTACAGTGCCTCTGATGCCCTATTCTTTGCTACTGCAACTTCTTTCTTAGTTTCTTTGTTAGCCAACCAGTATTTCTTCCTAGTCTGGTCAGTCTTTTCTATCTCCCACTGCTTCCTGTGCTACTTCTTTCTTTTGATGACTTCCTGGACTTATGCATTCCACCACCAGCTTTCCTTACGTACCTTATTTCCATACCTGGCTCAGCCACATACCTTTTCTCTAGTCCTAACACATGCTATTCTAGGCGCGGCCATTCTTCTTCAACTCCATCTATTCCCTCCTGTTCTTGGGGTGCTAGAGCCCTGAGTAATTCCTTAAACTGTTGTACTTTTTCTCCAGTAAACTTCTAGGTCTTCAGCCTGGCCTCTGTTGACTTTAGAGCCTTCTCTGACCACTGCTTGCAGCTAACTGTGGCAATTAGTGGTTTATGCTGTGGGCCAGCTGTTTCACATTCAGTGCCTTTTCCTTACTAGGAGGAAGTCTACCTGAACTGCATGTTGACTACTCTTGTATGTGATCTTGTGACTGTCTCTCTTTCTAAACCATGTGTTGGCTATCAAGCCATTTGCCAGACAGAAGTCTAGAATGGCTTCTCCTTCTTTATTCCTGTTGCCCTACCCATGTGGACCCAGGCAGTCCTCATATCCTGTTATGTCTGTCCCAATATGTGCATTCAAATCACCCATTATCAACACCAATTCATGTTGTCCTGCTTTATCTACTAGGTCCTGCAACTGCTGTCTGAATGCACTCTTCCTCACTATCACAACCCTGTGGTGGGGCATAGGCTGAGATTATGAATACTGCGCTATCATTACACTGGAGTCTGACTGCCATGATTTTGTCATTAATTCTGATGATATCCCTTACTGCCTTCTGAAGCCTCTCTCTCACCACAATTCCTAAACCATTTCTAGCCTGCCCTCCACCTGAGTAGTAGACTCTAGATCCCAAGCTAGGTGGCTTTGCTGCACTGCCCTTCCATCTCATCTCTTGGATACATAGGATGTCCAGCCTCCTTCGTATCAACATGTCATTCACTCTGTTCTGGTATATTAGCAGAATAAAAGAGCATCATCATCTAAAAGATTTGTATGTATGTTATATGGATCCTTGTACTAGCATTTCTGCAAATAGAAGGAAGCTAGGTGTTCCTGAGCTTTTTTTTTTTTTTTTTTAAACCTTACTCAAGATGTTAGCCGGTGGCTCCTCTACCTGCATCCAACTGGCCCATTTGTTCTGTAGAGCAGGATCCCTATAGACCATTCATTCTTGCCATGGAAGCCTTGCCATCCCCTCTTTTCACTGATGTTGGGTGGTAGGAGTGGGACAAATTGCTGGTATTGAGGAGCAATCTACCCTTTCCCTCAGTGTCTCCGAGTTCTGCTACCACAAGGAACATGTACACTGACCCTTGCTGCCCCCTACACATATGCACTATGGCAGTCTGTGTTCCTCAGGCCTTTGTTCTCCTGGTGCAACACCCAGTACTCCAATTAGGCATCACCCAGATGGTGAGCCAAGTTGCCTCTCTCCCCTAAGGATTGTTGAGCTTATAACATATGCTCACTCCCATCACTCCCTTCCAAATCCATAAGATGATGGCTTTACTAAATGCACTTGGTTCTCCTAGGCCATAGTCAGGGCTTTAACCAACTAATTTAGCAGAGTTGGATAGGTGTTTTTTTTCCCCCCTCATTTGGACGTAAAGTGCAATCTGTAATCTATGGAGACAACAAGCAAGATCTACTGAACAGTAAGTCAGGCTTGAACAACTCGAGCAGGAGGAGGCTAGTACGTCACCTATCCTGGAGTAACCTTGGAAAGGAGTGGAGGGTAAAGGGCTGGGGTGAAGTTTTTGGATGGAGGGGAGGAAGGGAAAACATTGGTACCATTACAGATGCTCCCTTTTGAAGACTAATGCCCAAGGTTCCCCAGATCTTCCCTCTTGTCCTCCTTATGCCATTTTCACTGCTTTGTGGCCATGTCACATTTTATTCATTTACTTTTCCCTGACTCCAGTAGTGAAGTACAGTTGTGTACACTTACCATAAATGTAGATGTTAGAGTGTATTCACTGTTGCAGTCATTACATTTGGGTTATCTGCTTGCAGTAGCCCTCAGTCGGCCTGATTAATAAAGTCTTGGGTCCTGCGTCAGTTGCTGTCCCTTCTTCCATGACATCAGGGGTATAAAACATGCAGCAGACGCCATTACATCAGTTTTTCTTGCCCCAGATATCAGGTGCCCCCCTAATGGGAAGCAATTAAATCTATAACTACAAGGATATACCTCCAACAAAAAAAGCAAATACACCAAAAAGATTTTTGAGCATAGTAAGTGAGGGTAGAGGTATAGCCAAAAGAAGAAAGGGGGCTGGAGGGAGGGTAACCAGGACTGCAACAGTGAATACACTCGAACATCTACATTTATGATAAGTGTACACAACTGTACTATGTTCTTCGTGTTTCACTGTTGCAGTCATTACATTTGGGTAGATTCCCAAAGCCAAGGTTGGGAGGAGGAATTTAAATAGAATTAGGAGCAGCTATATGGCCCTGCAAAACTAGCTCTGGATTTAGAGAAAATTGGCAAATGATAATGCTTGGTGAAAGTAAGTACCGAACTCCAGGTAGCAACTTTTAGGATGTCTCTAGTAGGGACGCCCCTGAGAAAGGCTGTAGCGGTAGAAGCAGCACTGGTTAAATGGGGTCTGATGACCTGTGGGATAGGTTTTCCATGGTGCTTATAGCAGAAATGAATGCAGTGGCCTATCCATTTTGAAATGGTTTGTTTTGAAAAAGCTTTCCCCTCTGTCCCTGCAGCAAATGCCACCAGCAGTTGTTCGGATTTCCTTTGAGGTTTAGTCCTATCCAAGTAGGATCTAAGCTGTCTGTGCACATCTAAAGAGTGCAGTATCCGTTCCCCTTTGTTCTGTGGGTTAGGAAAGAAGGTAGGCAAATGAATGGACTGATTAAGAGCCACATTGGATACCACCTTGGGCATGAAGGAGGGATTGGTTCTGAGGGACACCATGTCCTCATGAAAGATGATGAAAGGTTCCACTGCCATAAGGGCCTGTAATTCAGATACCCGTCTTACAGAAGTGATTGCTAAAAGGAAAGCTGTTTTCCAGGAAAGAAATTTTAAATCTGCAGTAGCAGCTGGCTTGAAAGGAGGAAGAGTGAGTTTCTCCAAGACAAAGTTATGATCCCAGGCTGGAGTTGGAGCTCTCCTGGGTGGCCTTAAATTTTTGGCCCCTCTGAGGAACTGCTTGAGCAGTGGGTGAAAGAAGAGGGAAGGCTCTGTGCTATAATGAGCTGAAGTGGCTGAGGCATTAATTGTGATGGAGGAAAAGGACAAACCCTTATGAAGCATCTCAGTCAAGTACTGTAGAATCTGAGGTAAATTGGGCACTGCTGCATTCATTGCTTGAGATTGCTTCCAGGCACAAAATCTTTTCCATTTTGCAGCATAAGATTTTCTAGTACTAGGCCTCCTTGCCTCTAAAATGATATCCATCACTGATTTACTGAGGGATGGTCAAGGAGAGATTAGGTAATTAGCCAGGCTTCTAGATTCATGGTTTGCAGCTGAGGGTGCAGAATCTGGTTCTCCTTCTGAGACAACAGGGAAGGAGTCTGAGGCAGGTGCCATGGAGCCAAGCGTGACGTGGTTACCAGTGTTGGTGAGGTCAGTCTGGTGCAATTAAAATCGTCCTTGGCTTGTCCTGTTTGATCTTTAGTAGTACCTTGGAGAGCAGAGGCAGAGGAGGAAAGGCATAAACTGATAGGTTTTTCCAGCTGAAGGACAGAGCATCCACGTTCCAAGCCAGCTTGTGGGGAATCCTTATGCAAAATGTGTCCAGTTGATGGTTTTGGGGGGAGGTAAAGAGGTCTATATCTGGGCTCCCCATTTGCTTGTCAACATGTTGAAAATCCTTGGTTCTAGTTTCCACTTGTGTGGGTCCATGACGTTTCTGCTTAGTCCATCTGCCAGTGTATTTAGTTTTCCTGGCAGGAATTGAGCTTGTAGATTCACTTGGTAGCTCAAGGCTGTGTTCCACAATGCCATGGCTAGTCTGCAGAGGGGGTAAGAATGTGTACCCCCCCTGCTTGTTTATGTACCACATGACAGTGGTATTGTCTGTCTTTACCATTAGTTGTCCTGGAAGAATGTGGTTCTTGAAGGCTGTCAAAGCATTATGTACAGCTAACATTTCCTTTTTATTTATGTGCAGGTGCATTTGAATTGGGTTCCATTTGCCCTGAATGCACTTCCCTGCCAGGTGAGAACCCCCATTCATAGTCTGATGCATCTGTTGTTAAGATTGGGGCGGCAGAGGTAATCTGAATGGTAGTCCCCTGTTTTGGTGGCAGGCCTCTGCCAACCAAAGGAACTCTAGGTGTAGGCAAGGTATGATAGGAATCCTTGCTTCTAGATCCTGTGAATGTTGACACCATAGGCTTTTGAGATATCACTGCAGTTTTCTCATATGCAGCCTTGCATATGGAATTAGTACTGTACTTTAACTGCTGCATTGCCAGCCCTGTTACAGATGACAGAGGCATCTGTAAGTGATCGCTGGGTGACTTTTTTTAGTAACGCTCCAGACTGCAAGCCACTTTACAGACTGGTGCAGTTTGCTCTTTCAACCCCCCCCAGCAATAGCTTTGTGGAAAGGGTTTTTTCACTTATGGGGAATGCGTGGACTGATGTAAGAAATAGAATGCTTGTCACTTGTGAAGGCAGAGTTGCAGGTCAAGCTAAACTTTAACATGAGTTGTTCGCAACTTTATTCATTTGTGAGAAATAACCAGCCATTACTTGAGGCTGCTAGATTAAATGCCAAATATAGCTTCAAGTATAAGCAATGATTTCTAGCAAAACTGAAGATACTTTAAACAGTTGCTTTTCTTTTACTATTGTGTGTGGTGAACCCTTAATGTACTGCTTTGAATGAACTGGTGTTTTTAATATCTAATTGTATTTCCATTTTAGTACAACCTGTGATATGAGACTTGGGCTTAGTTTTCCCATGCTTGTGTGTGATGTACTGTTGTATGTAGTGAACCTTTTGAAGTATTGCTAAATAAAGTTTTTTTAATTTACTTTTGACTCGTTGCACATTTTTCTACTTATTGGTAACTGTATGTGATATTAAAGACATATGCTGAAGGGTGCTAGAGTAAAGGGGTGTGGCTATTAAAAGGAATGGGTGTGTCTTGATTGTGCATGGGGCGGGGCTTGTTTGTCAGGAAATGGCACAGTAGAAAGGTGGCAACCCTACTGAGGATACTTTCAATCACCAAAACCAAAAATATTCATGCCATACTATATACTAGATTCCTTACTTTTTTGAAAGTGATTTTTCTTTATAAAAAACAGATTCAGTAAGTTTTACTGGAGATTTTTCATCAGGAGGGACAAACCATCAATAAACAGACAGATTAGTGGAGAATTTTTTAGAAAGTTTAGCTCAGATTCAGAGAAGGTTTGATACTAAGGACTGGAAAGAAGAGATTTCCCCTATAAATCTAATTGCAATATGAAGATCAGGAAATGTGAATTCTCAACGCTGGATTAAAAACACTTATTGGGTGTGTATTGGGAACACCTAATAATAAACCCATGAGTTATGTAGACTTCTCCTCATTGAGGAAGACATTGGGAAGGGACATAACTTACGTATCTGTAAAACACTGGGATTGGACATACTTGTGTATTAGTAACTGGCAGAAAGGTGTAAGCAAATGAAATTTACAACATTCCCAGAGCTGTCGTGTACAAAAATAGTTATTTGGATTTTGGAAGCTAGGTCAGATGAAGTAAAAGAAACAGTAGCACATATTGTCTGTTAATTGCCACGTATATCAAAGGAAATATGATAAACTGCACTGGGAATGGGAAAATAAATTAAACTTAGTGCTGGATGCTCAGGTATGAGAGACTGTTGTCCTACATTACAAATCTGCCTCCATTTCTTGAAAGTTTGCCTTTTTTGGCTGGCAGTGTCTGCACAAATTCTTCTATACCCCAGAGCATTTACTTAAAATGTCACGCAAATTAGATCCTTTGTGTGATAATCTACATTCATTTTTTAGATCTAAATTTCATGCCTACCCACTTCTGTTTTACTACACTGATTGTATTGCTAACACAGATTTACATCTGAGACATTTATTGAAAACACATTGGTAAAGGATAGTTTCATACTGTTCATTTAATTCTGAAATAAGCTTTTGCGGTTTTATTGGACAGATTTTCTTTTTCTATGTTTTTTACATTGCAAAACACAACATTTTATGTAATTGTTGGATTGGATAGTTTGTCCTGTTTTAATGTTAAAAGTTGTAATAAATAAATAGCAAAAGTAGTAGTTTGAGAAGGACGGTAGATGTTTGAGTGTATTCACTGCTGCAGTCAGCACATTTGGTTTATCCTGCCAGGGGTAGCCCTCAGTCGGCTCGAATACTAGAAGCTTAGTATTTCTGCGTTGGTTGCTGTCACTCCAGGACTGACGTCAGGTCATCAGTGGTATAAAATCAGGCAGCCGACGCCATTACATCAGTTTTTCTTGCCCTGTCAGGAGCCCCCACATAGGGAGCTAAGTTATGGTGGAAGACCACCACCAGTAGTAAGTAAACACCAAAAACTCCCTGTAAGGAGAGAGGTAGAGAGAGAGAGAGACCAGGGGAATGAAGGTAGGGAAACCAGAACTGCAACAGTGAATACACTCAAACATCTACATTTATGGTAAGTGTACACAACTGTACTATGTTCTTCATGTTTCACGGTTGCAGTCATCACATTTGAATTGATTCCCAAAGATAAAGAAAAGGGTGGAGGCAGTCAAGAAGACTGTGGGCTGGCTAGGATGCCCTGCAAGACTGTGGGCTGGCTAGGATGCCCTGCAAGACTGTGGTGGCAAAGCCTGCCCTGGATTTGGAGACGATAGGCAGCTGGTAATGCTTGGTGAAGGTATGAACAGATGTCCATGTTGCAGCCTCCAGGATGTCCCCGGTGGGGACCTCTCTGAGAAATGCTGCAGATGTGGAGGTTGCTCTGGTGGAATGTGTCCTGACACCCTTTGGGGGTGGTTTCCCATGCTGTGCTGTAGCAGAAATGGATGTAGTGTGCTGTCCATTTGGAGACTGTTTGTTGGATATGGCCTTGCCTTCTGCTCCTACTGCAGAATCTTAGTTGTCTGTGCACATCCAGAGAGTGCAGAATCCTTTCCCCCTTGTTCTCTGGGTTAGAGAAAAAGGTGGGCAAATGTATGGATTGGATGAGAGCCACTCTGGACACCACTTTAGGCATGAAAGATGGGTTAGTCCTCAGTGTGAGACTGACAGCATGGAAAATGATGAAGGTCTCTACAGCCATGAGTGCTTGTAGCTCTGATACTCTTCTAGCTGAAGTGATAGCCAGAAGCAAGGCTGTTTTCCAAGAGAGAAATTTTAACTCTGCTGAAGCTGCAGGTTCAAAGGGGGGGGGGGGTAGGGCGATCTTTTCCAACACAAAGTTAAGGTCCCAAGCTGGGGTAGGAGCTGCTCTGGGTGGCCTTAAGTTGTTAGACCCTTTTGGGAACTGTTTGATGAGAGGCTGTGAGAAGAGAGGATGCTTTGTTCTGTAATGAGCAGAGATGGCCGAGGTATGAATTTTAATAGAAGAGACGGACATACCCCTGTGTAGTAGATCTGCCAGGTAATCCAGGATGAGAGGTAGGGAGGGCTGTGCTTTTCCGGCTCCCATAGCCTGGATCCAGGTGCAAAACCTTTTTCACTTGTCAGAATAGGATTTCCTAGTGCTGGGGTGTCTGGGCTCACGTATAACATCTAGGACTTGTTTGCTTAGGCTGGCAGCTTGAGGGGTGGTCAGGGAATAAGCCAGGCTGCCAGGTTGAGGGTCTGCAATTGGAGATGCATGAATTCTCCATTCCCCTGGGTCAGAAGTGTAGGGATCTGAGGTAGGTGCCAAGGTGGCAGGGGTGACCGGCTGCACAACAGTGGGTATCAGTGCTGGTGTGGCCAGTCTGGGGCAATCAGGATTGCCCTCGGTTTTTCTTCCCTTATTTTGTGCAGTAACTGTGATATGAGTGGTAGAGGGGGAAATGCATAGACCTAGAGGTTTACCCACTGGAAGGATACAGCATCCACTTTCCACTCCTTGCTGTGAGGTTCCCTGGTGCAGAATTTTCTGAGCTGATTGGAGTGGGAGGCAAAGAGGTTGACCTTCAGGGTGCACCATTTCTGGGTTATGAGAGTGAAGGTTCTGTGGTCTAGTGTTTAAATTTGTACAACAATTATCTAACTGTCTAATTATTTTTAATTGGATGTTTTGAGTAATTGTTTGGGTATTTAATGTATGGTATGGATGATTTTTACTTACTCTGATGAAGCCATTTGTAATGGTGAAAGCGCTTAGCAAGTGAATTTGTATGTATATGGATTAAAACGTCTGCCTTGTGCTTTGGACGTGGTTCTTCTTTTGTTTTTTTCTGTGGTCTAGTTGCCACTCATGTGGGTTTAGCCAGTTTCTGCTTTTGCCAGAGAGTTGAGAGAGCCTGGCAGGAATTGTGTTAGCAGGTGTAGCTGCATGGCTGAAGCCATGTGCAAAAGGGTCATGGCGAGCGTGCAGAGAGGATAAGAGTGAGTCCCTCCTTGCTTGTTGATATACCACATCACTGTGGTGTCTGTTTTGATCAGTAGAGTACCCGGGGAGAGTAGGGGTCTGAAGGCTGTCAGGGTGTGCTGGACAGCTAACATCTCTTTTTGGTTGATGTTCAGATGTATTTGATTTGGGCTCCAGTGGCCCTGAATGCACCTGCCGTCCAGGTGTGCACCCCAGGCATAGTCTGATGAGTCTATGGTGAGGGTCTGGGTGACGTGGGGTTGTGAGAAGGAAAGTTCCTTGTTGTGGTTGCAAGCTGCTGCACACCAAAGAAAGTATTTCCTTAGACCAGGTATCACTGGTATGAGAGTTTCCAGGTCTTGAGAGAGTGTTGACACCTAAGGCTTTTTAGGTACCATTGTAGTTTCTTCATATGCATTCCGGCATATGGAATGAGGATAATACAGGAAGCCATGAAGCCTATAGCTTGCAGGATTTTCCTTGCAGTTAACTGGATTCTGGTGGCTAGTTGAGAGAAGTAGCCTGTCAGGTAGGCTTGTTTTTCCGGAGTAGGGAATGCCATCTGGGATGCTGTGTCCAGGCTTGCTCCCAGGAATACAATATTTTGTGTGAGGACTAGTTTTGATTTCTTTTTGTTGATAGTATACCCCAGGGAGGTAAGTAGTCCTTTACAAGTCAGGTGCTGTAACAGCTTTTCCTGACCGTCTGCCTGAATCAGGCAATCATCTAAGTATGGGTAAATTTGAATATTTATTTGTCTGCAAAAAGCAATGGTGGGAGCCAGGAATTTTGTGAAAACTCTGGGAACAGTGGATAAGCCAAAGGGAAGCGCACACAACTGAAAGTGCATAGTTCCTGCCCTGAAACTTAGGTATTTCCTGCAAGATTCCCCGATTGGGATGTGTAGGTAGGCCTCTTTTATGTCTAGGGTGACTAACCAAGCATCCTTGGAAAGCATTGGTAGAAGCTGCTGGAGGGTGAGCATTTTGAATTTTGGTATCATCAGAAAGGTGTTTAGAATGGATAGATTGAGGATGGGTTGCCATGTGCCCTCTTTTCTGGGTACCAGGAACAGCCTGGAGTAGAAACCTTGGCCTATCTGTTCTGCAGGAACATGCTGTATCGCCCTCATGGAAAGCAGGGAAAGGACTTGCTTTTTGGCCTCTGCCCACTGGTTTGGAGGAAGATCTGGTAACCCTTTCGGGGTTGAAGGAGTGTGGAAATAAAATTTGTATCCCTGGGACACTATGTTAAGGACCCACCGGTCGTTGGTAATAGTGGCCCAGTTGCTTGCGTGGAAGGATAATTTTCCTCCTGGGCAGAGGTAAAGGTTGGAGGTGTAAAGTCATTGAGTTCTTACCATAAGGGGGTGGCTTTGCACTCCCTGTTTTTGAAGAGGAGGAAAGTACAGTTTTGTACCTACCATAAATGTAGAAGTCCGATAGATATGCAACTGCAGTCCTTACATATGGGTTGTCCTGCCTCAGGCAGCCCTCAGTCGGCCGGATTCCAAAGTCTGGGTCCGGCGTCGGCTGATGTCGCCTCCTCCCCGACGTCAGAGTGGCTGGGGTATAAAAGCATCAGCCGACACCATCTTCCTCAGTGTTTCTTGCCCCAGATGCCAGGTGCCCTCCAAGGAAGGCTAAATTTAGAAATGGATAAAAAATTCCAGACAAACACAATAACAATAAACAGATACACCATAACAGATATCCCCAGCTAAGTATAAAAGGAGGGAAGAGGACCCAATACACAGAGGGGTAGGAGGGAGGGAAAAAGTACAGTTTTGTACCTACCATAAATGTAGATGTCCGAGAGGTATGCATCTGCAGTCCTAACAAATGGGTTGTCCTGGCCTCAGGCAGCCCTTCGGTCGGCCGGATTCCAAAGTCTGGGTCTGGCCTCGGCTGATGTTGCACTTCACCCGACGTCATAGCTGCAGTTCAGCGGGTATAAAGGCATCAGCCGACGCCATTTTCCTCAGTGTTTCTTGCCCCAGATGCCAGGTGCCCTCTAGGAAGGCTAAATTTGGATAAATGCAAATGTTTCCAAACAATAGAGAGCAATAGAAATAAACATGTATATACATATATACAAACAAATACACCATAATAGATTCCCCCCAGCTAGCTACAAGATGGGCAAATACCCTAGGAGTACCACAGAGGGGAAGGAGGGTGGGTAATCCTGACTGCAGATGCATACCTCTCGGACATCTACATTTATGGTAGGTACAAAACTGTACTATGTCCTTCAAGGATGCATCTGCAGTCCTAACAAATGGGTAGAATACCATAGCCAAACTGGGGGAGGAGGCACTAAGGAGGCACTAAGAGTTTATGGTGTAGTCAAGATCCCTTGCAAAACAGCAGTGGCAAAACCTGCTCGGGATCTGGAGTATAAAGGTAAATTATAATGCTTGGCAAATGTATGCACGGAGCTCCAAGTAGCAGCCTCTAAAATGTCTTTGGTAGCCACTCCTCATAAGAAAGCTGTAGTAGCGGCTGTAGCCCTTGTGGAGTGAGGCCTGATGTTTTCTGGAGTTGCCTTTCCATGAAAAGAGTAACAAAATCTAATGCAATTTCCTATCCATTTTGAGATTGTTTGTTTTGAAATTGCTTTTCCTTCCATTCCTGTTGCATATGCTACCAGAAGCTGGTCAGTTTTTCTATTGTTCTTGGTTCTGTCCAGGTAGTAGCGCAATTGTCTGTGTACATCCAAGGTATGCAGCAATCTTTCCCCCCTGTTCTGCGGGTTGGGGAAGAATGTTGGTAGGTGTATTGCTTGGTTTAATGATACCCTGGAGACCACCTTTGACACTCTATCCTGATGGAAGATAAGGAAGGGCTGTACTGCCATTAATGCCTGTAATTCAGAAACCCTTCTAGCTGAAGTGATTGCAAGCAGGAATGCAGTTTTCCAAGATAAGTACTGTAATTCTGCTGTTGCTGCTGGTTCAAAAGGGGGGAGTGTCAACTTTTCTAACACAAAGTTCAAGTCCCATGTAGGCAATGGTGGTTTCCTTGGTGGCTTTACATTTTTAATTCCTCTGAGAAATTGCCTGAGTAGAGGTTGAGAAAAGACTGGAGGATCCATGTTGTATTCTGCTGAAATTGCTGATGCATGAATCTTAATGGAGGAGTAAGACAGACCATTGTGGAAAAGCTCTGCTAACTATTCCAGGATGTTAGCTATGTTTGCCAATGATGCATCTACTCCTTTTGTTGCACTCCAAATGAGATATATTTTCCATTTTGCTGAATAAGTTTTCCTTGTTGAGGGTCTGTGAGCCTCCAAGATAATGTCTTTAACCCTTTGAGATAAATCGGGGTTATTTTTCCTTATGTAATGTTCCAAGCAGCTAGCTGCAGTGTCTTCAAGTTTGGATGCAGGATTTTGAAGTTGTTCTGTGTTAGCAGTAGAGGTAGTAGGGGTAGAGGCCATGCGTGTTCCCGGGACATACTCCTCAGTAGCGGGTACCAATGTTGCCTCGGCCAATCTGGAGCTATCAAGATGATCTTCGGGTGATCTTCTTTGATCTTCAGTAGCACTCTGTGCATCAAAGGAAGAGGTGGGAATGCATATGCTGTCAGGTTTTCCCAACTGAAGGATAGGGAGTCCACCTTCCAAACAAGTGGGTGGTATGTCCTTGTGCAGAATTTTTTCAACTGGTGGTTGTGTGGGGATGCGAACAGGTCTATTTCTGGCCGTCCCCATTTCCTTGTGATGGTTTTGAAGATGTCTGGATGCAGCATCCATTCGTGGTGGTTCTGCTTAAGATGTCTGCTAGTATATTTTCTTTTCCTGGCACAAATATGGCTTGGAGCTGAATGTTGAGGCTCAGGGCCACATTCCAGAGGTCCATTGCCATCCGGCATAGAGGATATGAATGTGTGCCTCTCTGTTTGTTGATATACCACATAACTGTGGTGTTGTCCGTCCTTATCAGCAAATGACCCTGTTGAAGTAATGGTCTGAATGTCTGGATTGCCTGTTTTACTGCCAGCATCTCTTTTAGATTTATATGTAGGTTCATCTGGTCTTGAGTCCATAAGCCTTGTATGCACTTGTCCACCATGTGCGCCCCCCAACCGAGGTCTGAGGCGTCCGTGGTGATAGTCTGGCTTGGGTGAGGCCTGTGGAAGGGCAGTCCTTTGTTCAATTGACAGGCCTGGGCCCACCACTGGAATTCTTGCTTCAGGCATGGAATTATTGGAATTTGGGTTTCTAGGCTGTGCTTGTGCTGAGACCATAAATTCCTCAGGTACCATTGCAACTTCCTCATATGTAGTCTGGCATGTGGAATTAATATTATGCAGGATGCCATGTAACCCAGGGCTTGCAGGATTTTTCTTGCTGTAAGCTGGTTCTGCGTTGTTAGTGCCATGAAATAGAGTGGTAGCTGCTTCTGTTTTTCTGCTGTGAGGAATGCCATCTGGTTTGATGTGTCCAGTTCTGCACCCAGGAAGGTTATCCTTTGGGATGATATCAGCCTTGACTTTTTTGTGTTGACTGTGTATCCCAGGGCTTGCAGCAGGTGAATAACCTTTTTCAAATCTTTTGTTAATTTGTCTTTGCTGTCTGCTTGTAACAGGCAGTCGTCCAGGTATGGATAACTTTGAATTCCCTGAAGCCTGCAATGAGCAATTACTGATGCCAGGCATTTCGTGAATACTCTGGGCGCAGTAGATAAGCCAAAAGGCAATGCTGAGAATTGATAATGCTCTGATCCTGCAAGAAATCTGAGGTATCTTCTGCAATTTGGTCGTATGGGGACGTGCAGGTATGCCTCCTTGAGATCCAGAGTCACCAGACAAGACTCCTTGCCCAGCATGGGAAGAAGTTGCTGTAGCGTCAGCATTTTGAATTTTGGAACAATGAGATATGTGAGCGGACAGGTCGAGGATAGGTCTCCATTGGTTTTCCTTTCTTGGTACTAGGAAAAGCCTTGAATAAAATCCTTGTCCTAGTTCCATAGCCGGTACCTTTTCTATAGCTCTCATCCTTAGTAAGTGGTCTATTTGCTGTAGAGCGTTTGTCCTTTGGTTTGGAGGTAGGTTTGGCATTCCTCTCTTCCTTGGAAGAGTATGGAAGTGAAACCTGTAGCCTTTGTCTATTGTCTGTAAAATCCATTTGTCTCCTGTAATGTAATGCCAATTTGCTGAAAATAAGGCTAGCTTTCCGCCTAAGGGTGCTGCCAGTTGTTCCCTGGTAGGCGGTTTCAGAGCCAAGTCACTGTGATTGTCCTGTGGAAGTGGTAGTGGCTGGATCTGTGGCAGTAGTTCTCTGGCTGTTAGGCTGCCACTGGCGCCCCTGTAGGCACCTCTGGATTGACCTCTGCCTCTAGGGCGTCTATTTCTGCTTCTCTGTGCTCTGGTGGTGTCTGGAAAGGACCAATTCTTGGAAGGCCAGTTCCTACTAAACCTCGGAGGCTGGACCTGTAAGAAATCCTTGACTGTCTGGACAGATTTAGCTTTTTCCTCCACCTTCTTCAACACTTGCTGTGCAGGGGAACCAAACAAACTGTGCTTTTCCATGGGAGCATCTAGAAGCTTTGACTTTACATGGTCTGGTAAGGATTGCTCTTTTAACCATGCATGCCTTCTGATCACTGTACCAGTCATAGCTGATCTAAAGGAAGCCTCCAGTGCATCATAGCCGCATTTTAAGGAATGATTACTGACCTGCTGAGTGTTATGCACCAAATCCTGAAGGGATTTACGGTCTAAAGGTTCAGGCAAGGACAGTTTTTTAGTGAGCTGATCTAACAGAAATTCCTGATACTGAATCATGTGGAATTGACAGTTCAAGGCCCTAGCCGAAAGAGTAGCAGAAGTATAAACTTTTTTACCCCATCTCTCCAATGCCCTAGATTCTCTTTCAGAGGGGGGGGGGGGTTTTGGCAGAGGCAGCTGCTACAGCTTTGGGGCCCTGTGAAACAGTTTCAGGATCTGCAATAGGAGCCTTATACAAATGATAATGTGTGTCCGGAACCCTGTAGTATCTGTCGGGCTCAGCAGGGGCCGGAGGCAGTGAGTCAGGGGCAGTACAAGCATCATTAAATGCATCATCCACAACTGTAAGTACTGGAGGAATAGCTAAAGGCCTATGCTGTGGTAAATGTAAAAAGATCCTAAGCCTTTTCCTAGAGTCTGAAAAATCCTGGCCCTGCCATTGAAATTGTTCCCTCATAGCATGCAAGGTTTCTCCAAAAGGAAATTCCTCAGGAGGAGAGGCAGAAGGTATGGAATCCTCTGCATCAGAGTCCTCATATGGAGAATAAGGGCCCTCTGGAGGGTTTGTATTTTCTGAATCATCAGAGGAATAATCTGAAGAAACTGGTTCAGGGGGTTCTGCTCTAAGCCTGTTCTCTGGAGGTGGGTGAGAGGCCCTGTCAGGGTGAGACTGAGTTCCCCTGATCAAAGAAATTAGATCCTCTGCTAGACTAAGCATTTGAGTACTAGAGCTAGGCCTGTGAGAGGGGGCTTTAGCAGGCACGGCCTTTGAAGATTTAGCTGCTTTAGCCCTGGCAAAAGCCTTAATTGACATGGATGCAGGGGGCCTAGCAGCTCCACGTGCAGGAGTAGATACATCTAAGGGGATAGTGTCTGATAAATCCTGAGAAACTGTAAGAGCAGGTGGATTTTCCGTAGCAGATTCAGCCATGCTGGAAGAGGCCTCGGTAGAAGGAGGCATGCTTTCGCCCGAAGGAAGAACCCATGACTCGGTTTCGGCCGAAACCGAGACACTCGCGGTTGGCTTAACCGCGGTTTCGGCCGAAACCACGGACCGCGAGTGTCAGTCCTTTTCCTTACGCTTTTTAGCCAATTGTGAAGTCGGAGTCTCCGACGGCATGATATAAGCAAAAGCGGACCCGTAAAACTCCTCTGCAAACTCCGACCGACGTCTAAGTGTCCGTCGGTTGAAGGAAGCACAGGCTAGACAAGCTGCTACGTCGTGGTCTGGGCCTTAACAAGGTAGGCAGTAAGAGTGGAAATCTTTATGAGGTATTTGTTTCCCACAAGTTAAACAGTTATTCACTTTTTCTGACATCGGCTGAGGCAAGAAAGAGTCCCCAACGGGTACTTAGCTTTTAGAAGTCTTCGGTAGTAGCAATCTCTGGTTCTGACCGACCGGCACTTGCGAACAGCTTCTGCTTGGCCACGCGCAAGAAAGACTGAGGAAAATGGCGTCGGCTGATGCCTTTATACCCGCTGAACTGCAGCTATGACGTCGGGTGAAGTGCGACATCAGCCGAGGCCAGACCCAGACTTTGGAATCCGGCCGACCGAAGGGCTGCCTGAGGCTAGGACAACCCATTTGTTAGGACTGCAGATGCATCCTTGAAGGACATCCTGACTGCAGTTGCATATCTATCGAGCATCTACATTTATGGTAGGTACAAAACTGTTTTATTTTATTTATTTAACATTTGTTGACCGGGAATGTCCAACTAGGTTCCACAGAGCCTGTTTTCAGCGGAGGCCCGGGGAGAAATGCTCCAGATGCATGTCTTTGGAATGTGGGAGGAAACCGGAGTACCCGGAGGAAACCCACGCGAACACAGGGAGAACATGCAAACTCCACACAGAAAGCACCCCAGCCGAGAATCAAACCAGAGAACCTCTTGCTGTGAAGCGACAACGTTAACCGCTGCACCACTGTGCCGCCCAAAACTGTACTATGTCCTTCAAGAATGCAACTGCAGTCCTTACATATGGGTTGAATACCATAGCCAAGTTGGGGGTGGTAGGTTCTAAGATAAAGATGGTGTAGCTAAAATGCCCTGCAGGACTGCCGAAGCAAAGCCTGCTCGGAATCTGGAATATAAAGGCAGGTGGTAGTGCTTGGAAAATGTATGCACGGGGCTCCATGTAGCAGCTTCTAGAATGTCCTTTGTAGCCACCCCTCTTAGGAAGGCTGTGGAGGTGGCTGTTGCTCTGCTTTGATCTTCAGTAACACCTTGGTCATTAATGGTAGAGGTGGGAATGCATAGATTGTTAGAGAGTTCCAGCTGAATGAGAGAGCATCTATTCTCCAGGCTTGTGGATGGTGTGTCCTCGAGCAAAACTTTTTCAGGTGATGATTGAGGTGGGAAGCAGAGAGATCTATGTCCGGCCTCCCCCATGCATGAGTTATTTGAGCAAAAATGTCTGGATGCAACATCCATTCGTGCGGGTCCAGGATGTTCCTGCTTAGACTGTCCGCCAGAACATTGTCCCTGCCCGGAACAAACTGGGATTGCAGCTGTAAGTTCAGTTTCTGGGACTTTTCCCAAAGAGTCATTGTTAGTCTGCAAAGGGGGTAAGAATGAGTACCTCCCTGCTTGTTTATGTACCACATAACAGTGGTGTTGTCTGTCTTTATTAGCAGATGGCCTTGTTGAAGATATTTTCCGAAGGCCTCGATTGCATGAATTACTGCTAACATCTCTTTTTGATTGATGTGTAGATGTACTTCCTGGGGGGTCCACTGCCCTTGAATGCATCTGCCCTCCATGTGCGCCCCCCATCCATGGTCTGAGGCATCCATTGTAATGGTTTGGCTTGTCTGATGTTTGTGGAAAGGCATACCTTTGTTTGACTGGCTTGCTTGTGCCCACCACAAAAATTCCCTTTTTAGACATGGGATGAGTGGGATAATTGCTTCTAAGTTGTGGCTGTGTTGAGACCATAGACTTTTTAGGTACCATTGCAGTTTTCTCATGTGTAGTCTTGCCAGTGGAATCAGTAGAATGCAAGATGCCATGAAACCCAGGGCCTGCAGGATTTTCCTTGCAGTCATCTGGGTGAGCTTTGCTAGGCTTTTGAAGCAATGTGGTAATTGTTCTTGCTTCTCTTCTGTGAGGTAAGCCATTTGTGATTCTGTGTCTAGTTTGGCTCCTAGAAAAATTATTTGTTGGGATGGCAGTAGTCTTGATTTTTGAAAGTTGACTGTGTATCCCAAAGCCTGTAGTAAGTAAATGACATAATTCAAGTTTTTTGTCAAGGCTTGCTTGCTGTCCGCTTGTATAAGGCAGTCGTCCAGGTAAGGGTATATTTGTATCCCCTGGAGTCTGCAATGTGCAATTACTGATGCCAGGCATTTTGTGAATACTCTGGGCGCAGTAGATAAGCCAAAAGGCAATGCTGAGAATTGATAATGCTCTGACCCTGCAAGAAATCTGAGGTATCTTCTGCAACTGTGTCTGATTGGGACATGCAGGTATGCCTCTGAGGTCCAGAGTAACCAGCCAAGACCCCTTGCCCAGCATGGGAAGGAGTTGCTGTAGCGTCAGCATTTTGAATTTTGGTACAACGAGAAAAGTGTTTAGAGTGGACAAGTCCAGTATAGGTCTCCATTGCTTTTCTTTTCTTGGAACAAGGAACAGTCTTGAGTAAAATCCCTGGCCTTGTTCCTGAGGAGGAACCTTTTCTATTGCTTTGATTTTTAACATCTTTGAAACTTGTTTGAATGCCTCTGCCCTTTGATTTTGTGGCAGGTTTGCATGCCCTGTCTTGTTGGTAAAGTATGGAAGTGGAACCTGTAGCCTTGGTCTATTATGTCCAGAATCCATTTGTCCTTTGTTAAAATGTGCCAATTTTTTGAAAATAAAGATAATTTTCCACCTAAAGGTGCTTCTCTTTGAGCCTTGGTCGGCGGTGTCAAAGTCAAGTTATTGTGATTGTCCCTGTGGCGCAGGGGATGTCCCTGCGCCACCTCTCTGATTAGTCGGTTGCCATTGGCGTCCTCTGTAGGAGCCTCTGTATTGCCCTCTTCCTCGGCTACGCCTGTTTTTTTCCCCTTTGAAACTTGTCAGTGTCTGGAAAGGACCAATTCTTAGAAGGCCAATTCCTGCTGAACCTTGGTGGCTGAACCTGGAGGAAATCCTTGACTGTTTGCACTGATTTAGCCTTTTCCGCAATTGATTTCAACACATCCTGAGCATTAGCACCAAATAGCTTGTGTTTTTCCAGAGGTGCATCTAGAAGCTTTACTTTAACATGATCTGGCAATGCCTGTTCTTTCAACCATGCATGTCTACGAATGACTGCCCCTGTCATAGCTGCCCTACATGAAGCTTCCAATGCATCATAACCGCACTGAAGAAAATGATTGCTAACCTGCTGAGTGTTATGGACCAAATCCTGCAAGGCCTTTCTATCTAAAGGCTCAGGAGAGGTTAGCTTTTTCTGCAAATCATCCATCAAGAAATCCTGATACTGAAACATATGAAAAAGGCAATTAAGGGCTCTCATGGCAAGTGTGGTTGAGGTATAAACTTTTTTGCCCCACCTCTCCAGGGACCTAGCTTCCCTGTCTGAGGGCAAAGGATTTTTGACCGTGGATGTGGCCACCCCTTTGGGCCCCTTTGAAATTGTTTCTAGATCAACAGAATCGGCCTTAAATAAATGTTTGTGAGTCTCATGAACCCTGTAGTATCTGTCCGGCTTGACAGGAGCAGGGGGGAGAGAATCAGGAGAAGTACTCGAAACTGAGTACACATCATCCAGTACATCTAACACTGGAGGGATAGCTAAAGGCCTGTGTTGGGGAAGCTTAAGGAAGGTACGAAGCCGCTTCCTGGAGTCGGAGAATTCCTGACCTTGCCACTGAAAATGCTCTCTCATGGAGTGGAGAATTTCCCCAAAAGAAATATCCTCAGGAGGAGAGGCAGAAGGAATAGATTCCTCCGCATCAGAATCCTCGTAGACCTGGAAGGACTCTTCCTGGGTATCTGAGTGATCAGAGTCACCAGAGGCTTCATCTGAAGAAAGGGTGTCTGTATGCTCAACCCTGGGCCTTTTGTCAGAAGGTGGCTGAGAACCTCTGTCAGGATGGGCCTGGGAGCCTCTGATTAAGGAAATTAAATCTGCAGCTAAAGTCATAATTTGTTTATCAGTAGTGGGCTGAGGCAAAGCTTTAGGAGGGTGAGACTTAGCCTGGCTGGCAGCCTTAGCACATGTGTAGGCCTTGATAGACATAGACATAGGGGGCCTAGCTGCCCCACGTGCTGGCGTCACCTTGTCCACGGGTATGGTCTCAGGCAAATCCTGGGCTTCAGTTTCTGGTGGAAAATCAACAACCGGCACCGGCACCGGCGCAGGCTCCGGGGCCGGAGTGATCGGTAAAGCGGTGTCGTCGGTCCGGAGCGGCGGAACAACTGCCTCAGAAGAGACCGATGCACTTGCGGTAGTTTTTGGCGTGGTGTCGGTGGAAGTCGCGGGCCGAGAATGTCGGTCCCGGTCTTTCCGTTTTTTTGGAAATATGTGGTGTCGGTAGTTCCGACGGCATGTTATAAGAGTATTTATCGCCAAAAAAGTCTTCAGCAAACTCTGCCCGGCGCCTGAGTGTGCGCTTATTGAAGCAAGCACAGGCGGCACAGGCCGAGACGTCGTGGTCTGGGCCAAGGCAGGGGAGGCAGTAAGAATGGAAGTCCTTATGAGGTATTTATTTACCACAAGACAAACAGTTATTAACTTTTTCATTTTTTTCTGACATCGGCTGAGGCAAGAAAAGGTTCCCCAACGGGGTACTTAGCTTTTTGATGACTTCGGATACGTAAAACACAGGAGCTGACCGACCGGCACTTGCGAACTGCTTCTGCTTCGGGCACCGCGCGGCAAGAAAGACTGAGGAAGATGGCGTCGGCTGATGCTTTTATACCCCAGCTGCTCTGACGTCGAGGAGGAGGCGACATCAGCCGACGCCGGACTCAGACTTTGGAATCCGGCCGACCGAGGGCTGCCTGAGGCAGGACAACCCATATGTAAGGACTGCAGTTGCATTCTTGAAGGACATCTCCATGGCTTAGATCTCTGCATTCCCTGGGGCTGCGGTCGGGTGGGGAGGGGGTCTGCTTCCCCTGGGATTAGGCTGAGCTGGCCTGGAGGGGGCAGGAAAGGACCAGTGCTTGGAGGGGCAATGCCTACTGAACCTTGGAGGCTGGACCTGTAAGAAGTTTTAACTGTCTGGATAGATTTAGCTTTTTCTTCCCTCTTTAAGACCTCTTCTGCCTTGGTGCCAAATAATTTGTCTTTATTAAATGGAATGTCCAATAATTTGGATTTGACATGGTCTGGCAAGTTCTGTTCCTTAAGCGAAGCATGCCTTCTAAGGACAGAACCAGTGACTACTGCCCTGCCAGAAGCTTCTACGGCAACAAAGCCACATAGCAAGCTGTGCTTAGTTACTGGACTTGCAGAATGCATTAGCTCTTGTAATTCTTTATTTCCTGCACAAGTAGGAAAGGAAAAAGAAGTTGTGTCTTACCATAATTGTTCCATCTGTATTGTTGATCCTCGTTCAGTCATTACGTATGGATATCGGTTCCGAACTCGGAACCAAGCCGGCCATCTTCCAAGCTCGCATCAGCTACAAACTCTTGAACTAAAACTCTTACCCAGAATTCTCCTCTCCCTGTTACCTCAGATTGAGTTTGCAAGTCAAAAGAAGGTACAGGCTACCTCTGGTCAAATGACCTAAAAGAACTGGATGGTGAGATCCACTAGAAGCCACAGGAGGGGGAAGGAGGGAAGGTCGTAATGACTGTACGAGGATCCAATTCAATCAATCAATCCAATTTGTAATGATTAATGAAGGTATGAGGTGAGGTGTAGCCCAAGTTGCAGCTGCACAGATGTCATGTAAAGAAGCTCTGGCATGGAAGGCAGCAGAAGTTGCCACCGAACGTGTCGAATGAGCCTTTATGGTAGTCGGCAATGGAATATTACGTTGTGTATAAATGAAGGTCAAAAGGTCTTTCAACCATCTAGCCAATGTGACCTTAGCAACAGCACATCCTATAATCTAGGTCCAGAATAGGCCAAAAGTAACTGGTCTGATTTACAAGAGGCCTTAGTCCTGTTCAAGTAGAAGCGAATTTGCCTGTGAATATCTAGGGTATGTAGGCAATACTCTCCTTTGTTTGAATGACTGGGGAAGAAAAAGTACAGTTGTGTACACTTACCATAAATGTAGATGTTCGAGTGTATTCACTATTGCAGTCATTACATTTGGATAATCCTGCTGGCAGGTTGCCCTCAGTCGGCTTGAATACCAAAGTCCTGTGTCGGCCGCTATCACCCCCTCCCTGACATCAGGTTTTCAGGGGTATAAGAGATGCGGCCAACGCCATTTTTCCTTAGTTTTTCTTGCCCCAGATGTCAGGTGTCCCCTAAAAGGGTAGCCAAAATTGATATATATACATACATATATATATATATATATATATATATATATATAAAAATACATGCACCAATATAAACTTTATCTTCATCTACAAGCAAATACACCACATACGTTGTATAAATCAGAGAAGGAAATATAGGTTCCATCAGAAGAAAAAGGGGGATGGTGGGTGGGTAACCTGGACTGCAACAGTGAATACACTCGAACATCTACATTTATGGTAAGTGTAAACAACTGTACTATGTTCTTCGTGTTTCACTGTTGCAGTCATTACATTTGGGTAGAGTCCCAAAGCTATGGATGGGAGGCTGGAGCTAAACAGCGTTAGGAGCGCCTATGAGGCCCTGCAGAACTGCAGTGGCAAAGCCTGCCCTGGATTTAGAGTAGAGTGGTAGATGATAGTGCTTCGTAAAGGTGTGCACTGAACTCCATATAGCAGCCTCTAAAACGTCCTTGGTTGGTACTCCCCTGAGAAAGGCTGCTGAAGTGGCTGCAGCTCTGGTTAATCTGGCCTAATGCCCTTGGGTACTGGCTTGCCATGGTGTAAGTAGCAGAAACAAATGCAGTGGCCTATCCACTTTGAAATAGTCTGCTTTGAGATAGCCTTTCCTTTTGATCCTGCAGCATATGCCACTAGTAATTGCTCTTTCTGAAAACTTTGGTTCTGTCCAAGTAGAATCTAAGCTGTCTGTATACGTCCAAAAAATGCAGAATTCTCTCCCCCTTGTTCTGTGGATTTGGATAAAAAGTTGGCAGATGAATAGTTTGGTTAAGAGCCACACTGGACACCACCTTAGGCATAAATGTTGGGGTTTGTCCTCAGAGAGACCCTGTCTGGATAAAAAACGATAAAAGGTTCCACAGCCATGAATGCCTGTAGCTCTGAAACTCGTCTTGCAGAAGTTATTGCTAAGAGTAGAGTTGTTTTCCAAGATAAAAACTTTATATCAGCAGTAGCACCTGGCTCAAAAGGAGGCAGGAAGAGCTTTTCCAAGACATAGTTGCGGTCCCCATGCAGGCATTGGTGATCTCCTTTGAGGCCTTAAATTTTTGGCTCCTCTGAGGTACTGCTTTAATAAGGGATGAGAAAAGATTGGTGGCTCTGCATTGTAATACGCCGAAATGGCAGAGGCATGAATTTTAATAGATGAAAAAGATAAACCTTTGTCCAGCGTCTCAGTTAAGTATTGCAAAATATGAGGAATATTTGGCACAGCTGTATCAGTCCCTTGTGCTTTGTTCCAAGCACAGAATCTCTTCCATTTTCCAGCGTAGGATTTTCTAGTACTAGGCCTTCTGGCTTCCAAAATGACATCCATCATAGCTTTACTGAGTGGTGTGTTTTGTATGACTACATTATCCGCCATGCTGCCAGGTTTCAAGTCCCTAGTTGGCTGTGCAGGATCTGATTGTTTTGCAGGGACAGTAGATGAGATATTTGAGGTAAGGTCCAAGCTGGGCATTGAGACAAGCTCCTTAGTATTGGATACCAGTACTGGCGGGGCTAGTCTGGGGCAATTAGTATCATCTTTGGCTTCTCCTGTCTGACCTTTAGGAGTACCTTGGGTATGACAGGCAGTGGGGGAAAGGCATATACTGATAGAAATTCCAGCTGAAAGATAGGGCGTCCACTTTCCATGCTTGCCTGTGATAATTCCTTGTGCAGAATCTTTTTAGTTGGTAGTTGTGAGGGGAGGCAAACAGATCTGTGTCCGAGCATCCCCATTTCCTTGTTATCATGCTGAAGACTTGTGGATTCAGCTGCCACTCTTGGGGATCCATGAGGTTTCTGCTTAGTTCGTCTGCCAGAGCATTTTTCCTTCCTGGCAGGAATTGTGCCTATAGATGTACTTTGGTAAGTCAATACTGTGAACCACAAAGTCATGGTTAGTCTGCAAAGGGGATAAGAATGTGTGACCCCCTGCTTGTTTATATACCACATGACCGTGGTGTTGTCTGTCTTTATCAGTAGTTGTCATGGATGAAGTAGGTCCTTGAAAGCTGTCAGGGCATTTTGAACAGCTAGCATCTCTTTTTGATTGATATGTAGATGCATTTGGTTTGAGGCGCATGTGCCCTGAATGCATCTTCCTGCCATGTGGGCCCCCCAGGCATAATCTGATGCATCCGTTGTTAGTGTCTGCCTGGCTGGGGGTAATGTGAATGGCTGTCCCTTGTTTTGGTGACAAGCTTTTGCCCACCATCGAAACTCCTGTTGCAGGCAGGGAATGAGAGTAATCATAGTTTCCAGGCTGTGGCAATGTTGAGTCCAAACACTTTTTAGGTACCATTGTAGTTTCCTCATATGCAGTCTTGCATATGGAATTAGTAGGATGCAGGATGCCATGAAGCTCAAAGCCTGCAGAATTTTTCTTCCAGATAACTGGGCCTTTGCTGCCAACATTTTGAAATAGGTTGTCAGTTGCCTTTGTTTGTCTGGCATGAGATAAGCCATCTGGGCAGCTGTATTTAAGCTTGCACCCAGGAATATTATCTCTTGAGAGGGTACTAGTTTTGATTTCTTTTTGTTCACTGTGTACCCTAGACACGTTAGAAGTCTTTTCACAAATGCCAGATGCTGTAGAAGAATGTCCTTGTTCTCTGCTTGAATTAGACAGTCGTCCAAGTAAGGATATATTTGTATTCCTCTTTGTCTGCAAAATCCAATTACTGGTGCCAGGCACTTTGTAAAGACCCTGGGCGCAGTAGATAAGCCAAAGGGCAGCGCAGAGAATTGGTAATGCATTGAGCCAGCCTTGAATCTGAGGTATCTTCTGCATATTTGTCTGATTGGGACATGCAGGTATGCCTCTTTTAGGTCTAAAGTCACAAGCCAAGCATTCTTGCCCAGCATGGGCAGAAGTTGCTGCAAAGTCAACATCTTGAATTTTGGTATATCCAGGAATGTGTTCAGAATAGATAGGTCCAGTACTGGCCTCCAGGCCTTGTCCTTTCTGGGTACCAAGAACAGTCTTGAGTAAAATCCTTGTCCCTGCTCTTGCTCTGGTATTTGTTGAATGGCCCCCATGTCCATGAGGGATGAGACTTGTTTTTGTGCCTCTGCCCATTGATTTTTTGGCAGATCTGGCCAGCCGTTTGCCTTTGGCAGGGTATGGAAATGGAACTTGTAGCCTTGTGACACGATATTTAGAACCCACTTGTCCTGGGTTATGATGTGCCAATTTTGAGAAAAAAAAGTGCTAATTTTCCCCCTAAGGGTGCTGCCAGGAGATAAGTGCTTGGTGCAGGTAGGGGGAAGTCATTGGGACTGTTTCCTGTATGGTTGAGATTTGTCTTCTCCAACTTTGGAGGTAGAGGCACCCCATTGCTTTGACCTGTATGAACCTTGCGCCTGGGATCTGCCTCTAGGGTGTCTGGGTCTGCCCCATTGAGGTCTGTCTGACACAGGAAAGGACCAATTCTTTGTTGGCCAGTGTCTACTAAACCTAGGTGGTTGTACTTGTAAAAAAATCTTTGACAGTTTGCATAGATTTAGCTTTGTCCTCCATTTTCTTTAACACCTCGTCTGCCTTAACACCAAATAAAGTATCATGCTGTAAAGGTGCATCTAATAATTTAACTTTGACATGATCAGGCAGATTTTGTTCCTTTAACCAAGCATGCCTCCTAATTACAGAACCCGTAACTGCGGCCTGCAGGCCACCGCCAAAGAATCAAAACCACACTGCAAAGTATGCTTTCCAACTTGTTCAGCTGCATGCAATAAAGCCTGCATTTCCTTGTTTTCTGCACATTCAGTTTAACAACATTTTCTGTTTAAGTAATGCCATGACATGTTGCTGATATTTGAGCATATGAAACTGACAGTTTAAGGCCCTTATTGCCAAGGTAGCAGATGTGTATACCTTTTTTCCCCATCTATCCAGTGCCCTAGAATCTCTGAGGGGGCAGGGTTTTCTGCAGTGGAAGCCTTAACTCCCTTGGGACACTGTGAAATAGTTTCTGGGTCTGCAGCAGGGTTTTTAAAAAGGAATTTATGAGAGTCAGGAACCCTGAAATATCTGTCAGGCTTAACAGGAGTTGGAGGTAAGGAGTCAGGGGTAAGACTAGACTCTGAAAACACATCATCTACAATGTCTAACACAGGTGGAATGGCTAGTGGTATGTGTTAAGGTAGTAAAAGGAAATCCCTGAGCCTCTTTTTAGATTCTGAAAAATCTTGGCTCTCCCAGTGGAAATGCTCCCTAACGGTATGCAAGGTTCCCCAAAAGAATAGTCCTCTGGAGGAGAAGCTGAAGGTATAGATTCTTTATCATCAGAATCCTCATGGGGGGGAAGAGAATATATTCCTGATCAGAAGAAATGGAAACCCAATCTGAAGATTCATAGTCAGTCTCTTGCCTAGGCCTCTTATCAGGAGGGGGATGGGAACCTCTGATCAAGGTAATTGGCCATTTTGAGCATCTGTTTTTTGGGCACAGAGGCCTGACCAAGTGGCTCTTGAGTTTGTTTCTTTGCTTTAGAAGGTGCTTTAGTCTTTGCCTCTGAAGCTGAAGTCGGTTTAATATAAAGATGTTTAGGTCTGAATACACCCTTAGAAGACGGTGCCTGCTCAGCGGCTCCGGGCCCATCTGAAGGAATAGTATCAGAGGCTCCAATACCTTGAGTTTCCAGCGGCATGGCCGACTCCACGTGGGAGTCGGTAGCGGCCTACGACTCTAAAGTAGTGGGCGTCAGGGGCTGCGAAAGCACCTCACTGAGAACCAGCGACTGGCATAGGAGAAGCTTTGTCGTCAGTTTTGGGCCTCGGTTGTCTATCTCTCTCCTTTTCTTTGCATTTTTTGTGAACTCCGGTAGTTGGATGGCCATCCGACGACATTTCTGGATAATTAAACCGGCGTCCAAAATAGTTTAAAGCAAAATCATACCGAAGCTTAATAGTGCGTTGTTAAATCTAGCACAAAACCGACAACCAGAAACGTTGTGATCAGGGCCTAGGCAAGGAATACAGTAAGAATGAAAATCCTTATGAGGTATTTTTTTTCCACAAGAAATACAATTATTTACTTTTTCTGACATTGGTCTGGAGTGAGAAAAAAGTTTCCCCGATGGGGTACCTAGCTTTATTGAGGACTTCGGATCTGAAAGTCGAACACGAAAATCTCAGAGGAGTCGGCCGACCGGCACTTGCGAACTGCTTCTGCTTCGGGCACCGCGCAGCATGAAAGACCGAGGAAAATGGCATCGGCCGCATCTCTTATACCCCTGACGACCTGACGTCAGGGAGGGGGTGACAGCGGCCAACGCAGGACCCAGGACTTTGGAATTCAGGCCGACTGAGGGCAACCTGCCAGCAGGATTACCCAAATGTAATGACTGCAACAGTGAAACACGAAGAACATCTGGCAATTCAATGGTTTGATTAATGGACATTTCAGAGATCACTTTTGGCAGAAAGGAGAAATTAGTTCTCAAAAACACTATCTCTATGAAAAATCAAGTATGGACTCGATGCATAATGCTTGAAGCTCAGAGATACATCTGGCAGAAGTAATGGCGACTAAAAACAAGGTTTTCCATGACAAATATCTGAGGTCGCAAGAAGAAGCTGGTTCAAAAGGTGGCATTGTCAGAGCTTGTACAACTAATGACAGGTCCCATGGTTGAATAGATTCTCTAAAAGGGGGCTTCAGATGATTCACACCTTTTATGAAGGTCTTGCATAATTTGTGTGACATGAGAGGAGTCTTGG
The DNA here is from genome assembly GCF_019279795.1 of Protopterus annectens. Taxonomy (NCBI): domain Eukaryota; kingdom Metazoa; phylum Chordata; order Ceratodontiformes; family Protopteridae; genus Protopterus; species Protopterus annectens. The sequence continues at coordinate 711,796,639 of NC_056750.1, read as the reverse complement.
ACACCCTTATGGAAATTAGATATTGCAGCCAAAAGAACTCTACTGGTAAAGGCCGATAGACCCGACTGAAACAGGTTGGCTAGATACTCTAGTACTATCGACACTGGTGCTGAAAAGGGATCTACTTTCTTTTCTTTCAGCCAACAGGTAAATCTTTTCCACTTGCTTAGATAAATAATTCTAGTGGAAGACTTATGAGGTGCAATAAGAATGTCCGTACTGGTAAAGAAAGATCATTCTGCCTGGCAATCAAGGGAACTGGAGGAGCCAAGCTGTGAGCTTCAGGCTGTCCAAGTTGGGATGAATCAGATTCTGCGGATGGGAGATCAACCCCGGGGTTGGATGGAGAATCCATGGTTGATCTAGCAGGTGAGGCCAAAGCAAGGGGAATCAAATCTGACGAGGCCAGTATGGTGCTATTAGGATCACCTTGCTCTTCAACCGACGGGCTTTCTTCAGAAACTGGATAATGGGGGGAGAAGACGACCCGAGGGCCAATCATGGACTAGAGCGCCCATGGGTGACTGTCCCGGAGGGGGAATCAGGGCAAAGTAGTTGTTGCATTTGTAGTTGGTTGGGGATGCAAAGGGGTCGCAGCAAGGACGGCCCCAGCGGTGGAAGATCGCCACCGCTATCAAGGGATACAGGGACCACTCGTGAGGTTGTAGAATGCACCTGCTGAATCTGTCTGCTATCATGTTGGAACTCCCGGGAATGTGTGCTGCTAGAAGAAAATGGTTGGTAGCCATAGCCCATTGCCATATCTTCATGGCCTCTCGACAAAGAGGGCAAGATTTGGTTCCGCCCTGTTTGTTGATGTACCAGACCACCGCCATGTTGTCTGATTGTATCGCAATAGTCCCAGATGGCAGCAGGGGATGGAATGCTTGCAACGCCAGAAGCAACGCCCTCAGCTCTAGAACATTTATATGCAGTTGGGCCTCCAATTCGGCTCAAGTGCCTTGGACTGTCTGCCCCTGACACAGCCCCACCCCCCACCCCATCAGGGAGGCGTCCGTGGTCACTGTAGCCTTGGCCTGTTGGGGGGAGAAGAGGCGAGACCACTGTGATGGGTTGTGGGACATCCACCAATTTAAATCCTGTTTGCACCTGTGAGTTACTCGAATCTTGGCTGAAAGAGGATACTGAAAAGGATACCATTGGGTGAGCAGTAGTCATTGTAGAAGCCTCATGTGAAACCTGTTTAGGGGGACAGTGGTCATGGAGGCTGCCATGGAACCCAACAGCTGTAGGACAGAGTGCGCTGTGGATTTCTCCCTTGACAGGATTGGGATCAGTTGTTGCTTTATCCTTAGAATTCTGTGCTCTGGAATGGATACTCTGCAACTCTTTGTATCCAAGATAACCCCTATGAATTCTGTGGACTGAGATGGGATGAGATTGGATTTTTGCCAATTTATGGTTATGCCTAGCCTTTCTGCAATGAGAAGAGAGTATGCCAGGGTTTCTTCCAATGGATGTCTGGTGGGGGGCGGAGATGAGCCAGTCGTCTAGGTATGGAAACACCTGGAATCCTTGTAGTCATAAGTGAGCTGTGACGACTGCCATGCACTTTGTGAACACTCTGGGGGCTGTAGAGAGTCCGAAGGGCAGTACTCTGAACTGGTAGTGACTGGCTCCCACATGGAAGCGCAAAAATCTTCTTGATGGCCTGTCCACTTTTATATGGTAGTACAAATCTTGAAGATCTATCGAGCACATCCAATCGTCTTTTTCCAAAAGCGGGAGGATAGACTGTATCGTGACCACCCAGAATTTTTTACTCTTACAAACTTGTTCAGTACACCGAGATCCAAAATTGGTCTCCAGTCCCCGGTTTTCTTTGGTACCAAAAATAGTCGAGTAGAATCCGGATCCTATCTGGTCTGGAGGGACTATTTGGATGACTCTTTCTTAGCAGCTTTGCTATCTCTAGTGCTGCTGCTTCTTTTTGACTGGGTGGAACATCGGGTAAGTTTGTTGGGGGGGGGGCAGGACAAAAGTCGAAGGGAATATGGTAACCTCTGGTTATTATCCTTTGTACCCAAGAGTCGGTGGTGATGGTTAGCCAGGCAGAAGGGCACAAGGAGACACGACCCCCAACCACCTCCAGAGGAAAGGAGTTGGACCACTCTTCAGTAGCGCTGGTAGGATTGACCAGGAAAAGAGTCCCTGGAACCCTGGTTACGCGGACCCCCTCTGCCCTGTGAGTTTCCCCCTCTGCCTCTAGGGGAGAACTCAGCATGCATGTCACAGAAAGGACCCCGTGACTTTTTGTACCATATCTTCCCACTCTTCTGGTTTCTGGAGAAAGCATGTTGAGGGGAATAATAATGGACACCCAAGGCAGAAAGGATCTTACCGTCCTGTTCACATCTGGCCAGTGTGCATTTAACCTTGGGTCCAAACAATAAAGAGGCTTCGATGGGAGCATTGAGAAAGGAAGCCTTGAAGGGTTCCGCGAAATTACATAAGCGCATCCAGGAGTGTCGTCTCAAAACAACGCCTGAACTCGCCACTCTAGCTGCTCCTTCTGATGCGTGAGATAACAGGCGCATGGAGGAGCTGGATATCGATTCAATGGTAGCCAACTAAGAGGCCACTTTGTCACGGACCTCATCAGACACGGCACCAGCCAAAGTTTCAGAGAGCTCAGAAATTAAATCCCTTTGAAGCCTGGTAAAGTGCGCCATATAATTCAGGGACCTGATTGCAAAGGTCGCTGATGCAAAAGTATGTGTCCCTATTCTGTCCAGAGCCCGTGACTCTTTGTAAGGCAGATGGACAGTCTGGCTTTCTTCTTCCTCCAGGTCTATCTTGGTTGCAGCCGCCACCACCAGAGCATCTACAGGAAGACCTTTGGACCAATGGTGGTCAGTAACAGGAGGGGACAAAATTTTATCTGGCCTCCAGGGAATGGCCTCAACGGTGTCAGGAGCCTTCCACGCACGCTGCACAATGAGCCGGACCAGTTCGTCAGCAGGTGGAGTAACCCAGGAGGTAGGGGGCCGAGTGCAAAAGGCCTGCAGGAACACAGACTCTTCAGAGGTCGGGTTAGAGGGCTGCCAGTCACCACTCTGTTTAAGGATTTCAAAGTTATCACCAAAGGATACCTCAGTGGGTGACTAAGGGGACCCTTCCCCATCAAATGCTGTGTCTTCAGTAAGAGACTCCTCTGTGGAGTCCATGTGCTTCCTCTTGCACAAGCTTTTTCGATGAACTTCCTCAGAGGGAGAAGCTGGGGAAGACAATACAAAAGGGGTTTCCTGTGGGAGTACATCCTGAGGCCCTTGCACCCGGTGTCCGCTAGGAGCGACTTGTGTACATTGTGGTCCAGAGGAGGGCGGGGAGATTGACAGCACAGTATCGCCAAAGCCTTCTCCATTAGTTGGAAGGCTGGTCCACCTGAAGAGGGGTGAGTGTCTAGGATAGGGGTCATCCCTCCCCTAAGTGGCACAGCCTGCCAACTCGGAGTCCCTGGACGGTTGTGAAACACCAAATTATGTACGCCAGAGCTGACATCCTGGGTCGTAGCAAAACTCTCCTGCCACGAAGGCAACTGTGGTTCCTTAGTGAGGACCATAAAGGGAACCGTAGAGAGGGAAGAGTGTGCTATATCAAGGGGCTTCAAAGGCAATGAAGGATGAGAATAAATAGGGGTCTTTGGCAAAGGGTGACCACCTCCCAAGTAAGGATAGGTCCTGGGGGGGCGGGATACCTCTGGCCAAAAGCACTTGATCCAGAAGACACAACACATTGTGTTCAGAGAGGCTTCTAGTGGATTTCATGGACACGGCTGAGAGAGAGAAAGAGTCAGGTCTATCCAAAGATGGGACAAGCTCGGTGCCCACCTCACCAGTCTGCACTGAAAACAACGGGGCCGTAAGGGACTTAACTACAGGTGTCTGCACCGAGGAAATCATCTGTGCCGAAGTCATGGTTTGCATTGACAATAAGGTCTGCGCCGAAGTGGTGGTTGGCGCTGAGGTGGGACTGAAAAAAATCGGTGTGAATAACTGAGTTGTCAGTTCCGGGTAAGGTGTCGGAGCCGATGTGGTTACAGTCTGCACCGACTGGATAGTCGGTGCCAGTAGAGAGGTCTGAACCGAGGAGCCCCTCGGTACAGATATGGTAAAGGGCACGCTAGTCAGTGCCGAAATCACAGATGGCACCGATGGCCTCGGTCCTAAAGGTCTAGGCACCGAAAGTGCTGGAGCCGAAAGAGTCAGATCCGAAGTAGAAAGCTTAGCCTTCTTGGGTCTTGGATGGTGGGAGTCCCCAGCCGGGGACGAAGGAAGAGACTTAGCCTTTGTATGATCATCAGTCTTTTTCTTATGGGATCTTGGGGGGGTTGAAGCCTCCAACCCAGAAATAGCCACTGAAAAAGGAGATTTGCATAGCCCCTTCAATAACAATTTATTTCTCCTCTCAATCAACGTCCTGTTAGAGAAGTTCTTACAAATTCCACAGGGCGGATCAACTGACAAATGAGGCACACCCAAGCAATAGACACACAGAGAATGTGCATCTGAAGTAGGTAATTTATGGCCACAATCTGAACATCTCTTAAATCCTGGACTACCTTTTTTATCTGCCATGATAGGAAAGAAGGAAATCAGAAAGAATACCAGCAATGGTACAAGAAATACCCGAAATTACCAGCTTATTGTACGTCAACCCCCCCCCCCCCCAACAGATTTGTTTGTTTTTCAGTTGAATTGTACTGGTTATAGGTCACATTAAAGGTGGGAAAAGTTTTGAAATGATTTAGTGTGGTCTCATTTTTTTATATCACAAAAACCTGACATTTTAACAGGGGTGTGTAAACTTTTTATATCCACTATGTATATACATACATATTTTTTTTCCATAGTCCACCCACCTTTTTATTCTCGATTTGTCTTTTAGTCCTCTACACAATTTTTATTGTATACATACACTTTTCCTCATGTATAAGATATTAAACATTTGTACCTTAACATTTTTTTTTACTTTATTTACCCTTTCCCTTTGTCGAGACTGAAACTGGTCATTTGTGATCAGAGCTTTACCATCATCAAATTTCAAATGAATGAGTAAAGATTACAGATACCAAGCTCCCTACCACAGATGGCAGTGGTCCTGCGCCTGACAAGGAGCAACCTTCTCCTTTCAGATCAAAGGTTATTCTTCATGCCACTGGTGAACATTCCTATTCAAGAACATGCATCAGTAATTTAAACTGGCCTTACTTGCAATTCTTCAGAGGATTCTTTGAAAGTACGAAAAAGTACAGTTTTGTACCTACCATAAATGTAGATGTCCGATAGGTATGCATCTGCAGTCATAACATATGGGTTGTCCTGCCTCAGGCAGCCCTTCGGTCGGCCGGATTCCAAAGTCTGGGTCTGGCCTCAGCTGATGTCGCACTTCACCCGACGTCATAGCTCCTGGGGTATAAAGGCATCAGCCGACGCCATTTTCCTCAGTGTTTCTTGCCCCAGATGCCAGGTGCCCTCAAGGAAGGCTGAATTTTGTATGAAAGTAGCAAATTCCAAACAGTAGAAAACAAAAAGTATATATACATATATACATACAAACAAATACACCATAATAGATTCCCCCAGCTAGCTAAGAGAGGGGTAAGTACCCTAGGAATACCACAGAGGGGAAGGAGGGTGGGTAATCCTGACTGCAGATGCATACCTATCGGACATCTACATTTATGGTAGGTACAAAACTGTACTATGTCCTTCAAGGATGCATCTGCAGTCATAACATATGGGTAGAATACCATAGCCAAACTGGGGGAGGAGGCACTAAGATAATGATGGTGTAGTTAAGATCCCTTGTAAAACAGCAGTTGCAAAACCTGCTCGGGATCTGGAGTACAAAGGAAGATTGTAATGCTTGGCAAATGTATGCACGGAGCTCCAAGTAGCAGCTTCTAAAATGTCTTTGGTAGCCACTCCTCGTAGGAAAGCTGTAGTGGTGGCTGTAGCTCTTGTGGAGTGAGGCCTGATATTTTCAGGAGTTGTCTTTCCATGAAATGAGTAGCAGAATCGAATGCAATTTCCTATCCATTTTGAGATTGTCTGTTTTGAAATTGCTTTCCCTTGCACTCCTGTTGCATATGCTACCAGAAGCTGGTCAGTTTTTCTGCTGGCCTTAGTTCTGTCCAGATAGTAGCGCAGTTGTCTGTGTACATCCAAGGTGTGTAGTAGTTTTTCCCCCCTGTTCTGTGGGTTGGGGAAGAATGTAGGTAAATGAATAGCTTGGTTCAAGGATACCCTGGATATCACCTTTGGCATAAAAGTAGGCTTGGTTCTCAGAGACACTCTATCCTGGTGAAAGATGAGAAAAGGCTGCACTGCCATTAATGACTGTAACTCGGATACCCTTCTTGCTGAAGTGATTGCTAGCAGGAAGGCAGTTTTCCAAGATAAGAACTGTAAGTCTGCTGTTGCTGCTGGTTCAAAGGGAGGAAGTGTTAATTTTTCTAGCACAAAATTGAGATCCCATGCAGGTAGAGGTGGTTTCCTTGGAGGTTTTACATTTTTGATCCCTCTCAAAAATTGTCTGAGGAGAGGATGAGAGAAGACAGGAGGATCCATGTTGTACTCTGCTGAAATTGCTGATGCATGAATCTTAATGGAAGAATAGGACAGGCCATTGTGGAACAGTTCTGCTAAGTATTCTAGGATGTGTGCTAGGTTTGCCAGTGTGACATTTGTTCCCTTTGCTGCACTCCAAATGAGGAATCTCTTCCATTTGGCTGAATATGTTTTCCTTGTGGAGGGTCTGCGAGCCTCCAGGATAATGTCCTTAACCCTCTGAGATAAAACAGGTTGGTTTTGTGTTATGCAATTTTCCAAGCAGTTAGCTGCAGCGTTTTTAAGTTTGGATGCAGGGTCCTGTAGTTGTTCTGCGTTAGGAGTAAAGGACATAGAGGTAGAGGCCATGAGTTCGTCCGAGACATGCTTCTCAGTAGCGGGTACCAATGCTGCCTTGGCCAGTCTGGAGCTATCAGAATTACCTTTGGCTGTTCCTCTCTGATCTTCAATAGAACTTTGTACATCAATGGGAGAGGTGGAAAGGCATATACCGTCAGGGCCTTCCAGCTGAAAGAAAGGGAGTCCACCTTCCAGGCTAATGGGTGGTATACTCTTGAGCAGAATTTCTCCAGTTGGTGGTTGAGTGGGGAGGCGAACAGGTCTATTTCTGGCATTCCCCATTTCTTTGTTATGGTTTTGAAGATGTCTGGATGCAGCATCCATTCGTGAGCATCCGTGGTAGTTCTGCTTAATTCTGCTAGTGAATTCTCTTTTCCTGGTACAAATCTGGACTGCAGTTGGATGTTGAGATTCAGGCCTAAGTTCCAAAGGTCTATTGCCATCCGGCATAGGGGGTATGAATGTGTGCCTCCCTGTTTGTTGATGTACCACATGACTGTGGTATTGTCCGTCCTTATCAGCAGGTGTCCTTGCTGGAGGAATGAACTGAATGCCTCGATTGCATGCTTCACTGCCAGCATCTCCTTTAGATTTATGTGTACATTCAGCTGGTCTTGGGACCATAGGCCTTGGATACACTTGTCTTCCATGTGTGCCCCCCAGCCTAGGTCTGAGGCATCCGTGGTAATGGTCTGCCTTGGATGTGGTTTGTGGAAAGGCAATCATCTGTTTATCTGGCAGGCCTGAGCCCACCACAGGAATTCTTTGTGCAGGCATGGAATGATTGGAATCAGGGCTTCTAGACTGTGCTTGTGTTGAGACCATACATTCCTCAGGTACCATTGTAGTTTTCTCATATGCAGCCTGGCATGCGGGATCAAGATTATGCAGGATGCCATGTAACCCAGGGCCTGCAGGACTTTCCTTGCAATAAGCTGAGTTTGTTTTGTTAATGCCATGAAATAGACTGGTAGTTGCTTTTGTTTGTCCTCCGTGAGAAAAGCCATCTGAGCTATTGTGTCCAGTTCTGCACCCAGAAATGTTATCCTTTGGGATGGCACTAGTCTTGACTTTTGTATGTTGACTGTGTATCCCAAGGCTTGCAGCAGTTGTATGACATAGGCCAAATCCTTTATTAATTTTGTCTTGTTGTCCGCTTGTATTAGGCAGTCGTCCAGGTATGGGTAGATTTGAATTCCTTGAAGCCTGCAATGTGCAATTACTGATGCCAGGCATTTCGTGAATACTCTGGGCGCAGTAGATAAGCCAAAGGGCAATGCTGAGAATTGATAATGCTCTGATCCTGCAAGAAATCTGAGGTGTTTTCTGCAATCTGGTCGTATAGGGACGTGCAGGTATGCCTCCTTGAGATCTAGAGTCACCAGCCAAGACTCCTTGCCCAACATGGGAAGAAGTTGCTGTGGGGTCAGCATTTTGAATTTTGGAACAATGAGATATGTGTTCAATGCGGACAAGTCGAGAATAGGCCTCCATTGATTTTCTTTTCTTGGTACAAGGAAAAGTCTGGAGTAAAATCCTTGGCCGTGTTCCATAGATGGTACCTTTTCTATTGCTCTCATCCTTAGTAAGCTGATGATTTGTTTTAGAGCCTCTGATTTCTGGCTTGGTGGAAGGTTTGGCATTCCTCTCTTTTTTGGTAGAGTGTGGAAGTGAAACCTGCAGCCCTTGTCTATTGTTTGCAAAGTCCATTTGTCTCATGTAATACAATGCCAGTTTTTTGAAAATAAAGCTAGCTTTCCGCCCAAGGGTGCTTCCAGTTGTTCCCTGGTAGGCGGAATCAGAGCCAAGTCATTGTGTCTGTCCTGTGGAAGTGGTTGCAGTCGTAGCTGTGGCGGCACTTCTCTGGTTGGCAGGTTGCCCCTGACGACCCCTGTAGGCACCCCTAGATTGACCTCTGCCTCTAGGGCGCCTATTTCTGCCTCTCTGTGCTCTAGAGGTATCTGGAAAGGACCAATTCTTTGAAGGCCAATTTCTGCTGAACCTCGGAGGTTGGACCTGCAGGAAATCCTTGACTGTTTGGACAGGTTTTGCTTTTTCTTCCACTTTCTTTAGAACCTCCTGTGCAGGGGAGCCAAATAAACTTTGTTTCTCCATAGGGGCATCTAGGAGTTTTGACTTAACATGGTCTGGCAAGGATTGTTCTTTTAGCCAGGCATGCCTTCGAATCACTGCTCCAGTCATAGCTGATCTGAATGAAGCCTCCAGTGCATCATAGCCACATTTCAAGAAATGATTACTGACCTGCTGAGAGTTGTGTACCAAATCCTGAAGGGACTTACGGTCTAAAGGTTCAGGAGAGGCCTGTTTTTTATTCAGCTGATCTAACAAAAATTCCTGGTACTGTATCATGTGAAATTGACAGTTTAAAGCCCTGGCAGAAAGAGTAGCAGATGTATAAACCTTTTTACCCCATCTCTCTAATGCTCTAGATTCTCTTTCAGAGGGTAGGGGTTTTTTGGCAGAGGCAGCTGCAACACCCTTAGGGCCCTGAGAAATGGATTCTGGGTCTGCAGCATGGGCCTTATACAAGTGGAAGTGAGAATCCGGGACCCTGTAGTATCTGTCAGGTTTGGCAGGGGCCGGGGGAAGAGAATCAGGGGCAGTACTGGCATCATTGTATGCATCATCAACAACTGATAGTACAGGTGGTATGGCTAAAGGCCTATGCTGTGGTAAGTGTAAGAAAGTCCTTAGCCTTTTTCTAGAATCAGAGAAATCCTGACCCTGCCATTGGAAGTGTTCCCTCATAGAGTGTAGGGTTTCCCCAAATGAAAATTCCTCTGGAGGAGAGGCTGAAGGAATGGAGTCTTCTGCATCAGAATCCTCATAAGGTGAGTATGGGCCTTCCTGATGGTCAGATAAATCTGAACCATCTGAGGAATAGTCAGTGGAGAGAGGTTCAGGGGGTTCAGTCCTAGGCCTCTTTTCAGGAGGGGCTTGTGAGGCCCTGTCTGGGTGAGGTTGGGATCCCCTGATCAGAGAAATAAGGTCCTCAGCAAGGCTGAGAATCTGAGAACTTGAAGTAGGCCTGTGAGAGGGAGCCTTTGTAGATAAGGCCTTGGAAAGTTTTGCTGCTTTAGCCCTGGAAAAGGCCTTGATAGACATAGAAGCAGGGGGTCTAGCTGCCCCACGTGCAGGAGTAGAGATGTCCAACGGAATAGTGTCGGACAAATCTTGTGTGCCTGCTTCTTCAGCAGGAATTTCTGTAGCCGACTCAGCCATGGCCTGTGGCGCCTCGGTTGTCGGAGGCATGCTTTCAGCCGAAGGGAGAACCGAGGTCTCGGTCTCAGCCGAAACAGAGACACTCGCGGTAGGCCTAACCGTGGTTTCAGCCGAAACCGCGGGCGATGTCGGTACTTTTCCTGCGTTTTTAGCTAAATGTGTAGTCGGAGTCTCCGACGGCATTTTATATGCAAAAGCGGAGCCAAAAAACTCTTCTGCAAACTCCGACCGACGTCTAAGTGTCCGTCGGTTGAAGGAAGCACAGGCTAAACAAGCTGATACGTCGTGGTCTGGGCCTAAGCAAGGAAGGCAGTAAGAGTGGAAATCCTTATGAGGTATTTGTTTCCCACAAGTTAAACAATTATTTACTTTGTCTGACATCGGCTGAGGCAAGAAAGAGTCCCCAACGGGGTACTTAGCTTTTTTAGAAGTCTTCGGTAGTTGAAATTCTCTGGATCTGACCGACCGGCACTTGCGAACAGCTTCTGCTTCGGGCACCGCGCGGCAAGAAAGACTGAGGAAAATGGCGTCGGCTGATGCCTTTATACCCCAGGAGCTATGACGTCAGGTGAAGTGCGACATCAGCCGAGGCCAGACCCAGACTTTGGAATCCGGCCGACCGAAGGGCTGCCTGAGGCAGGACAACCCATATGTTATGACTGCAGATGCATCCTTGAAGGACATCAACATACTTTAAAAAAGATAAAGTAAGAAAGCTTTTGTTGTGCTCACATTCCAGCAAGAATTAGAAGTTATGTACTCACCATAACGTTCCATCTGAGTAGGTGACTTCATTCGGATGCAACCTGTGGGTATCGGATCCGATCTCGGATCCGAGCCGGCAATTCAAAAGCTTAGGCTCCGAGCTCCTAGCTCCTCCCTCTTACCCATAACCCCTTGCCAAGCCCTGACTGACCTCAGATTGAGTTTGCCTCAAATACTGACCACAGTATACTAAAACAGCATAAATACTCACTCTATAAAGGTCAGGGGGATGGAGGGGGGGATGGTTGCATCCGAATGAAGTCACCTACTCAGATGGAACGTTATGGTGAGTACATAACTTCTAAATCTGAAGTAGGAAGACTTCATTCGTCTGCAACCTGTGGGACAGAGTCCCTAGCTACCTGAATCTTGGGCGGCCATCATGGAAGGATATTCCGGAGCACCGCTGAGCCAAAGGATGCTCTTCCTCTAGAAACAACATCCACCTTGTAATGAGAAATAAAAGTATGAGGCGAGGCCCAAGTAGCTGCAGCAGATATCATCCAACGAAACACGGGACTTAAAGGCGGCTGCGTAGAAACTGCCCTAGTAGAATGAGCGTAACCCTCTGAGGAGCAGGTCTGCCTGAAGTGTCATATGCCTGCAATATGCAATTAGCAATCCATTTAGACAGAGTGACTTTAGACACTGCTTTACCCAGAGCAAATTTAGCAAAGGAGACAAACAGCTGATCTGATTTCCTGTGGCCAGCTGTCCTGTTAATATAAAAACGTAATTGTCTATGAACATCCAATGAATGCAATTTGTATTCCCCTTTGTTTGAATACTTGGGGAAAAAAGACAGGCAAATTGATTGACTGGTTAATATTGGATTCAGAAGAGACCTTCGGAAGAAAAGATGGATTGGTCCTGAGGCACACCGTATCAGGGAAGAAAGAAAGGTAAGGCGGTTTGACACAAAGAGCCTGAAGCTCAGACACCCTTCTGGCTGAAGTGATAGCTACCAGAAAGACAGTCTTCCAGGAAAGGAATTTTAAATCAGCAGAAGCTGCAGGCTCAAAGGGAGGAGCAGTAAGGGCCTGCAGGACTAAAGACAAATCCCAAGGCGGTACAACCTCCTTGACTGGAGGCCTTAATAAAAAAACTCCCTTGAGAAAGGAATTGCATAATTTCGCTGTCATAAGGGGAGCTGTGTCCTGTCCAATGTGATAATGCGATATAGCCGCCAATTGTACTTTAATCGTGGAAGAACTGGCCCCTTGATGAAAGAGGTCTGTTAGAAATTCTAGCACCGCAGATATAGGTGCTGAAAAAGGATCCACCGTTCTCTGCCCTGCCCATATAGAGAACCTCTTCCATTTACTCCGATAAACCTGTCTGGTAGAAGGTTTATGAGCAGCCACCAAAATGGCTTTGACCGGTGAAGAGATACCGGGAGTCCTAATTAAGGTTGGAATTGGAGCAGCCAAGCTGTCAACTTCAGGGTCCGCAGATTGGGAACTGGCATTCCCAGAGGGTGAGAGATGAGATCCGAAATTGGATCCAGAATCCATGGTGGATTGATTTTGTGAGACCATACGAAGGGGAACCAAGGTTGTCGAGGCCAGAATGGGGCAATGAGAATCATTCTGCTCCCCAAACTGTTGGCTTTCTGCAGAAACCTCTGCATCAGAGGAAGTGGAGGGTAGGCATAAAGAAGACCAAGCATGCACCAGAGCATCCCTCGGGAACTCCCCTGGTGGGGGAAGTAGAGCGAAGAAATTATCGCATTTGGCGTTTGAGGGAGAAGCAAAAAGATCGCAACAGGGTTGCCCCCAAACGGCAAAAATCTTCTTCGCTACTTGAAGGTTTAGGGACCACTCGTGTGGAGAAAGGATGGTGCGACTGAGCTTGTCCGCAAGGATGTTGGACTTTCCCGGAATGTGCGTTGCTATCAGAAAGCGTTTGGTGGAAATTGCCCATTCCCAGACTCTCATGGCCTCTCGACAAAGGGATAAGACCTGGTTCCTCCTGCTTGTTGATATACCAGACTACGGACATGTTGTCTGTCTGAATCGCAATAGTCCCTGTAGGAAGAAGCGTGGTGAAGTGCTTGCAACGCTAGGAGCACCGCCCTCACTTCCAGGACATTTATATGCAATGATGTCTCTGTGGGATTGCACGTGCCTTGGACAATCTTTCCCAGAATGCCCCCACCCGAGGCAAGAAGCGTCCGTGGTCACTGTGGCTCGGGAAATGCAGCAAAAGGGTCTTCCTGCTAGGGCTCCGGAGAAAGAAGCCACCACAGAAGGAGTCCCTGCACGCTCTGCTGACCGCAATCGGGCGTTTAGAGCGAACAAAGAGGAGACCACTGAACTTGAAGGGTCCATTGAAGAACCCGCATGCGAAAGCGGGCATGAATTAGAAGCGGGATAGCTGCTGCCATAGAACCTAGGGCCCTCAGGACCGAAGCTGCAGTTGGTGAAGGTTGAAGGATTGCTGTCACATGACACCTCAGGCTGACGATACGGTCTGGGGTGAGGAAGGCTCGCATTGATCTGGTGTCTAGTCTTCCTCCTATGAAATCTATAATTTGAGTTGGATTCAGGAAAGATTTCTCCCAGTTGATCGTTATGCCCAGCCTTGGTGCTAGTTGAATAAGTAATCCCTGGCTGAGCACAGAAGATGCCTTGATGATGCAGTCAGGAGCCAGTCGTCCAGGTACGGAAAGACCTGTAATCCCTGGAGCCTCAGGTGGGCCGCTACCACCGCTAACACCCTTGGAAACACCCTTGGGGGTGAGGTGAGACCAAAGGGGAGGACCCTGAACTGATAATGACTGGCTCCCAGCCGGAAGCGAAGAAACCTCCTGGATCGTCTGTCCATCCGAATGTGGTAGTACGCATCCTTGAGGTCTATGGAACACATCCAGTCGTTCTCCCTCAAAAGGGGGAGTATAGATTGCAGGGTGACCATCCGGAACTTTTGCTTGGTTACTGACAGGTTCAACAGGGAAAGGTCTAAAATTGGTCTTAAGTCCCCCGTCTTCTTTGGCACCAAAAAGAACTTGGAGTAAAACCCTAATCCGGCTTGATCTGGGGGCGCTGGATGGCTCTTTTCCTAGCAGCTGCTCGATTTCGAGCTGCCGCCTCCTTGGTCGGGTGGAACATCTGGGAGGCTGCGAGATTTGGGGATCTTGATTAGCGGTATTGAATATCCTCTGGATATGAGTCGAAGCACCCAACTGTCTGTTGTTATGGACTCCCAAGAAGTCAGGTGCATCGAAACCGCCCCGACTGCCTCCAGAGACGGACAGCCGGGCAACCCTTCAGGGCTGCTGCGTGGGTCTCTCAGAGAAGGGTTCTCTGGACCCAAAATTGCCAGGAGCCCCCTGCCTCTGGCGACGACCTCCCGTCCTCCTCTGCCACGGAAGGACTGGTTATCCGGAGCAGGTTGGGACTGCTGCGACTTCGGAACCACATCTTCTTCTGTCCCTTTTGGTTCTTAGAGAAGGACCTCTGGGGAGCTGAGAAGCGGACTCCGGCAGACAGCGTCTTCCGTCCTTTTCGCTCTGGACAAGTGTCTCAAACAGTCTTGCCAAACAAGGCAGAACCATCGAAAGGGGCATTCGAAGGTCGCCTTAAAGGGCTCAGCAAAATCACAATGGCGGAGCCAGGCCTGTCGCCTCATGACAAGGCCTGCTCGCTGGCTCTAGCGGCTCCCTCAGTAGCATGAGACAGCAGCCGCATAGATGTATTGGATACAGATCTGAGAGTGGCCATTCGGGTGGAATAAACCTGCTTATCCTCACTCGAGATGGACTCGGGGAGATGCAGCGTACTCTTTAATCAGATCTCGCTGCATCCTAATAACATGCGCCATGTAGTTCAGCTCTCAAGGAGAAGGTCGCTGAACTAAACACTCGCTTCCCAATTCGATCCATCGAGCGGGACTCCTTGCCCGGAGGATGGACGGAGGGACTCTCCTGGGCCAATTCCCTCTTCGTGGCTGCAGCCATCATCATGGCATCTACTGGGGGACCCTTACTCCAGTGGGTGCGGTCTGATGGAGGAGAAAGAATGCGGTCCGGGCGTTTTGGGATAGGCTCAATGGTGTCCGGATCCTTCCACGCCCTGATAGATATAAGATCTACCAGGGGGTCAGCAGGAGGGGACACCCAAGAGGTAGAAGGGCCCGCCTCGAATGCCTCCAAGAACACAGACTCATCCGAAGAAGCCTTGGGGGCAGACCACCCCCCCGATCCTTAACATCTACATGATGTCTCCAAATGAGACGTCCTCAGGGGGTGACCTAGGGGAGCCTTCCCCTTCATCCAAGTCCGTGTCTTCAGTGACGGACTCAGGGGAGTCCATGTGCCTCCTCTTGCACTTGCGCTTCTGAGGTACTTCATCGGGGGGGGCTGTCCGAGGAGTACTCTTCAGCAGATGGATGTTCCAAGGGAACCACTTGGGACATCGAGGAGGGCTGTCCCTGGGACCGGCTGGTGGGGGCCTGGCCCAACTGCAATGGAGTGCGGGATGGAGCCGTGGCAGGGACCGGGGGTCCGGATGTCCTCGACAGTGCCCTTTCCATAACGTTGAAAGCCGAGGGGGAGCCAGCTTCTCTAATCCCCGAGAGCCGACCCCCACTCGGATCCGATGTACGGATCGGAGTCGGAGCCGAAACCGTCGGATCCGAGACCAGTGTGCTCCGACCTGGGCGGGCGAAGACACACCAGCTCCCTCGGATCCGAGGCTCGGCCTCGGCTCCGAGGTCGGGTCCGGCACCGAAACACTCAAGGGATGGGACGGATCCGAGGTGCGCCGACCAATCGGATCCGACCCACCCCCGGATCCAAATCTGCACGGCGCCGAAAGCTCCGAACCCGTGGTATGG
Organism: Protopterus annectens; assembly: GCF_019279795.1. Classification (NCBI taxonomy): domain Eukaryota; kingdom Metazoa; phylum Chordata; order Ceratodontiformes; family Protopteridae; genus Protopterus; species Protopterus annectens. Next base: position 711,780,863 of record NC_056750.1, on the reverse strand, counting down.
GTCGGAGAAGGAGCTACGGGGGCGAAAAAAGGGGTCGAAGCCCCTCCCGGTTGGGGGGGGGGCTAGGAGCACTCCCATTTGCATTTGGGCCTGGATGAATTTCCTCATCATCCGGTCCATATCAGCTTCGCTCATCGTAAAAGTCGATCTAGAGGAGGCCACCGGCGGACCTAGAGAACCGTCTCGGTGACCTCCTGGAAGGGCTAGCCTCCTCCTCCTCGGGTCCAGGAGAGAACCGAGGGGAGTGGAGCCGAGGAGGAGGAAAGCTAGAAGGCACAGGGGAAGCCCGCTTAGATGGAGGAGCCGAGCTGGAAGCTTCGGCTCTCCTCTTGTGGTGCTTCTCCTGTGCCTCTCCTTCTGTCTCTCCCTAGTAGAATCCTTCCCCTCCGGCATTTTTAAGGGAGGTTGAGTCCCAGCCGGAGGGAGAACTCACAGCAACAAGTTGCTGACTGGAGGGCAGAGGCCGAAGCAGTATCTGGGGGTAAAAGACCCGCCAGCACTAACCGACCTCCGTTCCCTTAAAGCCGGGTTGAACCCTGCACAAATGGTACAACCAGAAGACAGGTGTTCAACCCCAAGCATTTAACGCACCGAGTGTGGCCATCTGCTGGGGACAGCTTATGGCCACACTCGTACATTCGAAAGACAGCCTTAGGGGCTTCAGACATAACACCTAAGGCCTAAACACACACACACACAAACAAACTACGAAAAACCCGAGAAAAATTAACTAAAGAGGGAGGGAAAGCCTTAACCACACACAACACTAACTATATTTGTAACAAAAAAAGAGAATTTTAACAATTTTCCTGTCAGAAAACTACTTATCTCAAAAACCACGCCAGGAGCTCAAGAATTCCGTTGCTTCTTGAAAAGCGGCAAACGAAATCTGGGGTCAGTCAGGGCTTGGCAAGGGGTTATGGGTAAGAGGGAGGAGCTAGGAGCTCAGAGCCTAAGCTTTTGAATTGCCGGCTCGGATCCGAGATCGGATCCGATACCCACAGGTTGCAGACGAATGAAGTCTTCCTACTTCAGATAAAAGGTTACTGTTAAAAAACATGATGCCAGTCCCGCTGACAGAGGAATAAAGCCCAGACTATCAACCAGGTGACCATGGCTTGAGTAACAGCTCAAGCAGCCATTAAAGCTGGTGCTGATGGAAGGGGAATATGAGGCACTGTCTGTTCACTTCTTCTGGGGGGAAGCCTTGGGGCATGCTGGGGATACAGATGCTTTACATGCCCCAGTGCTAGTAATCTGGCTATAACAGAGCTAGTGCTTTAGTAGAAGGCCTGCAAATGATGTATGCATCACTACCCCCCTTTGCAGCCTCTAAGGTGATGTAGCCCAGCATGTTAGGAGGAGGTAAGGCTTAAGAAGAACGACCCCAGTGCAAGCCACAGCACAATGGTCTCTCACCTGGCTGCATCCAACTTAGAAAATCTGTGGCAGAAAGAACCAAGAAAAGGTATCCACAGGGAGTTGAATGCCACCCTATGTCTAGGGTTGTCCTTTGGAAGGGACAGCACTCATCGATGTAGGTGAAATTGGAGCACTGCTGCAGTATGGGAATATGCAAAGATATGAATATAGAGAAGATGGCCACAGAGGAGTTTGCAGTCAGGCATATGCACCTGGAGCTAAGAACAGCTAACAGAAACATCTAAAGGCACAAAATAGAGGTGACAGTACTAAAAAGGTATTGTTAAGCAAATTTTGACAGTACAAGAAAAATAAGAACAAGAGATATACAACAAAGCTCAACTTGGACTTGTGAGGCTTGCTCTTTATTTTTTTTTAAAACATCTTTAGTAAATTATGACTTGAGACATAGAAAACAAGCCACATTAACAATTTCCATTTACATGTATTATACAGCACATATCTTTTCTTTGCAGCTATCAGTACAATATTACATAAACTGCTAACTCCAGCCTTCCCTTAAACCACACACTTCCTCGATTATTTTGCACATATTGTTCTCCGTTTCCATTTATTTCTATGTAATTTGCACCTCCTTTTCTAAAGATCCCCCTTCCAGATAAAAATAATAATTTCCTTAGTTACATAATTGCTCATTCGATATTTCTGGCAGAGTACTCCAAAGGTAATTTTTTTAAAAACCTACCAACTCATTACACTCCCAAACATGTTCCTAGTTACTTCTTTCTCCACCATTATACCTTTAACAGTTGCTATCTTCCTAAGGAAAAATTATTTTCAGTCTGCTTGGAGGGTTTAAAAACACCTATGCAAACATTTCCAAGTAGGGATCCTAAACTTTCTGGAACTCGCTGCATACTTGGGAGCCACACATATGTTCTACCATTGTTCTCTTGTAAATTGCTTTTCTAGTCTCCCTCTTCGCAATCTTTTCTAACCTCCTTTGATTGAATTTTTTAGTCATCATGCAGTTTTTTATATGTCTTACCAATTATCCTGTTTTAACAGTAGCTTCCATTCTAGAGTCAACAAAAACTCTACCACAGCAGGTCTTTCACTTAATATTCACCTACTCTTGCTCTTTGCCTATACCCTGATATTAATCCCTGATAGAGCCAGTGGTTTCTAGCCTGCAGAACAAATATCTTTTTTGGTTTCAACCCACTCCATTACCATTCCTGCTCTAATTATTTACTCCCAATATCCTGCTTCCTTTGCCAGTTTTCTCCAGTAAATTTCATCTCCTTTTGCCTGTATTCTTTAACCCTACTGAAAGTCAATCTACTAGCAAAATCTCCTTTTTCTATTCTTGTGTTGACAGTTCTTGGAATACTTTCTGCATATAATATTCTGTGTTGTTATTCTCCTCAAGGATCTGAATCCAAAACTCTACTCTTTCTTGAACTTCCCCTCACTTCATCATCATCCCTTTGCCTTTGAATTATAACCTTTTTATTTTATGCATACAAGCCTTAACTGTGTAGCTCTAAAATATCCCTTCAAATCAGGTGATCTTAAACCTTGTTCTATTGGAATGATCAACTTATCCCACTTAATTGTTGCCCTTTTCCCCTTCAAGATAAATTTCTTCAACTCTATTAATCATTATCTACAACATCCCTAGTTGATAAAGAATGTGTGTCATATATATAAAACTAAAGGGACTAAAATATTTTCAATATTTGTATCTTAGTATCCAAATCCATAAACAAATAGCTTCCAGTTTCCTAGTTTTTGTATTATCATTTGTTTAGCTCTTCCCACATATCCTTAGCTGCCATTACAGAAGCATTTTTAAACCATACTCCTTAATACTGCATCATATTGTGTTCCCATAACTAAGAGTATTGCTATACTTCTTCGTGTGTGGGTACATCATTTACATCTATAGCCTTTTTTTTATCTTCATTAATTTTACATCACAAAATGACTTGAAACTGTTCCAAAATGTCCCATAACAATGAGATTTCCTTCTCTGGATATATTAGGTACAAAACAATATCATCTACAAATAAAGCCAACTTTTCTAGATTACCATACCAACTATAAACCTGCATTTCTGAGTCCCATGCTTTCTATGCCAATGGCTCTAACTATAAAGCAACTAAAGGGGAAAGAGGACACCCCTGCCTCGTTCCTATGTTCAAACAACTTATTAGAGAGGAATAACTTTAATTTTTGCCTCCGATCCTTAATATATCCTCCTAATTAACCTCATTATTGTATCAGGGAATGCAAATGCTTCAATTGGCCTACTCACAAAATCCCATCTTACTCTGTTGAATGTTTTTCTTCATCAAGACGCACCAACAGCAGCAATATTTTCTTATATTCTGCCTCCCTCTGGGTCATCATTGTTCTTTTAATGTTGTCAAATGTTTGCCTCTCCTCCATAAAACCACACTGATCTTTATCAATGTTGGCAATACCTTTGCCAGTCTTTAGCTAGTATACACAAACAGTTAAGCACAGTTTAAAACTGAAACGTATACATGAAGTTGTGTCTGATGGGTCTTTACTGTCTTTAGGTAACACAGCCACCACAACTTTTTTTCCCAAGATGTTGGTGTTTCCCTCCTTTTAAAATACTATTATTCAAAATACTCTAGATCATTATCACCTTCTTCCATCCTAATCTCCAAACTTCCACAGAAATACCATCTCTTCCTGGTGATTCTTCCTGAAGGTTGATTATACGCTACCATTTTTACCCCATCCCTTTGTAGCTTAACTGTTAGTTGTTGAGCCTTATCTACCTCTAACCTTTGACATAATTAAGTCTTCCATAAATATTTCTATTTGTGCTTTTTATTGATTTCCACATACCTCTACTTTACACAAGCTTTCATAAAATGTCCAGAATACCTCTTAATACCTCTACAGGATCAGTGATTATTTTTCTTGGTATAGGCTCCTGAAGTTTCGTGACAACCATTTCTACTTTCAGCTGCCTAAGTCAGTGTGCTAAAAGTTTATGTGCTCTGGAGTTATAAAAAAAATAAATGCTTAAGAGCAATCCTTCTAAATTCATGCATATTATTAATAATCTCCCTTACTTTGTGTTTAACACACTATTTGTGCCCCTTCTTGTTCTGTAAGAGTCCCCTTATTCTGCAATATTTAAACCTTTGTCAGCCCCTAAGTAATTCCTATTACCTTTTAACCATCTCATTCTCTCTCTATTTCTAGTGTATTTTTAAACTCCATTTTCATTTTATCCCCACTCACCAGCTATAACTTATGAAGATATTTCTATCTTCCCTAGAAAGTCCTGAATAATTTTCATTACCCATTACTTAAATTCCTCTTTTTTTAACAGATAGGTAGGGAAATGCCACTGCCTCATTTTTACTTCATTACCATCCAATTTTTATCTTAGTTTTTACTGGTGCATGATCTGAAAGAGTCACTGGATGTGCATCAAAGCTTTCAATTAAGTACATACATTCCTATGAAATATATTTTCTATTTAGTCTAGCGTACTTATTGTATTTTGGGAAATATGTAAATTCCATCAGAGGTCTTACTGCTGAATTCACTTCAACCACGCCACGTTTTTGTAAAGCAATTAATCAAACTATCCAATTTTGTTTTAATTTCTCTTCTAGGCTCCCCCGATACATCTTCACTATTGTAAATCAAATTCCAGTTTCCACCTACAAGTAATATTCCCTGCTGAAAACTGATTTATCCCAAAATGTACTTATGCTCCATAATACATAGCAGCTTTTGGGGAAATATAAATACATGCCAACATAATCCTCTTCCCTTGCCAATACGCCCTTACAACCTAAAATCTGTCATTCATGATGCATGGATCTTGGTTCCATCCTCAGAACTGACTTGACCGATTTAACAAGCTCGCGCCAGCCAAAAACTCTCGAGCTAAGGTTGCCCATAGTGCCCCTCTCTTCAGATCTCATTTGCTGGGTAGAGTTTCAAGACGCGTCAGGGCAGCTCTCAAGCTAGGTGTTCTGTTTTTCTCAATATTTTGAATATTTAGCCTTGTAGTTTCCTATCATCCTTCATCTTAATCCCTTATAGTTAGAGATAATTCCCTTTCTGTGTGAGTGACTTTTTCTCCTCTCCTTTTATATTCTTGGTATTTCTTCATACCACTGTTGGTACAGGCCCCTCCCTTCTTTTACCTTTTGGTATTCTAAATACCATCGCTGGTATTCTCTTCTTCCCTTTACCCTTTGGGTATATTTCTATGTACTATTGTTGGTAAATCACAAAAAAAAAAACTTTCCTTTTATGTGCATGTGTATCCCTAGCCGCGAGACAGGATATTTCATTGTTGTTAATTGTATTTTTGATAATGGCTGACGAGAAGGGCACTACTGGATTTAAACAGTGTGACAACTGTGGCAGAAAGATCCCAAAGTCCGATGGGCATCTCTCCTGCGTATATTGCCTAGAAGTACCACATTTGAAGGTTCAGCCTCCATGCGAGCTCTGTAAGGGCTTTAGTGCCTGCAGCTTAGATGAACGCAAAAATAAACTAATCTTAAAGGGGCTCTTGAAAACCCCTTTCTCTTTTATCTAAGGCAGAGATCTCAACCCCATCTAAAAAAAGAGACTGAAGAGGAGCCATTCAGTCCCATCGTTTCCTCAGTCCCAGGATCATATGGAACCGAAAACTAAACATGCCAAAATTACTCCAACACCTACCTCGGCACCAGAGCCTAAAACTCCACCCACGGTGCTGTCCTTGATTATGGAACCAACAACCACTATTCCCACAGACCCTCTTAGCACCAGCAGCTTCTCCCTTAAAAACGGTCACTTCCTCCACATCATCACAACCTTCTGGTCTTCCGACCACAGTGCCAAAGGTTGAGACACTAGCCAGGACCTGATATTCCCCATCCATTGACCCCTTTGTTGGACAGCGGCTAAGTCCATTCCTTGACCAACCTGAATCTCCATCTGGGATGTCAACCCATTTCACCAGGAGCCTTTCGGAGTTCGATGTAGTGAGACTTATGGATCAGCTCCTAGAAGACAGACACACCCCAACTCCATCTAAGACCTCCCTCCCACCCAGAGCCAAAGGCTTTTCACCACAGACTCCAACCTACATTCCTCCTTAAACCTCCACACAGGTCTTGGAGCCCTCTATGCTGAAGCCTGTCCCAGTGCCAGCTTCTTCGGTACCACTGCTAGATCATACCACGGTTCTGGAACCTACACTGTGGACCACGGCTCACTCGGAGCCGACCCACCCTTGAGACTTTGACTAGTCTATTGGCACCATGGCACCTAGTACGGCACCATCTACGGTTCTGGTTGCTTTGGTAGCTCCTAGTTCTATCACTGCTCCTTCCCTGGAGGCGGGCTCGTCGGAGTGGAGTGCGGCCCCGGTTCAGAGGTTGTCTTTCTCAGTTCCGGGCTCCCACCTCTCTTCAGGAGGGCCTGCCTTCCAGGTTACGGAGAGGGCACTCACCTCAGCAGGCTCGTAGTTGGCTCCTTCGGTGCTGGAATGTCATATATACATGTCCTCTGGTTCACAGCTGTCACAGTCCACTACACTGGGACATCAGGCACAGCAGCGGCAAGATACTCTGCTGCAGGACACCCTCTCTTCAGAGTCCTTTTCAGACCTACCCCAGGAAGAGCCACCCCATAAGATATTGTGCAAGAGGAAGCACACTGATTCCCCTGAGGAATCTCTCACTGAAGATACAGATTACGATGAGGGGGAAGAGTCCCCACAGACGCCCCCAAGGATGTCTCCTTTGGAGGCCTACTGGAGATCTTGAAACAGGGGTGACAAAGTCCACTAACTCATCCTCAGAGGAATCTGTATTCTTGCAGGCATTCCATACCTGACCCTATACTTCCTGGGTGACTCCGCCTGCAAATGAGTTGGGTCAAGCTCTTCGTGCAGCACACCTGGAAGGCCCCTGACACCTTTGAGCCAATCCCCTGGAGACCGGACAAAATACTCTCCCCACCACAGGATCAGCCCAAATGGTCCTAATGCTTGGTAGTAGATGCTATGGTGGTGGCGGCAGCCACAAGGAAAGAACTCTCGGAGGAGAGTCCTGCTGTCCATCCTCCAAACAGGGAGTCTCAGATGATGGACAGACTAGGGAAGCGGGTGTATGCTTCAACGACCTTTGCCATACAAAGTACAGTTTTGTGCCTACCATAAATGTAGATGTCCGATAGACATGCAACTGCAGTCATAACATGTGGGTTGTCCTGCCTCAGGCAGCCGTCGGTCGGCCAGATTCCAAAGTCTGGGTCCGACGTCGGCTGATGTCGCATTTCTCTCCGTCAGAGCGGCTGGAGTACATAAGCATCAGCCGACGCCATTTTCTTCAGTGTTTCTTGCCCCAGATGCCAGGTGCCCTCCAAGGAAGGCTGTAATCAAATTTGGAAGACAAAAACAGGATTCCAAACAAATAAATGAGCAATAAAACAAATACACCATAACAGATATCCCCAGTTAAGAGTAACAGGGATAGCAGTGGACCCTAGGCATAGAGGGGTATGGAGGGAGGGAAAATCCGACTGCAGTTGCATGTCTATCGGACATCTACATTTATGGTAGGTACAAAACTGTACTATGTCCTTCAAGAATGCAACTGCAGTCATAACATGTGGGTAGAATACCATAGCTTAGCTGGGGGAGGAGGTATGCACTAGGAAAGAGATGGTGTGGCAATCAAACCCTGCAGGACTGCCGAAGCAAAGCCTGCTCTGGATCTGGAATATAGAGGGAGATTGTAGTGCTTGGAGAATGTATACACGGAGCTCCATGTAGCAGCTTCTAGAATGTCCTTGGTAGGCACCCCTCTTAAAAATGCTGTAGAGGTGGCTGTAGCTCTGGTGGAATGTGGTCTGACATTGGCTGGAACAGTCTTTCTATGAAAGGAATAACAGAATCTGATGCAGTGCCCAATCCATTTAGAAATAGTCTGTTTTGAAATTGCTTTTCCTTGGACTGCAGGGGCGTAAGCTACAAAAAGTTGTTCAGACTTCCTACTGGCCTTGGTTCTGTCCAGGTAGTATCGAAGTTGTCTGTGAATGTCCAAGGTATGCAAAAGTCTTTCCCCCTTATTCTCAGGATTGGGGAAGAAAGCAGGCAGATGAATGGCTTGATTTAGAGAAACCCTAGATACCACCTTTGGCATAAAAGTAGGGTTGGTCCTTAATGAAACCCTGTCTTTGTGGAAAATAATAAAGGGTGGTATTGCCATTAGGGCCTGTAGCTCCGAAACCCTTCTTGCTGAGGTAATTGCCAACAGGAAAGCTGTCTTCCATGAGAGAAATTGCAAGTCAACTGAAGCTGCTGGCTCAAAAGGAGGTAGAGTCAGTTTTTCTAAGACAAAATTGAGGTCCCAGGCTGGCACTGGGGCCTTTCTTGGTGGCTTAATGTTCTTGATTCCCCTGAGGAATTGTCTTAGTAAGAGGTGAGAGAAAACAGGAGGATCAGTGTTGTATCTAGCTGAAATAGCAGATGCATGTATCTTTATGGAAGAATATGAGAGGCCGTTCTTTAACATATCTGCCAAATATTCCAAGATAAGTGGGATGTTCAGCAATGATGCATCATGTCCCTTGCTGGTATTCCAATTGCTGAATCTTTTCCACTTTGCTAAGTAAACCTTTCTGGTGGATGGTCTTCGAGCCTCTGTTATTATCCGCTGAACTTCCTTGGAGAGAGATAAGCTGAAGTTATTTATGGGATCTCCCAGGCTGTTAGCTGCAGTGTCTGAAGGTTTGGATGCAGTGTTTCGAAACTGTGTTGAGTCAAAAGTAGAGGCCACTGAGGGAGGGCCCACCTCCTGGTGTGACATATGCTCCGTAGTAGTGGGTACCAGTGTTGTCTTGGCCAATCCGGAGCTATTATGATTCCCTTGGGCTTCTCTGCTTTGATCTTTAGTAATACTGAGGTCATCAGTGGCAGAGGTGGGAATGCATAGATTGCTAGGGAGTTCCAGTTGAATGAGAGGGCATCTATTTTCCAAGCTTTTGGATGGTATGTCCTTGTGCAAAATTTTGGTAGAAGATGGTTGAGGTGAGAGGCAAATAGGTCCACTTCTGGCTTGCCCCATGTCGAAGTGAGTTGTCTGAAGGCCTTCGGATGTAACCTCCACTCGTGTGGATCTGTGAAATTCCTGCTTAGGCTGTCCGCCAACACATTGTCTTTTCCTGGAACAAACTGGGATTGTAACTGGATGTTTAGGCTCAGTGATTTCTCCCAAAGCTGCATCGTCAGTCTGCAAAGGGGTAAGAGTGGGTGCCCCTGCTTGTTTATGTACCACATCACAGTGGTGTTGTCTGTCCGTATCATTAAATGGCCTTGCTGGAGTTGATGTTGAAAAGCCTCGATGGCATGCATTACTGCCAGCATTTCCTTTTGGTTTATATGCAGATGTGTTTCCTTTGGAGACCATTGTCCTTGTATACACCTGCCTTCCATGTGCCCCCAGCCAAGGTCTGAGGCGTCTGTAGTCATGGTCTGTGTTATCTGTGGTTTTGAATGACATACCTGTGTTTTCCTGGCTCACGAGGGCCACCATAGGAATTCCTTTTGTAGGCATGGAATGAGTGGTATGATTGTCTCCAAGTTGTTGCTGTGTTGAGACCAAATGTTTTTTAGGTACCATTGAAGCTTTCTCATGTGTAGTTTTGCTAATGGAACCAGTAGAATGCAGGATGCCATGTAACCCAGGGCCTGTAGGAATCTCCTTGCAGTCATCTGGGTGAGTTTTGCTAAACCTTTGAAGTAATGAGTTAACTTTCCTTGCTTGTCTTCTGTCAGGTAAGCCATCTGAGAGGCTGTGTCTAGTTTGGCTCCTAAGAAGATTATTTGCTGGGATGGCTGCAGTCTTGACTTTTGGAAGTTGACTGTGTATCCCAGAGCTTGAAGTAATCGTATGACATAATCCAGGTTTTTGTCAACATCAATTTGTCGTCCGCTTGTATGAGGCAGTCGTCCAGGTGCGGGTAAATTTGTATACCCTGGAGCCTGCAATGAGCAATTACTGAAGCCAGGCATTTTGTAAATACTCTGGGCGCAGTAGATAAGCCAAATGGCAATGCTGAGAATTGATAATGCTCTGGCCCTGCAAGAAATCTGAGGTATCTTCTGCAGCTGTGTCTGATAGGGACATGCAGGTATGCCTCCTTGAGGTCCAGAGTAATCAGCCACGACTCCTTGCCCAGCATGGGAAGGAGTTGCTGTAGAGTCAGCATTTTGAACTTTGGTACTATGAGAAAGGTGTTTAATGCGGACAAGTCCAGTATTGGTCTCCACTGAGATTCTTTTCTTGGAACAAGGAACAGTCTTGAGTAAAAACCCTGTTCTTGTTCTTGTTGTGGAACTCTTTCTATTGCTTTCATTCGAGTCAGCAGAGTGATTTGCTTGATAGCCTCTGCCCTTTGATTTTGTGGTAGGTTTGGCATGCCTTGTTTTCTTGGTAAGGTATGAAAATGAAACATGTACCCTCGGTCTATAATGTCCAAAATCCATTTGTCCTTTGTCAGTCTGTGCCAGTTTTTTGCAAACAGAGATAATTTCCCACCCAAGGGAGCTTCTAGTTGTTCCCTGGTAGGCGGTAGTAGAGGAAAGTCATTGAGTTTGTGGATGTTGGGCAGGTGAAACCCCTGCGTCACTTCTTTGGTTTCCTGGCTGCCATTGTCGTCCCCTGTAAGGGCCTCTGTATTGGCCTCTTCCTCGGCCACGTCTGTTCTTACCCCTTTGAAACTTTTCTGGATTAGGAAAGGACCAGTTTTTTGAAGGCCAATTCCTACTGAATCTGGGGGGGTTGAACCTGGAGGAAATCTTTCACAGTCTTAACTGATTTTGCTTTTTCTTCGATGGTCTTTAACACATCCTTAGCATTTGCACCAGAGAGCTTGTTCTTTTCCAAAGGTGCATCCAGAAGTTTTGCTTTTACATGATCTGGTAGAGGTTGATCTTTTAACCAAGCATGTCTACGAATCACTGCCCCTGTCATAGCTGCCCTACATGAAGCTTCCAGTGCATCATATCCACACTGCAGGAAGTGATTGCTTACTTGCTGAGTGTTATGTACAGCTTCCTGCAAAGTCTTCCTGTCTAAAGGATCAGGAGAAGCTAATGTTTTTTGTAAATCTTCTAAGAGATAATCCTGATATTGTAACATATGGAAAAGGCAATTTAAAGCTCTCATAGATAAGGTAGTGGATGTGTAAACCTTTTTGCCCCATCTCTCTAATGACCTTGCTTCCCTGTTGGACGGCAAAGGATTTTTTGAGGTGGAGGCTGAAACTCCTTTAGGCCCCTGTGAAATAGTTTCCAAATCAGCAGTATGGGCCCTGAATAAATGGGAATGAGTTTCTGGGACCCTGTAATACCTGTCTGGCTTGGCTGGAGCAGGAGGAAGAGAATCAGGGGTAGCACTAGAGTCAGAATACAAATCATCCAGAACATCAAGTACAGGAGGAATAGCTAAGGGCCTGTGCTGAGGCTTCTTAAGGAAAGTCCTAAGGCGTTTCCTAGAATCAGAATATTCCTGACCCTGCCACTTGAAATGTTCCCTCATGGTGTGCAGAACTTCCCCAAAAGAAATATCCTCAGGAGGGGAGGCCGAAGGGATGGAATCTTCTGCATCCGAGTCCTCATAGGTCTGGAAGAGCTCTTCCTGGCTATCAGAGTGGGCAGAGCCCTCAGAGTCTTCATCTGGAGGAGTAGGGTCAGAGGGTTCAACCCGGGGCCTTTTATCAGGAGGAGGCTGGGATGCTCTCTCAGGATGGGCCTGTGAACCTCTAATCATGGAAATTAAATCAGCAGCCATGGACATAATTTGTGTCTCCGGAGTCGGCTGAGGTAAGGATTTAGAAGTAATATGCTTTGTTTTGCTGGCTGCCTTAGCCCTAGTGTAGGCCTTAATAGACATGGCCATAGGAGGCCTGGCAGCTCCAAGTGCAGGAGTGACCTTGTCTACAGCAATGGTCTCGGGCATTTCCTCGGTTTCGGTATCCGGAGGAAAGTCTATAACTGGCGTCGGAGTAATGTCTGGAATCGGAGTCGTCAGTAATGCGGTGTCTTCGGTTTGGAGCGGTGGAGAGACCGTCTCAGAGGGAACCGGAGCACTCGCGCTAGGTTTTGGCATGGAGTCGGTGGTAGACGCGGGCCGAGGATGTCGGTCCTGGTCTTTTCGCTTTTTGGGAGTTTGCGATGTCGGAAGATCCGACGGCATGTTGTAGGCAAATTTATCGCCGAAAAAATCTTCAGCGAACTCCGCCCGGCGCCTGAGAGTGCGCTTGTTGAAGCGAGCACAGGCTAAACAGGCCGAGACGTCGTGGTCTGGGCCCAGGCAAGGGAGGCAGTAAGAGTGGAAATCCTTATGAGGTATTTGTTTACCACAAAAAAGACAATTGTTAACTTTTTCAGTAATTTCTGACATCGGCTGAGGCAAGAAAAGGTCCCCAACGGGGTACTTAGCTTTTTTGATGACTTCGGTATCGTAGAATACAGGAGCTGACCGACCGGCACTTGCGAACTGCTTCGGGCACCGCGCGGCAAGAAAGACTGAAGAAAATGGCGTCGGCTGATGCTTATGTACTCCAGCCGCTCTGACGTCGGAGAGAAATGCGACATCAGCCGATGTCGGACCCAGACTTTGGAATCCGGCCGACCGAGGGCTGCCTGAGGCAGGACAACCCACATGTTATGACTGCAGTTGCATTCTTGAAGGACATCCAATGGTCTCTGAATTACTTGGCACGTTTTACCAGTCTTCAAAGGGACCTGATCACAGAACTCTTAGGAACCTTAGTAGGAGCAGTGTCTGATGAGGTGTGTGACAACGTTGCTTCACAACTTGCCAACCTGGAATCCATATCTAACTTGTCTAAGCGGTTGATTGCACATACAACTGAAGGGGCGGCCATAGCAGTGGGAGCAGGTGTTGTCATGAGACATCATGCCTGGATGCACTTGTGCGACTTTGCAGACCCTTTCAAGTCTTCCTTCATGAACGCTCCCATTGATGCTTTGTCTCACTTCGGTCCAAAAGTTAAAGACACGCTAGCCAGGTGTGAGAAGGATGGCAAGGCCCTATCTGCTGTGGGTGTACATTTTTCCACTCCGCAATGACCCTACACTAGGAATCAGAGAAGTGGAAAGTTGTGGTTCAGAAAATCCCAAGGGCCTTTCCATGACACAAGTGGCGAGTCCCCCCCCCCCCCGGGGCAGAGGGGGGAACTCATCAGGAAGACACCCCCCCCCCCCAAGGCAGAAGGGGTCCGCTTAACCAGGGATCCAGAGATTCCTTTTCCGGGCAGACCTATCAGTGCTCCTGAAGAGTGGCCTGATGGCTTGCCTCTGGAAGCAGTTGGGGTACAATTCTCTCTGCAGCACTTAGCCTAGCATTCAACAACAGATTCCTGGGTGCAGACTGTAATTACCAGAGGTTATCACGTCCCCTTCGATCTTTACCCAAGGCCGCAAAGGCAAATCCCCAACGTTCCACCGAGAGGGACGTAGCAGCACAAGAAATTTAAAAGCTGCTCCAAAAGATAGTCATCCAAATAGTCCCACCAGACCAGACAGAATCCAGATTTTACTCAAGGTTCTTTTTAGTGCCAAAAAAAGACATGGGACTGGAGGTCAATTTTGGACCTTAACAACCTAAACAAGTTCATCAGACATATCAAATTCTTGATGTTCACGGTTCAGTCTATCCTTCCATTTCTGGAAAAAGATGACTGAATATGCTCGATAGGTCTCCAGGATGTGTATTACCATATAAAAATAGACAAACGCTCAAGAAGAAATCTTCGCTTCTGGCTGGGAGTCAGTCGATATCAGTTTCGAGTGCTGCCCTTTGGTGTCTCCACAACCCCCAGTGTGTTCAAATGTATGGCAGTAGTAACAGCTTACTTGAGACTACAAGGATTCCGGGTGTTTCCACATGTGAACGATTGGCTCCTTAACACCCCCACCATGCATCTTACTGCTTCTCGCCTTGCACTACAACCTACAGCTAACACGGCTCTTGGGGATCTCAATAAATGAGAGAAGTCGAAACTAGTACGTACTCGAAGCCTAGAATTCATAGGAGCGGCATTCGACACAAGGTCTTGCCTTGTCACTCTTCCTCTTCACAGACTAAGATCTCAACTCCAAGTGATACTCTCTCAGGACAAAGTCCCAGCTCATTTAGTTCTTCAACTGCTAGGATCAATAGAAGCAACAATTACTATAATTCCCCTAGCAAGACTCTATATGAGATTACTATAGTGGCTCCTAGCATCACATTTGTCCCTATTAACACATCCTATGTCCCACGCAATCTGTAAAACGAACGGCTGCATGCAGGATCTGAATTGGTGGATGAAGCCAGAAACTGAATTATGGAGTCGTCCCTTCTTACCCTCTCAGCCCAAGGCTGTAGAAACCAAGGACGCATCACTGATTGGGGGGGGGGGGCAGTCCAAGGCAATTGGTTCCCCTTAGAGACCAATTTGCATATCAATGTCCTGGAACTGAGAGTGGTGCTTCTGGCGTTGCAAGCATTCCAATCTGCCCTCCCATCCGGGACAATTGCTATCCATTTGGACAACATCTCGCTCATCTGGTATATCAACAAACCGGGGAGAACCAGATCCTACCAGTTGTGCTGGGAAGCCATGAGAGTATGACAATGGGCGATAGCCTCCAGCCGCTTTCTAGTGGCAATGCACATTCCCAGAAATTCCAACGTGATTGCGGACAAATTGAGCAGATGCATTCTCCTGCCTTACGAGTGGTCTCTCAATCCCAAAGTAGCAACAGAGATTTTCTGTCACTGGGGTGAGCCTTGCTGTGATCCAATCGCATCTCCCACCAACCACAAATGCAGCAGCTACTTTGTCCTAATTCTCCCTCAAGGAGAGTCCCTGAGGGATGCTCTAGTTCATGATTGGCCCCCGGGACTGCTTTATGCCTCCCCTCTGGTTCCACAATTTCTCAAGAAAGCAAAGTAATTAATCCTCATTGCGCCCTATTGACCCAAGTCTGGTTTCCTTTCCTTAGGCCTCAGCTCATTCACTGCCCGTGGACTCTGGATCTAATTCCAGGATTACTGTCACATCTACAGGGGTTGATCCATCCAAACCTATTGAGCCTCAGGCTAACAGATTGGTACCTCCACTTCCGGTAATTGCCAGACAAAATAACCTATCTTCCCTGGTACAAAAAATACTTCTGGCTTCCCATAAACCATCCACCAGAAAAATTTATTATAGTAAATGGAAAAGATTTGTGTTTTGGTGTCGAAAAATGGGACTGGACCCCTTTCTAGCTCCCATTAATTCAGTGTTGGAGTATTTATCAACCTTACTCAATTCAAGAGCTTCAGCTTTTATGATCCAGGTCCATTTAGCAACTATCTCAAACTTCCATAACGGTTTCCAAGATTCCTCTTTAATATCCCACAGTCTCTGTAAAACTTTCTTAAAAGGAGTCATGCATATAAAACCACTCTTCAAAGAGCCCATTGAACCTTGGAATTTGACGCTAACCCTACAAACTTTGACTCGTCATCCCTTTGAGCCTGCTGCCACTTGCGATATAAAATTATTGTCTTGGAAGAATATTCTTGGTGGCCATTACCTTGGCAAGAATATCATCAGAATTACAGGACTTGTGCATAAAACATCCTTACATAGTTTTCCACAAAGAGACTGTATCTCTTCGGACTAGCCCCTCCTTTCTGCCCAAGGTTGTCTCAGATTTAAATATTCATTTATCCATTGATCTACCAGTTTTCTTCCTAAGCTTTTCTAATAAAGAAGAATAATGTTTGCATTTATTGGATGTACATAGACAATTGCATTTCTACTTAGGACTTAATCTTTCCGAAAATCTGACCAATTGTTCCTGTCTTTTTTAGGACCCTAGTTGTGAAAATCATTTTCTAAAGTCACTTTGGCAAAATGGCTGAGACTGCATCTCTTTTGTCTATCAACAAAATCAAATGCATTTAACAACTAAAATCAAGGTGCATTCAACCAGATCAGTTGCTGCTTCAGTGGCTTTTTATTCCAGAGCTTCTATGGATGACATTTGCGGAGCAGCCACTTGGGCTACCCCTCATACATTTATCACTCATTACAAACTGAACTGGTCTCCAGAGGTAAAGCCTCCTTTGGCTCAATGGTGCTCAGGGATATCCTTTCACAGGGCCTCCTGGAACACAAAGTAGCTAGAGACTCTGTTTCATCCATTGTGAATGAATGAAGATTAATAACATCAGATAAAGAAGTTGTGTTCTACCATAACATTCCATTTATGTTGTTGATCTTCATTCATTCATGACATCCCGCCCTCCTGGTTACATGACAGGGCATTTGCTCAGACTTGGCTCGAGAGTTTTTGGCTGGCGTGAGCTTGTTATATTGGCCGAGCTGGTTCCAAGGACGTAACCAAGACCCATCCATCATGAATGAATGAAGAACAACAACACAGATGGAACCTTTGTCCCCAACAGTCTGCTAAATATTCACAGTAAAGTATTTCTACTCTTGTTATACTGCAAAGCCTGCTTTTTGTTTACAATTGAAAAAGTACTTAACATCTTTAACAAATGCAAAAGTCACTGAACCCTACTCAACAGGCTTAAAACACCATTGACTACTCACTGCACAAAACTGCTTTACCATACATAACATGCACTTTATATCAGGTAATACTTTATACAAATACTAACGAACAATTGCTTTACTTATAGGTTCATAGGTAGGTACTAGGCTATCAACCCAATGAGCTACGTAAGCCTAGCCAGCAAGGCTCCATATTTTGCGCCACCTAAGAAAGTTATTTTCCTGTGCCACTCTCCAGCAGAGAGACAGAAGTGATCCCTGGGGTGTATTTCCCATTTCCCATCCACTCAAGATTTTTCTTGAAGAGTGCTAAAGAAGAACTTTGCTTGACATAGATGGGTAGCTTGTTCCAGAGTATAGGAATTCTCTGGGACAGGAATCTATCCCTCCAGCATGTGTTGTTTATTGTGGTGACAAGGTTTTAGGTCTCTAGAGCGTGTAGCTCAGAGGGATTGGGATTTCTTTAGGTGTAGCATGTCCAACAGCTCTGGGTATGACATTGCTTTATATGTTAGACAAAGATCACCTCGGAGTAGGCGATATGCTACTGAGTAAAGCTTGAGTTTTTTGAGGCGTTCAGTGTAGGGCATTTGTTTGAGGCCAGTAATCCTCTTTGTGAGGTACTTCTGTGGCCTTTCCAGCTGATGCAGATGTCTTGTGAGGAACATTCCAAAAGGGGTGTTGTACTCTATAATGGGTCTAATGAGTGACGAGTAGAGGGGTACAATGACTTCTTTTTTCCTGGATGAGAACCCTTTTATGATGAGGTGTGCCACTTAGAAGGACTTCCTGACTACTGTGGTGATGCGACTATCAAAGGAGAGACTACTGTCCACCTGGGTCCCAAGGTCTCATCACACATTCAGTGTTAAAGTAGATTGCTGCCTATGTGGTAGTTCATGGGTACAGAGTTTTTACCAAAGGGGATGACACTGCACTTTTTGGCATTGAGCTTGAGGCCATGGCTCTGACACCAGGCATCTGTCTCAGTGAGGCCCTTCTGTAGGATGTCCACATCATTTGGGGACTTGACTATGGCTCCTAGTTTGCAGTCATCTGCTAACTTCTTAGCCAGAGGCCTTCTGTGTTAGCCTGTACTTCGGAGAAGTAGATACCAAACAGGAGAGGTCCCAGGATGGAACCCTGTGGTACCCCACTTGTCACTGCTGTGAGGTCAGATTTGGAATCTGCAACTTTTACAGTGTGGGTTCTGTGAGTGAGCCAGTTGGCAACCCATCTTGTGACGTAGGGATTTATACCTAGTTTAGTGAGTTTAGCTATAATTCCAGAATGGGGGATGGTGTTGAAAGCCTTGCGAGGTCAAGATAAGCTGTGCAAACCACCTTACCATCATCCACGGTTTTGGTGACTGCCTCAAATAACTCGATCAGGGTCAGGAGGCATGATCTGCCTTTCAAAAACCCAAACTGGGTGGGATCCAGAATTTGGAGGTTACCAATGTCTTTGTTTATGAGTTCCATGATGATACGTTCCGTGGCCTTGCAGACCAGGCTCGTCAGGCTAATAGGTCAATAGTTCCCGGGATCAGTGGTGGCTCCCCCTTTGTGGAGTGGGATAACTGTTGCTGTGCCCCATTCAGTGGGCACAAAGCTTGATGCGAGGCTATTACTGAACATGGTGCTTAAGTGGGGAGCCAGTTCGTTCTGAAGTTCATGTAAAACGCAGCCTGGGATGTTGTCCGGTCCCATGGATGCTGTGTTTTTGGCTTTAGAGAGTGCAGCTTTTACCTGCATAGTTGTGATTACAGGGATATTCTGCATTCTTCTTGTATAGATATGGGCCCTTTAGGGGGTGAGAGGGGGGTAAAGTTAGCACTGAACCTATCTGCCAGGATGTTGGCAATATCAGTTGGTTCTGTAATTTTCATGTCTTTGTGCTGTAACTCAGAGCAGATCTGGGTATTGCCATCTAGATTCTTGACATAGCTATAGAATGCTTTGTGGTTGTCCTTGGATTTAGTGGCAATTTTGTTTTCGTAGCTAGCTTTGGAGGATCTTATAAGGGATCTCAGCTTCTTACTGAGGCTGACCAGGGAGCTCCTCCACTCATGGGATTTTACTCTCTTTTGCAACAGTTTCTTCCTTCTGTTGTACAGTTTGTTTATGGCAGGGGACCACCAGATTGGCTTCCTTTTTTTGGAGGACAGCGTCTTGGCTCTGTTTGGGATAGCACGATCCATGCACTCGTGTAAGTGCTTATAGAGTGCATTTGTGTAGGATTCAGCAGTTGTAACTGTATTGTCCATCTGCATGGTTGTCATGAAGTTCACCACTTCTGTCTTAAGAAGCATGAAGTTGGCTTTGGAGAACTTTTTTAAAGTGGTTTCCTTAATGGGTGGTGGGAGCGGGATGTGGATACTTTTTTCCCCTTTTACTGTCCTTCTAAACATTAATGACAAAGTTGGGTATACGCTTTACAGTCTACCCACACTTTTAATAAAGTCAACAAAAGTTTACTCTTTTTCATCCACTTTTTCTTGCAATGCCACATTTGATAAATGTAACTGATGCTTTATATTCTCCCATTTATTCACTAATTTCAGTGTTGCTTGTCTTGTTCCTGTTCATCTCCATCTTGCAACATCAGACTCTGGTTCAAGTCCAAGGTACTACTGATACTTCTAGTCAATTCCTGCGCTTTTCTCTCTCTCTCAAGCATTTTCCTTGGAATGTCAGAAAATGTTTCACTGAACAAAGTTTATCTCTATAAGCTTTATTGTCAGAAAAATGAAAAGCAGAGTCCCGTCTCCGTCTGATGGCTCACTTTTTGTTGGATACATTTTATTTCCTCCTGAGCCTGTTCTGCATCCAAAATGACTTTGATCATCCAGGAAAGAATATTCTGAAGACAGCTGGCCACAGCAGCTTGAATCTCGCACCTGTCTCTTGACATTTCCTGACTGCCGAGATAAACTTGCTTCTTTTCTTACTGCTGTAAAGTGAATAATCATTTTCCACAAACACACTGCTTTCTCGAACTTCCACTACTTTTCCATTTACCTACAGTTTTGTCAGAATCAACTCTTTTTGCTTGTATGCTGGCATCTTAACACAGGTGTTGGCTGCTTTCTCATAGTCTACTTTTGAGCATACACTCAATGTGCCCTTTCAGTTAAATTCTGCTGTGGAATACCAGCCCTGTTGCTTATTTATGCTTTCATAAAATTGAGAGACTCTATCCCTTCCAATATCTCTGGTACAACAGAAAATCTCATGTTCTCTCTGTGAGTGTGATGCTCCAACTCTTCTATTTTTTGAAACAGTTGTTCTGTAGAAGTCTCATTCAGTCAGCCTTTTCTTCATTTCATCTTGTGATTTTTGTGTTTTTATCATAGGTTCCACAGGCATTTACTAGGCTAATGACCACAAGGGCCTTTTTAAACCTAGCCATGCATCCCAAATCTCTGACGAATTCTGATAACCTTGATAAGTGTAAGCAGGGGCTTGGGAGATGAAACATTTACAGGCTCCCTGTGTCCATTAGAGACATAGGTGCCAAGCCAGGGATGACTTTCCTGTTCTCCATCCAGTGGTCCAAGTTGCACTTGAATTGGAGTTAGGGAGAGTACTCTGCTTTACATGGATGGGGAGCCTGTTCCAGAGACAGGGAAGTCTCTGGGATACATACCTGTCTGTCCAGCAAGGTTTAATAGGTCTGATGAATGCTGAATACAGTGGCACAATGACTTACTTGGACTTAGATGCCATACCATTTTGTTTATAAGTTGTGCGACACAGAATGATTTCCTCACTGATGACCGTCTGTGTGTGTCCTTAAGTCCTTGACTACAGGGTTAGCTTTAAGGGGTGTGTTGTCAGTATGATAGTTACCAGGGGTGGATGACTTCCTGAAGGATACCATTATGCATTTCTTGGCATTTACTTTTAGTCCATGGCTCTGACACCAGTTGTCTGTCAGTCCTTCCCGTAGAACATTTGTGTTGGTATGGGATTTAATGACAGCTCCTAATTAGCAATCAACTGTAAATTTAGTCAGCCAGGGACTACTGAGTTTGGCCTTGACTTCAGAGACGTATTTGCCAAAAAGGAACAGTCCAAAAACTGATCCCTGAGGGACTCCATTTGTGACTGGCTGCTTTGTAGAGATGGACTCCACAATTCTAACTTCCTGGGTCCTGTCTCTGAGACAGTTGGCTGTTCACCGGGTGACATAAGGGTTTGTACCTAACCTCCTGAGTTGGTCAACAATGCCTGAGTGAGGTACTGTGTCAGATGCCCTGGCCAGGTAAAGGTAGGCAATGTGAACAATTTTACCCTCATCCATTGCTTTGGTGACCTTCTCAAAGAAGTCCAGAAGGTTGAGTAGGCATGATCTGCTCTTGATGAAACCAAACTGGGTTGGGTCAGTGTCTAGAGGTATACTATATCATTTATTGATCATTTCCATGATGGTTTTGCATACTAGACTAGTGAGACTTATGAGTCTATAGTTACCAGGGTCGGTAGACTGCCCACCTTTGTGCAGAGGGATGACTGTTGCTGTTCTCCATTCATGAGGCTACAGCTAAACAGCATTTCCACATGGCCTGATAGTTCATATTTCATGCTATTTAAAAGGCATCCTGGGATACTGTCTGGGCCCCAATGATGCCGTGTTCTTGGCCTTAGAGAGAGCATCAGGGACCTGTTCCCTAGTGATAGCAAGGGGGGGGGTTATACTAGATGGTATTTCCTGAGGGAAGGTTGAGGGGGTGGAGAGGAGTAAACCTGGAGCTGAATTTGTCAGCTAGTACGTTTGTTACATTTTCTGGCTCAGTATAGGTGGCTCCATTTACAATGAGCTCTGCACACAATTGTGCATTGCCTTTGAGGTTGCGGACAGGGGGGTCTATATTAGAACATCGACTTTTTAAAACATTGAATTTTCTAAAATCAGCCCCTATTCAGCGAACACTGACAATATTGAACATGCAGAACAGCAAATTTTTTCCCATGGAAAACATATGCTGTTCCCACACAAATACAGACAACACAAGCACACCAAACAAACAGTAATCCACACACATACACCTAAAATCCTACATCAAACCCTACACTAAACTGTACATACACCACTAACTATCCACTTACCTTAACCCAAACCCTAACCCTAAGCTCCATCACTATCGCACAATCACCTCACCCGCGCCCTAACCCTCACATCCACACAATCGCACACTTAACTGACCCGCACCCTAACCCTAACTCACCTACCCCGCCTAACCCTAACGTCCACACAATCACACACTTACCTGACCCGTGCCCCTAACCCTAGCTCACCTACCCCTCCCTAACCCTCACATCCACACAATCGCACACTTACCTGACACGCGCCCTAACTCACCTACCACGCACCCTAACCCTCACGTACACACAATCGCAAACTTACCTGATCCCGACCCGTAACTTTCCACCACAGTGCTGAAAATAGCGAAGCCACAGGAACAGCCAAATGAATTCCTTCCCTAGGAAGAAATTCGGTGTTCCACAGCTTCGCTATTTTCTGCGTTCGCTAAATAGGGGTCCATATTAGAACATTCGAAGTTGTGAAATTTCGATGTTCTAATATAGACCCACAGACAGGGAGTTTGTGTTTACAAAATCCAGGAATCTCTATGCCTGTACGTTTGGTGTTATACAGAATTCCCAGTTGTGACAATAAAAATTGCCCATGAATATGGTATTGGGTTGGGTGGTGATCATTTCCAATAAGTTTAAATACATGGTATGGGTTTCCTGAGTCATAGATGGGGGGACCTACAGCTTGCAAGGAAGTGGTATTGGATTTTGCCTGTGGTGATTTGAACATGGAGTACCTCAAATGCACTGTCCTATTTGACTAGCCTTGATATCAATTTCTTTTTGCTGTAAATCAACACACCACATATATTGCGACACCTCCACCTTTAGCTCCTCTCTGTGTAGAAGCTGGTCTAAATGTGTGGAAGGCATTATAACCTTGCACTGTCACTGTGCCCTCCATGGCTTTAAACCATGTCTCAGTGAACACACAGACATCAGCCTTCTTTAGGGTGGAGAAATCTTTTAGGTAGTAGAGTATTTTTGTTTAGACTCCTAGCATTGAGCAGTAATACCTTTAGATTTTCCTGGTTTTGCTTAGCTATGTCGGAAGTACTTACAGATTGGCACTGGCTAAAAAAAGGCACTATGGGGAAGAAAATATTTTAGCTAATATTCGAAAGTTAGAGGGGAGAGGTGCTGACCATCTCTGGCAAAGCTGCATGATCTGTTGACCATATCCTTCCATGCTGGCAAATATTGCACCCCCTTAGAATGACACCAATTATTAAAGTCGGTCATCTTTTGTTCGTATTGTGACATTATCCTTGGAGAAGGTAAAATGCTGCTCTCATTGCAAGCTCATACCAGCTTGGGACACGTATTCCAAGAGCTCCATGACGTCTCTCTTCATATAGTCTACAGAGGTACGTCACAGGTCATATGCACCCACATGGACTATGAGTCATACTGGTAGTTATGGTCCAATGACCCGAGTCCTTTGTAAGAAGCTCATTTGAAAAATTAGTTAAAGTTTCTTCTATTTTTTCAAGCCCTTTGAGTCAATATACCCCTTCAGTATTTCATTTATTTTAATCACCTCCGAGCACATTTGACTTATTTTTTCTCTAAATTACTGGAATCCATCTCCTGTACCAATGCTGAAGCTTGAACTGTTTTTTCTGAACAGCCACAGGATTCTTCCCAGACAGTATTTTCTCTTTACCCTTTCTAGCTGACTTTCATTCAGGTTTTCTAAATTTCTTCTTTGCCTGATATCCAGGCACCGTACTAGTTAGTACCTGAATTTTACCTAAAAAATTTCACTGGCTTCCTTTTCTCAGTTTCACTTTTGATGCTTGGAGAGAGGAAAATTAAAGCTGTTGACCAGTGTACAGCCATCAAGGAAGTCTCTGTGAGGGCTTGCTCTTGGCTCAAACTATACAGAAGGCCTTTATAAAACAAAGGCAGATGTCCATTTTGAACTGTACAACACAATTACAAGTAATCTAAATAAAAAAAAACTATATCACTTCTCCATTCATCTGCATTAAATTAACAAGCTAACTTGAGAAATTAATGACAGCTACATACAAATGAGGTAACAGCAAAAAAAAAAAATGTGATGACAAGTGAAAGGCATAGGTTCATAGGTTCATAGGTTTATACTAGGCTATCTGCCCTAAGGCATTTATGAGCCTAGCCCAAATTTTTGTGGCTTACGCCACCCCTTATATGAAAAAATACTGTGCCCATTAGTTTGTTGTGCCTCTGTCCAGCAGTGACACAGAGATGATTCCCGGGGTAAACCTACGATCTCCCATCCACAGGTCTAGATTTCTCTTGAACAGAGTCAGCGAGGTGCTCTGCCTCACATGGACCGGGATTTTATTCCACAGCATAGGGAGTCTCCGAGTGATAAATCTATCCCTCCAGCACGTCCTATTTATATCCGTGCTAAAGTTTAAGTCGCTTGCTCTAGTGGTTTTGGTGGATTTGGATTTTTTGAGGTGGAGCATGTCCATTAATTCCGGGTTGGACATGGCCTTGTATGTCAGGCACATGTCACCTCTGAGCAGACGGTATGCGACTGAATAGAGCTTGAGTTTCTTCAATCTGGCAGCATATGACAGATTTTGGAGTCCCTTTATCCTTTTGGTGAGGAACTTTTGGGGTCTCTCCAATTGCTGCAGATGTCAGGTGAGATACATCCCGAATGGGGCATTGTACTCAATCATTGGTCTGATAAGTGAAGAGTACAGGGGAACAATGACCTCACTAAATCTGGATGTGAATCCCTTCATGATCAGGTGGGCAATGTAGAAGGTCTTTCTAACCACTTTAGCAACGTGAGTGTCAAAAGAAAGGCCACTGTCAACCTGGGTCCCCAGGTCCCTGATAACCTCTTCTGTGCTTAGTGGATTGCCACCTATATGGTAGCTTGGGGTTACCTTGTTTTTCCCGAAGGGTATGACTATACATTTTTGGCGTTTAACTTCAGGCCATGGCTCTGGCACCAGCTATCTGTTTCCGTGAGTCCCTTCTGAAGGATATCCGTGTCCGATGCACTTTCCACTATGGCGCCCAGTTTGCAGTCGTCTGCAAACTTTGTCAGCCAAAGTCCTCCCATGTTGGCCTGTACTTCTGAGAAGTAGATGCCAAACAATAGGGGCCAAGGACCGAGCCCTGTGGGACACCACTTGTGACCGGCTTGGAGTCTGACACAGCGCCAGCAACTCTAAACCTGTGGGTTCTGTCCTTAAGCCAGTTTGCAACCCATCTTGTGACATATGGGTTTACATTTAAGCTGGTAAGTTTTCTACAATACCCGAGTGGGGTATTGTGTCGAAAGCCTTGCAAGGTCAAGGTAGGCTGTATGGACTGCCTTTCCTCATCAATGGCCTTGGTGACTGTTTCAAGAAGTCGACCAAGTTCAAAAGGCATGATCTTCCCTTGACAAAGCCAAACTGGGTCGGGTCCAATGTCTGCAAGTCCCCTATATCTTTGTTTATGAGCTCCATTATGATCCTCTCCATAGCTTTGCAGACTAGACTTGTTAAGCTTATGGGGCGGTAATTACCAGGGTCCGTAGAGGCGCCGTCTTTGTGGAGTGGGACCACAGTTGCCGTACGCCACTCCTTGGGCACGTATCCTGTGGTAAGGCTGAGATTAAACAGCTGCCTTATGTGCGGGTTTAATTCCTCATTTAGCTCGTGTAGCACACAGCCGGGGACACCATCCGGTCCCATTGATGCTGTGTTTTTAGCTTTAGAGAGAGCAGCTTTCACCTGCGCATTTGAGATGTCCGGGAGGCTACACTCGGCTGGGATAGTTCTCTCTCCTTTAGGGGGGGAGAGGGGGGTGAAGTTTGCACTGAACCTGTCTGCCAGTATGTTGGCAATGTCTGTGGGTTCAGTGATTTTTGTATCATTTTGGACTAATTCTGAGCATATCTGGGAGTTTCCACCCAGGTTCCTAACATAGCTGAAAAAGGCCTTATGATTGTCCTTTGAATCCATGGCAATTTTTCTCTCAAAATTGGCCTTAGTTGATTTTATGAGTGCTCGTATTTTTTTACTAATAATGATCAGGGGTGACTTCCCTTTTATGGATTTTGTTCTATTATGTAATAGCTTTCTCCTCTTATTGTAAAGTTTGTTAATGGCTGGGGTCCACCAGACTGGACGTTTGCCCTTTGTGGAAAGAGTCTTGGTTTTATTTGGGATTGCCTGATCCATGCAGTCCTGGAGGTGTTCATAGAAGGCATTTGTAAGGGCTTCCGCAGCTTGGGTTGTGGTTTCCTCTGGCTCAGGGGCCTTGAAGGATACCACACCAGTCTTGAGTAGTGTGAAGTTTGCTTTAGAGAAGTTCTTCACTATGGTCTTCTTTGTTTGGGGTGGGGGGAATGTGGATTTCCAGTGAGATTAGTTTATGATCAGATCTCACCAATGAGGGATATACTTCGGTGTGGAGCATTTTGTCCCCATGTTTGTGACAATGAGATCTAGTATATTTTCTCCTCTCGTGGGAACAGTGACTAGCTGTTCCATGGCATTTGAATTTATGAACTCCAGGAACCGTTGGGCTAGAAAGTTAGGGCTTGAGTAATGTTCCCAGTCTATATTCGGGTAGTTGAAGTCACCCAATATGATGGTGTTTGGAGATACATTTATGCCCTCCAGTGTCTTCAGGAAGGCTGTGTGGGGTTCCTGAGTTTGAGAGGGTGGCCTGTAGCATGCTACAATTTGTAGAGCAGTTTTGCCTATGGTTAGTTGCACCTGGATGGTTTCCGAGCTTAGATGCGTTGCCACCAACCTGGAGGTGTGGGTATCCTTTATGAATATGGATACACCCCCTCCTTTTGTGGTGTGGTCCGGGTTTTGGGGCCGGAACGCATGATATGAGGTAAAACCTAATAGTGCCGGGGTGCTCTCAGGAGCCTTGAACCAGGTTTCAGTTACAGCACAGACATCGATGTTCTCCATACTGATGAACATTTCAGCTAATCACTTGCAAGAGGAACAAAAGAATCGCTCATTTTCGTACTTCAAATAACTTTTTGAATAAACCATTTGTTTTTTAGATTATGCATTTTATACTTTCATAAAACATGAAGACTATTTAAGAGTTATGATTATAACAGATATAATGCACACAGTTTACTTCAAATAGTGAAAGTCCACACTTGGTGAATCAACACAATTATTTGGACTTACTTTGTACCTGAGGAAGGGGACTTAGTATCAGTGGGCTTGCAGCTTCTGCAAAAGAGATAGTAAACAAAAGAAATGTAATGGTAAACACAGCATCCTGTTAAGATCGGCATATTTTAGCTACTCATGTTTATGAAAATGTTTCTCACATGCCGTGCATCTCCCATGAATTTCAACAACACTATTACAGATTCTGCACATTCTTCTTACTTAATTCAAGACAAAAATGTGTAACTAAAACGAAGGTTTGAATTCATACACATTTGGAAAAATTCACACCAGTAAATCACATACTACCATTAATTCAAATAAAGGAAAAGATGCATGCTGTCTCTTAATAGTGATACATTCGCCAATTTAAGAAAATTACAAATCAAGACACTTCAGTGTATTTGTTACTGCAAGTGAAGCAAGATATTGCTCCAGACTCACCAAACTCAGTCCTACTTGTACTTCAACAAAAGCTCTAGATCTACTATAAACAAAACTGAACTTGACACTTCTAATAAAAATATAAATGCTATAATTTAGAGTTAAAAAGTTTCATGTTGACAGTTCTGTGCATTTCAGTTATAAGATCTCATTTGTTCTAACCATTACAATACTAAACATTAAAGCAAGGTATTCTAGTGCCTTGAAATACTTGATTCTGATATATCACACTTAAATTTGGTGATTAAAAGTGAAACATTACTGTGGTCTTTTGACTCTTTGTCCTCAAAATACAAAAGCATTGATGGCAATAACTAAAGGAAGACTACAGCTGCATGAAACGGATTAGCAATAATATAACAAAAAAATCTAGCACAGCAAACACCAGTGGCATAGAGGATAAAGTGCCGACTGACGCAAATGACTTAACTTGATTAGTGTCTCAGGTGCTTGGCAGCTTCGGAAAAGGAGGATGAGCATACACATCCATCCTAGGTACAAAGCAGTGATGTGCAAACTCACAATCTCTATGTGGAACGATGCCATTGCAGGCCTACATCTCATCAAGCCACTTTCTGGTAGTAGTCACAGAAGTGCGCAATCACAGTGGGAGGGCACACCAAGATCCTGAGGTAGCCTGTCAGGGTTAGAGACTCCACAACTAAACTTGATGGGATGATAGAAACAGCACAGATTCCCCAGTATCTGTCAGAATAATGCCCCCCTCCTGCTGGCTCTCACTCTAGCATATGTGGGGACTACTCATTGCTAGAAAGAAATTTGTGAATGTCCAGTGGGGGGAAGGCTTGACAGTCAGTAGGCACAGAGGGAAAAACACACAAAGAATATCCCAGCAGTAACTTGAAATATCTCAGACAAATCAGCAAGAGAGAACCTTATTACATTTTTGTACCCAAGCAGTAGATAACAGAAGCCAACTAAGCATCAAAGGCAAACAATAAGTAGCAAACAGGGAATGCCACTAATTTAAAGATAATAATGTCCGACAGGGTGTGTATTAAAGTGTAATTAATACCTGCCCAGGGGTGTTGTGAGGCTCGATGCCGCAGGTGGAGGGCCTCTACACCCCTGGAAGGGCATTAATTACACATTAAAACATACCCTGTCAGGCATTATTGCATTTAGAGAATGGGGTCTCTGTAAAATTGTGTTTTACTTACTTATTTAAATTTTTTATTACTATATTATTTTATGTATCTTGGATGTAAAATAGTTTCTCCGCCTAATGTTTTAAAGTTGCTGTAGTATATGCAAATGGTGTTAGGGGAAGCATTTTACATTCAAAATATATAGTTTAAAAAAAATATCTAGATATTGGTTTTATTTTTTGGTTCTATACTGCTAAAATGTTTTTTTGCCAGTCATTGGGTATTGAAGTCACTAAATAATGACATACATTTGACTTTCAGACTTTAATCCCTTCAGAAAAATTCATGTTAACAAAAATCCTGTTATTTAACTTACTTTTTAATTTTTTTATGTATAACATTTAAAATATGTTCATATTTTGGAACCTTTGATCCCCCTTTATTTCAGGATTTATCCACATTTCTTGAGCTAAAAGGTCGAGAGACAGACCTCTGCTGGTGCCAGTGGTCCCATTGATCTCACCACAACCCCGCCCCGACACACACACCCCTGTACTTCAGAAAATGCATGCTAACACTAGTCCTGTTATTGCAGCAACTTTGTGATTTTTTAAACAGGAATATGTTCCTGTTTTGACCCTTTGTCCCCCCCCCCCTTTATGTTGCATTTTATTCAGTTAAGTTATCTAAAAGGTGAGAGGTACATAAACCTCTTGACTGCTGTTGCTGCCGCTGTTTGATCGCTCTCATTCTTTTCTCTCTCACACACACACACACACACACACACACACACACACTTTTTTCTGTTATCTTTAGATTTTACTGTCACTGAACAGCAAAAGTGCTGCTTAGCAAGTGTAAAATAACGGCTCGATCGTTCTTGCTTTTTCAGTCACATGCACACACACTAACACACACAGTCATAACACACCCACCTGCTTTTCTTTTCTTTTTTTAAATATATTTTACACTCGATAAACAGCAGAAGAGCTGCTTAGTGATGGTAAAATAATGGCAGCTATTTCATTTTCTCAGTCCAAGCTCCATGGAAGCTTGATATGCTGCCATGAAGTGGCAGACTCGTTTTTCAGTGGACATTACTCATACATTAATACCCTGCTGGAGAACTTTTGTTCTCCAGTCAGGGTGCCGATATACAGTTTGTCCATTTTCTAAGGAGAAATAAAAACCTGAAGAATACTCAGATAACAGAAACATTAACTAAAAAGGGAATGAAAATAAGATGAAATATAAAGTGTCAAAAATGCCACGGCATATAAAATAGTATCCTTGGTATTCAGTCAAGGCTTAGAGGATGCATATCCCTTAATTCTCAGTCTTTTATATTCAGAAACTGCTTGACCGAAGTTTTCCCCTCACAAGACCTCAGTTTCAATAGTCTACTCTCGGGTGAAGCCACATGCTAAAGTGGCAATCTGGGAGAGTTGCTAATACTAATTAGCCATGTGTTCTCCCTTGCAAATGTCTGCAGTTTCTGATTTGTTTACTAGGTTGAAAAGTCAGAGAATCATTTGGATGAGTAAAATTTTACTCTAAGAGGAAGCATGTATGAAGTGTGAAGCATGAATGTGGTTGCATGAATGACTGTGTGTGTCTGCCTTGGGGGGGGGGGGGGGATAGGTAAGGAATCAAATCTGGATGTACATGTGTTGCCTGTTTATGGAAGTCTGTGGCTAAGTGTTTCCACTAGTGTAATTGATTGTGATAGCTTATTTGTTGATTAGTGGGGGGGGGGTCTCTCTGTATGGGGTGCGCCTTTGCTAACATGATGCATGGTCCACTTGGGAAAACAGTAATGAAGTCAGGTCTAACAGCGCAACTGTTTATGAGACATGGTAATAAGCTGATAATGAGGTGTTTCACACTGTGGCCATATCTGTCTCTATAAAGAAGTTATGCACTCACCACAATGTTACATCTGTGTTGTCCATTTTCACTTATCCTTGACCTGTGGGTCCAGTTCCAAGCATCGGAACCAACTCTGCCATTAATTAGGGCTCACGAAGACCAATAACTCTTGAGCTATTCTCTTACAGATAATGCTCCCCTCCCATTTACCTCAGAAAGGACAAAAAAGAATAAACGCTGCATAAGCCTTCATAAAGACCACATCTGGAGTCATATGACAAAAACCCCAGAAGGATGAGCCATGACCCACTACACCAAAAGAACTTAATGGTTGGGGGAAAGGGGAAAGGAGGCAAGGAAGTCGAGGATAAATGAAAATGGACAACACAGATGGAATGTTCTGGTGAGTACATAACTTCTTTATCTGATGTCAATTTTTATTTAATCCTTGACCTGTGGGACAGACTCCCTAGCTACCATAGATCTAGGGAGGACTAAAGGAAGAACATTCCTGAGCACCACAGAACCAAACGATGCTCTTCCTCTGGAGACCAGATCTAGTTTGTAGTGAGCGATAAAGGTATGGGGTGAGAAGCCCAAGTTGCTGCTGCACAGATGTCATCTAGGGAAGCTCTCGCTTGAAAGACTGAAGTAGCTACAGCTCTTGTAGTGTGTGCCTTTATAGGCTTAGGCAATTTTAATTTTCTTCTTTCATAGATATAGGTAATAATCTTTAAGCTATTTGGCTAGTACTTTGTTCACTGACTGACCGAGTTTTGCAGGAGAAGAGGATACAAATAGTTGGTCTAACTTTTTCAGATATTTTTATTCTGTGCAGATAGAAACATAGTTGTCTATGAACATCCAACAAATGTAAAGAGCATTCCCCTTTATTAGCAAAATTTGGAAAAAAATATAGACAATTGCCTGATATTAGTCTCCAAGGCAGTCTTGGGCAGAAATGAGGGATTAGTTCTTAGTGAAACTCTGTCTTTATGAAAAAGCAAGTAAGGTGGTTTAACATGACAGAGCTTGAATTTCCAAAATTCTTCTAGCAGATGTAATTGCTACCAAGAAGAGGGCTTTCCATGACAAAAATTTTAAATCGCAATCAGCTGAGGGTTCAAAAGGAGGCTAAATAATAGACCAACATTAGGTTAAGGTCCCATGGACGAGTAGAATCTTTATATGGAAGTTTTAGCAAAAGCATGCCTTTCAAGAAAGCTTAGCACAGTCTATGGTAAATCAAGGTTGATCTTTCAATACCATTATGAAAATTAGATATTGCTACTAGCTGGACTTTGACTGTTGACTGAGAAGCACCTGTGTTGAGAACAGATGATAAAAATTCCAATATCTTATTGACAGGAGCTGAAAAGGGGTCTATATTACTGGCATAGGCCCAGATAGTAAATCTTTACCACTTACTCTCTTAAAGTTTGTGTGTGGCTTGCTTATGCGAGACTAAAAGGATGCAACACACTGGGGACAAAAGAGTAAGGAAGCTTGGCTATCAAGGGAATTGGAGAAACCAAGCTGTCAGCTTGAGGTGTTGAATGTTTGGGTGAGTTAGTCCCTCTGGGTGGGACAACAGATCTGGAGCCAGGTCCAAGATCCATGCCTGTTGAATCAGGCAAGGCCAAAGAAAGAGGAACCATATCTGTCAAGGCCAAAATGGAACAATGAAGATAGCCTTCCTCTTCAGCCTGGTTGCTTTCTGAAGGAACTTTGGGATCAGAGGAATGGGAGGAAATGCATACAGAAGTCTGGAGGGCCAAATGGAGAGGCGAGCATCCCTTGGTGACTCCCCGCAGGAAGGATTAGGGCAAAGTAGCTGCAGTACTTGTTGTTCAAATGGGAGGCAAAGACATAGCAGGAAGGCTGGCCCCAGTGATGGAATATGTTCACTGATGCTGTCAGACAGAGAGACCACTCATGAGGCAGCAGAATGGTCCTGCTCAATTTGTCTGCTATCACAGTGGACCTTCCCAGAATGTACATTGCTAAGAGAAAGCAGTTGGAAGAGATCACCCATTGCCACACAGAGTGCTTTTCAATATAGAGGATAAGATTTGGTTCCTCCTTGTTTGTTCATGTACCAAACCACTGACATATTGTGTGTTTGGACTGCAATCATCCCCCAAGGGAAGGGCAGTTTGGAATGCCTGCAACACTAGAAGCACTGGCCTTAGCTCTAGGACACTGATATGTAAGTTGGCCTCCATGGGGGACCAAGTGCCTTGGACAGTCTTTCCTAGATAAGGCCCCCCACCCCACCTAGGAGGCATCCATGGTCACTATAACCTTGGGTTGTGATGGGACAAACGGGTGTCTTAGTAGAATGCCTTTGCAATGTACCCACCAAGTCACTTTAGCAAAGGTTGGTGATCAAAATCAAATCTGACATGGATTGATAAGACAGTCCATTGAGACGCTAGCAGCCATTGTAGAATTCTCATGTGTAACCTCACTAAGGGAACTAGGGATGTTATGTAGTCCAATTTCGCCTACATTCTTACCCATGGGTTCAGAGCCGAATATCAGCTCCAACTCGGCCAAACTTTTCTAGCTCAAAATCTTCTATTGGCTGGGCTAAGAAGGTATCCCATGCTGCACTGCTCCATATCCCCAGATCGCGTTTGCCGCTTGTGTAGCTCGGACGTGGTCTCGCTCTTGGCTGTGGCTAAGTACCTTTTTTCTTCTTCTTCTTGAGAGAATTTGTTACAAACAAAAGCTATTTTAATAGCTATTTCTATTTGGTGTTTTTTGGGTATAATCTGTAGTGTGATTCTTTTTTATGGTATCCCACTAGCTGTTCCAATGGGCTAGGCCCTGTTTCAGTTAGAGGACCTAGTCCGTCCCCTTACTTGTCCCTGTGTTTGTTTTTTGCTATCTAAAACCGTTTGAGTTAGAGGTTTTAGTGTCTGTCTTCCTTGTTCTGTATGCGAGTTTGGTCTAAAACCGTTTTAGTTAGAGGTTTTTAGCCCTAGTCGTCTTAGTGCGTGCCCCTTCTGAGGATTGTGTGCGCTGTTTGTGGAAAAATTTGTTCCCGCGCTTAGTGTGGTATTTTTGTGTGCCTGTAGTTGTTTTTTCACAGGCAGTGACTTGCTCGTTGTATTGGTATTTGAGATTAATTTTCAAGATGTCCAAAGATTCGAAGGAGCACAAACCTTCGGGTTTTAAAAAGTGCTCTAAGTGTGGTTACAAGATGTTCATCACTGATGGACATTCAGTATGCGTTTATTGTCTGGGAGCAATCCACCTGCAGGAGTCCTGCAGCTTATGCCATGCTTTTAGTCCCAGGGTGCTCCAAGAAAGAAAGAATAAGTTAATTCTGAAGGGACTCTTGAAACCCTCATTTGAAGAGGCCATGGATTCTGCTTCCAGTTCAAAATCAAAATCCACAAAATCAAAAAAGATATCTCCGGCTTCTTCGGTCTCCTTGGAGCCACCAGAGAAAGTAATGAAATTAGCTTCGACCTCCTTGGCTCCACTGTCCTCGGTGACGCAGGAAGTGTCAGTGTTGATGGAACCGGCGTCTGCTCCAATTATATTGGAACCTCTTCGGAGCTGATCTCCCAGTACTAGACCAGTGTCACCCGAGAGGAGATCCCGATCTCCCTCCCTGCTCTCCAAATCCTCCAGGACATGTTCAGATGTGGATGTCGATAGGGTGGTGCAGAGGCTCCTTCAATCACCGGTTTTGGCTAAATTGTTCTCCGCTCTGTCCCAGTCGGCTCCGGAGCCCGTCCCGATACCTTCTTCGATTATTCTTCCTCCGAGCACATCTCTGTCTTCGGAGCCAGAATGCTCCGCTCCATGTGATGTTCCTAGGTCGGTTCTGATGGCCCCTCCGGGCTCATCGGTGCTGACATCAGCTCGGACCCAGTCAGCGCCATCCACGGGGTTCGGGACTCGGGATTCTTCAGTCGGGCCAGAGGAGGACACCTCGGGACACCTTTCGGTTCCTAGTCTCCTGCTCAGTGCCTCGGCTCGTGGAACCCCGGCTCCTGTCATGATCTCGGAGGCTGTCCGGTCCTCGGACTCGGGGGGGGGGGGCAGCCTTTGAGGCCATGCAGAGTGCGCTGGCCAGATCTTCAGCCACATTATGTGGGTCAGTCATTCTGTCCCCTACCAGTCCGGTGAGAGCCTCTGATCACCACCTATCTGTAGACAGCGGAGCCCCAAGGCCTAGGGATACCTCCATGAGTGGTCCCCAAGTTTCTGAGGGCCCCTCAGAGTTTTTGCCTGAGGAGCCCCCTAGAAAGAAAACGTGCAAGAGGAAGCACATAGACTCCCAGGATGAGTCTCTCACCTCAGATACTGACCTTGAGGAATCAGAGGGGTCCCCCAAGTCATCCTCTGACTATGTTTCTTTCTCCACCATCCTGGAGATATTGAAAAAAAAGAGATGACTGGCCGTCCAAAGCCCCCTCCGAAGAGTCTGTCTTCCTGAAGGCCTTTGGTGCTCAGCCCTCCCCTTCCTGGGTGTCCCCCGCCCTTTGACGAGCTCCTGGTTTAATTTGTTGGAGGATGTGGGAGAACCCTGATTCTGTGGAACCTGTACCCAGGAGACCCAATAAATTTCTGTCTGCTCCCCGGGGTAAGGAGTTTTTGTCCAAAGGAGTCCCTGTGGATGCCATGGTGGTGGCGGCCACTCAGAAGGAATTAGCCGAGACTTCTTCCTCCGTCCATCCTCCTAACAAGGAGTCTAGGACCATGGACCAGTACGGGAAGCGTACCCTCTCGTCAGCAATCTTTACCTTACGGTCGCTGAACTACCTGTCTCATTTTACTCGGCTCCAGAGAGATCTCCTCAAGGAGTTAGGAGATACTCTCGCGGGTAACGTTCCTGAGGCAGTGGCCCAGACGGTTAACGCCTAGGTGTCTACCCTCAATTCCATCGTTAACTCCTCCATGCGGTTCATTTCATATGCAACCGAGGGAGCGAGTAGGGCAGCAAGCTCAGGAATCTCCCTAAGGAGGCAAGCCTGGATGCGCCTTTGTCATTTCGCGGATGCCTTCAAGTCTTCTTTCACTGACGCCACCTTTGATGGCTCTTCTTTGTTCGGAACCAAGGTGAAAGACACCCTCACCAGGTGCGAGCAAGAGGGAAAGACTCTGTCTGCTGTAGGGGTCCGTTTTTCCCTTCCCTCTAGGCCTTACCCCAAGGCCCAGAAGGGTGGGAAGATGTGGTTCAAAAAATCACAGAGGTTTTTTCCCGGTGCACAACATGAGCCCCCCCCCCCAGAGGCAGAGGAGGGGGATGTTATTCAGGGAGATGCCACCCTAGAGGCAGAGGGGGCCCCCGCAATTCGGGAGAACGCGATTCCTTTTGTGGCTCTCCCTACTGTTGTTCCTGATGGGATACCAGACTGTGTGTTTCCACAGCCAGTCGGGGGTCGAATATTATTATACCCAGAAGCCTGGCAAAGCATCACCCAGGACCGATGGGTATTACGAATAATTTCCGGAGGTTATGTCATCCCCTTTTTGTCAGATCCCCCTCCAGTCAGAAAAATCCCGGACGTTCCACCCAGTCAGAGGGATCACGGAGCTTCAGAGGTTTCAGAGCTGCTAGGAAAAGGAGTCATCAAGCATGTCCCCTCAGACCTGATCAGATTAGGGACTTACTCAAGATTCTTTTTGGTGCCGAAAAGAACAGGGGACCAGAGACCCATATTAGATCTCAGCCAACTGAACAACTATGTACAAAAGTCCAAGTTCCATATAGTCACACTACAGTCAATTCTCCCATTGTTGGGAAAAGAAGTATGGATGTGCTCCATCGACCTCAAGGATGCTTACTACAATATCAAAATGGACAGGGCATCCAGGAGTCACCTACGCTTCCAGCTGGGAGCCATTCATTTTCAGTTTCGAGCCCTGCCCTTTGGTCTCACCACAGCCCCCAGGGTGTTCACCAAGTGTATGGCAGTGGTGACAGTTCACTTGAGACGTCAAGGATTCCAAGTGCTTCCGTATCTGGATGACTGGCTCCTCACTGCCCCCACCAGGCATCTACTAATCCAAACCAGGGACGTTACCATCATTCTCTGTCAACAGTTGGGCATAACACTGAACTTGGAAAAATCTGCCTTGTTGCCCTCACAGTGTATCATTTTTATAGGTGCAGAGCTAGACACCATTCAAATGCGAGCCTTTCTACCGCAGGAAAGAATCAGAGTCTTACAGCAACAGGTGCACGCCCTGCTACCCCTGAGGAAAGCGAAGGCAAGATGGGTTCTCCAACTCCTGGGGACTATGGCAGCAACAATTATGTTAGTCCCTCTAGTGAGATTGCACATGAGGCTCCTTTAATGGCTCTTCTTTGCTCAATGGTCTCTCCAGAGACTTCCACTTTCCCACCCTATTTTGCTCACGGACAGATGCAAACAGGATCTAGTTGGTGGCTTTGCACCAACAATCTGGACAGGGGAAAACCCTTCGTTCTACCACCCCCGGTTGCCACAGTGGCCACGGACACCTTCCAAATGGGGTGGGGGGGGTATTATCTCAGCAGGACAGTCCAAGGCACGTGGCAAGATCACGAGATACATCTGCATATCAACGACCTAGAGATGAGAGCGGTGCTACTTGCGTTGCAGGCACTTCAGAGCTTTCTACCTCTCAGGACTATCACAGTATGTCAGTGGTGTGGTATCTGAACAAGCAAGGAGGAACCAGATCATACCCCCTGTGCAGAGAGACCAAGCGAGTGTGGCAGTCGGCAGTATCTTCCCAACGGTTTCTGGTGGCAACGCACATTCCGGGGAAGTCCAACGTGATAACAGACAGGCTAAGCAGAGCTATACTGATGCCTTACGAGTGGTCCCCAAATCGTCTAGTTGCAGAACGAATCTTCAGCAAATGGGGTCAGCCTTGCTGCGAACTTTTTGCCAGCCCCCTCAATGCCAAATGCAGTAGCTACTTCACGCTGACCCCCCCCCACAGGGGGAGCCGCCCAGGGACGTTCTAGTCCACGACTGGCCCTCCGGTCTGCTTTACGTTTTCCATCCATTTCCCTTGCTATCAAAAGTGATTCAGAAAGCGCAAGCCTCGGGAAGCAGAATGATTCTAATTGCTCCACACTGGCCTCGTCAAATCTGGTTCCCCTTTCTCCATCCCTACATTGTGGACACAACTTGGACTCTGGACCCACAACCAGACTTACTGACTCACATGTCGGGACAGTTCCACCCCTCTCTGCAGACCCTCCAGTTGACAGCCTGGCTATTCCACTTCCGTCGTTAGTTATGCTCCATTTCTCACCTGAGGTAGTTCATATTTTATCTTCCTCTCATAAGCCCTCTGCTAGGAAGATTTATTCCAGCAAATGGAAGAGGTTTTCTATTTGGGCTCATACCCAAGGAATTGACCCTTACACAGCTCCAACTGCTTCCGTCTTGGAGTTTTTGTCTATGCTTTTCCAGCAGGGCTCAGCGTCCGCTACCATTAAAGTTCAATTGGCAGCAATTTCTAATTTTCATGTTGCTAATGAGCCTAGTCTGATGGCTCACAGACTCTGTAAGGCTTTCCTGAAGGGCACTCTGTTACTCCGTCTTCCTGTCTCAGAACTGATCATGCCCTGGGATCTAAATTTTGTTCTGCAAGCCCTTACTTCACCACCCTTTGAGCCTGCAGCTACCTGTAACTTAAAATTCTTGACCTGGAAAACTGCCTTTTTAATAGCCATCACATCAGCCAGACGTGTTTCAGAAATTCAAGCTCTTTCTATCAAACCTCCATACTTGATCTTTCATAAGGACAGGGTTTCTCTTAGACCAAACCCTTCTTTTCTTCCTAAAGTGGCGTCCATATCTAATCTTAATCGATCTATTTAGTTGCCAGTGTTTTTCCCATTTTTCAAACAAGGCAGAATTTAAATTTCATCAATTGGATGTACACAGACAGTTACATTTCTATCTGCACAGAACCAAAGTTCTCTAAAAATCTGATCAGCTGTTTGTCTCCTTTTCGGAAAACAGAATTGGGTCCCCTGTCTCCAAAATCACCCTATCCAGATGGATATCAAATTGCATCTCTTTCACTTATTCCTCGGGGTAAAGACCTACCGTTTCCAGTCAAGGCTCACTCTACTCTGGCTGTATCCACATCTACAGCTTATCAGGCCTGATTGTCTACGGATGATATTTGTGCTGCAGCTACCTGGGCATCTCCTTACACCTTTGTTACTCATTACAAGCTGGACGTGGTATCTAGGGGCAGGTCTTCATTTGGTTCCACAGTACTCAGGAGTATCTTCCTCTGAGCCTCCCAGGATGTAGGTGCTGGGAACGCTGTCCCACGGGTAAGAATATAGGCGAGATTGGACCACATAACATCAAGAAGTTATGTACTCACCATAACGTTCGATGTATGTAGTCCATCTCGCCTCACATTCTTACTTACCCTCCCACCTTCCCCCTTCCTGGAGGATCTGGAGGTTAGGTCTGGTTTTTAGAGCTCCCTTCACCTTTAGTTTATTCCTCTTTACTTGGATGTTGTTATGCATGGGGTATGAGTGTGGTGTTCGCAGCAAACTAGATCTGGGGATATGGAGCAGTGCAGCATGGGATACCTTCTTAGCCCAGCCAATAGAAGACTTCGAGCTAGAAAAGTTTGGCCGAGTCGGAGCCGATATTCGGCTCCGAACCCACGGGTAAGAATGTGAGGCGAGATGGACTACATACATCGAACGTTATGGTGAGTACATAATAAGAAGTTATGTACCTACCATAACGTTCCATGTTTGTTGTCTTCTTCTCGCCTTCTTAATTGCTGGATGGATTCGGAGCAGATCCTCGGCTCCGACTCGGCCAATACTAAAGCTTGAGAGCTAATTCCACCGGCTCAAGGCTCCCCTATATCCCACAATGCTAGGCGGTAACTACTCAGATCTCATTTGATAGGTATACCCAGCAACCCTAGCCTCCATAGAATGGAGAAGGGAAACCCACCTCAATAACAACCTGCGTGAAAGGTATTGCAGACCTAAGAAAGGAGAAAAGGAGGTGGAAGAACGTGTGAGAATGACGACTTCCAGAGGAAGATCACAAACTGAATTCCTATTGGTCTGTCCAGGCTTGGGGGAAGGAGGGTGGGACGCAAGAAAGAAGGCGAGAAGAAGACAACTAACATGGAACGTTATGGTAGGTACATAACTTCTTAATGTTAAGTTGTCTATCTCGCCTTCATTCTTGCTGGATGGGACTGCGTCCCTAGCACCTTATCCCGGGTGGCCTATCGGAACAGACTCTTGAGAACAGTGGAACCAAAGTTGGCACGGTTTCTGCAGACCATGTCCAATTTGTAATGTGAAATGAAGGTATGAGGAGAAGCCCAGGTGGCTGCTGCACAAATGGAATCTACTGGCAGCCTATCCTGAAAAGCTACGGATGTAGCTAATGCCCTAGTTGAATGAGCTCTAGGTCTTGAAGGTAGTTTTTGATGTCTGATCTCATAGATGAAGGTAATTGTAGAGGTGAGCCATCTAGAGAGGGATACTTTAGTAACAGGAAGGCCCAATTTCCCTTCCGCATATGACAGAAACAGTTGATCAGATTTCCTGAATTGTTTAGTCCTGTCTAAGTAATATCTAAGTTGGCGTTGAACATCCAGAAAATGTAGCTTTTGTTCCGGCCTGTTTGAATAGTTAGGGAAAAAGACGGGGAGATCAATAATTTGGTTTAGGTTTGTTTGAGAGGAAACCTTAGGTAAAAAGGATGGATTAGTACAGAGGGATACCCTATCTTTGTGAAACACTAAGTAAGGAGGATGACTGCACAGAGCATGGAGTTCAGATACCCTTCTCGCTGAAGTTATAGCTACCAGAAAAAGTGTCTTCCAAGAAAGCAACTTCAGAGAACATGAAGCCGCCGGTTTGAAGGGGGGAAGGATTAAGGATGCCAGAACCAAGTTCAAATCCCATTGATGCGGGGATCTTTGATTGGAGGTTTGAGAAGAAATACGCCCCTTAAAAAGGCTTTACAGAGTTTGTGAGCCATGATGCTAGACTCCGAGACACCTACATGAAAATTAGATATGGCAGCCAGTTGAACTCTAATGGTAGATGCAGATGATCCTAAATGAAAGAGCTCTGCTAGAAAGTCTAGAATAGACTGGATAGGTGCAGTAAAGGGATCTATGTTTTTTGATGTTGCCCAAAAAGAGAAGCGTTTCCATTTGCTACTATAAATCTTCCAGGTAGAATATTTATGAGAGGCTATCAAGATATCTCGGACCGAGCGAGATATTGAGGGAAGCCTGGCTAAGGTCGGAATCGGAGAAACCACGCTATGAAGTTTAGAGAATGCAGAGATTGGTGCAGCTGACCCGATTGGTGGGTTAACAGATCTGGTACTGGGTCCAGATGCCAAGGCTGCTCCAAAAGGTAACGATGAAGAAACGGAAACCATATCTGTCGAGGCCAGTAAGGGGCAATGAGGATCATTGTCACTCTAAAAGCGATGGGTTTCTGAATTAGTTGAGATATCAGTGGAAAAGGAGGAAAGGCATATAGAAGTCCCTGGGGCCAATCGTGGACTAGAGCATCTCTGGTGGGATGGCCTGGTAATGGGAA
This sequence comes from Protopterus annectens, assembly GCF_019279795.1. Lineage (NCBI taxonomy): Eukaryota > Metazoa > Chordata > Ceratodontiformes > Protopteridae > Protopterus > Protopterus annectens. Next base: position 711,739,588 of record NC_056750.1, on the reverse strand, counting down.
TAGAGTGAAGAAGTCGTGACACTTGCTGTTTTGGGGAGTAGCAAAAGATCGCAGCAAGGGTGGCCCCATCTTAGGAATACTTCTTCTAGAACTGATTTCTTCAGAGACCACTCGTGGGGCATGAGAATTGCCCTGCTCAACTTGTCTGCAATCACGTTGGATTTCCCGGGAATGTGCGTTGCTATCAGAAAACGCTGAGAAGAGATCGCCCATTGCCAAAGTCTGAGTGCCTCTCGACATAAAGGGTATGATCTGGTTCCGCCTTGTTTGTTGATGTACCACACTATGGACATGTTGTCCGTCTGAATTGCAATAGTCCCAGTGGGAAGAGAGTCGTGAAGGGCTTGCAACGCTAAAAGCACTGCTCTCATCTCTAAGACATTTATGTGCAAGTGGCACTCGAAAGGTTGCCACGTGCCTTGGACTGTCCTGCCCTGATAATTTCCCCCCCACCCGATCAGGGAGGCGTCTGTTGTCAACGTGGCGACTGGGGGGGGGGAGTGAAGGGTCTTCCTTGGAGAACCTGAGGTGATGTGATCCACCAAGACAGTTGATTCTTGCATGATTGAGTTATCAATATGGTATGGGACATCGGGAGCTGTTGGAAGGACCACTGAGTAAACAGCATCCATTGGAGGATCCTCATGTGGAAGCGAGCTAAGGAGAGAAGGGGAATAGCTGCTGCCATGAGTCCTAACACCTTCAAAACTAGTCTGGCTTTGACTTTGTTGCATTGTAAGAGAAGGGAAACTTGTTTTCGAATGTCTGACACTCTCTGCTCTGTGAGTCTGGCTGAAAAATTGAGTGTGTCTAAGGTGGCGCCTATAAAGGTAATAGATTGACAAGGCAGATTTTTCGAAATTTATTGAAATGCCTAGAGCTTGGCAAGTTTGGATGGCGAAGTCCCTGGATAGAAGAAGTTGAAGTCTGGTGGTGGCGGTAAGGAGCCAGTCATCTAAATATGGAAACACCTGGAATCCTTGACGTCTTAAGTGAGCCGCGACCACTGCCATGCATTTGGTAAACACACGGGGGGCTGTAGTGAGACCAAAGGGCAGGGCTCTGAACTGGTAGTGACTGGCTCCCAGCCTGAAGCGGAGAAATATTCTGGAGCGTCTGTTCATCTTGATATGGTAGTACGCGTCCTGAAGATCTATCGAGCACATCCAATTGTCCTGACCCAAGAAGGGTAGAATGGACTGTAGCGTGACCATCCGGAATTTTGTTTTCCTGACATACCTGTTTAAGTTGCTGAGATCCAGTATGCGTCTCCAGTCCCCTGTTTTCTTTGGTACCAAAAAGAATTTGGAATAGATTCCGGATCCTTGCTGGTCTGCCGGGACTGATTGGATAGCAGCTTTGAAATTTCTAATGCTGCTTGTTCCCTTAGAATGGGTGGAACGTCTGGAAGGGATCCTTTGGGTTGGGATGGGATGTGAATAAAGGGAATTTTGTAACCCTCGGATATGATCGACTGTACCCATTTGTCTTGAGTAAGAGAAAGCCAGGCTTTTGGGTACAGGGATAACCTTCCCCCGACTGCCTCCGAAGGTGGACAGCCAGGCAGCCTCTCAGGGATGCTGAAAGGGTTTATCAGAGAACGTTTCTCTGCTACCCTGGTTTTGCGGACCTCCTCTGCCTCTAGGGCGGCGTCTATTATTATTCCCCCCTCTGCCTCTAGAGGAGAATCGACCTTGTGCGTCAGATGAGACTCTCTGGGATTGTTTACGGAGCCACATCTTTCCTCCCCTCTGACCTTTGGGATAGGGTCTAGAAGGGGTAGAAAAACGGACTCCTACGGCAGAGAGAGTCTTACCTTCTACCTCACACCTGGTCAATGTATCCTTCACCTGTGGACCAAACAAGGATGATCCATCAAAGGGAGAATTGGTGAAGGACACCTTGAAAGGGTCCGCAAAATTGCACAGCCGCATCCAGGCGTGACGTCGTAAGGCAACACCTGTGCCTGCGGCTCTACTCGCCTCATCCGCAGCATACGAGATAAGCCGCATGGAGGAGTTAACGATGGAATTCAGGGTTGCCAACTGGGAGTTCATTCTGTCTTGGAACCCCTCAGCTGTAGGATCCTTTATCACTTCACTCATATCCTTGAGTAAATCTCTCTGGAGACGAGTGAAGTGGCATAAGTACTTCAGCGACCGCATTGAAAAGGTCGCTGATGAGAACATCCGCTTACCGTACCTGTCCATGGTCCTAGATTCCTTATTAGGAGGATGGACAGGAACCGAAGGATTGGCTAACTCCTTCTTAGTGGCCGCAGCCACCACCATGGCATCAACGGGGACAACTTTGGATAAAAAAATCTTTATCTCTAGGGGCAGTAATAAACTTAGATGGCCTCCTCGAGGTGGGTTCCACTGAATCAGGAGACGTCCAGACATTCCTTGCCACCACTTCCATAAGGGGGTCAAAGGGAGGGGACACCCAGGAGGTAGAAGGGTGAGAGCCAAACGCCTCAAGATACACTGACTCATCCTCCGAAGGGTTAAGGGCTGGCCAGTTCCCCCTCTGTTTCAGGATCTCAAGGATGTCTGCAAAGGAGACATCCTCAGAGGGGGATCGAGGGGAACCTTCAGATTCCTCTAAGTCAGTGTCAGAGGTGATAGACTCAGGGGAGTCAATGTGCTTCCTCTTGCATTGCCTCTTCCTAGGGGGATCTCCTACCGGGTCAGGAGAGGCCTTGGAAGAGGAGGAAATTCCCAATGGGGAAACTTGAGAAGTTGGCTCTCTGCGGTCTAATGCAAGGGGGTGGGTAGAAATCACCGCAGGCACTGAAGATGGAGGGGCTGACGGAGCTGACTGTGGGGCAGACCCTGGTTCTAGCACGCTCCGCATGACCTCGAAGGCACCCCTATCAGGCAAGGCCGGAGGTCCCCGCTCCGAAGAGACAAGGACCCCCCCCGGCACTGACAGGGACGGCTCCGAGGCCGATGTCGGAGTCGAACTCACCAGCGCCGAAGCCCCGAGAGGGAGAGCGGGGTCGGACAAGGGTCCGATGCCACTCGCCCCCTTGGAGCCGACGAGGGAAGCTCGGCACCGAGATCCCTCCAAGGAGGAGATCGGAGCAGACAACGGAGCCGAAAGGGAAGGTATCGGATCCGACGCACCGACAGTCATGGCTACGAAGAGCCCTAGCTCCGAAAGTACAGTTTTGTACCTACCATAAATGTAGATGTTCGAGTGCTAATACAGCTGCAGTAATCACATATGGGTTCTCTGCCGTCAGGCGGTCCCTCGGTTGGCCGAATTCCAAAGTCTAGGTCCGGCGTCGGTTGTCGTCGCTTTCTTTCCTGACGTCAGTGCGACAGGGGTATATAAGACACAGCCGACGCCATATTCTTCAGTCTTTCTTGCCCCAGATGTCAGGTGCCCCCAGAAGGAAGGCAATACATAAATTATATATATAAATATATTCAAGCAATGCAATGTAATCAAAAAACAGTAGTTGCAAGCAAATACACCATAGAAGGATAACCCAAATTAGGTTGTATCAGGAGGTGTTAGCCCCTAGTGGGAGGGAAACCTGTACTGCAGCTGTATTAGCACTCGAACATCTACATTTATGGATAGGTACAAAACTGTACTATGTTCATCGTGCATACAGCTGCAGTAATCACATATGGGTAGAATCCCAAAGCTACGCACAGGGTGGTAGGCACTAGGTGGAACTGGGATGAGCCAGAATGCCCTGCAACACAGCAGTGGCAAAGCCTGCTCTAGTTTTGGAATACAAAGGCAGGTGGTAGTGTTTTGTGAAGGTATGCACAGAACTCCAAGTGGCTGCCTCCAAAATGTCTTTCGTAGGAACTCCTCTGAGGAAGGCTGTAGAGGTAGCTGCGGCCCTGATGGGGTGGGATCTGATGCCTGTAGGGACAGATTTCCCATGATAGGAGTAACAAAATCGTATGCAGTGGCCTATCCATTTTGAAATTGTCTGTTTGGTAACAGGCTTCCCTTGAGCTCCTATAGCATAGGACACAAAAAGTTGCTCTGATTTCCTGAAAGGCTTTGTTCTGTCCAAATAGTAATGTAGCTGTCTATGGATGTCTAAGGAATGTAGCAGCCTTTCCCCTTTGTTTCGAGGATTGGGATAAAAGGTAGGTAAGTGAATGGCTTGATTTAAAGCTACCCTGGATACCACTTTAGGCATAAATGACGGGTTGGTTCGAAGGGAAACCCTGTCCTGATGGAAGATGAGAAAGGGCTGCACAGCCATGAGGGCTTGTAGTTCCGAAACCTTACGAGCTGAGGTAATGGCCAGAAGGAAAGCTGTTTTCCAGGACAAATATTGCAAATCTGTTGAGGCAGCTGGTTCAAAGGGAGGCAATGTTAATTTTTCCAGAATGTAATTAAGATCCCAGGCTGGCACTGGTTGTTTCCTTGGTGGTCTTATATTCTTAGCCCCTCTGAGGAACTGTTTTACAAGTGGGTGAGAGAATAACGGTGGATCTGTGTTGAATTCTGCAGAAATGGCTGAGGCATGGATTTTTATGGAGGAAAAAGAAAGTCCACTGTTTAGCAGCTCAGCTAGATACTGTAATACCTGAGGCAAATTCAGTTTTCTAGGGTCCTGGCCTTTTTTCTCATTCCAAGAGCAAAACCGTTTCCACTTTGCGGAGTAAGCCTTTCTAGTAGATGGCCTTCTGGCCTCCAGAATGACGTCCTGCACCTCTTTGGGGAGTAGGGTCTGTTGTGGTGTTAAGGAATTTTCCATGCAGCAAGATTGAGTGTTTTCAGCTGACTGTGAAGAGTTTTGTAGCTGTGCTGAGTCAGCAGAAGAGGCATTAGAGGTAGAGGCCAGGGAGGAGTATGTGTTAGGCTCTTCAGGAGTGGGTACCAGTGCTGTCTTGGCCAGTCTGGAGCAATCAGTATCATCTTCGGCCTGTCTGCTCTTGCTTTCAAGAGCACCTTGGGCAGAAGAGGCAGAGGTGGGAAAGCGTACACTGTCCATGCTGTCCAACTGAATGAAAGGGCGTCCACTCTCCAGGCCTTTGGATGAAAGGTCCTTGAACAAAACTTTTCCAATTGGTGATTCCTGTGGGAGGCGAAGAGATCTATGTCTGGCCTCCCCCACGCTTGGATTATCTTTGTAAACACCTGAGGATGCAACTTCCATTCATGCAGATCTGTCATATTTCTGCTTAGATTGTCTGCCAGCATGTTTTCCAAACCTGGCAAGTACTGTGCTTGAAGTTCGATTTGCCATTCCAGAGCCAAGTTCCAAAGTGTCATGGCTAGTCTGCACAGGGGGTATGAATGTGTTCCTCCTTGTTTGTTTATGTACCACATTACTGTGGTGTTGCCTGTTCTTATCAATAATTGTCCTGGATGCAGGAGGTCTTTGAATGCTGTAATTGCATTTATCACTGCTAGCATTTCTTTTTGATTGATGTGAAGGTGCTTTTCCTTTTGGGACCATTTGCCCTGAATGCACTTGCCTGTCATGTGCGCCCCCCAGGCATAATCTGAGGCGTCTGTTGTGATGACTTGATTTGCTTGAGGCTTGCAGAATGGGAGACCTGTGTTTGCTTGACATGCTTGGGCCCACCATAGAAATTCCTTTTGCAAACATGGAATTATTGGTATTATTGTTTCCAAATTGTGGCTGTGTTGAGACTATAGGTTCTTTAGGTACCATTGAAGTTTTCTCATATGCAACTTTGCACATGGGATTAAAAGAATGCAAGATGCCATGAAGCCCATAGCCTGCAGGATTTTCCTTGCAGTAAGCCTGGTACAATTTGCTAGTATTTTGAAGTACTGAGTTAGTTGCCCTTGTTTTTCTGGCGTAAGGTAGGCCATCTGGGTGTTTGTGTCCAAGTTGGCACCCAGGAAAGTTATTTTCTGAGATGGTGTCAGCCTGGATTTCTCTTCGTTGATTGTGTATCCCAGAGAATTCAGTAACCGTGTTGCATAAGCCAGATGTTCCAGAAGTATGTGCTTGCTGTCCGCTTGGATCAGGCAGTCGTCCAAATAAGGGTAAATTTGTATCCCTTGAAGTCTGCAGTAGGCAATTACTGATGCCAGGCATTTCGTGAATACTCTGGGTGCAATAGAAAAGCCAAAGGGCAATGCAGAGAATTGATAGTGGATTGAACCTGCAAGAAATCTGAGGTATCTTCTGCAGCTTTGTCTGATTGGGACATGCAGGTATGCCTCCTTGAGGTCCAATGTTACCAGCCAAAACTCCTTGCCCAGCATGGGAAGAAGCTGCTGTAATGTGAGCATCTTGAATTTTGGTACGAGTAGAAATGTATTTAGGATGGATAAGTCCAAAATGGGTTTCCAGTCGGTTCCTTTCCTTGGTACCAGAAATAGTCTGGAATAAAAACCTTGACCTTGTTCGTGAGTAGGTACCTCTTGAATAGCTATTATGTCCATGAGTTTTGAAATTTGAATTTGTGCCTCTGCCCTTTGATTGTGTGGCAGGTTTGGCATGCCTCTCATTTTTGGAAGTGTGTGAAAATGAAATCTGTAGCCTCTGTTTATAATGTCCAGGATCCATTTGTCTGTTGTGATAATATGCCAATTTCTTGTAAATAATGCCAGCTTTCCTCCCAAGGGAGCTGCCAGATAAGACTTGCTTGGCATGAAAAGGAGGAAGTCATTGGGTTTGTTTTCTGTATTGTTGTGCACTGTCTTCGCCACCTCTTGGTGCTGGTGTTTGCCATCGTCTGCCTCTATATGATCCTTGAGATTGTCCTCTGCCCCTTGAGCGCCTGTATCTACCTCTTTGGGGCTTGTCCGTGGCTGGAAAGGACCAGTTTTTAGAAGGCCAATTTCTGCTAAAATGAGGTGGTTGTACCTGTAGAAAAGCCTTGACAGTTTGCATAGATTTAGCTTTTTCTTCCATTTTCCGTAGTGTCTCCTCAGCATTAGTACCAAATAGTACATCCTTTTGTAAAGGAGCATCTAGTAGTTTAGCTTTAACATGATCAGGCAAGCTTTGTTCCCTAAGCCAGGCATGTCTACGAATGACTGATCCTGTAACAGCAGCTCTACTTGAGGCCTCTAAGGCATCATAGCCACATTGTAAGGTGTGTTTACCAACTTGTTCTTCACTATGCATCATATCCTGCAATTCCTTCAAATCTGGTTGTTCAGGTTGAGACATTTTATTTCTTAATTGTGATAACAGAAACTGCTGATATTTAAGCATATGGAACTGACAATTTAAGGCCCTCATGGCTAGGGTGGCCGAGGTGTATACCTTTTTTCCCCACCTTTCTAAGGATCTAGATTCTCTTTCGTAAGGTAGTGGATTCTTGGCTGTAGAGGCCTTCATTCCCTTGGGTCCTTGAGAAATGGTTTCAGGGTCAGCATTATGGCTTTTGAAAAGAAATTGGTGAGAGTTGGGAACTCTGTAGTACCTATCAGGTTTGACTGGGGCAGGAGGCAGGGAATCCGGATTAAGACAAGCCTCCGAGTAAACATCATCAAGTATGTCCAAGACAGGAGGTATAGCCAGAGGTCTGTGTTGAGGTAACAAAAGAAATTCCCTAAGCCTTTTCTTGGAATCAGAAAAGTCTTGGCCTTCCCAATGGAAGTGTTCCCTCAAGGTGTGCAAGGTTTCCCCAAAAGAAAAATCCTCTGGGGGAGATACAGAAGGAATGGACTGTTCTGCATCGGAATCTTCATAAGGAGAGTACGAGTGTTCCTCTACATCACAATGTTCTGAGAAAATGGAGCCCGGTTCAGAAGAGGGAGAATCTTCCTCCACTCTGGGTCTCTTGTCTGGAGGGGGTTGGGAACCCCTGGTAAGAGTAATTAAATCCTCAGCCATTTTAAGCATCTGCTTTTTAGGCATGGGGCCTGGGGATGGGCCCTGAGCAACAGGCCTCTTGGGATGCATGGCTGATTTGGACTTAGTAAAGGCCTTAATGGAAAAGGAAGATGAGGGCCTAAAGACACCCTGGGTGGAAGTGGACCTGTCCACATTAGGAGGATCAACACTCACAGTGGCTTCGGTGTTTGTAGTCTGAGTAAGGGCCGAGGTACCTGTGGTCTCGGTTACAGAAGACACCATCAAGGAAGTGCCGTCGGTAGTCAGGGACTGCATAGGCGTCTCACTGAGAACCGGACCACGTGCAGCCGGTTTTGGCATGGTGTCAGTGGAGACTGCGGGCCTTGCGTGTCGGTCCTTGTCCTTGCGTTTTTTGGACAAAACGGTAGTCGGAGTCTCCGACGACATTTTATAATCAAAGGCTTTACCAAAATAATGTTGGGTGAACTCCGCCCGACGCTTAATAGTGCGTTTATTGAAAGTCGCGCAAAAGTGACAGCCCGAGACGTCGTGGTCTGGGCCTAAACAAGGTATGCAGAGGGAATGGAAATCCTTATGCGGTATTTGCTTCCCACAAGAAATACAATTGTTAACTTTGTCTGACATCGGACTGAGGCAAGAAAAGTTTCCCCAATGGGGTACTTAGCTTTAAAGAAGACTTCGGTTTCCAATTTTTCGTAAATTCAGGAGCTGGCCGACCGGCACTTGCGAACTGCTTCTGCTTCGGGCACCGCGCAGCAAAAAAGACTGGAGAATATGGCGTCGGCTGTGTCTTATATACCCCTGTCGCACTGACGTCAGGAAAGAAAGCGACGACAACCGATGCCGGACCTAGACTTTGGAATTCGGCCGACCGAGGGACCGCCTGACGGCAGAGAACCCATATGTGATTACTGCAGCTGTACGCACGATGAACATCTCAAAGGAGTCGGAGGAGGAATACATTGGGGAACGGAAATAGCCACTGACTGCTGAGTCGGGCTATGCAGCATTTGGGCCAGTGCCTCGGACTTGAGAAGTCTACTCACTACCCTTTGCAAATCATGGTCAGATAGCCTGGAAGGCCATGAGGAATGTGTTCTATGGCTCCGTTCAGAAAGAAGAGGGGATCCTGGTGCTGAGTGCACGGAGCCGATAGAGGGGGATCTAGATCTCTTCCTAGAAGGTTGCTCCGATAAGAGTATCAGAGCCAACGGAGTTTTATCAACTTCGGCTCCAGCCGGAGCCGAGGTAAGAGTATGAGGCTTGGAAACATCGGCTCCGGCCAGAGCCGATGTCGAAGCAGACTTTACATTTCCAGAAGTCGACTCAGAAACCGGAGTCGACTGTTTGGAAGTTTTAGAAGGCTTCTCCGACACAGAGTGAGTCGGCAGGCCTTCAGGCTTTAATAAGCCACGCAAGATTAATTTATTCTTGCGTTCCTGCACGACTCTAGGGCTAAAACCATGGCAAACAGCACAAGAGTCCTGCAGGTGCAAAGGTCCCAGGCAATACACACAAGAAGTGTGACCGTCTGTCAGAGACATTTTCTGACAGCACGAGTCACACCTCTTGAAGCCTGAGACCTTAGATTCCTCAGACATAATAAAAGGTCCAAGAAAAAGTACAGTTTTGTACCTACCATAAATGTAGATGTCCGAGAGGTATGCATCTGCAGTCCTAACATATGGGTTGTCCTGCCTCAGGCAGCCCTTCGGTCGGCCGGATTCCAAAGTCTGGGTCTGGCCTCGGCTGATGTCGCACTTCACCCGACGTCATAGCTGCTGTTTATTGAGTATAAAGGCATCAGCCGACGCCATTTTCCTCAGTGTTTCTTGCCCCAGATGCCAGGTGCCCTCTAGTAAGGCTAAATTTGGATAAATGCAAATAATTCCAAACAGTAGAGAGTAAACAATATAAAAAAAAAAAAAAAAAATATATATATATATATATACATATATACAAACAAATACACCATAACAGATTCCCCCAGCTAGCTGAAAGATGGGTAAATACCCTAGGAGTACCACAGAGGGGAAAGAGGGTGGGTAAACCTGACTGCAGATGCATACCTCTCGGACATCTACATTTATGGTAGGTACAAAACTGTACTATGTCCTTCAAGGATGCATCTGCAGTCATAACATATGGGTAGAATACCATAGCCAAACTGGGGGAGGAGGCACTAAGATAAAGATGGTGTAGTTAAGATCCCTTGCAAAACAGCAGTTGCAAAGCCTGCTCGGGATCTAGAGTATAAAGGAAGATTGTAATGCTTGGCAAATGTATGCACGGAGCTCCAGGTAGCAGCTTCTAAAATGTCTTTGGTAGCCACTCCTCGTAGGAAAGCTGTAGTGGTGGCTGTAGCTCTTGTGGAATGAGGTCTGATATTATCAGGAGTTGTCTTTCCATGAAAAGAGTAACAAAAACGAATGCAATTTCCTATCCATTTTGAGATTGTCTGTTTTGAAATTGCTTTTCCTTGCATTCCTGTTGCATATGCTACCAAAAGCTGGTCAGTTTTTCTGCTGGTCTTAGTTCTGTCCAGATAGTAGCGTAATTGTCTGTGCACATCCAAGGTATGTAGCAGTCTTTCCCCCCTGTTCTGTGGGTTGGGGAACAATTTAGGTAAATGAATCGCTTGGTTCAATGATACTCTGGAGACCACTTTTGGCATAAAGGTAGGGTTGGTTCTCAGAGAGACTCTGTCCTGATGGAAGATAAGGAAGGGTTGTACTGCCATTAATGCCTGTAACTCAGATACCCTTCTTGCTGAAGTGATTGCTAGTAGGAAAGCAGTTTTCCAAGACAAGAATTGTAATTCTGCTGTTGCTGCTGGTTCAAAAGGGGGAAGAGTTAACTTTTCCAGCACAAAGTTGAGGTCCCATGTAGGTAAAGGCGGTTTCCTTGGAGGCTTTACATTTTGATTCCTCTCAAGAACTGCCTGAGTAGAGGATGAGAGAAGACAGGAGGATCCAAGTTGTATTCTGCTGAAATTGCTGATGCATGAATCTTAATGGAGGAGTAAGACAGGCCATTATGGAACAGCTCTGCTAAATATTCCAGGATGTGTGCTATGTTTGCCAATGAGACATTTTCTCCCTTTGCTGCACTCCAAATGAGGTATCTTTTCCACTTGGCTGAATAAGTCTTCCTTGTGGAGGGTCTGCGTGCCTCCAGGATAATGTCCTTAACCCTCTGAGATAAATCTGGGTTGTTTTGTGTTATGCAATATTCCAAGCAGCTAGCTGCAGTGTTTTCAAGTTTGGATGTAGGATCTTGTAGTTGTCCTGTGTTAGTAGTAAGGGACATAGAGGTAGATGCCATGCATGTGTCCGAGACATGCTTCTCAGTAGCGGGTACCAATGTTGTCTCGGCCAATCTGGAGCTATCAGAATTACCCTTGGTTGATCCTCTTTGATCTTCAGTAGAACTTTGTACATCGAAGGAAGAGGTGGAAATGCATATGCTGTCAGGTTTTTCCAGCTGAAGGAAAGTGAGTCCACCCTCCAAGCAAGTGGGTGGTATGCTCTTGTGCAGAATTTCTTCAATTGGTGATTGTGTGGGGAGGCAAACAGGTCTACCTGTGGTAGTCCCCATTTCTTTGTTATGGCTTTGAAAATATCTGGATGCAGCATCCATTCGTGAGCATCCATGGTAGTTCTGCTTAAGGTGTCTGCTAGAGAATTTTCTTTTCCTGGTACAAATCTGGCCTGAAGTAGAATGTTGAGGTTCAGGGCCACATTCCACAGCTCCATTGCCATCCGGCATAGAGGATATGAATGCGTACCTCCCTGTTTGTTGATGTACCACATGACTGTGGTATTGTCCGTCCTTATGAGCAGATGACCCTGTTGAAGAAGTGGTCTGAATGCTTGGATCGCATATTTCACTGCCAGCATCTCCTTTAGATTTATGTGTAGATTCAGCTGGTCTTGGGTCCATAGGCCTTGTATACACTTGTCCACCATGTGAGCCCCCCATCCTAGGTCTGAGGCGTCCGTGGTGATGGTCTGGCTTGGCTGTGGTTTGTGGAAAGGCAAGCCTCTGTTCAACTGACAGGCCTGAGCCCACCACAGGAATTCTTGCTTCAGGCATGGAATTATTGGAATCTGGTCTTCTAGACTATGCTGGTGTTGAGACCATACATTCCTTAGGTACCATTGTAACTTTCTCATATGTAGCCTGGCATGCGGAGTCAATATTATGCAGGATGCCATGTAACCCAGGGCTTGCAGGACTTTCCTTGCAGTAAGCTGAGTTTGTTTTGTTAATGACATGAAATAGCCTGGTAGTTGCTTTTGTTTTTCTTCTGTGAGAAAGGCCATCTGAGTTGATGTGTCCAGTTCTGCCCCCAAGAATGTTATCCTTTGGGATGGTACTAGTCTTGACTTCTGCATGTTGACTGTGCATCCCAAGGCTTGCAACAGTTGTATGACATTTTCCAAATCTTTTGTCAATTTTGCCTTGTTGTCCGCTTGTATTAGGCAGTCGTCCATGTATGGGTAAATTTGAATTCCCTGAAGCCTGCAATGAGCAATTACTGATGCCAGGCATTTCGTGAATACTCTGGGCGCAGTAGATAAGCCAAAGGGCAATGCTGAGAATTGATAATGCTCTGATCCTGCAAGAAATCTGAGGTGTCTTCTGCAATCTGGTCGTATAGGGACGTGCAGGTACGCCTCCTTGAGATCTAGAGTCACCAGCCAAGACTCCTTGCCCAGCATGGGAAGAAGCTGCTGGAGGGTCATCATTTTGAATTTTGGAACATTGAGGTATGTGTTCAGTGCGGAAAAGTCGAGAATAGGTCTCCATTGATTTTCTTTTCTTGGTACCAGGAAAAGCCTGGAGTAAAATCCTTGGCCTTGTTCCATAGGTGGCACCTTTTCTATAGCTCTCATCCTTAGTAAGTTGTTGATTTGTCTTAGAGCGTCTGTTTTTTGGCTTGGTGGTAGGTTTGGCATTCCCCTCTTTTTTGGTAGAGTGTGGAAGTGAAACCTGTAGCCCTTGTCTATTGTTTGTAAAGTCGATTTGTCTCCTGTAATGTAATGCCAGTTGTCTGAAAATAAAGCAAGCTTTCCGCCCAAAGGAGCTTCCAGTTGTTCCCTGGTAGGCGGTATCAGAGCCAAGTCATTGTGTCTGTCCTGTAGAGGTGGTTGTAGTTGAATCTGTGGCAGTACTTCTCTGATTGGTAGGTTGCCACTGACGTCGCCTGTAGGCACCCCTAGATTGATTTCTGCCTCTTGGGCGTCTATTTCTGCCTCTCTGTGCTCTGGTGTTGTCTGGAAAGGACCAATTTTTCGAAGGCCAATTTCTGCTAAACCTCGGAGGTTGGACCTGTAAGAAATCCTTGACTGTTTGGACAGATTTTGCTTTTTCTTCCACCTTCTTTAGAACCTCCTGTGCAGGGGAGCCAAACAAACTTTGTTTCTCCATGGGAGCATCTAGGAGTTTTGATTTAACATGGTCTGGTAAAGATTGTTCTTTTAACCATGCATGTCTTCGAATCACTGTACCAGTCATAGCTGATCTAAAGTAAGCCTCCAGTGCATCATAGCCACATTTTAAGAAATGGTTACTGACCTGCTGAGAGTTATGTACCAAATCCTGAAGAGACTTGCGGTCTATAGGTTCAGGAGAGGACAGTTTTTTATTTAGCTGGTCTAACAAAAATTCCTGATACTGAATCATGTGAAATTGACAGTTTAAGGCCCTAGCCGAAAGAGCAGCAGAAGTATAAACCTTTTTACCCCATCTCTCTAATGCTCTAGATTCCCTATCAGAGGGGAGAGGGTTTTTGGCAGAAGCAGCTGCCACACCTTTCGGGCCCTGTGAAATGGTTTCGGGTCTGCAACAGGAGCCTTATACAAATGGTAGTGTGTGTCCGGGACCCTGTAATATCTGTCAGGCTTGGCAGGGGCCGGAGGAAGAGAATCAGGAGCAGTACAGGCATCATTAAATGCATCATCAACTACTGTTAGTACTGGAGGAATGGCTAAAGGCCTATGCTGTGGTAAGTGTAAAAAAGTCCTTAGCCTTTTCCTTGAATCTGAAAAATCCTGGCCCTGCCATTGGAAATGCTCCCTCATAGCATGTAAGGTTTCCCCAAAAGAAAATTCTTCAGGAGGAGAAGCAGAAGGAATGGAGTCTTCTGCATCAGAATCCTCATAAGGAGAATATGGGCCTTCCTGAGGGTCTGTAATGTCCGAATCCTCCGAGGAATAGTCTGTAGAGACAGGTTCCGGGGGTTCAGTCCTAGGCCTCTTATCTGAAGGGGGCTGAGAGGCTCTGTCTGGGTGAGGTTGGGATCCCCTGATCAAAGAAAAGAGATCCTCAGCCAGGCTGAGTATTTGTGAACTAGAGGTAGGCCTATGTGGGGGAGTTTTAGCAGGTAAGGCCTTAGAAGATTTTGCTGCTTTAGCCCTGGCAAAAGCCTTGATGGACATAGAAGCAGGGGGTCTAGCAGCCCCACGTGCAGGGGTAGATATGTCTAAAGGAATAGTATCTGACAAATCCTGGGTGCCTGCTTCTGTAGCAGTAATTTCAGTAGCAGATTCGACCATGCTCTGTGAGGCCTCGGCTATAGGAGGCATGCTTTCGGTCAAAGGAAGAACAGAGGACTCGGTTTCAGCCGAAACCGAGACACTCGCGGTTGGCCTAACCGCGGTTTCAGCCGAAACCGCGGACCGCGAGTGTCGGTCCTTTTCCTTGCGCTTTTTAGCTATTTGTGTAGCCGGAGTCTCCGACGGCATTTTGTAAGCAAAAGCGGGACCAAAAAACTCCTCTGCAAACTCCGACCGACGTCTAAGTGTCCGTCGGTTGAAGGAAGCACAGGCTAGACAAGCTGATACGTCGTGGTCTGGGCCTAAGCAAGGAAGGCAGTAAGAGTGGAAATCCTTATGAGGTATTTCCACAAGTTAAACAATTATTTACTTTTTCTGACATCGGCTGAGGCAAGAAAGAGTCCCCAATGGGGTACTTAGCTTTTTAGAAGTCTTCGGTAGTAGAAATCTCTGGATCTGACCGACCGGCACTTGCGAACAGCTTCTGCTTCGGGCACCATGCGGCAAGAAAGACTGAGGAAAATGGCGTCGGCTGATGCCTTTATACCCAATAAACAGCAGCTATGACGTCGGGTGAAGTGCGACATCAGCCGAGGCCAGACCCAGACTTTGGAATCCGGCCGATCGAAGGGCTGCCTGAGGCAGGACAACCCATATGTTAGGACTGCAGATGCATCCTTGAAGGACATCTGCCTTTGAGGAAAATGTCATCTCTGGAATGGATGCAGCCAGCACCTGAGGAGTCGAAGACGATAACTGAGACTTTCAACAAAGTCAGACTAGGAACAAAGGGTCGCATCAAGGAAGGTTCTCTTCCAAAGCCTGTAGGGGCTGAAGTCAACAAAACAGCTGACAACCCTCTTGCTCAGGGAATTCTATTCATCAGCATCTCCATGTTGTCTTCTGTTAAACTTGTCATGGAGCAGATAGACATCATCGAGGGAAACCTAGGCCTTTTAAGGAAGGGAGGAGGTAATCTGTCTGAGAATGGGTTAATGGACAGAGAATATTCAGTCCTAGGCATAGGTGTGAAGGATGCGTCCAGTTTAGATGTCAGTGCCGAAGTGGTCAGAACCGATGAAGAGGCCAGATCTTGGGATCTCAACTCGGAAGAATCCAAAATAATCTGCACCAAAGGAATAGGTGCCAAAGGTTTCGGCATCGAAACTGGCCTAGTTGAAGCTGAAGAAGGCCTTGGTGCAGAAGCCTTTGGATAAGAGTCAGATGGGTTCTGATGCCAAAGCAGCTGCCAACTTTGACTTTTTTGCTGGTGGTGCCACAGGAGTACTTGGCATTGACGACCTTCTTTTCTTAGGCTTCTCCATGGTCTCAGAAGAAGAAGACAATGATGGAGAAGACACATTAGTCTTGGCTTTTTCTACTCCAGATAAGGACTCAATGAAGGCACAGGGTAGGATACCCTTCAAAATTAACTTGTTTTGTCTTTCAGTGAGGGCCCTATGACTAAAACTCTGGTAGACTGAACATTCCTCTTTTAAATGAAGAGGACCTAAGCAGAAAACACAATGATGACGGGCATCAGAAGTTAGAATTTTATGGTTGCACTTCTGACACCTCTTGAACCCTGACAGAGGTTTAGGCTTGTCTGCCATAATTTAAAGCAAAAAATGGAAAGCACAATCACTTTCACTTACCAGAGAGGAAACGGTCAAACACCTACCCAAAAGGAGACAGCAAAGTTTTTCTTAAAAAAAAAAAAAAAGACCATCAACAATAATAGTAGAGATACACAACTGTGTACAATGGAGAAAGGAAGACAAAATGAGAGGGACTATCAATGATGATAGTGGGAAATGCACTGAAGTGTATGGTCAGACAAAAAAAACAGTTAAGAGGAGAGAAGCTAAATCGAAATAAAAACAGGGTAAGGAGAAAAAAACAAGTAAAATGGTTTAACCAGAGAAAAAAAAAGTTAAAGATTGAATTTGCTCGAGAGCAGTTGTTGAACGAGTCTGTCTACAAAAGCGGCAAATGAGATCTGAGGTAAATGGAAGAGGAGCATTGTGGGTAAGGGTATAGCTCAGGAGTTTTTGGTCTTCACGAGCTGTAACAGCAGAGTCGGTTCCGATGCTCGGAACCAGACCCACAAGTCAAGAATTAAATGAAAACTGACAACATCGGATACAATGTTTTCTGTCGGTTGCTCTAACTGACCAGCCCACTCTGGGCAACTAGCTTGAGTGGTGAGTATTTTACTAAATCCTAGGGTACTTCCAACAAGCAAATAGCATGAACTGATTTCAGTTCTAGTTCAAAACTAGAACAGAAATGGCCAAATATCTGAAAAGGGTGCTGCAACTTGAATGGCCAAGACACTCTCAACTGTGAATCAGAGAATGGGAGTAATAAATGTGCATCAGTTGATTGCATATTAATGAAACGAATGCTGTACCATGAAACATTACCCTTGCACTAAAAGTACAGCAACCTTGGAATTATACTATATAAAGCAGCAAAGATGTGGGGAGGAGTTAGCCCCCTGTGTTAGAGATACAGGGAGAAACTCCTTTGCAGAAACAACAAAATCATTACAGCGAATTTATGTATTTAAAGTTTTCACTACTTTTTTAAACATATTTATTAAATCACAATTAATACAATGACATGGGTACACATATAATATATAAAAAAACAAAACAAAACATGGTGATATTCTAATTATTTTCATACAGTATACATAGATTTTCTTTTTAAAAATATTCACTCTGACATAGTTAAATTGCTCATCTGCTTCCCTTAAACCTCACTCCTCCTCAACATTGTGTTTTTGCATTGTTCCCCACAAATTCCATTTACTTCTACGTTACTTGTTCCTTCCCTTTTCTAAAGCTCTCACCTCCTCTCCTTTTATCTCCTTTACAATATTCAGTAAATCACAACTCATTTAAATTTTGGATTTCTATTTTCTAGTAACTGCTTTTTTGGTAGTCAACAGAATTAAACTTAAGGCCCTACTATGCCTAGGCAATCCAGATGACGTGTCCCAGCTAAAAGAATTATTTCCGTGGTTACAGCCATTTGCATCTCCAACAATTCTGACAATCTGCTCAGTAGAAATTTTCAAAATCTGCCAACTCAGACTGCAAAAAACACACATTCCCAGTTACAAATCTTTCCCATCACAACTCCAGCTTATGATGTCTGAGGAAAAATTCTGAGGTCTGCTTAGGGTATAAAAATATCTATAGAAACACTTTCAAACAAAAATTCAAAATCTTCTTGCATACTAATTGTAGAGATGTCCTCCTACTGTTCCTATGCAAACTGCATTAAAGTCTCTTCTCAATCTCTTCTAATTTCCTCTAATTCCTATAGTTAACATACAATATTTTACATACCCTACTAATTATCTCCTTCTAAAGGGCAGCTTCTGTTCTAGACTCAACTAAAAACTCTACCAGAGGTGGTCCTTCACTTAGCATTTCAACTTTGTATTTGCCTATAATCTGATATCAATCACTGATATGGAAGGCAGACTCTAACCTACAGTTCAAACTTGCACTTAGCCTCACATTATTCTGCTGTGTTTTCCTCCCTAGTTATTTGCTCCTGTTACTTTGGTTCCCTTGCCATTTTTCTCCATTAAAATATCAGTCCCCTCATCTATTTTCTATACCCCTATTTGCAAGTAATCCTTATTGGCAAAAATGCCCTTTCCCTGTTTGTGTTGTTAGTTCTTGGAATATTTTCAGCTACTTTATGAATATAGTATTTGGTATGGTTATTTTTATTTTCCTTAATAAGCTGCATTCAAGCTCCTACTCTCTTTTTCCTTTTTTTCCTTAAATTCCCCTTTTCATTATCATATTACCGTTCCACATTGATTTATAACCTTCTGCCTGTGTTATGTCTATGAGCTTTAATTCTGTAAGCTCTAAAATATCCCCCCCACATCAGTTAATCCTAAATCAACTTGGTCTATGGGAAGGAACAAGTTCCCACCCTTAACTCTTGCCCTTTTCCCCTCCAAAACAACTCAACTACCTTCATCCACAACTTCTAAAAAAATTCACTGCTTTTATCTTACTATCCATAATCAAGAGCTTCTAGTTTCTTGGTCATTTTATTATCTTATACAGTTTCTATCCACATATTCTTAGCTGCCATAAGATAATTCTTGTTTATATATATATATATATATATATATATATATATATATATATATATATATATATACACATATAGATATAGATATCTATATATATATATATATATATATATATATATATATATATACACATACATATATGGATTCACTTCATAACACTGAAACTTCAAAATACTGAAAATGACAAAACTTCATAATACTGAAGACCAAAATACTGAAAGCTCAAAATACTGAAACTCAAAATACTGAAAACACATATTATGCGTAAACTCAGCTTAAACAACATAAATCATAACAATTTCTACCAAATATATGCAGGGGGCAAGCCTGCACACTCTAATTATATATATCTACTCCAAGATTGCACTTAACTACACTATGTGCAACCTTGGAGTTGATATATTTAATTAGCAGGGGTGTGAGATGGGGTGCAGGGGCTTGCCTCATATTTGGTAGAAATTGTTATGATTTATGTTGTTTAAGCTGAGTTTATGCATAATATGTATTTTCAGTATTTTCAGTATTCAGTATTTTGAGCTTTCAGTATTTTGGTTTCAGTGTTTTGAGTTTCAGTATTTTGATATTTCAATGTTATGAAGTGAATCCACATATATATATATATATATATATATATATATATATATATATATATATATATATATATATATATATATATAGATAGATATATACACACACGTACATAAATACTAAATTTTGCTGGTGAACAATCCATGCGTGGGTACATATTAAATTTATATGCCAAAAAGACTTAAAATTTTGTCTTAGTGTTCCACAACACTGAAATGTCCTTTTCTGGATTTCTTTTCCCCATGTACAAAATAATATCTGCAAATAAAGTTAATCTTTCTTGATTACTACACCATTTATATCCTTGAATTTTAAATCCCTTACTTACTTTGCCAAAGGCTCTAAATATAAAGCAAATTAAGGAGAAAGAGGATACCCTCTGCCTTGTTCCTCTCCTGAAACAAAGCTTGACTGAGAGAAACCATCTCATCTTAATTCTTGCCTCCAACCCTTCGTATATCCTCATAATGAACCGTATTATTCTACCAAGGAATGCAAATCATACCATTGCCCTATTTGTAAGATCCCATCTCACTCAAATGAATGTTTTGTCTGCATCAACACTTGCCAACAATAGCAGACAAATAGCGTTTTGAAGCTGATTCAGCAAGATTACAGATGGCACTGGGAAGAAATGCCTCCTTATCAGTAATTACTCATATCCACCAGCACAAACCCCTCTATTTCCTCCAGGCCTACACCACATGTTGGCTTGGTGTCTTGGGGGGTTGCAACAGAAACGGTTCCTCCATTCCAGTTTGGAAAACGTTTTTATTCAAGAATGTTTAGTGACAAAGAAAAAAAATGTCTGGTGACTATTTCTGGGCTTTTCTTTCCTAAACCAGTATGTGATCATGCCAGAGTTCAAAATGCTCACAACCATTGATCCTCTTTTCAGTTTTTGGTAACTTTACATTTAAAAGCTGCTTTTCACATTCCTATTCATCCAGATTACAGTGTTCCTTAATGTTTTGTGTGTTTATCAACTGCTCTGTGCGTGTTCACAAAGTGTCAAGTTCACATCATAGCCCATTGCAGAAAACTGCTCATCTCTGCAAAGTGTCAGAAATCTCCCACACAGATGAGAGATCCCCTACACAGGCTGAAGTCCAAGAGAACATTAAAAAGTATTTCTCGACTCCATCTCAGAGGATTGTTTTGCTGGGATGTCTGTTAGACACCACAATACAAAACCTTTCTTCCACTCCAGGGGTTTTCCACTCAGACTTCGGTCAGTGCAAGTTAATACTTTGGGATTCTTGATCTCATGACATGTTTCTCATGATACTTCTGGCAAGACTCCACATGAGAAAGATACAATGGTATTTGAAGTCTATTTGGTCCCAGCACTAAGTCATTATCTTTAAAGAATCCAGTTCAGTCATTTGTCAGAAAACAAAACCATTTGGTCAAGACATCAAATATCTTTGAATCCAGGTCTTCCCTTCACACCTCTTCTCCAAAGCAGTCAGTCACAACTGATGCTTCAGACTTTGCTTGGAGAGCAGTGTCAAGGTTGATAAAAGTGCACATTATATGGGTAACAAAGACCACTACAAGCATATAAAAACAAGAGAGATGCTTCTACTTATCAAAGCACAACACTCTCTGAATTACCTTTGGTCCCATGACAACTTCAGGTTGATACAGACAATACCACAGTAATGTTTTACATAAACATGCAAAGGTGGAACCACATCATACCCCCTATGCAGAGCAGCCATGTTAGCATGAGACAGAAGCTGTACAACGCAGTCTGACTGTACAGGTACCCTCCACTTGTGGCATACAAGATGAGGAGGACAAAGGTAAACCCTCATGAATGGAAACTAAATTGGGGTTTCTTTCAAGATCTGATACTTTTGTGGGGAGTTCCACAAGCAGACTTCTTTACCTCCTCTCTGAACAATCAGCTAGAAAAATTGTGCTACACAACACCTTAAAAAAAGGTCTGGAAGACAGATACCTTCTCTTTTCCTGGAACAAGAATGTTCTTGTATGCCTTTTCACTGATATCCAGGGTACTACTGAAGATTTAGAAGGAATCCCTCAAGATCACTGCAGTGACTCCCTTCTGTCCAAGGCAACAGTGGGTTTCCCTTCTTTTGGAATGGACCAGGGGCAACTACCACGAGATTCTTCATAGACTGGATCTACTCACACAATAACAGGGGTGTAACATACATCATGACCCCAAACAACGTCAGCCGACTGCCTGGATGACGGGGTCTTAATACCTTTTTAGTGACCGGTTTTCTGAGGACATGTAGTAGATATTGTTGGAGACACGAAAGTCAGTTAGTAAAAAAATCATACATAAGCTAATGTTAAATGTTTTCGGGTTGGTGCCAACAACATAACCAGTACTCATTCAGGGCTAGTGTTTTTCTGGCATTGCAATATTTGTGAGAGTTACTTTCCTATGGCCTGCTTTACAATGTTTTTGAAAGGGATATTACATAAAAGAAAAAGGCAAACCAAGGCAGGCGGATGAAGAGTGGTTAAACACAAGTCAAACAATCCGGTCAACACAGCAGAATCCAATGAAGTAGCATTTCCAAAGTTTAATAAAACATAAAAATGTTGAATAAAACAGCATAAGAAATGTTAAAAACATCGAAGAAAAAGACGAGCTCTGTCACACCTATCCAGGTGCTTCTTTGGATCTAATAAAACAGGCACAGAATGCTGCTTAACTACACACAGTTTGAGGTCTACCTCATAATGTCACATGACCTAGGCAGTGGTCTTAAAGGAACACAGTCTTTAAACTTTTCCCTCTGTCACTTTGTAATTCTAAAATCCATTTAGTTTCAATATATTCTGTTTTAGTGCTGTCATCACCACCTCTAATGCCAAGACTAAAAAGTTATAGGAATATAAACTTATGAGTACTTCCAGCAATTAAAATAGGTTTTGATAGTGCATTTCTTTTATCTTTTCTAGACACATCGTAAATGTGTTCATGTACATGGACTTTCAAAGCTCTTTGTTTAACCAGCATAAAGACTTTTACAAACAGTGCAGCATGCTAAATTACAGCTTTTGCAATTTGCAAAGAAATTGAATTTATAAACCCGCTTAGTGTCAGGATGCTCAAATATATCAGTAGTTTCAATAAACTGATGCATATTACAGTTTCTACAAGGCTGAGTTCCTATTCTATTAGTGTTCCTATTCTATTAGTCTTGGCGTCTAAATTTTAAGAAAGTACAGTTGTGTACCTACCATAAATGTAGATGTTAGAGTGTATTCACTGTTGCAGTCATTATTCTTGGGTAATCCTGCTGGCAGGCTACCCGCAGTCGGCCTGAATTCCAAAGTCTAGGTCCGGCGTCGGTTGCTGTCGCCTCTTCCCTGACGTCAGTGCGCCAGGGGTATAAAAGATGCAGCCGACGCCATTTTCTTCAGTTTTTCTTGCCCCAGATGTCAGGTGCCCCCAAAAATGGTAGGCTAAAAAAATTATGCCAGTAATTATGCATGCAGTAAAATAAACATTTCCTTCATCTACAAGCAAATACACCACATAGGTTGTTATAAGAAAGAGAAGTATAGGTAAGTCCCAGCAAAGAAAAGAGGGATGGTGGGTGGGTAACCTGGACTGCAACAGTGAATACACTCGAACATCTACATTTATGGTAGGTAGACAACTGTACTATGTTCGTGTTTCACTGTTGCAGTCATTACTCTTGGGTTGAATCCCAAAGCTGAGGTTGGGTGGCTGGGCCTAAATAGGATTAGGAAAGGCTATAAGGCCCTGTCGAACTGCAGTGGCGAAGCCTGCTCTGGATTTAGAGTAGAGAGGTAAATGGGAGTGCTTTGTAAAAGTGTGCACTGAACTCCAAGTTGCAGCCTCTAAAATGTCTTTGGTTGGTACTCCTCTGAGAAAGACTGCTGAAGTGGCTGCTGCCCTGGTAGAATGAGGCCTAATGCCCTTGGGCACTGATTTGCGAGTAGCAGAAATGAATGCAGTGGCCTATCCATTTTGAAATAGTCGGTTTTG
Source organism: Protopterus annectens (assembly GCF_019279795.1). Classification (NCBI taxonomy): domain Eukaryota; kingdom Metazoa; phylum Chordata; order Ceratodontiformes; family Protopteridae; genus Protopterus; species Protopterus annectens. Next base: position 711,716,522 of record NC_056750.1, on the reverse strand, counting down.
AGATAGGCTTTCCCTGAGATCCTGCAGCATATGCCACTAAAAGTTGCTCAGTTTTTCTGAAAGCTTTAGGTCTGTCCAAGAAGAAGCATAGTTGTCTGTGTATGTCCAAAGAATGCAGAAGTCTCTCACCCTTATTCTGTGAGTTTGGATAAAAGGTAGGCAAATGAATGGTTTGGTTAAGGGCCACAGTGGACACTACCTTAGGCATAAATGTTGGGTTCATCCTTAGAGAAACCCTGTCTGGATGATAAATGATGAAAGGTTTCACGGCCATGAGTGCCTGTAACTCGTCTTGCAGAGGTTATTGCTAGGAGCAGAGCTGTTTTCCAAGATATCAGCTGTATTGGCTGGCTCAAAAGGCGGCAGTGTGAGTTTTTCGAATACATAATTGAGATCCCATGCAGGTATTGGGGCTCTCCTTGGAGGTCTTACGTTTTTGGCCCCTCTGAGATACTGCCTTAGCAATGGATGTGAAAAAATAAGAGGTTCTGTATTGTAATGAGCTGAAATGGCAGAAGCATGAATTTTAATTGATGAAAGGATAGGCCTTTGTCCAGTATCTCAGTTAGGTATTGTAAAATCTGAGGAATATTTGACACGTGTGTCAATTCCTTGTGCCTGGTTCCAAGCACAGAATCTTTTCCATTTTTCTGCATAAGATTTTCTGGTACTGGGCCTCCTGGCCTCCAAAATAACATCCATCACTGCTTTAGAAAGAGGTGTGTTTTGAATGGTTACATTATCTGCCATGCTGCCAGATTTAGGGTCCTGAGTTGGCTGTGCAGAATCTGATTGTTTTGCTGGGTCAGTAAGTGAGGAATTAGAGGCAATGTCCAGGCTGGGCCTTGAGACAAGCTTTTTAGGATTGGGTACCAGTGCTGGCGTGGCCAGTCTGGGGCAATCAGAATCATTCTTGGCTTCTCTTGTCTGACCTTTAGGAGTACCTTGGAGAGGAGAGGCAGAGGACGAAAGGCAAATACTGTCAGACTTTTCCAGCTGAATGACAGAGCATCCACTTTCCATGCTTGCTTGTGATAAGTCCTTGTGCAGAATTTCTGTAGTTGGCAGGTGTGAGGGGAGGCAAATAGATCTATGTCTGGGCATCCCCATTCCTTTGTTATCATGCTGAAGACTTGTGGATCCAGTTTTCACTCTTGGGGATCCATGAGGTTTCTGCTTAGTTCGTCTGCCAGAGTATTGTTCTTTCCTGGCAGGAATTGTGCTTGCAGGTGTACTTGATAAGTCAATGCTGTGTCCCACAAAGTCATGGCTTGTCTGCAGAGGGGGTAGGAATGTGTGCCTCCCTGCTTGTTTATGTACCACATGACTATAGTATTGTCCGTCCTTATCAGTAGTTGTCCTGGATGGAGTAGATCCTTGAAAGCTGTCAGGGCATTCTGAACAGCTAGCATCTCTTTTTGATTTATATGTAGATGCATTTGGCTTGTGGACCATGTGCCCTGAATACATTTTCCTACCATGTGTGCTCCCCAGGCATAATCGGATGCATCTGTTGTTATTGACTGCCTGGCTGTGAGTAGAGTGAATGGCTGTCCCTTGTTGAGGTTACAGGCATGTGCTCACCATCGAAACTCCTGTTGCAGTCAAGGAATGAGGGTAATTAATGCTTCCAGGCTTTGACAATGTTGAGTCCAGACACCTTTTAGGTGCCATTGAAGTTTCGTCATATGCAGTCTGGCATACGGAATTACAGAATGCAGGATGCCATGAAGCCCAAAGCCTGCAGAATTTTTCTTGCAGGAAACTGGGTCTTTGTTGCCAACATTTTGAAGTAAGAAGTTAGTTGCCTTTGTTTGTCTGGCATGAGATAAGCCATCTGGGCAGTTGTATTTAAGCTTGCACCCAGGAATATTATCTCTTGAGAGGGTACTAGTTTTGATTGCTTTTCATTTACTATGTACCCTAGGCAAATTAATAATCTTTTTACGAACACCAGATGCTTTAGCAGAGTGTCCTTCTCTGCTTGTATAAGGCAGTTGTCCAAGTAAGGATATATTTGAATTCCTCTTTGTCTGCAAAATGGAATTACTGGTGCCAAGCATTTTGTGAAGACCCTGGGTGCAGTAGATAAGCAAAAGGGCAGAGCAGAGAATTGGTAGTGCATTGAGCCAGCTATGAATCTGAGGTATCTTCTGCAAGATTGTCTGATTGGGATATGCAGGTATGCCTCTTTTAGGTCCAAAGTTACAAGCCAAGCCTTTTTGCCCATCATGGGCAGAAGCTGCTGCAGAGTTAACATTTCTAATTTTGGAACGTCCAGAAATGTATTTAGAATAGACAGGTCCAGTATTGGTCTCCAGGCTTTGTCCTTTCTGGGTACCAAGAAAAGTCTTGAGTAAAATCCTTGTCCCTGCTCTTGCTGTGGTACTTGCTGAATGGCCCTCATGTTCATAAGGGATGAAACTTGTTTTTGTGCCTCTGTCCACTGATTGTGTGGCAGGTTTGGCATACCTTTTGCCTTTGGCAGGGTGTGAAAGTGGAACCTGTATCCCTGGGACACTATATTCAGTACCCATTTGTCCTGGGTGATCATGTGCCAATTCTGAGAGAAAAGTGCTAGTTTTCCCCCTAAGGAGGCTGCAAGAAGTTAAGTGCTTGGTGCTGGTAGAGGCAAGTCATTGGGACTGTTTCCTGTATGGCTGTGCTTTGTCTTCTCCACTTTTGGAGGTACAAGCGCCCCACTGTTTAGGCCTGTATGAGCCCTGGGGCTGGGATCTGCCTCTTTGTGGCCTGTCCGACACTGGAAAGGGCCAATTCTTTGTAGGCCAGTTCCTGCTAAATCTTGGTGGCTGAACCTTTAAAAAATCCTTTACTGTTTGCATAGATTTCGCTTTGTCCTCCATTTTCTTCAAAACCTCCTCTGCTTTAACACCAAATAAAGTATCATGCTGTAATGGAGCATCTAATAATTTTGCTTTAACATGATCAGGCAGATTTTGTTCCTTTAACCAAGCATGCCTCCTAATGACAGAACCCGTAACTACGGCCCTGTAGGAGACCTCCAGAGAATCAAAACCACATTGCAATGTATGCTTTCCCACTTGTTCAGTTGCATGCAATAAATCCTGCATTTCATTATTTTCTGCATAATCAGAATTGGCCAACATTTTCTGTTTAACAGTGACATTAAGTATTGCTGATATTTAATCATATGAAATTGAAAATTTAAAGCTCTCACAGCTCCTCTCCTCCTCCAAACAGGTTCAAATATATGTGAGAGATGCAACTATTTAGCCAAACTGGAGGCTGAGCTCTCTCATCTCAAAACTGGTATAACCAGTCAGGAGGAGAAGGTAACCTCACACAACACAATTCCAGTATCACATAGTCCCACCACATCAGCGAACCAAACACATAAATACACAAAAACATACTCGGAGGCTCTAAGTAAAAATCTACCTAAGCAACAGAGACCTCCAAAGCAGACATCCAAGCAAACGCTACCTCAAAACAAAACACACACAACACATAACCCACAAAAGTCAGTGGGCCAAGCAGCCACAGCCCTTAAGGCTGAATAACACACCTGATGCTCTTGTTATAGGTGACTCTGTTGTCAGACACACTGACGTCCCGCTCACCAGGCTGAATAAATAGAAGGTCACGGTGAGCTGCCTGTCGGGTGCTAGGATCCGACACAATGCAAGCTTTCAGGTCACTCCAAAGCAAATACAAATATGACTCAGTCATTGTACATGCTGGTGTGAATGACCTGAGACGTACCTCTCTGGACTACATGAAAAGAGACATAGAGGAGCTCTCTGATCATGTAGCCCAGGCTGGTATGACCCTGACCTTGAGCAGCATCTTACCCTCACCTAGAATGATGCCACAGTACAAAGATAAAATGATCGATTTTAACAATTGGCTAAAATTTTGGTGTCATTCAAAGGGGATCCGGTGTCTGTCAGCCTGGGATGACATGCTCGACAAGCCACGTTGCTTCGCTAGGGACGGCTTGCACCTGTCACCACTGGGCTTTCGGATATTGGCAAAGGCTCTTGCCACCCCCACAGTGCCTTTTTTAGGCAAGGCTCAAAAGTCAAACCCATCCCCATAGACAGCACAAGAAACTAAGCGTAATGCTGTTAAACGCCAGAAGTCTTAACCTCAAAATGCACGCACTCAAAGCTCTCCTCAGTATGGAGAACATCGATATCTGTGCAGTGACAGAAACTTGGTTCAAGGCTCCAGAGAGCACCCCAGCACTACCAGGCTATACCTCATATCATGCTTTTCGGCCCCAAAACCCGGACCGAACCACAAAAGGAGGGGGAGTTTCCATATTTATCAAGGATATCCACACCTCCAGGTTAGTGGCATTGCATGAAGTATCGGAGACCATCCATGTGCAACTAACAGTGGGCAAGACTGCTTTTCAGTTTATAGCATCCTACAGACCACCCTCTCAAAGACAGGAATCCCATTCGGCTTTCCTGAAAACATTGGAGAACATGAAGATCTCTCCGAACACCATTATATTGGGCGACTTCAACTACCCAAACATTGACTGGGAGCACTACTCAAGCCCCAGCACCTTAGCCCAAAGATTCCTGGAAATTATAAACTCAAATGCTATGGAACAACTAGTCACCACTCCCACAAGAGGGGACAACATACTAGACCTAATCATTACCAACATGGGGATTCTATGCTCCACACCAGAAGTATATCCCTCATTGTTAAGATCAGACCATAAATTAATTTCACTGGATGTCCACATCCCGACCCCACCCCCAGCCCAGAAAACCACAGTGAAAAACTTCTCAAAAGCGAACTTCTCACTTCTCAAAACTGAAGTGGAATCCTTCAAGGCCCCAGGGCCAGTGGAAACTACAGCCCAAACTGCAGAATCCTATATAAATGCATTCTACGGACATCTCCAGGAATGCATGGATCATGCTATCCCAAACAAAACCAAGACCCAATCATCCAAAGGCAGGCGTCCAGTCTGGTGGACCCCTGCCATAAATAAACTGTACAACAGAAGGAGGAAGCTACTACATGATAGAGCAAAATCCCTAATAGGGAAGGCATCTCTGATCAGTACTAGCAAAAAATTACGATCCCTCATAAAATCCTCCAAGGCCAGCTTCGAGAGAAAAATTGCACAGGACACCAAAGACAATCACAAGGCATTTTTCAGTTATGTTAGAAACCTGGGATGCAACTCCCAGACTTGTTCTGAGTTGATTCTAAATGACAAAAAATACACTGAACCCACAAGACATCGCCAATATCCTGGCAGACAGGTTCAGTGCAAACTTCTCCACCCCTTCAAAAGAGCAAGTATCTATCCCAGCAGAGGGCTGCCTCCCAAACATCTCAGATGCTCAGGTGAAGGCTGCCCTCTCCAAAGCAAAAAACACTGCTTCCATGGGACCAGATGGCGTCCCAGGTTGTGTCCTACATGAACTACAAAAGGAACTAATCCCTCAAATAAAACAGCTATACAATCTCAGCCTCACTACAGGATATGTGCCCACAGAATGGCGTACAGCAACAGTGGTCCCACTCCACAAAGGTGGAGCCTCTACGGACCCTGGAAACTATCGCCCCATAAGCCTGACTAGCTTAGTCTGAAAGGCTATGGAGAGGATCATCATGGAGCTCATAAACAAAGACATTGGGGACCTACAGACACTAGATCCTACCCAGTTCGGCTTTGTCAAGGGCAGAGCCTGTCTTTTGAACCTGGTTGACTTCTTTGAAACAGTCACCAAAGCCATAGATGAAGGGAAGGTAGTCCACACAGCCTATCTGGACCTTGCAAAGGCATTTGACATAATACCCCACTTGGGCATCATAGATAAGCTATCCAGCTTAAATATAAACCCCTATGTCACAAGATGGGTCGCAAACTGGCTCAAAGACAGAACCCACAGAGTGAGAGTTGCTGGAGCCATGTCAGACTCAAAACCAGTCACAAGTGGCGTCCCACAGGGTTCTGTCCTGGGACCACTCTTGTTCGGTATATACTTTTCAGAGGTACAGGCAAACGTGGGAGGACTATGGCTCACCAAGTTCGCAGACGACTGCAAACTGGGCCATAATCAACTCTCCAGCTGACACAAACATCCTTCAAAAAGGTCTCACAGAGACAGATAACTGGTGCCAGCCATGGTTTAAAGCTAAATGCCAAAAAATGTATAGTCATACCCTTTGGCAAAAACAATGTGCCCACAAATTACCACATAGGCGGAAACCCATTAAGTACAGAGAAAGTTATTAGGGACCTGGGGACCCAAGTTGATAGCAATCTCTCCTTTGAAAACCACATTGCCAAAGTGGTTAGAAAGACCTTCTACATAGCCCACCTCATCACGAAGGGTTTCACATCTAGATCAAGAGAGGTAATCGTGCCCCTTTATTCATCCCTCATCAGGCCCATCATAGAATACAATGCCCCTTTTGGGATGTACCTTACCCGACACCTGCAGCAATTAGAAAGACCCCAAAAGTATCTCACCAAGAGGATCAAGGGTCTCAAACAGATGCCATACGCTGCTCGGTTAAAAAAACTCCAGCTCTACTCAGTTGCATACCGCCTACTTCGAGGCGATCTATGCTTGACATACAAAGCTATGTCAAATCCAGAATTAATGGACATGCTCCACCTCAGTAAATCTAAATCCCTTAGAGCCACACGCTCGAGGGACTTGAACCTCGGCACAGAAATAAATAGAACTTGCTGGAGGGACAGGTTCATAACCCAGTGGCTCCCTTCGCTCTGGAATAGAATCCCAGTTCATGTGAGGCAGAGCACCTCACTGAATCTCTTCAAGAAGAATCTCGATAAGTGGATGGGGGATCGTAGGTTTGTCCCAGGGATTACTCCCGTGTCACTATTAGACAGATGCACAGTAAACTAAACCTTAAAAAGGGCACAGTATACTCAAATCAAGGGGTGGCGTAAGCCATACAAAATCAGGCTAGGCTTATAATTGCCCCAGGGCAGATAGCCTAGTATGAACCTATGAACCTATTTAATGCATTTCTTAAATGTGTTCACTAAATATGATCATTAAATACTACGTTTTTACCAACATTTTTACAAACATTAATAATTTTCAACCTAAAACGTATTTAATGCCCACATAAAGTACAGTTTTGTACCTACCATAAATGTAGATGTTCGAGGATTCCATTGCTGCAGTCCTTACTATTGGGTATAGTCCGCATCCAGTCGGCCCGAATACCAGAGTATAAGGCTGACGTCGGTCAGGGCGCATTAGACTGACGTCAGTACGTCAGGGTACTAATGCGCATGACCGGCGTCATATCCTCAGTCTTTTCTTGCCCCAGATGTCAGAAGACCCTAAAAAGACAAGGCCCAAAATACCTGTACCAAAACATGAACAATATATACAAAAATAGAAGCAGGTAAACTCACCTACACAACCACCCCTAAACACAGAGGGGAAGGAGGGAGGGTAAATTGGACTGCAGCAATGGAATCCTCGAACATCTACATTTATGGTAGGTACAAAACTGTACTATGTTCTTCGTTTTCCATTGCTGCAGTCCTTACTATTGGGTAGAATCCCAAAGCAGAGGTAAGGAGGCTGGCAAATCATAAAGAAGCAGGAGCTGACAATATGCCTTGCAAAACAGCTGTGGCAAAACCAGCCCTAGACTTAGAGTAGATAGGAAGGTGATAATGCTTAGAGAAAGTATGCACCGAACTCCAAGTAGCTGCTTCCAAAATATCCTTAGTCGCCACCCCCCGTAGAAATGCTGTTGAAGTGGCAGTAGCCCTAGTGGAATGAGGCCTAATCCCAGCTGGAACCTCCTTGCCATGATGGGAATAACAAAATGAAATGCAAAAGCCAATCCACCTAGAAATAGTTTGTTTTGACACAGGCTTGCCCTGCGAACTCAAAGCAAAAGAAACAAACAACTGCTGAGACTGCCTAAAATCCTTAGTTCTGCTTAAGTAATAACGCAATTGCCTGTGTACATCTAAAGTATGCAAAATCTTTTCCCCTTTATTTTGGGGGTCTGCATAAAAAGTAGGCAAATGAATAGTTTGGTTTAAAGCCACACTAGAAACCACCTTAGGAATAAAGGAAGGATTAGTACGTAATGATACCCTATCCTTATGGAAAATCAAAAAGGGCTCGACTGCCATAAGGGCCTGCAACTCAGACACCCTTCTTGCAGAAGTAATAGCCAACAAAAAAGCAGTCTTCCATGACAAATATTTCAATTCAGCAGTAGCCGCAGGCTCAAAAGGTTGTAGAGTAAGTTTTTCCAACACAAAATTGAGATCCCAAGCAGGAGTAGGAGCTCTCGTGGGGTCTTATATTTTTGCCCTCTAAGAAACTGCTTGAACAAAGGATGCGAAAACAATGGTGGGTCACAATCATAGTGAGCTGAGATCGCTGCAGCATGAATCTTAATGGAAGAGAAGGACAGACCCTTGTCCAGTAACTCAGTAAGATATTGAAGAGCCATACTCAAATTAGGCTCAGAAATCTCCAAATTCTTTGCTTTACTCCAAAATAAAAATCTCTTCCATTTTGCTGCGTACACTTTCCTCGTACTAGGTCTTCTAGCTTCCTAATCACATTTAAAACTTGTTGAGGAAGTTGAGACCTGCTGTGTTTCAACACAGAATATGCCAGGCTGTCAGATGAAGAGAGTGAAGCTTGACATTGAGCAGATGACAGTCCTGCTGGGAAAACAGATGTGGAATCAAAGGTTAAGGCCATGGAGGCTTCTTTACCAGACTCCGTAGTAGAGGGTACCAGTGTTGCCAAGGCCAATCTGGAGCTATCAAAATCATCCTTGGCCTGTCCTGTCTGACCTTTAACAGTACCTTTGGAAGAAGAGGCAGAGGTGGAAAGGCATACACATGAAGGTTTGTCCAACTGAAAGACAGAGCATCCACTTTCCAAGCTGTGTGATGAAACCCCTTTGTGCAAAACTGTGGCAGCTGGTGGTTTAGTGGAGAAGCGAACAGATCTATGTCTGGAGTTCCCCATGACACTGTCAATTTCTGAAATACATGAAGATCCAGTTTCCACTTGTGGGGATCCATGATTTGTCTGCTTAACACATCTGCTAAGGAGTCCTGTGCTCCTGGCAGAAACCTTGCCTGAAGAGTGAGGTGCAAGCGCATGATCTCCCATAAAATCATCGCTTGCCTGCATAGAGGATAAGAATGTGTTCCCTCTTGTTTGTTGAAGTACCACATGACAGTTGTGTTGTCTGTTAGAATCAACACCTGCCCTGGAAGAAGTAACTCCTTGAAAGCCAGCCATGCGAACTGGACTGCTAACATCTCCTTCATGTTGATATGTAGATGCTGTAGTCTGGCAGGCCACTTGACTTGTATCCACTTTCCATTTAGATGAGCTCCCCAAGCAATGTCTGAGGCATCTGTCGGTAAAATCTGACTCGCCTCTGGCCGGGTCACAGAGAGTCCCTTGTTTAGGTGACATTCCTGAGCCCACCACAAAAATTCTCTTTGAAGGCAAGGTATTATTTGAATGACAGTGTCTAAATCCTGGCAGTGCTGTGTCCATACATTCTTGAGATACCATTGTAACTTCCTCATATGCAGTTTGGCATTGGGAAGCACCAGAATACAAGATGCCATGAACCCTAATGCTTGAAGGACTGTCTCTGCAGTCAGCACGGACTGATGAGATAGTTGATGGAAGTAAAGTGATAGATTCTTTTGTTTGTCCGGGGTTAAAAAGGCCATCTGGGCTGCTGTCTTCAGTCTCACACCCAGAAAGCACATGTCTTGAGAGGGTACTAGACTGGACTTTATTTCGTTCACAGAATACCCTAGGCATCTCAGCACTGCTATAAGATATTCCAGATGCTGTAGAAGGTCCTCCTTTTCTTGAGCCAGAATCAGGCAGTCGTCTAAATAAGGATAGATTTGAAGTCCTTGTAGCCTGAAGTAAGCTATCACTGGAGCCAGAACCTTTGTGAATACTCTGGGCGCAGTAGATAAGCCAAAGGGCAATGCAGAGAACTGATAAAGAGAATTTCCAGCTCGAAACCGCAGATACTTCCTGTAACTTAGCCTGATAGGCACATGAAGGTAAGCTTCCTTGAGAACTAAAGTTACCATCCAGTGATCTTTGCCCAGCAGGGGTAAAAGCTGTTGTAACGTCAACATCTTGAACTTGGGAATGTCCAGATAAGTGTTGAGGAGAGATAAATCCAAAAGCAGTCTCCACGTGTTCCCCTTTTTTGGTACGAGGAACATGCGAGAATAAAATCCTAGGCCCCTTTCTGATACAGGGACTGGCTGAATGATGTCCAACACCCATCTGTCTGGAATAATTAAATCCCAATTTTCCTTGAAAAGAGACAGTCGTCCTTCCAAAGGAGCTGCCAGACGAGAATCTACTGGCAGCTGAAAAGGCAGGTCATTGGGTCTGTTTACGAAAGGACTGACCCCTGCCCTCACCAGAAGTCTGAGCAGGTGAACTCCCTGTTCTAGGCCTAAAAGAACCTTGAGCCCTGCCCCTACCACGTCTAGACCTACCCCTAGACTGGGAATCATAAGCAGGATATGTCCACCCCTTAGCAGGCCAATTTCTACTAAACTTGGTGGCTGTACCTGCAAAAATCTTTAACAGTTTGCATAGACTTAGCTTTGTCCTCCATTTTCTTTAAAACTGCTTCCACAGGTGAACCAAACAACACATCAGACTGTAAAGGAGCATCCAAAATCCGTGTCTTAACATGCTCAGCCAAATTTTGATCCCTCAACCAGGCATGCCTGCGAAGAACAGAACTAGTGGCAGCCACCCTCGAGGAGGCCTGCACAGCATCAAAACCACATTGCAAAGAATGCTTGCCCACTTGTTCAGACACATAAACTAAATCCAGCAAGTCTTTACAATCAATACCTTCCGCCAAAGCATCCACCTTAGATTTCAATTGTGAAAGGAGATAATTTTGATATTTCAGCATGTGAAACTGACAATTCAACGCCTCATGGCTAGAGTGGAAGAAGTATACACTTTCTTACCCCACCTATCTAATGCCCTTGCCTCTTTGTCAGTGGGAACAGGATTTTTAACCACAGAGGCCTTAACACCTTTAGGCCCCTGAGAAACAGTTTCTGGGTCCGCCCTAGGACTCTTAAACAAATACTTATGAGCTTCGGGCACCCTATAGTACCTATCAGGTTTAACAGGAGCAGGAGGCAAAGAATCAGGGTTCGGGAAGCCTCTGCAAAACATCTTCCACCACATTCAACACAGGAGGTATAGCTAAGGGCCTATGCTGGGGTAAAACAAGAATTCCCTAAGTCTCTTCCTGGAATCAGAGTAATCCTGGCCTTCCCATTTAAAGTGCTCCCTCATGGAATGCAGAGTCTCTGAAAAGAAAAATCCTCAGGAGGAGAAGCAAGGAGTGGCATCATCCACATCAGAATCAGAATAATGAGGATACTCCAGCAAATCTTCCGCAGAAGACTCAGAAGCCCCTGAACCCTGTTCAAAACTGTCAAACTCTGGTTCCACTCTAGGCCTCTTATCAGGAGGGCCCATAGAACCTCTAATCATAGTAATCAAATCTTCTGCCATTTTAAGCATATGTTTCTTAGGTACAGAACCCGAAGGCTAGGAGAAGCCCCTACTGAAGCTGAAGTTGGCCTACCTCTAAAAGAAGTTTTGGCAACAGAAGGAGAGGCTCTAACTACTTTGGGAAGAGAGGGAAGAATAGTTACCTGAGAAGCCCCCTCAGCCTGACCTGCCTCCTGAGAGGGTACATCCTGTAAAAGTAAAGTTTCTGCCTGAGATTCCATAGAAACTCCTGGCAAAACCTCTGGCTCCACTGAGCCATCTAAAGAACCGACGTCCGGGACTGCCGGTTCATCAACCCTAGGCTTTGCTGGTTTGTCCTTGCGCTTCTTGGACGAAGCGGGCGTCGGAGCATCCGACGGCATTTTATAATTGCAACGCTTCCCAAACACTAATCTGGCACAGTCTAACCTCCTCTTAATAGTGCGTTTGTTAAACCTAGCACAAGAGCGGCAACCAACAACGTCGTGCTCAGGCCCTAAACAAGGTATACACAATGTATGGTAATCCCTATGAGGTATTTGTTTCCCACAAGAAATACAGTTATTCACTTTTTCTGACATCCGGTTAAATACTGAGGCAAGAAAAAACCAAAATGTTCCCCAACGGGGTACTTAGCCAACTCTGATTCGGTCTGAAACTCCGGTTTCGGAAATATTTCAGAACGCCAACCTGCACTCGCAAAACTGCTTCTGCATCGGACCACGCGGCAAAAAAGACTGAGGATATGACGCCGGTCATGCGCATTAGTACCCTGACGTACTAACGTCAGTCTAATGCGCCCTGACCGACGTCAGCCTTATACTCTGGTATTCGGGCCGACTGGATGCGGACTATACCCAATAGTAAGGACTGCAGCAATGGAAAACGAAGAACATCTTTAATATATTGCTGCTGAATTCATAAATTTAATATATAAATAACGATCAATATATCCTCAAATTCATTTTTTCAAGATTATAATGACTATATGTCACATAAATATGACTAAAATGTCAAAATTTAAATAAAAGACTCAATTTTATATCTCTAACCCACTCTCCAAATTCATTCCCCTAGGAAATAACATGTGATATCCCAAAATCATTTTATGTTCCAACCTACATAATGCAGTCTTGAAATTCTCTACACAAACATGGGGTCTAGCCAACACGCTAAATAAAAAAACCATCAACACTCCCATTATGTGAATTAATAAAATGGGAAGCTACTGGACTTTCCATGTTGCCCCTTCTTATATCCTCCAAGTGCTCCAAAATGCGCACTTTAACCCTTCTAGTGGTCTTGTCCAGTGTACCATAAAGGTATACTAAAATTACACCCTAAAATATACACCATCCCAAATGACTGACAATCAAAATTTTCAAATGCAAAATATCTTTTGCCATTAATTTTCAAACCATGCATGTTTTTTTACTTTCCCACATACTGAACATCGCCCACAACAATACATACCAACATTTCTATCAGTAGAATATATCAATTTTATATTTAACAATTCTTTTAAATTACAATATCTACTGTAAGAAAAGGTTATATGTTTGGGAAATAGATGTCCTACACTAGGATCATCACTAACAACATGCAAAAATTCTTTCAAAATTTGTTCCACCATAAAAGAAAAATTTTAAAACCTCGACACAAAAAATATCTTATCTTTAACTTAACTGACAAACATGAATATTCCTTATAATATTTGTCCCTTCCAAAAACCTTACTTCTGCATAACCTATCCCTAATGTTAGATAGTGCATTACTATCATAACCTCTAGCTGTTAATCTGATGAGAGTTTCTTCACAAACTCCTTCCCATAAATCAATTTCTGAAGTGTTCCTTAATATTCATTTGAACTCCCCTTCAGGTAGTGCCTTAATTAAATGGGGTGGACGCATGCTGGTGGCATGCAGGAAATTATTTACTGCTGTAGATTTCCTAAACGGTTTATATTGTACTGTATTATTCTTCCCAATATAAAATTCCACATCCAAAAATGAAATAATATGTGGAGAACAATTAGCAGTAAATTTTAACCCATGAGCATTTTCGTTCAAACATATCCTAAACTGTTCAAATAAATATGTTTCACCTTTGCAAACGAAAATGAGGTCATCAATGTAACGTCTATAAAAGACGACATGATTCACAAAAAATTCACAATGAAACATGAATTCCTTTTCAAACTCACCCATGTAAATAACAGCATAGGTGGGTGCAAACGCTGCACCCATCGCTGTTCCTTTGACTTGTAAAAAGAATTCCTTATTCCACACAAAATAATTATGTGTGAGACTGAATTTTAACAAACATAACAAAAATGTAGTACGAGGTCCCTCACCCGTCATTTTCTGCATGGCCTCAAGACCCCACCTTCTGCCAATATTAGTATATAAGGATGAAACATCCACTGTTGCCCAATAATAATCCTGTTTCCATTCCACCTCATGCAATATTGAACATATATCCTGAGTATTTTTTACATGCGAAATAACCTTAGGTAAATACTTTTTGAAATGAAAGTCCAAACATGTATTCACTTTTTCAAGATAGGAACCTATACCAGAAATTATAGGCCTACCAGGAGGATTTTCTAAATTTTTATGAATTTTAGGAATAATGTAAAAATATGGATGGTGAGGTTCCATGACTGTTAATTTCTTGATGTCCTTACCACAAAGAAAACCCAATCTTTCTCCCTTTTCCAATAGTTCTGTCAGCTCCTCTGAAAAACACTTGAGAGGATTACCATTTAGTTTAACATATGTATCTAAAGCTAATAAGGCATTGGCAATACTTTCATATTTTACGGTATCCATGATAACCCAATTCCCTCCCTTATCAGCCGGTTTAATAGTTATTTTCCCTAAGTTGGATCTAAGCTCTTTAAGAGCTAACCATTCAGATTTCTTCAGATTAAATTCCTTATTTATCCTACAAAATTCCCCATAACCTTTCTCAATGCGAGAACATACAATATATTCAAATGTATTGATAGCTAAAGAAGATTTGGGAGGTGAAAAACTACTACTGCTAGAAAAACATGGAACCTTAATATAACTGTAACCCCCTCCAAAATTATCAGTAACACAAGACGCATGATCTTCCTCAAAACATTTTCATCATTAAACGACATTCCATCATATTCATACACACTCAAATTCATTAGCTCATCATCAGATATCTTATTATTAACGTTTCCAACATTCGCAGAACGATCAGAAAAATATACCCTTAAATTAAGCTTTCGAACAAACTTTTTCACATCTACCAGTAAGTCCACAAGCTCTGGTGTCTTGGTCGGTACAAATTTAGTACCTTTAGATAAAACACTAAGCATTTCATCGGACAAACACAACTTAGAAAGGTTTACCACATTTAAACTGTTATTCCAACTGCCAGCATTACCGTCAGAAATATTTTCATCAACATTAACAAGCGAACTGTTGTCCAAAAAAGTCTCTGAAACAATTCCAAAAAAAGTCCCATCGGACCTCCCTAAAAAAGTCTTGTCAATAACTTTGGACAAACAGTTAATGTTAAGTTGTCAAACTCGCCTTCATTCTTGCTGGATGGGTTCGGAGCCGATCCTCGGCTCCGACTCGGCACTTGCTAAGCTCGAGAGCTAATTTTACCAGCTCGAGGTAACCCTATATCCCATGATGCAAGGCGTGACTACCCCAGATCTCGTTTGCTGCTTTGCGAAGAGGTCTCCTTTTACCAGCTCAGGTAAAGTCTTAGTAGTATTTTACTAAAGTCAGTCAGAAAAATTTTCATTTTTCCTATTTCTTTCCCTTAATAGTTAAAGTTAACTAATACCTACCTATCTTACCCTATATACCCTTTCTCCTTTGTATAGGGATAGTTTTTTTCCACCCTCAGGCCTTAAGCCTCCCTTCCATTATTTTTCTGTCAGGAAGTGTGGGTGTGTTATTCAACTTTTTCCCTTTTTATTAACTGTGTGACTGGTGTGTGTGTGTTTTGGGTGGACATACCATGTCCAAAGAAGTAAAGGTCTCAGGCTTCAAGAAGTGTGACTCGTGCTGTCAGAAAATGTCTCTGACAGACGGTCACACTTCTTGTGTGTACTGCCTGGGGCCTCTACACCTGCAGGACTCCTGTGCTATTTGTCACTCCTTCAGCCAGAGAGTCCTGCAGGAATGTAGGAACAAATTAATCCTACATGGCTTGTTGAAGCCAGAGGGCTTCCCGACCAAGACTGGGTCGGGAAAGCGCTCTAAGCCACCTAAGCCCAGGTTGTGGTTCCTAAGCCTTCGGCTGTGGCTCCGACTCCTTCGGAGTCGAGATCGGCTCCGGCTGTAGCCAATCTTTCTATCTCTGAGGTGGTGCTATTGGTGCCGGCTGGCTCCGATACACTTGCACCGATGTCGGCTCCGACCAGAGCCGACGTATCTTTGACCAGGACTGGTGCCGATAAGCTGTCCGCTCCAACTGGAACCGAAGGGTCTTCGGCTCCGATGGCTCCTTCCAAGAAGAGATCTCGGTCCCCTTCCCTGGAGTCGATTCACTCGGCTCCGGGATCTCCTCTGCTTTCGGAGCGGAGCCATCGGAGCCGATCTTCAAGGTCTTCCAGGCTGTCAGACCATGACTTGGAGAGGGTGGTAAATAGACTGCTGAAATCACAGGCACTGGCCCACATGCTCCATAGCCCGTCTCAGCAGATGACTGCTATCCCTCATCCCCCTGAAATTCCTCCTCCAACTCTCTTTCAGAGATCGGAGCCGAAGCTTCTCGGAACGTTGACCGCGGGTGCACCGGAGCCGATACCTCCCCTGTCGGATCCGTCGTCTTCGACTCCGATCTCCTCCATGAGACCTTCCTTGGAGGGATCCGGTCGTCGGGTCTCCCTTGTCGGCTCCGAGGGGGCGAGTGGCATTGGACCCTTGTCCGACCCCGCTCTCCCTCTTGGAGCTTCGGCATTGGTGAGCTCGGCACCGACATCGGCCTCGGAGCCTTCTCTTTCGGTGGGACCGGGGATTCCTGTTTCTTCGGAGCGGGAGTCTTCTGGCCTCCCTGGAAGGGGAGCCTTTGAGGTGATGAGGAGTGTTCTAGCCCTGGAGCTGAGTCAACGGTCAATTCCATTAGCTCCTCCCTCTTCGGTGCCTGTCGATGTCTCTTCCCATTCTGTTGCTCCCGGACCTAGAGATCCATCGCCCCAGGTTTCCCCATTGGGAAGAACTTCCTCTTCCGAGGTTTCTCCTGATCCTTCGGGAGAACCCCCGCGTAAGAGGACGTGCAAGAGGAAGCACACTTACTCCCCCGAGTCTATGACATCAGATACCGACTTAGATGAGTCGGAGGGTTCCCCACGGTCCCCCTCTGAGGATGTCTCATTTTCAGACATCCTGGAACTCCTTAAGCAGAGGGGGAAAGTACAGTTGTGTACACCTACCATAAATGTAGATGTTCGAGTGTCTTCACTGTTGCAGTCATAACTGTAGGGTGCTCCTGCCGGCAGGCAGCCCGCGGTCGGCCAGAATCCCAAAGTCTGGGTCCGGCGTCGGCTGTACAAGCCAGTACCCTGATGTAAGTACGCTCTAGTACATAGCCCTCAGCCGACGCCATCTTCTCCAGCCTTTCTTGCCCTAGACGTCAGAATTTCCCAAAAATCATAAATGAATCCAACAAGGAAACACAAATACACTACAAAAGAGAGAAAAAGAGGGGATAGGAGGGAGGGAAACACCGACTGCAACAGTGAAGACACTTGAACATCTACATTTATGGTAGGTGTACACAACTGTACTATGTTCATCGTGTTTCACTGTTGCAGTCATAACTGTAGGGTGGAATCCCAAAGCAGTGAAAAAAGGGAGGAGGTCTAGACAGAAGAAGGGGCAGCAAGAAGACCCTGCAAAACAGCAGAGGCAAAGCCTGCCCTGGTCTTAGAATACAAAGGGAGATTGTAGTGCTTGGAAAAAGTATGCACAGAACTCCAAGTGGCAGCTTCCAAGATATCCTTGGTAGGAACTCCCCTGAGAAAAGCTGTAGAAGTAGCAGCTGCTCTAGTAGAATGACTTCTCACTGTACCTTGAAACTGTTTCCCATGATGAGTGTAACAAAATCTTATTCCATAAGAAATCCATTTGGAAATAGTTTGTTTGGAAATAGCCTTTCCAAGAGAACTGGAGGCAAAAGAAACAAACAATTGGTCAGATCTTCTGAACTCTTTAGTCTTGTCCAAATAAAATCGTAACTGTCTGTGCACGTCCAAGGAATGCAAAATCCTTTCCCCTTTATTCTGAGGATTAGGAAAGAAGGTAGGAAGGTGAATTGTTTGATTTAAAGCCACTTTCGAAATCACATTAGGCATGAAAGTAGGATTGGTCCTCAAGGATACTCTGTCCTGGTGGAAAATAAGGTATGGTTCCACAGCCATGAGAGCTTGCAACTTTGAGACCCTTCTGGCAGAAGTCAAAGCTAACAAAAGAACTGTCTTCCAAGATAAAAACTTAATATCTGAAGATGCAGCAGGCTCAAAAGGAGGCAAAGTAAGTTTTTCCAAAACATAATTAAGATCCCAAGCAGGAATAGGAGGGGTCCTGGGAGGCCTTAAATTCTTAGCCCCTCTCAAGAATTGTCTCACCAAAGGATGAGAAAAACAGGGGGATCAGTATTGAAATGAGCAGAAATAGCAGAAGCATGAATCTTAATGGAAGAAAAGGAAAGTCCATTAGACAAAAGATCCGAAGGTAAAGCAAAATAGAAGAGAGATCAGGTACCAGAGGGTCCAAGCCTCGGTCCTGCATCCAAATGCAAAATCTCTTCCATTTAGAGGCATAGGATTTCCTAGTACTAGGGCGTCTAGCTTCCAAAAGAACATCCAAAACTTGTTTGGGAAGACTAGAAGAAATCAAATTCCTTTGAAGAGCCAAGCTGCCAGGCAAAGGGTCTTGAGATTGGAATGTAGCAACTGACCCTGATGCTGGGACAGAAGAGAAGGGTTCAGAGGGAGAATCCAAGGAGGCTCCAAGAACAGGTGCTTTAAAGTTGGATACCAAAACTGTCGAGGCCAATTTGGAGCAATCAAGATGAGGAACTTGGGCTTGTCCTGTTTTATCTTTAGTAATACCCGAGGAAGTAGAGGAAGAGGAGGGAAGGCATATCCCGAAAGGTTTCTCCAGCTGAAGGACAGGGCATCCACTTTCCAAGCTGCTTTGTGGAATGACCCGGTGCAAAAGTGAGGCAGCTGATGATTGAGATGGGATGCAAACAGATCTATCTGGGGGCATCCCCAAACTGCAGTAATCCTGTTGAATAAGTTGGTGTCTAGCATCCATTCGTGAGGATCCAAAATGTTCCTGCTCAGGCTGTCTGCTAAGAGATTTTGTTCTCCTGGTATGAATTGGGCCTGGAGATGTAGATTCAGATTTAGAGCTGTGTCCCATAAAGCCATAGCTAGCCTGCAAAGGGGGTACGAATGAGAACCCCCCCTGCTTGTTTATGTACCACATGACTGTGGTGTTGTCTGTGTAAATCAAAAGAGGCCCTGGATACAAAAGGTTCTTGAAGGCTAGAAGAGCATTTTGAACTGCCAACATTTCCTTCAGATTGATGTGCCAGTGAAGATGATCCTTTGTCCAGGTTCCCTGCTGGCAATTGCCTAGAAAATGTGCTCCCCAAGCATAATCCGAGGCTTCCGTGGTTCTGATTTGAGAAGGTTGAGAAAGACGGAAAGGCTTTCCTTCGTTTAAAGCACACACCCTGGACCACCAAAGGAACTCCTTCTGGAGGCAGGGGATCAGAGGAATCAGAGTGTCCAGATCGTGGTAATGCTGCGACCATACACTTTTCAGATACCATTGAAGCTTTCTCATATGGAGCCTTGCATTTGGAATCAACAGAATGCAGGAAGCCATGTAGCCCAGTGCCTGCAGGAATTTCCTTGCAGTGAGCTGAGGTAGAGTTGCCAAAGTCTTGAAAATTGAAGCCAGCTGTATTTGTTTTTCTGTAGTGAGGAAGGCCCTTTGTAAGGTTGTATTTAAGAGGGCTCCCAGAAATACCATTTGTTGAGAAGGGAATCAAATGTGACTTTTTTGTGTTCACTGAAAATCCCAGTAGGAGGAGAAGACGTTGAACAAAATCCAGATGTTGAAGTAAAAGATCCTTGCTGTCTGCCTGAATAAGGCAGTCGTCCAAACAGGGGTAAATCTGAATCCCCTGGAGTCTGCAATAAGCCACTACTGGTGCCAGGCACTTGGTAAAGACTCTGGGCGCAGTAGATAAACCAAAGGGCAGTACAGAGAATTGAAAGTGTCTCGATCCTGCCTTGAACCTGAGGAATTTCCTGTGTTCCTGCCTGATGGGAATGTGTAAATAAGCTTCCTTTAGGTCCAATGTCACCATCCAGGCGTCCTGAGAGAGCATTGGAATCAGCTGCTGCAGAGTAAGCATCTTGAATTTTGGTGTTTAACACAGAAAGGTCCAGAATAGGTCTCCATGAGCTTTGTTTTCTTGGAACCAGAAACAGTCTCGAATAAAAACCTTTTCCCATCTCTGAGAGTGGAACAGGCTCTATGGCTCTCATGGCCAGAAGAGCATCCACTTGATTTAAGGCCTCTGACCATTGATGTTTTGGCAGATCTGGCCAACCGAAAGCCCTTGGCAAGGTATGAAAGTGGAATTTGTAGCCTTTTAAAATCACGTCCAATACCCATTTGTCCTGGGTAATATGAGTCCAATTTCTGTAAAAAAGAGAACGTTTTCCTCCAAGAGGGGCATCCAGGTAAAGAGGTCCTGTAGCCCAACCGAGAGAGTCATTGAGTTTGCTTTCTTTGAGATTGGGATCTGTCTTCTCCCCTTCTAGGTGAAGAAGCAGTCCATTGCCTCGATCTGTAGGATGCCTGAGCTTGGCCACGACCTCTGGAGCGTCTATATCTTCCCCTTTGAGGCCTGTCAGACGTGGGAAAGGACCAATTCTTGGAGGGCCAATTCCTGGAAAATCTAGGAGGCTGAACTTGCAAGAAATCTTTCACAGTTTGCATAGATTTTGCCTTTTCTTCCATCTTTTTAATAACCTCCTCAGCCTTAGATCCAAAAAGAACATCATGCTGAACACGGGCATCTAATAATTTAGCCTTAACCTGTTCAGGTAAACTTTGCTCACGAAGCCAAGCATGTCTCCTGATAACAGTACCAGAGGCTGCGGCCCTGCAAGCATCATCCAAAGCATCAAAACCACAATGCAAGCTATGTTTGTTCAGTTGTTCAGTTGCATGCAATACATCCTGTAGTTCCTTATCTTCTGCACATGCAGGAAGGGAAGCAAGCTTTTGCTTTAAAACAGACAAAAGAAATTGCTGATACTTAAACATATGAAACTGGCAATTTAAAGCCCTAACAGAAAGGGTAGCAGAAGTATATACCTTTTTGCCCCACCTGTCTAAAGCACGAGAATCCTTCTCAGAGGGAATAGGATTCTTAGAAGTAGCAACTTTAGCAGCCTTAGAACCCTGAGATATAGTTTCAGGATCTGCAGAAGGATTCTTAAATAAGAACAAATGAGACTCAGGAACCCTATAAAACCTTAGAGGGAGCAGGAGGCATGGAATCAGGATTCAAATTAGCCTCGGAAAAAGCATCATCCACAATGTCAAGAACAGGAGGGATAGCCAAAGGCCTATGTTGAGGAAGAAGAAGAAATTCTCTAAGCCTCTTCTTGGAAGCAGAATAATCCTGACCTTCCCAATGAAAATGTTCCCTCATCTCATGTAAGGTTTCCCCAAAAGAAAAATCTTCAGGCGGAGAGGCAGAGGGCAAGGAGTCCTCAGCATCCGAATCCTCATAAGGAAGAAAAGAATATTCCTGATCAGAGGAAGAGACAGAAGATATAGACGCCTGGTCAGAGGAATCCATAGGAACATCCTGTCGAGGCCTTTTCTCAGGGGTGGGGTGAGAACCCCTAATCATTGTAAGCAAATCTTCAGCCATCCTTAACAATTGCTTCTGTGTCCTGGGAGTAGATTCACAAGAAGCTTGAGCAGGAGCTTTAGACTTAACAGGAGTCTTTGTCTTTGCCTTTGAAATAGTGATGTGAGTAGGCCTGAATACCCCCTCAGAAGCCGGTACCTGCACAGCGGTTCCGGACCCATTCGAGGGAGCGACGTCCGAAGGTCCTGCAGCAGATAAAATAGAAGGCCTTGATGGCTCCCCATGGGAGTCCGTATCGGCCATCCGTTCAGAAGTGGCGGACGACAGGGGCTGCAAAAGTGCCTCACTGACGACAGCCGAACCGGACGCCGGCTCCAGCTGCAACGAGTCCTGTTTGGACCTCGGAGGCCTGTCCTTGTCTTTGCGCTTCTTCTGAATTCCGGTAGTGTCCGACGACATTCTATAATTGAAGCATCTGCCAAAGTAATTCAGAGCCCAGTCGTATCTGCGTTTGATAGTACGAGAATTAAACCTGGCACAGAACAGACAAGAAACGTCGTGGTCAGGGCCTAAGCAAGGTAGACAGTAAGAGTGGAAATCTTTATGAGGTATTTGTTTTCCACACGTAATACAATTATTAACTTTTTCTGACATCGGAGAAACAAGAAAAAGATTCCCCGACGGGGTACTTAGCTTTGAGAAGAGAAGTAAGAACTTCGGACCGACAACAACCAAAAACGCTGTTCGAAAATCGCCAACCAACGACTTGCGAGCTGCTTTCCACCGCACGGCAAGAAAGACTGGAGAAGATGGCGTCGGCTGAGGGCTATGTACCAGAGCGTACTTACGTCAGGGTACTGGCTTGTACAGCCGACGCCGGACCCAGACTTTGGGATTCTGGCCGTCCTCGGGCTGCCTGCCGGCAGGAGCACCCTACAGTTATGACTGCAACAGTGAAACACGATGAACATCTGGCCTTCCATTAACCCCTCCGAGGATGAGTCGGTATACCTGGAGGCTTTTGGATCTCGACCCTCCACCTCCTGGGTGTCTCCGCCTTTCGACCCACTCATGGAAGTGGTGGCTCGAAAGGCGTGGGCGGCCCCGGATTCTGTGGAACCAGTCCCCAGGAGGTCTTCTAAATTCATCACGGCCCCCTCAGACAAACAGTTTCTCACCAAGGGTGTCCCTGTTGATGCCATGGTGGTAGCGGCTGTCACCAAGAAGGAACTTGCCGATCCTTCTGTACCTGTCCATCCTCCTAACAAGGACTCTAGGACCATGGATAGGTACGGTAAGCGGATGTTTTCTTCAGCGACCTTCGCTATGCGCTCACTGAACTATCTCTGTCACTTTACCCGGCTTCAGAGAGATATTCTCAAGGAACTAGGTGATGTATTTCAGGATCCGTCAGCTGCTGGGGCTCAAGAAAAGATTGCCTCACAGCTCGGAATCCTAAATTCTATAACTAATTCCTCCATGCGGCTCATTTCTTATGCAGCCGATGGGGCGAGTAGAGCCGCAGGCACAGGAGTGGCACTTAGGCGTCAGTCCTGGATGCGGCTTTGTAATTTCGCAGACCCCTTTAAGGCGTCCTTCACTAATACTCCCTTCGATGGTTCGGCTTTGTTCGGACCTCAGGTGAAGGACACATTGACCAGGTGTGAGCAAGACGGCAAGACTCTTTGTGCCGTAGGAGTCCATTTCTCCACCCCTTCAAGACCCTATCCCAAAGGTCAGAAGGGAGGGAAAATGTGGTTCCGTAAATCTCAGGGAGTCACGCCGGACGCACGTGGTCAGTTTACCCCCAGAGGCAGAGGGGGTAATAACAACAGACGCCGCCCCAGGGGCAGCGGGGGTCCGCAGAACCAGGGTAACAGAGAGCCTCTCTCTGATAAACCCTTCCAGCACCCCTGAGGTGTTGCCCGACTGTCCACCCTTGGAGGCATTCGGGGGAAGATTGTCGCTGTACCCAACAGCCTGGCGTTCCCTTTCTCAAGACAAATGGGTACAGTCGATCATATCCGAGGGTTACAATATCCCTTTCGTGAGATATCCTGTTCCTCATCAATCCCTCCCGGATGTTTCACCTGGTCTAAGGGAGTTGGCAAAACTGGAGGTATCAAAGCTCCTAGCAAAAAAAGCCATCCAACTAGTGCCAGCAGACCAAGTAGGATCCGGAATCTACTCAAGATTCTTTTTGGTTCCCAAAAAGACGGGAGATTGGAGACCAATTTTAGACCTCAGCAAGCTAAACAAGTTTGTCAAAAAGGCAAGGTTCCAGATGGTCACGCTTCAGTCCATTCTACCCTTTTTGGGCAAGGACAACTGGATGTGCTCAATAGACCTTCAGGATGCGTACTATCATATAAAAATTCACAGGCGCTCCAGAAGGTTTCTCTGCTTTCGGCTGGGGACCAGTCATTTTCAATTCAGAGCCCTGCCCTTTGGTCTCACTACAGCCCCCAGAGTGTTTACCAAATGTATGGCAGTGGTCACGGCTCACCTGAGACGTCAAGGATTCCAGGTGTTTCCGTATCTAGACGACTGGCTCCTCTCTGCCACCACCAGGCATCAACTTCTCAAGGCCAGAGACTACACTCTTCACACCTGCAACCAATTGGGGATTTCTATAAACTTCGAAAAATCTTCACTGTCGCTTTGCCAATCTATTACCTTTATAGGAGCAGAATTAGACACTGTCAGGATGTCAGCAAGACTCACAAACCAAAGAATTCTGGACATTCAAAAGTATGTTCGGATCATACTACTCAGCAAAAAGATCAGGGCCAGATTTGTCCTGAAGGTGCTAGGTCTTATGGCTGCGGCCATCGTACTGCTTCCTTTAACTCGCTTCCACATGCGTCTTCTGCAGTGGATGTTGTTCACCCAGTGGTCCTTCCAGCAGCACCCCATGCGCCACGAGATCTTCGTGACGCAATCGTGCAAGAGTCACCTAACCTGGTGGATGTCTTCTCCGCAACTCCATCAGGGCCGACTATTTGCTCCCACAGTCCCGGTTGCCACAGTCACTTCGGATGCCTCTCTGATCGGGTGGGGGGGCATTATCAGGGCAGGATGGTCCATGGGACTTGGCAACCCATAGAATACCATCTGCACATAAATGTCCTAGAGATGAGAGCAGTGCTTTTAACGTTGCAAGCCCTCAGTGACTTTCTTCCTTTAGGGACTATTGCAGTTCAGACGGACAACATGTCCGTAGTCTGGTATATCAACAAACAGGGTGGGACCAGGTCCTATCCACTGTGTTGAGAAGCTCTCAGACTTTGGCAATGGGCAATCTTCTCTCATCGGTTTCTGATAGCAACGTATATCCCCGTGAAATCCAACCTCTTAGCGGACAGACTGAGCAGAGCTATTCTCACGCCACACGAGTGGTCTCTCAAACAATCAGTAGTGGACGAGATTTTTCAGAAGTGGGGCGTCCCTTCCTGCGACCTTTTTGCTACACCCCAAAACAGCAAATGCCCAGACTTCTTCTCCCTCTTTCCACTACCAGGCCATCCCCCCACAGACGCTCTAACCCAGGATTGTCCCCGGGGACTTCTTTATGCCTTTCCTCCATTCCCGCTGATACTTCAAGTGATTCAGAAAACTACCGTCTTGAGAGCCAAGTTGATTCTCATTGCCCCTTACTGGCCTCGACAAATTTGGTTTCCGTCCCTACATCGTCATCTCTTGGTTCAGCCTTGGCATCTGGATCCAGTTCCAGATGATCTGACCCACCATTCGGGTCATCTGCACCAGGCCATTCATTCTCTCAACCTCACTGCTTGGTTGCTCCACTTCCTTCCTTAGCCAGGCTCCCTATGAATTCTAATCCTGTGCGAGATATCATAGTAGCTTCTCTAAAGTCCTCTACCAGAAGGATTTATGCTAGCAAATGGCAGCGTTTTTCCTTCTGGGCAAAGTCTAGGGACATAGATCCCTTTACTGCTCCAGTGCAGTCAGTCTTGGACTTCCTAGCTGAGATTTTTCAGTCGGGTTCTTCTTCCTCTACAGTTAAGGTTCAGTTAGCAGCAATCTCAAATTTTCATGTTGGCTTAGTGGATCAAAACATAATGTCTCACAAGCTTTGCAAAGCCTTTCTTAGAGGGATCTTTCTCCTGAAACCTCCAATCAAAGATCCCCCTCCGCAATGGGACCTGAATTTAATGCTGGCATCCTTGATTCTACCCCCCTTTGAACCGGCTGCTACATGCTCATTAAAATTTCTTTCCTGGAAGGCAATTTTTCTGGTTGCTGTTACTTCAGCCAGGAGGGTGTCTGAACTTCATGCTCTCTGTGTCCGTCCCCCATACTTGGTTTTCCAAAAAGATAGAGTATCTTTAAGAACTAATCCATCTTTTTTGCCCAAGGTTGCTTCCCAGACAAATATTAACCAATCTATTGATTTGCCAGTTTTTTCCCCTAATTATTCTGACAAAGCAGAACAGAAACTTCACTGTTTGGATGTCCATCGCCAACTCAGATATTACTTGGACAGAACTAAACAATTCAGAAAATCTGATCAACTGTTTCTTTCTTATGCAGAAAACAGGAAGGGTCTGCCGGTCTCCAAGGTGACCTTATCCAGATGGCTGTCTTCTACCATTTCTCATGTTTATCTCCTTAGGGGCAAGCAACTGCCCTCGAAACCAAACGCACATTCTACCAGACGCCTATCCACTTCTACAGCTTTTCAGGATAGGCTACCTATTGACACCATTTGTGCGGCAGCCACTTGGGCCACTCCTCACACCTTTGTCTCTCATTACAAATTAGACTTGGCCTCCAGAGACAGGGCTAGGTTTGGTACCACAGTTCTCAAGAGTCTGTTCCACTGAGCCACCCAGGATAGAGGCGCTAGGGACGCGGTCCCATCCAGCAAGAATGAAGGCGAGTTTGACAACTTAACATTAAGAAGTTATGTACCTACCATAACGTTCCATGTTAGTTGTCTTCTCTCACCTTCTTTCTTGCGTCCCTCCCTCCTTCCCCCTAGCCTGGACAGACCTTGAAGTTGTACTCTTCTCTGGGTACGATCCATTCCTTCTATGGGCCCCAGTAGGAAGTGTCACTAGTATCTAGTGGTTACCTTTCTTGGTTTCTTTCCACATTTAGTTCCTCTTCTTCCTTTCTGGGAAGAAGGTTACTGGCAGGGTTTTTTCTATAGCTACCAAACGAGATCTGGGGTAGTCACGCCTTGCATCATGGGATATAGGGTTGCCTCGAGCTGGTAAAATTAGCTCTCGAGCTTAGCAAGTGCCGAGTCGGAGCCGAGGATCGGCTCCGAACCCATCCAGCAAGAAAGAAGGCAAGAGAAGACAACTAACATGGAACGTTATGGTAGGTACATAACTTCTTATTATCAGTCAGTCCCTTTGGTTTTAACGGACCCGCAAGTCTTATTTTGAGTTTTTTGTAGCTACATGAGAAACGTTTGACGTTTTACTTTGATTTCTCCCAGATCTGGTTTGCACATTAGAGTAAAACTTACGGTTATTTTGTGAACCTTTCCGTCCTTCTGCGGATCCGTTTAAACTTTCCACCGCAATATCCTCAAAAGAGACGCTCTTATGACTCGCACCCGTTTCGGCTGAAGACACTGACGACACATCTTCACTTCCTGTGGATCGTTTAAAATACTTCCAAGGAAAACGCCGCCCCTTCCTTGGCCAGCTATAGATTTGATTGGACTCATAGTCTTTAATGTCCCGATTTGGCTTAGACTTTTTCTAGCCATAACATCTTTTTCAACTTTCACTAGTTTGTCATTAATGTTCTTAAAGTTTGTTTGAAATACACTGGAAGACAGACGGCTAATTAAATCTTGCTGTAAAGAAATAATTTTAGTATGCAAGATTTCAGTTGCTCTTTGGTGCTTTTTAATCAAAATTTTCAACCAAGTTAAACAACAATCATGAGCCGCTTGTCTCCATTCCAACAATAAATCATTTTCTTCCTCATTGAACCCACCAGCTGGTAATTTGTCTATACGTAAGCCCCTGGGAGTAATATCAAGGGCTACATATTTCTCCAATAATTTTGAATCATAAAACAGAGTCACTTCTTTAGACATAAGTCGTTCTAAATTCACAAACTCTTCCGAATTTGATTCATTCGCTACCCAAACATCAGTAGCAATGAATCTGCGTTCCCATTCTTTCACCAATTCAACAAAAATTCTCACCATCACGACTTCCTCCCGAGCCTTCCATATTGAGAAAAACACAGAAAAAAAAAACAGAAAATAGATACTATCCAGAAAAAACACCAGCACCGGGAGGCAGAAAAATGAGGTGAAAGGAAGATTCCTTTAATCCAACAAAATATATGTTCTGGTACCTCGGCAATTCGCCTTCATGGAACATTTACCATGTACATGCATCTTCCTTTTATATACTTTTCAATCAATTAATCTATTCCACATTGTCAATTATATCATTATTCAATTCATTTTTCAGTTTTATGAAAAAACTAAATAAATACAATATTTAATGCATTTCTTAAATGTGTTCACTAAATACGATCATTAAATACTACGTTTTTACAAACATTAATCATTTTCCACCTAAAACGTATTTAATGCCCACATAACTTTAATATATTGCTGCTGAATACATAAATTTAATATATAAATAACGATCAATATATCCTCAAATTCATTGACAAATGGGAGTAGTCAGCGGCCTGTGGCTCTGAGGTAGTGGGAGTCAGGGGCTGCGAAAGCGCCTCACTGAGAACCGGCGACTGGTTTAGTGGAAGCCTCATCGTCGGTTTTGGTTCTCGGATGCCTGTCCCTCTCTTTTTCCTTGAGTTTTTAGAAACTCCGGTCGTTGGCTGTTCCGACGGCATTATATAATTGAATTTTCAGCCAAAGTAATGAAAAGAAAAATCAAACCGAAGCTTAATAGTGCGTTGGTTGAATCTAGCACAAAACCGACAGCTAGCAACGTTATGATCAGGGCCTAGGCAAGGAATACAGTAAGAATGAAAATCCTTATGAGGTATTTGCTTCCCACAAGAAATACAATTGTTAACTTTTTCTGACTTTGGCCTGGAGCAAGAAAAAAGTTTCCCCAATGGGGTACTTAGCATTAATGAAAACTTCGGATCTGAAATTCGTCTGTGAAAATCTCAGGAGTCGGCCGACCGGCACTTGCGAACTGCTTTTGCTTCGGGCACCGCGCGGCAAGAAAGACTGAAGAAAATGGCGTTGGCTGCATCTTTTATACCCCTGGTGCACTGACGTCAGGGAAGAGGCAACAGCAACCGACGCCGGACCTAGACTTTGGAATTCAGGCCGACTGCGGGTAGCCTGCCAGCAGGATAACCCAAGAGTAATGACTGCAACAGTGAAACACGATGAACATCTGCTAAGGGTACCTTGTTTACCACAAAAAAGCCTTATAATATTTGAGAAAAATGCTGTGCTATAAACCTGTTCAGAAGACACCAAGGATTACTAATAGAATTTGATTGGATTACTAATAGAATTTGATTTCATTTAGATTTGGATGCATATCTTGGGACTAATTGGAGGACAGCCCATTCTTCACAGGGAAATGGCTGATGTAGATCTACCTGGCATACTCGCCTATAAGCCTTCTACTTCGGACTATACTAACAATTAGTCCTTGCTGTTAATTATCCCTTCAACAGCCTATCTCTGCATGTATCCAGCTGATCAGCAGTGGGGGCAGAAGGCAGTACACCACTTTTGTACCACATCAGGCTATGTACCTTAGCCTCCAACAAAGTCCGCAGCCCCAAAAGCTGAAAACTTGTTACCAAGGACAAACCAGATTATTACTGACAAATTGCTCCCAATATTGAAGTTATTTACATATAAACAAATATTTCAAACATGGGCATTAATGCCCTTCTAGCTTGCCAATATACCAAAACACTTGTTCCCATAATAAGTGTCCAGGCTGTTCTTAAAAATATCTAAACTAGCACTTGCTTTGATGTAATTTGGTAGTCTGTTCTATGTAGCAGCTATTCTGTCAAAGAACCAATTAGTACACTTCTCATTCTTCTAGAATCTTCTACATAGGTTGTCTGATGATTCTCTAGTGCTTTTTGATAGCCCCAAACATTCCCAGAAGAAGTTGTCTCAAAATGCCCTACATACCTGAATAAGATCTCCTCTTCGATATCTGTAAGAGACACTGTACAAGTTCAGATATTTTAATCTTTCATAACAACTTAAATTTTCACATCCATGGATGCTCTTGGTACATTTCCGCTGTACTCTTTCCAGTTTACTCATGCTTGTTTTTTTATAGGGTTTCCATATTGTTATTCCTTACTCAAGTTTGGGTCTAATGTAACTATCAAATGACTTCTTCATTTTTGATTTCATAGACTTTATAAATCTTTTTATACAACCTATAGTTCTATAACTATCATTACCAAATTGGTTGACATGATTAGAAAAACTCATAGGTGAATCTACCCATATACCCAGGTCCTTAAATGAGTCTACAGTTTCAATCACGGTGTGCTGTATTAAATATTTACCTTTCAATTTATGTCTACCAAATCTCATGCGCTTAAGTTTTTGATGCATTTATCAGCATATTATTCTCCTGTGCCCAAATATTCAATTTAATCAAGTTATTTTGCAGACATGCCTTTTCTGCAACACGTAATCAGTTTACCCAATTTCAGATCGTCTGCATATAGACTGTAGAGCACCTCAGATGAAAAAGGTCTGAAAGATACAATCTAAACAATTAAGGGCCTAGGACAGAGCCCTGTGGGACACCCTGGCTGTAAACAAGGATTTCAGCTGTCCAGTTGTTGTGTGATACTTGCCATGTCCTTTTTGTAAGCCATGCAGCTATCCATCTTATCAATATCTAGTTGTACTAATTTACTGATCAGTGTTTCGTGTATGACCCTGTCAAATGCTGAAGTTAAATCTATATAAATTACATCACAGCACAATTTTTTCATTCATAGCTATTATATTGTTACAGAACATCATGTTACAGGTGGTAATAGATCTATTGTCAACATATACATGCTGATATATGGTTTCATATATTTACAGATATAACAGTACCCATAAGTTCTTGCCGAAGTGTTCTCAGATCATAGTTACCAATTCAGTCTCCTCCCTGTGCTTTGGATCCAGTTTGCACAGTTCTTTTTCAATATAATCTACTTTGATTCCAGTATCTGGGGATTCCTGGATGTCACTGGGACAATTTATCACCCCTTTTGTGGAGCCAAACTGTTTTGCATAAGATTTTGTTAATATATCTGTAATCTGTGTCTGAGAATTAATTTTAGAATCTGCACACAGTTAATCAATTTGTGCTTCTTTACTCCTTCCATATCTTATGTATCTATAAAAAGGTATCTGAAGTAGGATATTCATTTGTCTGCAACCTGTGGGTTATGGATCCGATATCGGATCCGAACCGGCATAGTTTCCAGCTATGGATCCAAGCTCTCAGCTCCTCCCCTCACCCATAATGCCCTGCTCTACCCTCATGACCTCAGATCTTGTTTGCCGCGCTGGTAACTGGATGTGGTTTCTATAGCTCTCAGCTAAGTGGAATTTTCTTGTACTAAAATAGAATATTTTTGCTTTCTTTAAACTTTTTTGTGTGAAAGTTGTAGGTTTCCTATTTTTATTGACTGTTTTTAGTTTAATTTTATTTACAGTAGTATATTTTATTCCCTCCCCTCGCTGGTACGTAGAGTGTGTGTGAGGCCTGTGTGCTTTTTATAGTTTATTGTTTTAAGTTACTTCTGTAACTTTTGGTTAATTTTTGACTATGGCTGACCAGCCTAAGTCATTTTAGTGTAAAAGGTCCGAGTGTGGCCATAAGCTCTCACCGGGCTGATGGCCACACTCGGTGTGTTAGTGTCTTGGGGTTGAACACCTCACATCTGGCTGTTCCATTTGTGCAGGGTTCAACCCCAGGGCACTGAGGGAGCGGAGGTCCAAGCTGGTCTTGGCGGGTCTTTACCGCCGGACTCGGCTCCGACCCGCTCCTTCGGGACTCCTGCGGCTGCAGCTGTTCCCCAGTAGCACCCCTCCTGCTCCTGGGACTCAAACTCCCGCTTCAGGACAGGAGAGGGATGCATCTAAAAAGGACCGGAGGGAGAAGCACCACAAGCGGCGGGCCGAGACCTCTGTTTCGGCCCCGCCAGCCAAGCGGCTTCTCCCGGCTTCCTTGTTGGGCGGTCTCCTCCTTCGGCTCCGGTCACCTGTGTGCTTCTCACCGGGTCCTGAGGAGGAGGAGACCGATCTCCGCGAGGCTATCGGGGAGGCATTCCAGGCCTACCTCGGTAGCCTCGTCGAGATCTACCCATAGCCTTTCCGATGCTGATCTGGACCGGATGATGCGAAGGTTCATCCAGGCCCAGATGCAGATGGGAGTGCTCTTGCCTCCCCCCCCTCCGGGGGGGAGCTCAACACCCTTTTTCAAGCCTATTGCTCCTTCTCCGACCCGCTTCCCGGGTTCGGAGCAGCTGGAGCCGAGCAGCTTCGGAGCCGGGGGGAGGTCGGAGCCGATAGTACTGGGTACTTCGGATCCGACCATGCCCTCGAGTGCCGGACCCGATCTCGGAGCCTGGATCCGAGCTTCGGATCCGGGGGGATCAGTGCTCCTTCGGCGCCGTCTGTGTCGGAGCGCACTGTCCCTTCGGATCCGAGTGCTTCGGCGCCGGCTCCGATCCACTCTTCGGATCCGAGGGGGAGCCGATTGTCGGATCCTTTGGTCGAGGTCGGCTCCCCTTCGGCTTTTGATGTAGTGGAGAGGGCTCTGTTGAGGGTTTCCGGACCCCGCACTTGCTTCGCTCCGTCCCGCTCCCTCTGCACTGGGCCAGGCTTCCACCATCCGGCCCCTGGGACAGCCCGCTTGTGCCCCAAGTTGCTCCTATGGAGCAAATTGCTGCTTGCGAGGACTCCTCTGACAGCCCCCAGAGGAGGCTCCTCGCAAGCATACGCAAAAGGAGGCACATTGACTCCCTGAGTCTCTCACTGAAGACACGGACTTGGAGGAAGGGAAGGATCCCCACGGTCACCCCGAGGATGTCTCCTTCGAGACATCATGGAAATGCTCCGTATCAGGGGTGGTCTGCCCCAAGTCTTCCTCGGACGAGTCCGTGTTCTTGGAGGCATTCAAACGGGCCCGTCTACCTCTTGGGTGTCCCCTGCCGACCCCTGGTGGACCTTATTACCACCAGGGCGTGGAAGGAACCGGACACCGTGGAGCCAATTCCCAAAAGACCTGATAAAATCCTTAGCCCGCCTTCTGACAGGACCCATTGGAGTAAGGGGCCTCCTGTAGATGCCATGTTGATGGCGGCGCCACAAAGAGGGAACTGGCTCAGGAGAGTCCCTCAGTCCACCCACCGAGCAAGGAGTCTCGGATGATGGACCGCTTGGGGAAGCGGATGTTCAGTTCGGCGACCTTTCGGTAAGGGCGCTGAACTATTTGGCACATGTTATTCGGATGCAGCGAGACCTTATTAAGGAGTACGCTGCATCCCCCCCTGAGTCCATTTCGGAGGAGGACAGAGCTCTGCACTCCACCAAAATGGCCACTCTTAGGTCAGTCACAAATACTTCTATGCGGCTACTCTCCCATGCTACGGAGGGCGCCGCTAGAGCTGCGGGACAGGACTGGTCACTAGACGCCAGGCCTGGCTCCGCCACTCGATTTTTCTGAGCCCTTCAAGGCGCCGCTTAACGCCCTTTGATGGTTCTGCTCTGTTTGGCAAGACCGCTCGAGACGTTGACCCAGAGCGAGAAGGACGGAAGACGCTGTCTGCCGTCGGAATCCGCTTCTCTGCACCCCAGAGGCCCTATTCTAGGAACCAAAAGGGTCAGAAGAAGATGTGGTTCCGAAAGTCGCAGCAGTCCCAGCCTGCTCCGGACAACCAGTCCTTCCGTGGCAGAGGAGGACAGGGAGGACGCCGCCCTAGAGGCAGAGGGGCTCCCAGAAACTTCGGGTCCAGGGAACCTTTCTCTGAACGGCCCGCAGCAGCCCTGAGGGGCTGCCCGACTGCTCTACTCTGGAGGCAGTCGGGGGACGTTTTTCGGGGCACCTAGCGGCATGGGAGTCCATAACATCGGACCGCTGGGTTCTCCAAATCATATCCAGGGGATATCGCATTCCTTTCCTTCACCTTCCAAAGATGAAGTCCCTCCCAGACGTACCACCCGGTCAAAGGGAGGCCGCTTTAGCAGAAATTGGCCATCTGCTAGAGAAAAGAGCCATCCAGCCCGTTCCCCCAGACCAGATCGGATCAGGGTTCTACTCCAGGTTCTTTTTAGTGCCAAAAGACGGGGAACTAAGACCAATCCTAGACCTCTCTCTCCTGAATCTGGCAGTCCCCAAAGAAAAATTCCGAATGGTCACTCTACAATCTATTCTCCCCCTTCTGGGAGAATGCCACTGGATGTGCTCGATAGATCTCAAGGACGCGTACTACCACATCCTAATGGACAGACGCTCCAGGAGGTTTCTCCGCTCGGCTGGGAACCAGTCACTACCAGTTCGGGGTCCTTCCCTTTGGTCTCACCACAGCCCGCAGGGTGTTTACCAAAGTACTAGCAGTGGTAGCGGCCCACGTGAGGCTTCAGGGGTGCAGGTCTTTCCCTACCTGGACGACTGGCTCCTTACCGCCCCAACAAGGCATCTACTTCTCTGGCGAGACTCCTTTCTCCATCTTGCTCCATTTCTGGGCATCACAATAAATACAAAAGTCCAACCTGGCACCCACTCAGCTCTTAGATTTCATAGGGGCCAGACTAGACACAAGGAGTTTACGAGCCTTCCTCACTGCAGACAGAGTTCTAAATCTGCAGCTCCAGGTGCGGGCCATTCTCCATTCATGTTCTGTTCCAGCGGAGTTGGTCCTGAGGGCTCTAGGGTCCATGGCTTCGTCGATAGCACTTCTTCCTCTTGCCAGGCTCAATATGCGCATTCTACAGTGGACGCTCTTAGTACAGTGGTCATACCTTGCTCTCCGCATGTATCATCCCATAGCGATCAGCAAGGCTTGCAAGCGGTCCCTCTTGTGGTGGCTCCACTCCCGGATCTCCACGAGGTCGCCCATTTTGTGCTTCTCCCTCTCGCCACGGTGACCACGGACGCCTCCCGCCTCGGGTGGGGGCACTTTGGCCGGACAGTCCAAGGCACGTGGAACGATTCAGAGACCTTACTGCATATCAATGTTCTAGAGATGAGAGCAGTGCTCTTAGCGTTGCTAGCACTTCAGGACTTTCTTCCCTTGGGAACAATTGCGATTCAATCGGACAATATGTCTGTTGTCTGGTACATCAACAAGCAAGGGGGAACAAGGTCTTACCCTCTTTGTCGAGAGGCCATGAGAGTTTGGGAATGGGCAATCTCCACCAATCGCTTTCTCATAGCAACGCACATTCCGGTCGGTCCAACATCCTAGCGGACAAGCTCAGTCGCACCATTCTGACCCCTTACGAGTGGTCTCTCAATTGTCAAGTAGCGAACGCATATTCGCACGGTGGGGAACCCTTCATGCGATCTTTTGCCTCTCCCTCAAACACCAAGTGCGACAGTTTTTCGCTCTGATACCTCCTCCCGGAGGTACCCCAAGAGACGCTCTGGTGCATGCTTGGCCACCCGGTCTTCTGTATGCCTATCCACCCTTGCCTCTGATGCTGCAA
Source organism: Protopterus annectens (assembly GCF_019279795.1). Taxonomy (NCBI): domain Eukaryota; kingdom Metazoa; phylum Chordata; order Ceratodontiformes; family Protopteridae; genus Protopterus; species Protopterus annectens. Next base: position 711,681,379 of record NC_056750.1, on the reverse strand, counting down.
GTTCTTCAGAAAGCCTCTCGGGTGGGTTGCAGAATGATTCTCATTGCTCCGTTCTGGCCTCGACAGATCTGGTTCCCCTTCCTAAGGTCTCACTCGGTGAATCCTCCTTGGATTCTAGATCCTATTCCGGATCTGATATCCCATCCATCCTGCATTCCTCCTCCGAACCTGGACAGCCTGAAGCTGACCGCTTGGCTGCTCCAGTTCCACTCTTGATAAGGACTCCCGGTATCTCTTCACCGGTAAAGGCTATTTTGGTGGCGGCTCATAAACCATCCACTAGAAAGGTTTACCGAAGCAAATGGAAACGTTTCTCTGTGTGGGAGCGGCAAGGCCTAGATCCCTTCACGGTTCCTCTCCCCGTAGTGCTTGATTTTCTAACCTCTCTCTTTAATGATGGTGCCAGCAGTTCCACAGTCAAAGTTCAACTGGCGGCAATTTCTCACTATCACATTGGTCAAGAGTCTAATCCTCTTATGTCAGCCAAATTGTGCAAAACTTTTCTTAAAGGTACTTTCCTTCTCAGGCCCCTATTAAGCAAGCAGTTCCTCCTTGGGACCTTTCTTTGGTCCTACAGGCCTTGACCGCTCCCCCTTTCGAGCCCGCGGCTACAGTGGACCTCAAATTCTTGTCTTACAAGACAGCCTTTTGGTAGCCATTACATCAGCCAAGAGAGTTTCTGAACTTCAAGCTTTATCAGCTAAACCTCCTTACTTGGTTTTATCCGGACCGTGTCTCCCTCAGGACCAACCCGTCCTTCCTTCCTAAAATCGCTTCTGAAGCAAACATCAATCAATCCATTAACCTCCTGTTTTCTTCCCTAAGTATGAAAACAAAGGTGAATATAGGCTACACTCACTAGATGTTCACAGGCAACTAAGATTTTATCTCAACAGGACAGCTGGTCATAGGCAATCCGACCAGCTGTTTATTTCCTTTGCAAAATTCAATTTGGGCAAGCCAATTTCCAAAGTTTCTCTGTCCCGCTGGATTTCACAGTGCATTTTATTGGCTTATCAAGCGTCAGGAAGGCCCGACCGGAGGGTGTTCATGCCCATTCAACCCGGTCAGTATCTACCTCAGCAGCCTTCAAGGCTAGGATTCCTCTGGATGATATTTGTGCAGCAGCTACATGGGCTTCATCTCATACATTTATTTCTCACTATAAGTTGGATCTTGCATCCAGGGGTAGAGCATCCTTTGGCTCAGCGGTGCTCCGGAATATCCTTCCATGATGGCCGCCCAAGATTCAGGTAGCTGGGGACTCTGTCCCACAGGTTGCAGACAAATGAATATCCTACTTCAGATTTAGAAGTTATGTACTCACCATAACGTTCCATCTGAGTAGGTGTATTCATTTGTCTGCAACCATCCCGCCCTCCTATCCCCCTGGCCTTTCAGTTTCCTGCATATTACTTGTTACCCTTTTGAGGGTATTGTTGCTTTGGCAAACTCGATCTGAGGTCATGAGGGTAGAGCAGGGCATTATGGGTGAGGGGAGGAGCTGAGAGCTTGGATCCATAGCTGGAAACTATGCCGGTTCGGATCCGATATCGGATCCATAACCCACAGGTTGCAGACAAATGAATACACCTACTCAGATGGAACGTTATGGTGAGTACATAACTTCTAATTCCTATTATGCTAAATATCTTTATATACATTTTCTTCAAATTTTTCTTGATCGTGTCTCACACTATGCTTAATCTGTTTGTCCACCTTGTTTTCAAAGTTGTAGTTCGGTCTCTCTTCCATTTCTTATATTTTTTGAATCTCACCTTAATCAGACATCTTGTTCTTATGGAACTATAACCCCCCTGATAATTGCTTAGATCCTGATGTTAAACATTTTTTTGATTTTTTGCACTCATTTTCTCTTTCCAAACTTTACACATTCCATCTGCAGTTTTTTCCACTGGACACCTCACTCCAGTTAGTTTTAAATAGTGACGGTTTTGCTTCCATATAAACTCTAATTAACCTTCTGGGCATTGGTTTAGATTTCAGTTTGGCAGAATTATCTAGCAACAAATTAACCTTATAACCCCTTTATCACTGAACATCAACGGTGGTAAAACTTGAATTGAAGTAAAAGTAATTTCTTTAGGAACACAAATTTTGCTATGGAGAACAAGGGTGGCGAATTGAAAGGATGTGAAGTAAAGTACAGTTGTGTACACTTACCATAAATGTAGATGTTCAAGTATATTCACTGTTGCAGTCATTACACTTGGGTTATCCTGCTGGCAAGGCTACCCTCAGTCAGCCTGAATTCCAAAGTCTAGGTCCGGCGTCAGTTGCTGTTGCCTCTTCCCTGACGTCAGTGCGCCAGGGGTATAAAAGATGCAGCTGATGCCATTTTCTTCAGTTTTTCTTGCCCCAGATGTCAGGTGCCCCCAAAAGGGTAGGCTAAAAATATGCCAGTAAAATATGCATGTTCCAAAATATATTATACCTTCATCTACAAGCAAATACACCACATAGGTTGTATAGATTAGAGAAGTGCAGATAAGTTCCAGCAAAGAAAAAGGGGGATGGTGGGTAACCTAGACTGCAACAGTGAATACACTCGAACATCTACATTTCTGGTAAGTGTACACAACTGTACTATGTTCTTTGTGTTTCACTGTTGCAGTCATTACACTTGGGTTGAATCCCAAAGCTATGGTTGGGAGGCTGGAGCTAAATAGCATTAGGAGCGGTTATGAGGCCCTGCAGAACTGCAGTGGCAAAGCCTGCCCTGGATTTAGAGTAGAGTGGTAAATGATAGTGCTTTGTAAAGGTGTGCACTGAACTCCAGGTAGCAGCCTCTAAAATGTCTTTGGTTGGTACTCCCCTGAGGAAGGCTGCTGAAGTGGCTGCTGCTCTGGTCGAATGTGGCCTAATGCCCTAGGCACTGGCTTGCCATGTTGTGAATAGCAGAAACGAATGCAGTGGCCTATCCACTTTGAAATAGTCTGCTTTGAAATAGCCTTTCCTTGTCATCCTGCAGCTTATGCCACTAGTAGTTGCTCTGTCTTCCTGAAGGCTTTGGTTCTGTTCAAGTAGAAGCATAGCTGTCTGTGTATGTCCAAAGAATGCAGAATTCTCTCCCCCTTATTCTGTGGGTTTGGATAAAAAGTAGGTAGATGAATAGTTTGATTAAGGGCTAAACTGGACACTACCTTAGGCATAAATGTCAGGTTTGTCCTCAGAGAAACCCTGTTGTCTGGATAAAAAATGATAAGGGTTCCACAGCCATGAGTGCCTGTAGCTCTGAGACTCATCTTGCAGACGTTATTGCTAGGAGCAGAGCTGTTTTCCAAGATAAAAACTTTATATCAGCTGTAGCGGCTGGCTCAAAAGGAGGCATGGTGAGTTTTTCCAAAACATAATTAAGGTCCCATGCAGGTATTGGTGATCTGTTTGGAGGCCTTAGGGTATTGGCTCCTCTGAGGTACTGCCTTAAAGGATGAGAAAATATTGGTGGCTCTGTATTGCAATGAGCTGAAATGGCAAAGGCATGAATTTTAATTGATGAAAAAGGATAGGCCTTTGTCCAGCATCTCAGTTAAGTATTGCAAAATCTGAGGAATATTTGGTACAGTTGTGTCAATTCCTTGTGCCTGATTCCAAGTACAGAATCTTTTCCATTTTCCAGCGTAAGATTTTCTGATAGTAGGCCTTCTGGCCTCCAAAATGACATCCATCACAGCTTTAGTGAGAGGCGTGTTTTGTATGACTACATTATCCGCCATGCTGCCAGATTTAAGGTCTTTAGTTGGCTGTGCAGGATCTGATTGTTTTGCTGGGATAGTAGATGAGGTATTTGAGGCGAGGTCCAAGGCGGGCATTGAGACAAGTTCCTTAGGAATGGATACTAGTACTGGCAGGGCCAGTCTTGGGCAATCAGTATCATCTGTGGCTTCTCTTGTCTGACCTTTAGGAGTACCTTGGGGAAAAGAGGCAATGGAGGAAAGGCATATACTGTTAAGTTTTTCCAGCTGAAAGATAGTGTGTCCACTTTCCATGCTTGTCTGTGATAAGTCCTTGTGCAGAATCTTTTTATTTGGTAGTTGTGAGGAGAGGCAAATAGATCTATATCCGGGCATCCCCATTTCCTTGTTATCATGCTGAAGACTTGTGGATCCATTTTCCACTCATGGGGATCCATGAGGTTACTGCTTAGTTCATCTGCCAGAGTATTTATCTTTCCTGGCAGGAATTGTGCCTGCAGATGTACTTGGTAAGTCAATGCTGTGTCCCACAAAGTCATGGCTAGTCTGCAAAGGGGGTAAGAATGAGTGCCTCCCTGCTTGTTTATATACCACATGACCGTGGTGTTGTCTGTCTTTATCAGTAATTGTCCCGGATGAAGGTGGTCCTTGAAGGCTGTCAGGGCATTCTGAACAGCTAGCATTTCTTTTTGATTGATATGTAGATGCATTTGGTTTGTGGACCATGTGCCTTGAATACATCTTCCTGCCATGTGGGCCCCCCAGGCATAATCTGATGCATCCATTGTTAATGTCTGCCTGGCTGGGGGTAAGGTGAATGGCTGTCCCTTGTTCTGGTGACAAGCCTTCGCCCACCATCGAAACTCCTGTTGCAGGCAGGGAATGAGGGTAATTATTGTTTCCAGGCTGTGACATTGTTGAGCCCAAACACTTTTTAGGTACCATTGAAGTTTCCTCATATCCAGTTTCGCATATGGAATTAGTAGAATGCAGGATGCCATGAAACCCAAAGTCTGCAGAATTTTTCTTGCAGATAACTGTGCCTTTGTTGCCAACAGGTTGAAATAGGTAGTCCATTGCCTTTGCTTGTCTGGCGTGAGATAAACCATCTGGGCAGTTGTATTCAAGCTTGCACCCAGGAATATTATCTCTTGAGAGGGTAATAGTTTTGATTTCTTTTCATTGACTGTGTACCCTAGGCCTGTTAGAAATCTCTTTACAAACAGCAGATGCTGTAGTACAATGTCCTTGTTCTCTGCTTGAATGAGGCAGTTGTCCAAGTAAGGATATATTTGTATTCCTCTGTCTGCAGAATGCAATTACTGGTGCCACGCACTTTGTGAAGACCCTGGGCGCAGTAGATAAGCCAAAGGGTAGTGCATTGAGCCAGCTTTGAATCTGAGGTATCTTCTGCATGTTTGTCTGATTGGGACATGCACATATGCCTCTTTTATGTCTAAAGTCACAAGCCAAGCCTTCTCGGCCAGCATGGGCAGAAGTTGCTGTAGAGTCAACATTTTGAATTTTGGTATATCCAGATATGTGTTTAGAATAGATAGGTTCAGTATTGCTCTCCAGGTCTTGTCCTTTCTTGGTACCAAGAACAGCCTTGAATAAAATCCTCATCCCTGCTCTTGCTCTGGTACTAGTTGAATGGCCCTCATGTCCATGAGGGATGAGACTTGTTTTTGTGCCTCTGCCCATTGATGTTTTGGCAGGTCTGGCCAACCGCTTGCCCTTGGCAGGGTATGGAAGTGAAATTTGTAGCCTTGTGACATAAGTCTAGGACCCATTTGTCCTGTGTTATAATGTGCCAATTTTGTGAAAAACGTGCTAGTTTCCCCCCTAAAGGTGCTGCCAGAAGATAAGTGCTTGGTGCAGGCAGGGGGAAGTCATTGGGGCTGTTTCCTGTATGGCTGTGATTTGTCTTCTCCACTTTTGGAGGTAGAAGCACCCCATTGTTTAGACCTGTACGAACCTTGGGGCTGGGATCTGCCTCTTGGGCATCTGTATCTGCCCCTTTGAGGTATGGCTGACACTGCGAAAGGACCAATTCTTTGTAGGCCAGTGTCTGCTAAATCTTGATGCTTTTATACCCCAGCCGCTCTGACGTCGGGGAGGAGGCGACATCAGCCGACGCCGGACCCAGACTTTGGAATCCGGCCGACCGAGGGCTGCCTGAGGCAGGACAACCCATATGTAAGGACTGCAGTTGCATTCTTGAAGGACATCCGGCGACTGGCTTAGAAGAAGCCTCATCTGTTTTGGACCTCGGATACCTGTCTTTCTTTTTCTTTGCGTTTCTTGTGATTTCTTGTAGTCGGAAGGCTATCTGATGACATTGTATAATTAAATCTTCTGCCAAAATAGAACCACAGAGGTACCTAAACAAGAGGATTAATGGCCTCAAACAGTTGCCCTATGCAGCACAACTGAAAAAGCTAAGACTGTTCTCTGTTGCAAACTCTTATCTCAGAGGCAATCTCTGTCTAACGTACAGAGCCATGTCCAACCCAGAATTGTTGAACATGCTCCATCTTAGCAAAACCAAATCTACTCGAGCTACACGCTCTATGGATATAAATCTCAACACAACAATGAATAGAACATGCTGGAGGGATAGATTCCCTTCGCAGAGACTTCCCTTACTATAGAACAAGGTCCCGATCTACATAAGACAGAGCCCCTCACTATCACTCTTCAAGAGGAACCTTGATGAGTGGATGGGTAACAGAAAGTTCACATGGGGGCACTACTAGATAGGGGCCATGGGTACTAGCTGCTAGTACAAGGGTCTAGGGAACTACTAAAGGGGTGGTGAATACCGCACAACATGGCTGGGCTAATATATGCCTTCGGGCAGATAGCTCAGTACCAACCTATGAATACAGTAAGAATGAAAGTCCTTATGAGGTATTTGCTTCACACAAGAAATACAATTATTAACTTTTTCTGACATCAGTCTGGAGCAAGAAAAAAAGTTTCCCCAACAGGGTATTTAGCTTTTAATGAAGACTTTGGATCTGAAACTTGAACACGAAAATCTCAGGAGTCGACCGACCGGCACTTGTGAACTGCTTATGCTTCTGGCGCCACGCAGCAAGAAAGACTGAAGAAAATGGTGTTGGCTGCATCTTTTATACCCCTGGCGCACTGACGTCAGGGAAGAGGCGACAACAACAGATGCCGGACCTAGACTTTGGAATTCAGGCTGACTGAGGGTAGCCTGTCAGCAGGATAACCCAAGTGGTAATGACTGCAACAGTGAAACACGAAGAACATCTAATAGGAATTCCATTACTCAATACATAGCCCATAACTCGTAATCCTCCAGACCTCAATGATGCTGAAATCCTATGTATCCATCTCAAAATTAATCCCCAAAAATATATAATTACATCAATCTACATCCCAGCTGGCAACAACCTTTACATAACCGAAGCCTTTCTTCACTGGTCTTCCTCCACTTTTAATGAGGAAACCATAATTTTGGGGGACTTCAAAATGGACTGGCTCACCTGTGCCTCTGACAACCTCTCTAACTTTATAAATCTACACAGATACACGCAAACTATACAATCCCCAACCAGAACAGACAAATGCAACAAAAGGCAGTCAACACTTGACTGGACCTTAACCAAAAAACATCACTAGCCTAGCGATCAGTTTGCCTCCCTGACACTCTCAGCAACCATCATCCTACCTGTCTTGTTAGGCAACATCTATAACCCCCCAAGAAATACTACATATAATCAAATTTGCAACAAAATACATTTTTCACCTGATATTTTCATACCACTCTTCCAGCACCGTGACTGGTCTCCCCTAAAGCATCTCCAACTTGACTCTACCATAAAATACTTTAATACCAAATTATTAAACACATTAAATAGCCTAGCACCTTCCAGAAATGATGAGTAAAATCTACCTATGCATCACGGTTATCCAAAGATACCAAAACACTGCTCAAGCTGAGAGAAATAGCCTAGACACATTATCAGGCAAAGAAGAGTTGGGCAACCCTAGAACTACTGCCACCTAAGAAATTATTAAAAAAAAAAAAAATCAAGCATGATAAAGTACACTATACTGAGACCCAACAAAAACACCAAAACAACCCACATTTGGGGTCTATAAAACAACTTCTTCAAGCAGGCTAATCATCAGCCCCAACCCCCACAAATACTACTGACAGAATAGCTACCCAGTTTAATATATACTTCAACACTATACTCTCTAATTAAAAATAACAATACTCCCCTGCCCATTCCCACAAAAGCTGAAACAACTTCCAATTTGTTCTAAAATCCGTTCAAACCAGCACAATAAAAAAAATTCTCAACAAAGTGAAACCCACATACATAGCAGCAGACCACTGCACAACTGAATACCTTAAACTAGTAGCCAATGCTACTTCTTACCCCATCTCTCTTCTGAGCAACCGGTCCATCTCCGAACAATATATTCCCAAGCTCTGGAAAATCTTATACGTCACCCCCTTCCACAAAGGTGCATCTCAACAGACCTCTCAAACTACTGTCCAATAGCCATATTCATTCTCAGAAATGCATACATACTGAACTCATGAAATTACCTTTTAAGCAAGAACCTACTTAGCAACTCCAAACATGGCTTCAGACACTGACACATTACCACAACGCCCTTATAAGCTTCACCAATACAGTCAACCAACTCAAAAATAATGGACAGCTAGCATCCTCCATCTTCCTAGTATGTCCAAGGCATTCGATACAGTTTCCCACCACCCGCCTCATTAAACCTCAACTAAACCACCCTCACTTGGTTTCAATTACCTATCAGACAGACAACAAGCAGTCAGATGGTAAGGTGACCTATCCACCCTGTTGCCTGTACTCATCCCACAAGGTTCAATTCTAGGGCTCTCCTACTTACCATCTTCACCAACCAACTCAACTCTGCCACGAACCTAGCCACCATCACTCAATACACAGATGACTCCACACATCTGTGCTGCACCCTCCCTTCCACAGCTTCAAAATGTTATGCAAACATCCTTTTCAGCCATAGAAACCTGGCTCTCCTACTATCACAACTCATTCTAAACCCCAATAAAACTAAGTTAATGCTCTTCTCAAATAACAAAATCTTACAGCCTCCTTTCTCATCCACTCTGCAAATGACACCAAAACTGAATCTGTCTGCCACACTAAACTTCTTGGATTTACCAGTGACAACAGTTTGAGAGTTGATAAACACCTAGCCCTAGTCATAAAAAAGACACATATAAAGCCTGTCTGTCTCTACGGAATCAAATCATATCTCACTAACTCTACCAAGCAAGCTATAGTCATGACCCACCTACTCTCTACCCTACTGTACATGCCTCGCCCATCTTCACAAACCTTAAGAAAACTGACCTAGCAAAACTCAGTCTGCTATAACAGAGTCACCAGATTTGCTACAAGCTCACCACCAGATCCCATCACCGTGCAGCTCTTCACCAACTAAACTGGCTAAAACTATGCAACCTCCTATCCCTCTATATCATCTCACAACCACCCGTTCCATAATATACCAGCCAGACAAGTGCTCAGCTCTTCAAAATCTAGTACAGCTCTATTCCAATAATAGATCCCTAAGGTCTTCAGATAAATTCCTATTCAAATCACAAAATTCAACACTACTTTGGGTCATAATCTATATTTTAATCATACATCCAGGGACTGGAATACCCTCCCTCAACATATTCGAAATACCACCATCCCATCCAATTTTAAACAACTTCTCAGGACACACATTAACAACTAGCTCTGTTCTTGCACAGCCCCAGGCTGATCCACCATATTCCCTTTTTCCTGCTTTTCTTCTTTTCCCTCCTCCCCTAACTCTCACACCCTAGTATAAACATCCCTCTCCCCCAAACTCTATCTCAGTCTACATCTGTTTACCATATCTTCACCTTATTTCTTTTATTACCCTCACACCCCTATGCCAACACCCTTCTCACCTTAATTCCGTCTCACATCTCATCTCTCTACTATCTTTCAATAATCTCATTATTGTATAAATAGTATTCTCCCTTACTCTCAATCTCCTACTCACCCCCCCCACCCCCACCCCCAAGTTATCTTTTTCGACTTTTCTGGCACTATAACTTGTACTCATTATCTATTTACAGAAATGCTTATTAGTAGCTGATGTATCTTTTTGCCTTCATTGCATTCTGTCAATCTATACACGTACTGCTTTACCTTGTACTCTGTTATTCTACTGAGGTTACATTTTAACTATAATTAAGGCTTACTATGTAACCAATGTGTAATTAAAATTGTAATAGAATGTGTGCTTGTTATACTGTACTTTGGAGCTTTTCTTCCTGGGCCACAGCTGAAAAAGGGTTAGTAGCCCAGTGAGACCCCCCCCCCACCCCGTAAACAAATGCAAAATAAATAATAATAAATAAAATAATTACATTACTTCTCAGTGGCTGATTTGAAGACAGCCTAAGCACCAGCGCAAAGCATTAAATATGGCTTGTACAATAATAGAATATTTCCTTGTTGTGTCAAATGGTGGTCATAATCACTCAAAAATGCTTTCTACCCCCTGCCATCTTGCTAAAATAAATCTCTACCATAACAGAGTATAACCCGTTTGAGTTAAACCCCCCCCCCCCAAAATTTAATTCAGCCACCATGACATATAGCTTCAAGTCAGGGAGACCCACGTCACCTTCTCAGTGAGAAATAGTCAGAACCCACTATGCAACCGTGAGGGGGAACCTACGTCCATAAAATGTTAAAAATTACATTACAAATCCAGGCCAATGTCTTGATAGAGTGACCCTGTATCTGATATAAAACCAAGAGAAGAATAAACTAGACCACTGCTTGAATTTTGCGAGAGAGATCAGTGCATATCAACTTCCCCGGATATCGGAGAGCAAATTCTATCTAGCAAAATATTAAGGTTACCCTGAAATAATCAGGGCTACTGAGTGTGAAAATATCCGCCTCTAATATTTTATACAAACACAATCTATCATTAACCATAAACTCTGCCTAACAGCCAAAGAAGTGGAACAATTTGCACATATGGCTTGAGATTTCTGGACATGTCTGGCAGTTATTGCACAGGTTAAGGCTGTGAGTTGGAGTTCTAATGATACAGGTTTGATAACCTCAGCCTTTGTTTGCTTATTGTGTGACCTTGACCAAGTCACTTAACCAGATATTGCTCCCAGGTCACCCCTGAAAAGGGAATCTCTCTCCAGTATCCTTACCTGACCAGTAACATTACTATTACTGATCCTGTATCCAAGCCAATAGCCCAGATTCCTTCAGCATAGGGTTAGTCCTAAACACAGCCAAGCTCAGGGTCAAAAGGTCATTGGCATAGAGAGAACTTATACCCCTATACCATGTAAGCCCATATTAGTGAATCCTGAAGCCTACACACCAGAGATTCCAGGAATGAAATGAAAAGTATGGAGGATACCTGGCAACCCTGCTTAGTTCTCTGATTGATAAAAAAGGGCAAGGAAAGCAAGCCACCTAACTTTATGGCAGCAGTGGCACCCACATACAGGTTCTAAAGCACTCCAACTAGAGCCTCCATGAGATCCATTTTTTTTGTGTAGCCACAAAAAAGAAGGGAAAATGGACTTTGTCAGAGTTCATCTCAACATAGAGAATGAACACTGCCACAGGTGTGATTTGTTCCTGCATCAATAAACAAGTCTTCAGCAGGCTATCATGAGATGTGCACCCTGGGAGGAAGTCACTTTGGTAAAGGCGGACACATGGGGTAGGTTTCCTAATAAGGCAAGCTGCCAGGATAGCCATAAAGATTTTACAGTTGTGCTTCATGACTGAAATGGGTCTATAGGTGGTTAGGGGACAAGGGATCCTTATCAGACGTTAACAACAAAGATAGGACCACTTGACACCATGATGCTGGTGGTCTCATCCCCTCCACTACACTATTTAATTTGATTTTACCTTTATGTGAATAGAATCTGAAGAAGGGCGAAAGCCTGAAAGCGCTAATTCTACTGTTTTTTTTTTAATACATTTTGTGTGCTGTTTTCCTTGGTGGTCAATTGAGATGTTATTACATATTACTTGCTGTTTTGTTACTTCAGATCTTTGGTGTTCCTGAGTTTGTTTGTTTTCCACTATTAAAGAGTGCAAGTGGTTACGAGAGGAATACCTCCCTTCACCATGCAAAGACCTCCAAATAAAAGACCATCAGGTCTGGGGCCCTTGTATTTAATGCCTCTTTCAAGAATTTCAGTCCAATAGCACTGATCTGCTGAGTAATGCCCATGGTATCTGGGGGCTCTATCAGGGGAAAGGAGACACACCTCAGATACTCATGGATCTGATCCTCCTTTCTGTACAAACATGGGTGACCAGGATCTGAGTGGAGGAGACATGAATGCCTCTAGTTAGCAGGTCCTGAATTTTACAGAGTTGTCCTGTTACAACCTGTTCTCACAGGTAATTAGCTAAAAATTTCTGGCCTCTAGGGGATTCATTGAATATATATATATATATATATATATATATATATATATATATATATATAATTTTTTTTGACCTGTTCTAATTTATGGACCAAAAGAGATGTAATCCGCTGGAACAATGAAGCCACTTTGTCTGTTTGCTGGTCCTGACTGTAGCTGTTCTACATTCATTTGTATCAATAAATACAGGTTAACGTTGTTCATCCAATGCTTAAGACATTCACAGATGATGCCAAGCCATCAAACAAAACTCTCACCAGATCAGTACCTATCTGTAACAGAACAATATATACAAAACAACCTTACACAACTATTAATTTATAAAAATGGTGATTCAGACTTTCTGGAAGAGAAATGGAGTCAAGGTGGAAGGGTGTAACAAAGTTTCTTGAATAGTCATTCAGACTCGGGATAGCTCTTGGTTTTGGGAAATACAAGACTTTTTAGGAACTTCCTTGCCACCTGTAATGTCTGTTTACCTGTATCCTTGTTGCAACTGTTTATTCTTTTTTTTTTTTTGCCAAAATTGGATAAGGAGAAAGAAAATCCCTTGGAAAATTTGGAAAAAGAGGGTTGAAAAATCTAGAGATTCTCTGGATCAGCCTCCCCCTTTCATGACACTTTTTGATCACCTCTGCAGCAGAGCGGCTGAACACTAAACCTCTATCCATGGGAGAATTTAAAATTTCATTTTTACATCATCTGGGAGGTTCTGAGAATGCAGCCAAGCAAACCCCTTTAAAACAGTACTAGTGGCCATAGCCATGGAAGTATCAACAAAGTGACCTATACACTGTAAACAATGAGTAGTGGCCTGTGCAAAAGAAAAATCTACGCTATTTAAAGCAGAGTTTTTTTCTTCACAAAGAAACTGCAGGTGAAATATTCCTCAAGCTTTCACAATATGTCAGAATATACTTTAAAGTATCAGCCTGACAATTTAAAATTCTGAAAATAACATTGCAGAAATATATACTTTTTCCCCATACCTACCTATAATTTTCTTATCCTTGTTAGAAAGACTAGAACTGGAATTAACTGTTTAACAGCAGTGGAGTCAACTAAAGCTATAACTGCTGGGTCACGTTTGGGAATAATGTATACAAATTTTAAAAGACTGCGGAACTTCATACATACTACCTGCCTTTTTAGAGATAACTGGCTATCAGGAAAATTGCAGGGAGTAAGACACATACCCTCTAAAGCAGATGTAACAGGAGGAATGAGTATAGGTTCTGGAACATACTGCTGTAACAACTCAGTATTTTCCAAGAGACTGCAAAAAACCTTAGTATTTTCCCACTGACAACACTTAAGACATTCTAGCAACAGTCTCATAGAAAGAGAAACCCCACAGGGGAGAACCAAAAACTGAGCTGCTTTCAGAGTCTAAATAAGAAGTCCAAGACAAAACCCTGCATCTGTCCCTGAATCTTCTGCATCTTCCTGTTCAGATTCAGAATCTTGAACCTCTTCAGGGAAAGAGGTATCTATCTTTCTTTCACCAGAAACTGCTCTACAAAAAGGATCAACAGCTTGAATTAAACCGTGAGCTAGTCTTAGTAAACTACTCCTATCCAAAGAAATTTGAGGAGGAGTCTATGTATGCTTGGTTTTGTGTTTCTTTTTTGTCAGGAAAAAATGGGGCCAACCGTGTTACTATTGACAGCTACTTCCTAAGGGATGAGCAAAGCATTCTGACACAACAGAAATATCTTCCCTGTTCCCTCTCCCAGGACTGACAAGTGGCTATCCCTTGCCCACTGAGAGGACTCCAACAGCCTCAGAGGACATGGCTAATCCCTGGTCCATTGTGATTATAGGTGCTACACCAGACAGATCTGGGGTAAAAGATGAGTGGTCTGAGGTACAACAAATGGACACAGCAGAGTTGCCCACAATGCAGCTGAGGCAACCTGCTAGTCTGGTGAAGCGGCAAAGGCTGTTTGCTTAACTTTTTCTTTTTGTGGCTGGAAGATGGACCAACCATGAGACTTGAGTGTTCCATGGTCAAGCCAAAAATGGTGCTTCTTTCCCGGGGAAGACAAGCAACAAATGCCAGTACAACTACAAGTCCACAAAGGTTGCTTGTCTGACACCAAGAAGCACTTTCAAAACACTGACAGCCCCACAATAGAAAAATAAACACCTTCTCCACAGAAATCCAGTTAGCTTACAGTGCTTTTAAACTGACAGAAAAAAAGAGTGCTCTGTTTAAAAGCAAGTTACAGTCTCAAGATAGTCGGTTAAAATACAACACACTCCCAACATTACAATAGGTTTTCTGAAGAGGAAACTTATAAAACGTAAGTAAATTTAAGACAATTGAAGTTTTCTGCCCCCAAAGGGAACTTATCTGCCAAGTAAAGGAAAGCACATGCCAACTGTCAACCCTCGTAAGCATCAGAGTGTACTCTTTGGTGGCATGGCAAGAACGCTCTGAAGGGCTTTGCTCCCCAGTGTGTCTCTTAGTCAGCTCAGTTCAAGCTGCTTGACAGTTTGGGCACAAAGGAGGTGCCATGAAGCTTTGGAAGATGACTGATTGTTATATGTTGAAGAACATGGATACATGTTTGAATTATTACCGCTGCAGTAGCCTAAGCTGTATGGGTTACATCCTACATAGGATATGATAGCCGGCCAGCTTCCAAAGCTTCTGAGGACCTTCCACACATCAAGATTTTATCATCCAGGGAGTTAGTTGCAGTTGCTTGGAGTCAGGATGCATCAACCCCCTCCCATCCTGTATGAGTAGGTCCAGTATGTGGGGACGTTTATGGAAACTTCCTTTGGCCATTTCCAAGAGAAGGGATAACTAATGGTGCATTGGCTAAAAGGAAATCATCACAATGATCTTTGGACAGTCCTTCTGAATCTTCAAAATGACCCTGGATATCAGTGGAACAGCGTGAGTGGAGGCAAACAAATATTTTTGAGGTGTTCCTCACCGATGAATCAATTCCTGTAAGACCTCTTGATTCAACTTCCATCTGTCCTGATCCTGCTCAGTTTGTCTGCCACACAGTTTTGCTTCAACAATTTGTAAGATGTCTGTGCAGAACGTAAGAACTGGTTTACTCCTGCTTGTGTACATCACTGTGGTGTTTGGTGGCAAGAAAGCTCTGAAGGGCTTTTCACCCAAACCACTCATTTTCTTCAGCTCAGCTTAGTGGTTTGAGTACATGACAGGTGCCCTTCAAGCTGTCTGTTATAGCAGGATATAATTTGTATAGCTATGGCTACTGCATTAGTGATCATAACAAGCATCTTTGTTTATTCCTGAAAATGCAGCACATCCAGAAAGTCTCGGCAGGGTATAATGTGTCACAATTTTCTGCATATTGCAGGGAAGGAGTTACTGAGTATGCACACTACACTTGAGTCCCATAATGAGAAAACCGACGTGATGAGAAAGAGGTTTCAGAATCACTTATCTCCCAAGCTATTTCTACCACACCCTAAATTCTAGCTTTGCTCTCAAAATGTCTGTACCTCCTTGCAATGCTTCCTTAGATAAACCCTATGCTACGTTTTCCCCAAGTATAAATCCATTTTTTCCTGCAAGAATTTACAGCTACCAGAAATGTATACAATTATACATATTGATATAAATACTTCACTGTATAACAGTGTCTTGCAATTACGTTCGTTTTTTTCTGTAAAATGTAACTGCTGTTTTTCTGAGAATTGTCTATATTTACTTGTTAAAAATATACTGTGATGCAGCTTTTCTTCCTAAGCCTCAAATGAAAATGGCCTTTTGCCAGTCAACAAAGACAAATACATAAAATAAACCTTGTTCAAGTGTGCTCAGGGTTTAGTAGAAAGTATACATGTATATATAATATATATATATATATGGATTCACTTCATAACATTGAAATATCAAAATACTGAAACTCAAAATACTGAAAGCTCAAAATACTGAATACTCAAAATACTGAAACTCAAAATACTGAAAACACATATTATGCGTAAACTCAGCTTAAACAACATAAATCATAACAATTTCAACCAAATATATGCAGGGGTCAAGCCCCCCTGCACCCACCACACCCCCTGCTAATTAAATATATCAACTCCAAGATTGCACATAGTGTAGTTAAGTGAAAGTTAATTTGGTAGAAATTGTTATGATTTATGTTGTTTAAGCTGAGTTTACGCATAATATGTGTTTTCAGTATTTTGAGTATTCAGTATTTTGAGCTTTCAGTATTTTGGTCTTCAGTATTATGAAGTTTTGTGATTTTCAGTATTTTTAAGTTTCAGTGTTATGAAGTGAATCCATATATATATATATATATATATATATATATATATGTATACATATATATATTACTGAATTAAAGAACCAAACCAAAGACCAGTTTTGTTAAGTTACACGATTCATTAGTGTAAGACAGATCTGCACTATTATTTGCAAAATAGATGACAGTCACACTGAGTAAACTTCATTCACCTCACTTTATACAACTTAGCAAATAATTACTTGTGTAAAGCTGCAAGTAAAAATGCACACCACAAAACAGTGAAAAAGAGCATTACGCTACAAGAACCATGGCAGACATAAAAATCTGGTAAAACATACTGCTGGTAAGTCGCTGCATTAAGTTGTTGTCATGAATTTAACAGAAGGGAAAAGTCCCACAGTGAAACAAGTATGTACAAGCTGTGTAAAAATAATTTTTTGTTAAAGTGCACAAAAATGAAAGACATTAATCTGCAAACTTTAGTAATCCAAGTTGTGAAAACAGGCCAAGGCAATTTGCTTATTTGTGGATTAAGTGTTCAGACAGTAAACAATATGCAATAATATGACAAAGGTTCATAGGTAGTTTATATGCATGCGGTCAAGGAAAATACTGAAGCAGCTAGTCCAGCTTCTCAATTTACCCAGTATCCTCCCTGTTTAAGTGACTTACTTACAGTTACATAATAGGCAAACATGCTGAATGACTCAAACCTTGGACTACAGGAAATAAGTCAGTAATAGCTCACATTATTGGACTTCCAAGATGGCTGCACAGTGACTAACAGCTTAATTCTAGCTCTCCCAGTGTGAAAACAGTAACTCAGCAGAGAAAGCCAGTGGACTGGTATTCCTGGGAAAATTTCAGTAACTGGCTACTAAGTGCACTGCCTGGATGTCAGGCAGAAAGAAATACAGAGGACCTGAAAGGAAATAAACTACAAAAGGTGAGGAAAAAACACTCACTGGGAAGAATACTGCAGTTGTTCAGAAAAAAGCAGTGCAAGCTCCATTCACGACTTCCAGTAACCTACAGGAAAGTGCAAGACAAACGCACACAGCAGCACCTGATTAAAATAACTGAAACACCAATGGAGTTTATCAACTAAAATAAAACAGAGTGGAAAAAATGAAAGAAGCTTTAAACAGATATTCAGATGAGATCATAAACTCCAAAAATAAGGGGTCAAAATAAAGAAAAGATTGTCTGAATAGGAGACTGCTCAGGAAGAGATGTTTCAAAACATAATAGAATTAGAGGACAGAGCACATAGGGAAAATCTGAGATTTTCTGCTATACCAGAGAAGCTGAAAAAAAACAGACTGCATTAATTTTATGAAAGCACAAATAAGCAAATATACTGGTTTTCCACAGCAGCTGTTAACTGAAAGGGCACATTCTGTGTATGCTCCAACCCTGGCTATAAGAAAGCAACCTAGACCTTTAATAGAAAGGACACAATCCTACCAGCAGGAGAAGCTGAGTCTGCCAAAACGGTGGCAGAAGGCAAATTACTAAATGTGGGAGACAGCAGTATTTTTGTGGAGAATGATAACTTACTGTACACCAAGCAAAAAATGAGTAAGTTTATTCCACTATTCAGGGAATGTCGAGAAGCAGGCATGAGATTCAAACTTACTGTATCCAGCTCTCTTCAAAATATTCTTTCCTGGAGGGAAATCATCAGTTTTTGATGCAGTACATTCTAAGGAGGAAATACAACATTTTATCCAACAGAAAGTGAGATGTGAAACAGGAGATTCTGTGTCTTGTTTTTCTGCTAATAAAGACCACAGAGAGACTGTGCCAATGAAAGAAACCTTTTTCCAATGTTTCAATGGAAAATGCTTGAGAGAAAGAAAAAAGCATAAGAGTTGACTAGATGAATAGACAGTACACTGGAAATGAAGCAGAGAGGATTTGGGAGATGGAAATGAACAGAAATAAAGCCAGTAATTTGGAAATTGACAGCTGTGGGATTACTAAGCAAGAAGTAATCTTGTGAAACATTACAGAACAAAAATACTGGACTTTTCTGGACTTTGTAGGGGACTCTAAAGCATATGCCCTATTGCATATCATTAATGTTCAGAATATACTTGAGACAGAAGAGGAGAGAGAGAAAGTTAACCAAGTGAAAACACATTTTTTAATAGTAATATTTTTAGTGCATGATTTTCTTTCCATGTTATAAAGTAGAGCTTTCTCAGTTATTTTTAAGTGTAATGGGGATACTAATGTAAACAGGTGCTCCTGTTTTTTTTTTCTTTCTCCTTGCCCAGTTTTGAGAAATGTAGACACTGCAATGTAAAAAAAAAATCTGGTCAAAAGGGCATGACAAAAGAAAAATGGATGTACTTTTTTCATTCTTGCACAGGAGAATGACTGAACAGGTTTTAAGAGAAGGTAAGTAAATGAAAAAGAACATTGATTATTATAAACCTTTTTTTAGCAAATAAATATATGCTTACTAGCAACCCTCTATCTGGTCCTCATGTCTCCATGCAGACAATCTGATAAAGAGAAATAGCTAGGAGATGATGTTTTCTGAAACTATTTCAAATGTTTTCCCAGCTGGGAAAGCTACAACGATAAGACAAAACCAGACAGCACTTAGTAAAAGCATACAAGCTATACCATGTGTCTTAGCATGGATACATTTTCTGGTTAACTTGAATCTATGAGTGTGGCTGTCAGTTTGAGGCACTTGTTCCTATTAGGAATATAAAATTCAATATCGGAAGATGTATATATAGTTTTGTCTGTTAGCGTTAAGTTAATAGGTTTTAGGAGGGCATTTGGGGTGTGTTTGCTTTTTTTTGAAGGCTTTTAATAAAACAAAAACATTTTTAAGATGTGATATAGGCTCAAATGAATATGACAAGAAACAACTGCATAAATAAGAACACCCTGCCAAATAGTGTATGTATGTAACATAAAAGCTGGATCTATAAATTTAAAAGAAACTGTTACACACAAAAAAGTGGAATAACTAACACAATGATGCTTTCTGTAATGTCTTTAAATCTCAGTGGTCTCAAATACCAAAGAGTAGTGAACTATATTAAAAATTTACAGGAGACACACTGGGAAATAACTGAACATGTGAATTTGATAAAGAAAGGTTTTCAGGATGGTTATTCTGTGGAATACCTGGGACAGAGGAAAAATAATATTAATTGCAAGAGGAGCTCCAATAGTGATACAACAGGATAAAAAAGTTAATAATGGTAGATGTGTAGTACTAAGGGGCTACTTGCAAGGGAGGAGGATTACAATGGCATGTATTTATATTCTACCTAATACTAGTATAATGGAGCTTAAGAAAATTCTGGAAAAAAGAATAAGCTTTCAGCAAGGAATATTAATTGTAGGTGGGGGACTGGAACTTGGTTTGCAACAGTGAGGATGTGTCTGGGGGGCCCAGAAGGGAAATATAACAAAGGAGTGCAGATTTTTGAAGATATTTATCAAAATATTTGGTATGCAAGATGTGAATTCAGTACTAAGAGTTCAGAGTGAATTTACATATCCCCCAAGATACAAAAATTGGGCAAGGGTAGACAGAATTTACTTTTCTCAGGAAAATGTGCATTTCATTGAAAGTCTTGACACATACCCAATAACGAATTCAGATCAATCACCAATAACTAAAATAAAAACACAGCATAATGAAATAAAAATGAGACACTAGCACTTTCCCATCTATCTGTCGCAAAGACAGGAATTTAAAGAATGGATAGTGGAAATTATTTAGGTGCTATTAGAGAAGATAGAAATATCTAAGGAAAATACAGCTAATGAGTGGGATAAAATTAAAGTGGAGTTCAAAAATATGGTGGAAATAAAAGAAAAGGAGATATGGTTAAAAAATAAAGATTAGTTGTGTAAGAACTTAACATAACGACAGATGTCCTTCTCTTCTCTGTTGCAGTATTGGTGACATAAAGGAGTTGCCTGTCAAGGCGATGACCTGACGTCGGCCAGTATACCAAAGTCTTTTACTACCTAAGGTGCACATCAGCAGATGTCGGCCACAAAATAGACATACGGATGCACCACCCTCAGAACTGAGGCCCCAGGTGGAAGACAGTTAAGGGAATGAAGATCAGTGCATCTAAGAAAGGCAAGAAGTGGGGGGAAGGAGGGAGGGTTGAAATACTGCAGAGAACAGAAGGACATCTATTGTTATGGTAAGCTCTTACACAACTAACATATATCCTTCTGTTCCAGTATTCCTGACAAAAGGGAGAGTAGAAAAGCTCAAGAGGAAAGGGCAGAGGAAGTGGCATAGGAATTTTCTATGAAGCCATGGAGAATGGCCGTGGTAAACCCTGCCCTGGATCTGGAGATGGAATCCAGTGTTACTACTATGTTACTAAAATTTATTAAATTGTTTTCTAGTCCTGAGGAGCTTTTCTCCCTGGGTCTCTGCTGAAAATGAGCCAAATGCTCAGCCAGACTAACCTGGTTAACAAATGTAAAATAAATAAAAATAAATAAATAGTGTTTGAAGGCGTGGATAGATGCCCAAGTAGCAGCTTCTAGGATTGAGTTGGTATCCAAACCCCTGACAAATGCCCCTGAAGAAGATACTGCTCTGGTAGAGTGAGCTTTGACTGAGCCAGGGAGAACCTTACCATGGTTGGCATAGCAAAAGGCATTAGATTTGGGATATCCAGTTAGAGATGGTCTGTTTAGACACAGGCAATCCCAGAGCCCTGGGATGGAAATACACAATTAATTGGTCTGTCTTCCTTAAGAGTTTAGTCTTATGTACATAGAACCTGAGCTGTCTGTGCACATCCAAGGTATGCAGGATCCTCTCACTACTGTTTTGGGGGAAGGGAAAGAAAGTTGGTTTGTGAATTGCCTGGATTAAGGACAATATGTTGACAACCTTTGGCAAGGAGGAGGGATTTGGTCCACAGGGACACCCTCCTTTGTGGAAAGACCATAAGGGCGGGAGTTATAAGGGCTTGTAACTCTGAGACCCGCCTGGCAGAGTTAATGGCCACCAGGAGGACTGTTTTCCAAGTGTAGTGTTTGAGTGAACTAGAGAAAGCAGGTTTGAAAGATGCTGGAGTCAATTTCACAAGCACAAAGTTGAGGTCACAGGGTGGAGCCATGGATCTCCTGGGGGGTCTGACATGAAGGAAACCTTTGAGGAATTGTTTAGCTTCAAATCTGGAAGCTAAGGGACATTTAGTGCTAAACAAGCAGAAACAGCTGACAAATGAGCTTTAACTGAAGAGTATACTAATTCTGTATTAAGTAATTCACACAGATATCACATAACCATAGGCGGGAGCACCATCAGTGGGTCCTGGTTCCTAGCCAGACACCAAACAGAGAAAGTACAGTTGTGTACACTTACCATAAATGTAGATGTTTGAGTGTATTTGCTGTTGCAGTCATCACATTTGAGTTATCTGCTTGCAGTAGCCCTCAGTCGGCCTGATTATCAAAGTCTTGGGTCCTGCGTTGGTTGCTGTCTCATCTTCCATGACGTCAGGTCGTCAGGGGTATAAAGCATGCAGCTGATGCCATTACATCAGTTTTTCTTGCCCCAGATGTCAGGTGCCCCCCTAATGGGAAGCAATTAAATATATATATACATACACACACACACACACACACACATATATATATATATTATACATATACATATACAAGGCTATACCTCCAACAAAAAAGCAAATACACCAAAAAGCTTTTAAGCATAGTGAAAAAGGAATAGAGGCATAGCCAAAAAAATTAGGGGGCTGGAGGGTGGGTAACCAGGACTGCAACAGTGAATACACTCGAACATCTAAATTTATGGTAAGTGTACACAACTGTACGACGTTCTTTGTATTATACTGCTGCAGTCATCACATTTGGGTAGATTCTCAAAGCTAAGGATGGGAGGAAGAATTTAAATAGCATTAGGACCAACAAGACTGCAGTAGAAACACCAGCCCTGGATTTAGAGAGAAAATTGGCAAATGGTAATGTTTGGTGAAAGTATGTACAGAACTCCAGGTAGCAGCCTCTAGGATGTCTCTGGTAAGGACACCTCTGAGAAAGGCTGTAGAAGTAGTTGCAGCCCTGGTAGAATGTGGTTTTATCCCCTGTGGGATAGGTTTTCCATGGCGCTTATAGCAGAAATAAATGCAGTGGCCTATCCATTTAGAAATGGTTTGAAAAGGCCTTCCCCTCTGCCCCTGCTGCAAATGCCACCAGCAGCTGCTCAGACTTCCTGAGAGGTTTAGTCCTGTCCAAGTAATATCTAAGTTGTCTGTGCACATCTAAGGAGTGCAGTATACGTTCCCCTTTGTTCTGTGGATTAGAAAAGAAGGTTGGCAAATTAATGAACTGATTAAGGGCCACAATGGGTACTACCTTGGGCATGAAGGAGGGATTGGTCCTGAGGGACACCCTGTCCGCATGAAAGATGATGAAAGGCTCCACTGCCATAAGGGCCTGTAATTCAGACACCCTTCTTGCTGAAATGATGGCTAAAAGGAAGGCTGTTTTCCAAGAAAGGAATTTCAACTCTGCACTTGCAGCTGGCTCAAAAGGAGGCAGAGTGAGGTTTTCCAATACAAAGTTAAGGTCCCAGGCTGGAGTTGAGGCTCTCCTAGGTGGTCTTAAGTTCTTGGCCCCTCTGAGGAACTGCTTGAGCAGTGGATGAGAGAAGAGGGGTGGTACTGTGTTGTAATGAGCTGAAGTGGCTGAGGCATGAATTTTGATGGAGGAAAAGGAAAGACCCATGTGAAGCATCTCAGTTAAGTATTGAAGAATCTGAGGTAAATTGGGTGCTGCTGTGCCCATCCCCTGAGCTTGGTTCCAGGAACAGAATCTTTTCCTTTTTTCAGCATACAATTTTCTAGTACTAGGCCTCCTTGCCTCTAGAATGACATCCAACACTTGTTTACTGAGGGCTGGTAATGGAGAGCTCAGGTAATTAGCCAGGCTGCCAGGTTGAGGGTTTGAAGATGAGGGTGCAGAATCTGGCCCTCCTGCTGGGACAGCAGGGTAGGGATCTGGGGAAGGTGCCATGGATCCAGAAGTGACACACAGTACAAGAAGGGGTACACCAGTGTTGGCATGGCCAGTCTGGTGCAATCAGTATCATCCTTGGTTTGTCCTGTTTGATCTTTAGTATTACATTGGTGAGAAGAAGCAGAGGAGGAAAGGCATACACTGATAGATTTTTCCAGGTGAAGGACAGGGCATCCACTTTCCAAGCTTGTTTGTGGGGAGTCCTTGTGCAGAATTTGTCCAATTGGTAGTTCTGGGGGGAGGCAAACAGATCTATATGTGGGCTCCCCCATTTGTTTATCAACATGTTGAATGTCTTTGGTTCCAGTTTCCACTCATGTGGGTCCATGAGATTTCTGCTTAGATCGTCTGCCAGTGTGTTTAGGTTTCCGGGCAGGAATTGAGCCTGTAGGTGCACTTGGTAGTTCGAAGCTGTGTTCCACACAGCCATGGCTAGTCTGCAGAAAGGGTATGAGTGGGTTCCCTCCTGGTTGTTTATGTACCACATTAACAGTGGTGTTGTCTGTCTTTACCATTAATTGTCCTGGAAGAATGTGGTCCTTGAAGGCTGTCAGGGCATTCTGTACAGCTAACATTTCTTTTTGACTGATATGCAGGTGCATTTGTCTTTGGTTCCATTTGCCCTGAATGCACTTCCCTGCCAAGTGAGCCCCCCCATGGATAGTCTGATGCGTCTGTTGTTAGGGTTTGGGCAGCAGGGGGTAGAGTTAATGTCAGCCCCATGTTTTGGTGGCAGGCCTCTGCCCACCAAAGGAATTCTAGCTGAAGGCAAGGTATGATAGGAATCATTGCTTCTAGATCCTGAGAATGTTGACACCATAGGCATTTTAGATACCACTGTAGTTTCCTCGTATGCAGTCTTGCATATGGAATTAGTAGAATGCAGGAGGCCATGAACCCCAAGGATTATAGTATTTACCTTGCAGATAGCAGGTTCTTTGTGGCCCCTAGTTTGAAGTAAGTTGTCAAATGAATTTGTTTCTCTGGCGTGAGGAAAGCCATCTGGGAAGTTGTGTTCAAGCTTGCTCCCAGGAATACAATTTGTTGACAGGGTACCAGATGTGACTTCTTTTCATTTATGGTGTACCCCAGATAAGTTAGCACCTTTTGTACAAATGCCAGATGATTCAAAAGTATGTCCTGGCTTTCTGCCTGAATTCGACAATCATCCAAGGTATGGGTATATTTGAATTTTTCTATGCCTGCAAAATGCAATGACAGGCGCTAGGCACTTTGTGAATACCCTGGGCGCAGTAGATAAGCCAAAGGGCAGTGCATAGAACTAATAGTGCATGTAGCCTGCTTTGAAGTGTAGGTATCTTCTGCAAGACTCCCTGATTGGGATGTGCAGGTAGGCTTCCTTTAACTCCAGTGTTGCCAACCAGGCATCTTTGCCTAGCATAGGAAGTTGCTGGAGAAGAGTTAGCATCTTGAATTTTGGAATCGCCAAAAAAGTGTTTAAGGTAGAAAGGTCCAGGATAGGACGCCATGAATTGTCTTTTCTGGGTACCAGGAAAAGTCTTGAATAAAAACCTTATCCCTTTTCCTCTTCTGGTGCAGTTTGAATAGCCTTTATAGTTAAGCGAGAGAGTACTTGCTTTTGAGCCTCTGCCCATTGATTTGGGGGTAGATCCGGCCAACCGTTTGGGGTTGGTAACATGTGGAAGTGAAATCTGTATCCTTGGGAAATTATATTTAAAACCCATTTGTCCTGGGTAATGAGTTCCCAGTTTTTGGCCTGCAGAGCAATCTTTCCCCCTAAATGAGCAGTCCGTTAAGAAGTGCTTGGAAGGTTTTAAGTCAAGTCATTGAGACAGCTTTCCATGGGGGGAGTCTTACTACTCCCTGATTTGGAAGCGGAAACAACCCCACTGCTTAGTCTTGTGCGTACCCTAGGACTGAAACCCGGGGTTTCTGCTGGTTCTGGGTTGAGGAGGCTTGGAAGAGGCAGGAAAGGACAAATTCTTAGAGGGCTAATGCCTACTAAATCTTGGAGGCTGAACTTGTAAGAAATATTTTAACAGTTTGCATAGATTTAACATTTTCCTCCATCTTTTTAAGAACTACTTCTGCTTTATTGCCAAACAGGCAGTCCTGATTTAAGGGAGCATCCAACAATTTAACTTTAACATGATCTGGCAAAGATTGTTCCTTAAGCCAAGCATGCCTTCTGAGTACAGACTCCGTGATAGCAGCCCTGCAAGAGGCTTCTAATAAATCAAACCCACATTGCAAAGTATGTTTTCCAACCTCTTCAGCAGAATGCATTAAATCCTGTAAATCTTTATTTTCAGCACAGTCAGGAATCAAGATCATTTTCTGTTTAAAGCAATCCAATAATATGTTGCGGTTACTTTAACATGTGAAACTGACAGTTTAAGGCCCTAATGGCCAAGGTTGCAGAAGTGTATACATTCTTACCCCATCTATCCAGCACCCTGGAGTCTCTATCAGAAGGGGTAGGATTTTTGGCAGTAGTAGCCTTAATGCCCTTGGGTACGTGTGAAATAGTCTCAGGATCCGCAGTAGGATTTTTAAAAAGGAACTTGTGAGAATCAGGAACCCTGTAATATCTATCAGGTTTTCTGGGAGCAGGAGGCAAAGAATCAGGCACCAAACTAGATTCCGAAAAGGCATCAACAACAATGTCTAGTACAGGAGGGATAGCTCAAGGTCTGTGTTGAGGCAGGAGTAAGAAGTCCCTAAGCCTCTTTTTTGAATCAGAGTAATCCTGGCTTTCCCAGTGGAAATGCTCCCTAAGAATAAGCAAGGTTGCACCAAAAGAGAAATCCTCTGGAGGGGATGCAGAGGGAATAGAGTCCTCTACATCAGAATCCTCATAGGCAGGTAAGGGTAAATCAAGATCATCAGAAGAAACAGACATTTCAGAATTCTGGTCAGAAGATTCATAAGCAAATTCAGTCCTAGGTCTCTTAGAAGGGGATGGTTGGCTTCCCCTGATTAAAGTTAAAAGGTCTTCAGCCATTCTTATCATTTGTTTTTTGGGCATAAAGGCCTGAGCATGTGGCCTGGGCATCAGTTTTCTAGGCATGGTTCGAGCTTTAGGCCTTAAAGAAGAAGGTGGCGTTGATTTAATATGCAAGTCCATAGGCCTGAATACACCCTCAAAAGCCGGTGCCTGCACTGTGGCTCAGGACCCATCCAAGGTGGAGACATCCGCAGGTTCCACAGTTGAAACATCTCGCGGCATACCGGACTCCGAATGGGTCTCAGTAAAGGCCTGCGAATCAGAAGTAGCGGGTATCAGGGGCTGAAAAAGCACCTCACTGAGTACCGGCGAACTGGTGACTGGCTTAGGAGAAGCGTCACCGGCAGCTTTGGACCTTGGTGGCCTGTCTCTGTCTTTATCTTTGCGTTTTTTTTGGAATGCTGGTAGTTGGATGGCTTACTGATGACATGTCTGGATAATTGAACCAAGAACCAAAATATTTAGAAGTGTAAATATACTGATGATGGATAGTTCGTTGGTTAAATAAGGCACAAAACCAACAGCGAGGTACGTCATTGGTCATGGCCTAGGCAAGAAATACAGTACGAATGAAAATCTTTATGAGGTATTTGCTTTCCACAAGAAATGCAATTATTAACTTTTACTGACATCGATAAAGAGAAAGAAAAAGTTTCCCCAACAGGGTACTTAGCTTTAGTTGAAGACTTCTGAAATTTTTGTTTTCAAGTTTCGGAACCGGAGTCGGCAGACCGGCATTTGCGAACTGCTTCTGCGTTGGGCACCGCACGGCAAGAAAGACTGATGTAATGGCGTCGGTTGCATGCTTTATACCCCTGATGACCTGACATCATGGAAGATGAGACAACTGACGCAGGACCCAAGACTTTGACAATCAGGCCGAATGAGGGCTACTGCAAGCAGATAACCCAAATGTGATGACTGCAAAGTACAGTTTTGTACCTACCATAAATGTAGATGTTCGAAGATCCACATTGCTGCAGTCCTTACACTTGGGTAGTCCGCTGTCCTCAGTCGGCCCGAATATCAAAGTATAAGGCTGACGTCGGTCAAGGCGCATTTGACTGACATCAGGACGTCAGGGTACAAATGCGCATGACCGACGTCATATTCTCAGTCTTTTCTTGCCCCAGATGTCAGAAGACCCTAAAAAGAAAGGTCAAAACCAAAAGACAGCAAACAACCAACCAACCACCCTTGCACTAATAATATGTACAATATATACAATATACACAATATTTACAACCCAACCCACACAACCGCCTCTAACTACAGAGGGAAGGAGGGAGGTAATTGGACTGCAGCAATGTGGATCTTGAACATCTACATTTATGGTAGGTACAAAACTGTACTATGTTCTTCATCTCACATTGCTGCAGTCCTTACACTTGGGTAGAATCCCAAAGCAGAGGTAAGGGAGGATGGCAAAACTATAAAGCAGCAGGAGCTGCCAAAATGCCCTGTAAAATAGCAGTGGCAAAACCAGCCCTAGATTTAGAGTAAAGTGGAAGGTGATAATGCTTAGAGAAAGTATGCACTGAACTCCAAGTAGCTGCCTCCAAAATATCTTTAGTTGCCACCCCCCTTAAAAAAGCTGTCGAAGTGGCAGTAGCCCTAGTGGAATGAGGCCTAGTCCCAGCTGGAATCTCCTTACCATGATGGGAATAACAGAAAGCAATGCAAAACCCAATCCACTTAGAAATAGTTTGTTTTGACACAGGCTTGCCCTGAGAACTCAAAGCAAAAGAAACAAATAATTGCTGAGACTGCCTGAACCCTTTAGTTCTGCTTAAATAATATCGCAACTGCCTGTGTACATCTAAAGTGTGCAAAATCTTTTCCCCTTTATTTTGGGGATTTGCATAAAAAGTAGGCAAATGAATAGTTTGGTTTAAAGCCACACTAGATACCACTTTAGGCATAAAGGAAGGATTAGTACGCAAAGATACCCTATCCTTATGGAAAATTAAGAAAGGCTCAACCGCCATAAGGGCCTGTAATTCAGAAACCCTTCTTGCAGAGGTAATGGCCAACAAAAAATCAGTCTTCCATGATAAATATTTCAACTCGGCAGTAGCTGCAGGCTCAAAAGGTTGTAGAGTGAGTTTCTCCAACACAAAATTGAGATCCCAAGCAGGAGTAGGAGCTCTACGTGGCGGTCTTATATTCTTTGCCCCTCTAAGAAATTGCTTGAACAAAGGATGAGAAAACAATGGTGGGTCACAGTCATAGTGAGCAGAAATTGCTGCAGCATGAACCTTAATAGAAGAGAAGGACAAACCTTTGTCCAGTAACTCAGTAAGATATTGAAGAGCCACACTTAAATTAGGCTCAGAAACATCAAATTCCTTTGCTGCACTCCAAAATAAAAATCTCTTCCATTTATCTGCGTACACTTTCCTTGTACTAGGCCTTCTGGCTTCCAAAATAACATTCAAAACTTGCTGTGGTAGTTGAGACCCTCCAGGGTTCAAAACAGAATATGCCAGGACGTTAGGTGAAGAGAGTGAAGTTTGACATTGAGTAAATGACTGTTCTCCTGAGACAGCAGGTGTGGAATCGAAGGCAAGGGCCATGGAGGCTCCCGTATCAGACTTCTCAGTAATGGGTACCAGTGCTGTCGAGGCCAATCTGGAGCTATTAAAATCATCTTTGGCTTGTCCTGTCTGACCTTTAGGAGTACCTTTGGGAGGAGAGGCAGAGGTGGAAAGGCATACACATGAAGATTGCTCCAATTGAAAGAAAGAGCATCCACTTTCCAGGCTGTGGGATGAAACCTTTTTGTGCAAAACTTTGGCAGCTGGTAGTTTAGTGGAGAAGCGAACAGATCTATGTCTGGAGTTCCCCATGACACTGTCAATTTCTGAAATACATGAGGATCCAATTTCCACTCGTGGGGATCCATAATTCGTCTGCTCAACACATCTGCTAATGAGTTCTGTGCTCCCGGCAGAAACCTTGCCTGAAGATTTAGCTGTAAACTGAGAGCAGTCTCCCACAAAATCATTGCTTGCCTGCATAGAGGATAAGAATGTGTTCCCCCTTGCTTGTTGATGTACCACATGACAGTTGTGTTGTCTGTTAGAATCAACACCTGCCCCGGAAGAAGTAAATCCTTGAAAGCTATTAATGCAAATTGGACTGCTAACATCTCCTTCAAGTTGATATGTAGATGTTGTAGTCTGGCAGGCCACGTGTCTTGTATCCACTTTCCATTTAGATGAGCTCCCCAAGCTTTGTCTGAGGCATCTGTCGTTAGAATCTGACTCGCCTCTGGCCGGGTCACAGAGAGTCCCTTGTTTAGGTGACATTCCTGAGCCCACCACAAAAATTCCTTTTGAATGCAAGGTATTATCTGAATGACAGTGTCCATATCCTGGCAGTGCTGTGTCCATACATTTTTGAGATACCATTGTAGCTTCCTCATATGCAGTTTGGCATTGGGAAGCACCAGAATACAAGATGCCATGAACCCCAAGGCTTGAAGGACTGTCCTTGCAGTCAGCCTGGACAGATGAGACAATTGATGGAAGTAAAGGGACAGATTCTTTTGTTTGTCCAGGGTCAAAAAGGCCATCTGGGATGCTGTATTCAGTCTTACACCCAGAAAGCACATGTCCTGAGAGGGTACTAGACTGGACTTTATTTCGTTCACAGAATACCCCAGGCATCTTAGCACTGCTATCACATATTGCAATTGATGAAGAAGTTCGTCCCTTCCTTGAGCCAGAATCAGGCAATCGTCCAAATAAGGATAAATCTGTATTCCTTTTAGCCTGAAGAAAGCTATCACTGGAGCCAGAACTTTCGTGAACACTCTGGGCGCAGTAGATAAGCCAAAGGGCAATGCAGAGAACTGATAATGAGAAGTCCCAGCCCGAAAACGCAGATACTTCCTGCAACTCAGTCTGATAGGAACATGAAGGTAAGCCTCCTTGAGATCCAAAGTTACCATCCAGTGATCTTTGCCCAGCATAGGTAAAAGCTGTTGTAACGTCAACATTTTGAACTTGGGAATGTCCAGATAAGTGTTGAGGATAGATAAATCCAAAATTGGTCTCCACGTGTTCCCCTTCTTTGGTACTAGGAACAGGCGAGAATAAAATCCTAGGCCCACTTCTGGCAGAGGGACCGGCTGTATGGCCCCTATTTGAAGTAGCAGAGAAATTTGTTTGTGAGCCTCTATTCTTTGCTGAGGAGGAACGTCTGGCATGCCTTTGAAAGGAGGCAAGGTATGGAAATAAAACCTGTAACCTTGGTGTATGATATCCAATACCCATCTGTCTTGGGTAATTAAACTCCAATTTTCCTTGAAAAGTGCCAACCTTCCTCCCAAAGGTGCTGCCAGACGAGAAGGCTCTGGCAGCTGAAAAGGTAGGTCATTGGGTCTGTTTACGAAAGGACTGACCCCTGCCCTCACCCGAAGACTGTGCAGGTGAACTCCCTGTTCTAGGCCTGAAAGAGCCATGAGCTCTGCCCCTACCACGTCTAGATCTACCCCTAGACTGGGAATCATAAGAAGGATACGTCCACCCCTTGGAAGGCCAATTCCTACTAAACTTCGGAGGCTGAACCTGCAAAAAATCTTTAACAGTCTGCATAGACTTAGCCTTGTCTTCCATTTTCTTTAAGACTGCCTCCACAGGTGAACCAAACAACACATCAGACTGTAAAGGAGCATCTAAAATCCTTGTCTTAACATGGTCAGATAAATTCTGATCCCTCAGCCAGGCGTGCCTGCGAAGAACTGACCCAGTGGCAGCCACCCTAGACGAGGCCTGTACAGCATCAAAACCACATTGCAAAGAATGCTTACCCACCTGTTCAGAAACATGTACCAAATCTTGTAACTCTTTACACTCAATACCTTCCGCCAGAGCATCTACCTTAGACTTCAAATGAGAAAGTAGATAGTTTTGGTATTTCAACATATGAAACTGGCAATTCAAAGCCCTCATAGCTAGGGTGGAAGAAGTATAGACTTTCTTTCCCCATCTATCCAAAGCCCTGGCCCTCTTTATCTGGAGGAACCGGATTTTTTACAACAGAAGCCTTGACACCCTTAGGCCCCTGACTAACAGTTTCTGGGTCCGCCCTAGGACTCTTAAAAAGATATTTATGAGCTTCAGGCACCCTGTAATACCTATCCGGTTTAACAGGAGCAGGAGGCAAAGAATCAGGATTAAGAGAAGCCTCTGCAAACACATCTTCCACAACATCCAGAACAGGAGGTATAGCCAAAGGCCTATGCTGGGGTAAAAACAAAAATTCCCTAAGCCTTTTCCTGGAATCAGAGAAGTCCTGACCTTCCCACTTAAAATGTTCCCTCATGGAATGAAGAGTCTCTGAAAAAGAAAAATACTCAGGAGGAGAAGCAGAAGGAGTAGAATCATCCACATCAGAATCAGAATAAGGAGAATACTCCTGCAAGTCTTCAGCCGAAGACTCTGAAGCATCGGAAGCCTGCTCAAAACTCCCCAACTCAGGTTCCACCCTAGGTCTCTTATCAGGAGGGGGCAAAGAACCTCTAATCAAAGTAATCAAATCTTCTGCCATTTTAAGCATATGCTTCTTGGGCACAGATCCTGAAGAACTAGGAGTGACACCAACTGAAGCTAAACCTGGCCTGCCTCTGGGAGAAGCCTTGGAAACAGAAGGAGAGGGCCTAACCACCCTAGGAAGGGAGGGGAGTACAGTAACCTGAGAAGCCCCTTCAGCCTGACCTGCCTCCTGAGAGGCCACATCCTGCAATAACAAAGTCTCCCCCTGGGACTCCAGAGAAACCTCCGGCGG
The DNA here is from genome assembly GCF_019279795.1 of Protopterus annectens. Taxonomy (NCBI): domain Eukaryota; kingdom Metazoa; phylum Chordata; order Ceratodontiformes; family Protopteridae; genus Protopterus; species Protopterus annectens. Next base: position 711,649,075 of record NC_056750.1, on the reverse strand, counting down.
AACCCCCGGTTCCACCGACACCTCTAAAGAACCGGCGTCCGGGATGGACGGCTCTTCTTGCCTGGGCTTAGCTGCTTTGTCCTTGCGCTTCTTCGAAGAAGCGGACGTCGGAGCATCCGACGGCATATTATAATTGCACCGCTTCCCGAAGACTAACCTGGCACAATCTAACCTTCGCTTAATAGTGCGCTTATTGAACCTAGCACAAAAGCGACACCCAACAACGTCGTGCTCAGGCCCTAAACAAGGAATACACAAAGTATGATAATCTCTATGCAGTATCTGTTTCCCACAAGAAATACAGTTATTCACTTTTTCTGACATCCGGTAAACCACTGAGGCAAGAAAAAACTAAAATATTCCCCAACGGGGTACTTAGCCAACTTTGACTCGGTCTGAAACTCCGAATTCGAACAATTTCAGAACGCCGAACGGCACTTGCAACGCTGCTTCTGCATCGGACCATGTGGCAAAAAAGACTGAGGATATGACGTCGGTCATGCGCATTTGTACCCTGACGTCCTGATGTCAGTCAAATGCGCCTTGACCGACGTCAGCCTTATACTTTGATATTCGGGCCGACCGAGGACAGCGGACTACCCAAGTGTAAGGACTGCAGCAATGTGAGATGAAGAACATCAGTGAAACACGAACATCCTCTTCCATTTGGAAAGGTAAAATTTTCTAGTAGTAGGTTTCCTGACCTTCTGCAGTACCTTAAAGACATCCTCAGAGTAAAGGTGTCTGAATGGTATCAGAGCTCTGTCATCCACAAAGTAAATTAGAGAGTTCCCAGATGTGGGTGTAGGAGTGAGCCCTTGTTCTGTATAAGCAGGTCCACTCTGTGGGGTAACTTGTGGGGATTTCCCTTGGCTAGGTGAAAGAGAAGTGGGAACCAATGCTGTCTTGGCCAGTAGGGAGTCAGCAGCAAGAATTTTGGCTTCTCCTGCTGGACTTTGAACAGGACGTTTGGAATGAGTCGAAGAGGAGTGAATGCATATAGTAATTTCCCCTTCCAGGAGATTGAAAGGTGTCCACTCTCCATGCCTGAAGATGGTATTCTCTGGCACAAAACTAAGGGAGCTGTTTGTTCATGGTGGAGGCAAACAAATCTATCCATGGAATACCCCGCTGGTGGACAATGTCCAGAAACACATCCCTGTGAAGCATCTTTGTTGGCTTGTGTCCTGGATCTGCTTAGGGTGTCTGCCACTGTATTCTGGCTGGAGAGAATGTGCACCACTTAGAGAAATAAATCTAGGAGGCGAGCTAGATCCCTTACCTGCATGGCTAGTCTACACAGGAGTTAAGATCTGGGTCCTCCCTGCTTGTTTATGTACAACAAGACTGTCATGTTGTTGGTGTGTACACAATCTCCCTGGTCTGATCAGTGACTTTAATGTTTGGAGAGCAAAAATGAGTGCCTCATTTCTCTTACATTTATGTGGTTCTTCATTAGGGAGGGAGACCACTCTCCCTGAGCTGTGTGGAGGTCTAAGGCAACCCCCTAACCCATGTCCAAAGCATCTGTAAATAAGGTCTGAGTTGGTGGCAGAGGGTGAATGAGAAGACATGGATTTAGAGATAGGTGTGAGATCCACCACTGGAGCTCCTGCTTTAAACATGGGAGGAGAGGAATGAGGTGTTCTAAAGGGTGGGCATGCTGTGACCATACTGACTTGACTTTCCTCATGTGAAGCCTTGCCAGACGTAGCACTGTAATGGTGGATACCATCAGGCCCAAGATCCTGAGGAATTGTCTGGCAGAAATCTGACATAGGAGTACTGTCTCTGCAAAGATCAGGAAGATCTCTTGTGCCTTGGAAGGTGAGACAGATACTATCATGCTCAGAGTTTGGCATCTGCAGTCCAGGAAAATGAGAACTTGGGCGGGGACCAGGAAAGATTTCTTGAAGTTGACGGTAATTTCCAGGCCAAGAAGAATGGTAATTGCCATTTGAAGGGATTTGCTCAACTCTGTTTTAGAGGAGGCTTGAATTAATAGGTCATTCAAGTATGGGTAGATCAAGATCCCTTGGAGCCTGCAAAAGGTTACTACTGGGGCTAAACATTTTGTGAAGACTCGGGGCTGTGGAGAGTCCAAAATGCAAAGCTGAGAATTAGTAGTGCGAGGATCCCACAGAAAATCGTAGAAATCTCTATCTGTGGTGGATGGGAATATGGAAGTAGGCATCCTTGATATCTACTGAAGCTAGAAATGCATGAGGAAGGATAAGAGGAAATGGTGTTTGTAGGGTTAACATTTTGAAAGAGGGGACTGTGAGGAAATAGTTGAGGTAAGAGAGTTCCAAAATTGGTGGCAAGGGTCCATCCTTCCTGGGAACTAGGAAAAGGCAGGAGTAAAAGCCCCTTCCCTCTTCCCCTTGGGCAACAGGTTCTACAGTGCCCTGTTCTAGGAGCTCTGGTAGAACTGGCCGGAAAAGGGGGAGCTGATCTTTTGGTGGTAGCGGAATTCCCCTGAAGGTAGGCACTTTGTGCCAAACAATGAAGTACCCTCTTTTGATAATGCTTAACACCCAAGAGTCTTGGGTGATGAGTTCCCAGGAAGAAACGGAGAGGGAACGGCATTGGGACGGGGAATTAGTTTGCTGCAAGAGTCACAAAGAGAAGCCCGTTTGATCAGGAAACGGCTGCTTGGTTATATGGGAAACAAGAGGCAAAAGAAGAGGGAAACTGTTGGGTAGTCTTTGCCCTTTTTGAGGTCTAGATTGTGGTGCTCTGGATTGCCTGCATATGATAGTTTGTTTGCAGGGTAATTCTTATGAAATTTAGGCACCGGGGATACCAAGATGCGCTCGACTTCCTTAAGTTCTTTGCTTTTTTCCTGCAGAAATTTGAATAGCTCTGCTGAAGGTTTCCCAAAAAGGGCAGTATTATCCATCCATCAGTTTTGCCTTGATGTCCTTAAGGAGAGCCTGAAGCCTAAGCCCGGCAAATCTTCTGAGGGAAGAAGAGAAAGTGGCTGCACTACAGGGGGCTTCTACTGCATCATGGGTGCACCTGATAGAATGTATGGCTACCTAAGAGGAGGTGACAAGGAGGGATGATGCTAAGGCCTTATTTTCAGAATCATGCATATCTGATACCAGCTTTGAGACTTGGGAAAGGAGTTCCAACTTGTACTTAGTCATGTGTGTGTGATAATTTAATGCTCTGAAGGCCAGGGTAGCTGAGATATAGATTTTCTTTCCTAGCCTCTCCAACTGTCTGCTATCCTTATCTGAGGGTAGTAGGGAAGAGGAAAGACGTGACCTGGAGGCCTTATCAGAGGCAACAGAAAATTAAAGAAGGATCGGAAGCAGGTACTTTAAACAGGAAATAGCAGTCCTTGGGTACTCTGTAATACCTGTCAGTATTTTTAGGTGCTGGGGGCTGAGACACACGGTGGGTGGAAGCGGATGCACAGGCATCCAGAAACGCAGGTATTACAGGAGGGATGGCTGAAAGACTAGGGATCTGTACCTGGAGGAGGTCATAAGAATGCTTCTGGACCTCTGACATGTCTGTGGTGTCCCATTTGAAGTGGTCTCACATTTTGGAGATAGACTCCCCAAAAGAAATTTCCTCCATGGCGGAATATGTCCCACTGGAGTCCTCTTCAAGGAAGGTGTAATCCAAAGGAGAGGGTATTTGTGAGGAATAATCCAAGTCATCCTCAGAAGAAGAGTTTTCATCCAAGGTAAGATGGGCCCTAGGTCTCTTCCTAGGGGAAGAAGGCCTGGACAGAGGGAAGCAGTGTGACCCTGACTGAGGCCTAAGCACCATAAAGGCCTTACAGAGGCCTTTTGAAAAGTTCCTCCATTTATTCTGTGGGTCAGGGGAAGGAGAGACATGCTTGTTTTCTTTTTCTTTCTTTGCAGGCATATCTATGTGGTGCAAAGGAAGAGGGCCAGATGTAGTCCTGCATTTGATAATACTGGATTCGACATCCTCCCTAACAACAATCTGGGTAATTCCCCCAGGGCCCACTGACACAATAAGCCTCATTTCCCTCTGGATGCCAGAGGCTGACATCTGAGAAGCCTCTCTAGATGTGGAAACATCTAGTGCCAAGATGGCCTGTGAAATGGGCTCGGTCTGTGGATCCGGATCTTGGTCGGCATGCCTCTCCAAGCTCTTGTGTGTGTCAAGAGAGACATTTGCCTCAAGAGGCACAGCTTCAGTTTCAGTCCTATGTTTTTTGGCTTTCCATTTTGTAGGCTCGGTTGTGAGGTCTAGAGGGGAATCCATCGCACTTCTTTGCTAGAAGCTTGGCAGGTTGGTTTTCTAGGTAGATATAAAGGGAGGATAATTGACTCTGGAGGGTTTCCAGAACAAAGTATTGGCAAATGGTACAGGATTTGTGATGGTGCTGAGGGCCAAGGCAAAAAAGGCATTGCGTATGACCATCTTTATGTGGAATCTGTCGTCCACAGTCACACTTCCATTTTCTGGATGACATGAATCTCAGAAATAAAGAAAAGGTAGCAAAAGACTAAAGGTTTCCCCAATGGGGCACTTCTCTTTTTGAAGAATAGTGATTCCAACAGCAGAGCAACATCCGTGACTGACGATCTGACTGGCAGTACAGAAGTTCTGAGGGTGGTGTGCACATACCAGACCTCTTAACCATACCAAATTCCTCATTTTGTACTGGTTGTGAGGTCAAAATAGTGGGGTGCCACGATTCCCAAGTGGCCCCTTTAAATTTTCTAATTTCCCAGGGGGTTTTTTTTTTGGCAAACTTTTGCTGATATCATCACGTGCAGGGTGCACGCAATGACGTCAGCAGACTGCCAGCCTGTAGGAATTTTGCTGAGGGCTGGAGGGGGTGTGTACTAACTTGTCTAGTTCCATACGGCAACATGTAGGGATGAGGGTGAGAGATGAAATGTGTGCTACTGTTTTTTGCCATTTGCAAGGACAGTTTGCAGTCTGGTCTGTGTGTGCTGTCAGACTCTACTCCTCTCCACGGTAAGTTTACTGTTTTTTTGCCATTTCTGTTTGCAAGGAGTCCAGTCTGTGCAAGCTGTCGCAAGGAGAGTTTGTAGTGCTGCTGCTTTTCTGGGGGGTGGGGGCGTTATGTTTACTAGTTCCGCAGAAGTCCAGAGTTCACTGCTTGCTTGTCTAGACTTGAGGAGTTCGCTGTATATTGCTTGTTAATTGTCTCTGTTCTGAAGTGCCATTCTGCTGATTGAAGTGCCGTTTGCATGGTGGTTCTGCTGATCTAGTTCTGTAGTGCAAGGTGTGTGCGTGTATGTGTGTGTATATATATATATGTATAAATAAAATGCTTGTCGATCAAATGAACTATCGACCAAATAAACTGTCGACCATGTCAGGTAGACCCATATATATATATTTTATATATATATATATATATATATATATATATATATATATATATATATATATATATATACATATATACATATATACATATACAGGCACTCAAACTCAAACCCTGTACCTTAGGTACAAAGAGCAAGAGTCTAAACTATCTAGCCATACCACCACTTGTGTTTCAAAGTTAAGTCTAAAGTTTACAGAATGTTTGGCTCATAATTGTGGTCTGTTCCTTTTACAATTTGTGGTTTTCTGGCAAATCAGTGAGAAATGAATTCACTAAGTAATGAAAGCCATTTAAGTTTCAGTCTTCCTAACTTTCAGGAAATGCATTGGTAACGTAAAACATTTTATTCTAGCAACTTTTCTAACATTATACAAGCAATGTTTAAAATGTGTCCCTGGTTTTGGGCCTTTGCCCCCCGCCCCCCAATAAAGTTAGTTTTTTTTCCAGATTTCTTGTGCTGCATAGTTTTTCAGAGGGAGAGAACGTTAGTGCTCCTTATGCCAAGTCTGTATGTGTTTGTTGTTAGTAACACAACAGGTAGAATACTTGCTTTTGACGAAGAAGGCTGTGGGTTCTATTATGTAGATGGATTGATGATACTGTACTGTGTTGCACTATTAAAGGGGGTGGATGCTGCAGTCCTGAGAATGTCCTCTTTGGCGGAGATACGTCTATGAACCTGTTATCAGTTTGCCATCCATTCCCTATTGCAATATTACTAGCTTATCATTGTTTAATGTAATAAAGGCAATTTATTCTTCAAGGGCAACAGGCACTTTATTTGTAGATGGAACAGTGAAATATAAAGTTTGCTAGCAGCAAACTCTACATTAGTTACAAATCTCTTTAATGTTGAATTATTTACATGAGTTTTACTTCTGCAGAGAGTGTGCATATTTACTGATACTGGTGGATAGTAGAAGTTTGAGTAGACTTATGATGGAAATATTCTGAATTGGGTAGTTTTGCCATTATTGGTTCATGCATTTTGTTTCATTGCTTACTGGAAACATGTTCAAAAAATAAATTTAAAACTCACTCTAACAAGTGTGCTTTATTAAACAAGGAATATAATTTAATACAGTCAGGAAGGTGTATCAAAGAACACGTGCACATTTTGTGTGCAAGGGGCCTATGATTTGTTAACAGCCCAAAGGTAATCTTTATCCACCACTGGCCAGATGAATTTTCTTTGAATGTGGATTTCAATGCCGATTCAATGAATGTGAGTTTCAAGGGAAGTGAAGATTTAATGCTAAGTCTGTTTTCATTGTGAGACTGTATTGCTTTGTTTAGCAGATGTCTATTAGTGTTTGTGCTATAAAATGTAAAATAAATGATTTAACTGAAATCCATATAATTATTGTAGAAGTAAAGCAGTATGCATATTGCAGTGTTTATGGTAAATGAGGTTAAACAGCCAAGTAATGGGACATTGGAATGGCTGCAGGGGGGATGGCTATGTATGGAGGGAACCCATTCGACCAATAATTTGAGAGGGGTGAAGGGCATCAAACTGAAAGACAGCCCTGGGCCGCATAAACTCTACTTAAGCCACTGATCAGTAGGCCATGGAGAATGACTTTTTGGAAGTCCTAGCAAAGTATAATATTAGTAAATGCCATACTTTTACCACAAAACCCACATACTGCAAGTTACCAAAAACAAAATCCTAAGGTTCATCATCATCTCCCTTCCCAGTGAATATCATTGCCATGGATTTAAAAAAAAAAACAAACAAACAAAAAAAAACAAAAATGGTTATCATTTACTACAGGGTCGGGGGGGCATATTTAGGTTGTTTGTTCTTCAGTTTGCATTTTAAAGTTGGTATCCCACAATTCCATTGGAGTGGGTGGGGGTTACATAATTATTATACAAATTTTATGTTAATCGACATACAGATGTGTACCTATTTTTCAAGGGCTTTTGCCCAGATTTTTGATGTTTCCAGGTTGAGAGGTATGGCGCATACATCTCTTTTATGGCTGACATCTGCTGACAGCCAAAGTCAGATGTACTGCGCACCTTAGGAAGTAAAAAACTTTGGCTGACGTCGGGTCATCGCCTTGGCAAGCAACTCCTTTATGTCAAGAATATTGTAACAGAAGGACAAAGAAGTCATGTATTTCACTATAACGTTGCGTCTGTGTTGTCCATTTTCATTCTTCCTCAACTGATGGGTTCAGATCAGACTCCCCCCACCATTACACTACCTTGTGGCCCCTGACAAACTCTCAAGCTGCTTTCCCACCTTCCCACCCATAATGCACTATCCCTAACATCCCTCAGATCTTATTTACAGCTTGAAAGAGAGAAACTATAAATGAATTGCCATAACTGAAGTTAAACAAAAGGGACATATGGTGTCAGTAACAGTCTCATTCCACCAGGAGTCAGTTATGAGAAATGGAGCGGGGCAGAGGGTGGGTAGTTAAGGCAGAATGGAAATGGGTAACACAGATGGAACGTTACGATAAGTACATAACTTCTTTATCTGATTATGTCAATTTTCATTCTTTCCTCAACTGACAGGAAAGAGGCCCCAGCTACCTAAATTCTTGGCTGGACTCTAACGAATGATATTCCAGAGTTTGGTTGAGCCAAAGGCCACCCTTCCCTTTGAGACCAGATCTAGTTTGCAATAAGTGCTAAAGGTATGAGGATCTGACCAAGTTGCAACCACACATATACCGTCCATAGAGGTTCTAGACTGGAACACAGTAGAAGTTGCCATAGATCTGGTTGAATGAACCTTTAATGGTTTTGGTAAGGGGAAAAAAATGAAATAATCTGTCAACACTCTAGCAAGAATTACCTTCTTAACTGAGTCACCCAATTTATTTTGTGCAAAGGAAACAAACAGCTGATCTGTCTTTCCAACCTCTCATGTTCTGTGCAGGTAGAAAAGTAATGGTCTATGAACATTCAGAAGTGCAGCATATAGTCTCCTTTATTTTAAAGCTGGGGAAGAATACTGGCAGGTTAATGGTTTGGTTAATGATGGATTCCGACACTACCTTAGATAAGAAGGAAGTATTGGTATGTAAGGTGACTGTATCCTTATGAAAAGTCAAGTATGGGGGCTTAGAGGATAATGCCTGAAGTTGTGAAATAATTCTACCACATGTAATTGCAACTAAAAATAAAGTTTTAAAGGTCAAACATTTTAGATCATATTTAGCTGCAGGTTCAAAGAGAGAATGTATTAAGGCTTGTAGTACCAAATTTAAATCCAGTGGTTGTATGGGATCTTTACAAGGGGATCTTAGCAGAACAGTGCCTTTCAAACAGCCTTTGCACAATTCAGGGGAAGCCAGGGAAGAATTCTGAAACCCAACATGAAAGTTAGAGACAGCTGCGAGCTGAGCTTTAATAGTTGATGAACTAGCACCCTTATTAAACAAGCTTGTTAAAAATTTATGAACAGAATGAACTGGAGATGAGAAGGGGTCTATCTGATTCTGCTCTGCCCAACAAACGTACCCCCTCCATTTACTTTTGTAGAGTTGCCTAATAGAAGGTTTATGGAAAGAAAGGTATGGAATGGATAGGGGAAGACTGCATTGGCTACCTAGCTATTAAGGGAACTGGAGAAATCACGCAGTTAGTTTGAGACTGAAGATGTCCAGGTGAAGCATGCCTGTCAGGTGAGACAGAAGGGCTGAAGTTAAATTCAGAATCCAAGGTGACTGCAGTAGATGAGGCCAAAGGAAGAGGAACCAAACTTGAGGCCGGTAAGGTGCAATGAGGATGACACTGCTCTTCAACCTGTCTGATTTCTGAAAGAATTTGGGAATTAGGAGAGTCCGAAGATAAGTATACAAAAGACTCGGGGGCCCACTGTGGAGCAGAGCATCCCTCAGTGACTCCCCGGAGTGGGAATCAGGGCAAAGAAGCTCCTGCACTTGCTATTCAAGGGAGATGCAAAAAGATTGGTGTAAGGATGGCCCCACCGACCAAAAATCATGTCCATCACCTTGTTGTTGAGAGACCAGTCATGAAGCAGTAAAATGGACCTGCTCATTTTGTCTGTTATTATGCTGGCCTTCCCTGGAATATGCGTTACTATTAGAAAGTTTTTGAAGATATCACCAACTGCCACACTCTTAAGGCTTCTCAACACAGGGGATAATATCTGCTTTCCCCTTGTTTGTTGATGTACCAATCTGCTGACATATTCTCCGTTTGGACTGCAACTGTCCTGCAAGGGAGAGAGTTTTGGAATGCTTCCAACGCCAAAAGCACCGTTTTCATTTCTAGAACATTGACATTCAAATTGGTCTCTTCGGAGGACCAAGTGCCTTGTACCATTTTCTCCAGAAAATGCCCCCCCCCCCCAAAATTTGGGAAGCGTCCGTGATCAATATGGCTTTGAGGAGAGTGAGAATGAAAAGGCCCTTGTAACAGATGTTGTTGACTGCATCCACCAGGAAAGATCCTGTTTGGATACCCAAATTATTCTTATCTTTGCTGACATGGGTTGAGAGAGAGTTGACCATTGTGTTGCTAGCATCCATTGCAGAATTCTCATGGGATATATTGCTAAAGGAACTAAAATTATTGCCGGTGACATTAATCCCAGGCATGCAGAATAAATCGGGCTGAAATTCTGGTACTGCAAATTATTTTCCTGACATGCTTCCTTATTGTCTGTACTCTTGAAAGAGGAAAATATGCTACCAGAGATACTGTGTTGAACATTGCTCCTATGAATTCCAATGTCTGAGCTGGTGGTAAATGAGACTTGTTGTAATTGATGGTTATTCCATGACTTGAACAAGTCTGTAACACTTGGTCTCATGCTTGTATCAGGTGATGCCTGTTCGGAGCATTAACGAGACAGCTGTTTATATAAGGAAACACCCAGAATCTTTGCAGTCTTAAGTCAGCTGCTACCACTGCCATACACTTGGTGAACACCCTGGGGGCTGTGGTGAGGCCAAAGGGGAGTGCTCTGAAATGAAAGTGATTGGCTCCCAGCCGGAAGCTTAAGTACCTTCTGGATCATCTGTTCATTTTTATGTGATAATATGCATTCTGAAGGTCTATTGAGCACATCCAGTTGTCCTTGCTTAGAAAGAGCAGAGTGGACTGAACTGTGACCATTCGGAACTTAGTGTGTCCAACAGGTTTGTTCAACACATTGAGATTTAAAACTGGTCTCCAGACCCCTTTCTTTTTTGTCACTAAAAAGAACCTTGAGTAAGTTCTGGATTCTGTTTTGTCTGGAGAAACTTCTTGTATGACCTTTTTTCTAGCAGCTTTTGTATTTCTACTGCTGCTACTTCCCTTTGATTGGGTGGAACATTGGGGATTTTTCTGGATAATGGAGGTGGTAGGGAAAGGGAATAATATAACCTCTGGAAATAATTCTCTGCAGTCAAGTGTCTTTTGTTATGTTTAACCCGGCTTTTCGGTGCAGAGATAAGTGACCCCTGACTGCCTCCAGAGGAAGAAAACCGGGCCTCCCTTCAGGACAGCTGGAAAGGTCCGTTGGAAAAGCAATCTGTAGACACTCAGTTTTGCGGACCTCCTCTGCCATGGGGGCATCTTCTACCATTATCACTCCCCCCTGCCTCCGGGGAAAATTACCTCCAAGTGTGTCCTGCCAAGGACCCTGAGACTTCCTGAACCACATTTTTTGATCCGACCCCCCCCCACTGATTCCTGGAAAAGGTACTTTGAAGAGTTGAAAAACATATGCCCACTGCAGAGAGGGTCTTTCTCACAACCGGAGTGTGTGTCTTTTACAGTGGGACCAAGCAAGGAAGAGCCATCAAAGGGAGCATTGATGAACTATGACTTGAAGGGCTCCACAAAATCACACACACACGCATCCAGGCATGCCTCCTGATGGAAATGCCTGAACCCATGACACATGAAGTGCCTTCTGCAGCATGTAAGATGACCCTGATGTACAAATTTGCAATAGATTGAAGGGTAGCCAACTGTCAGGCCACAGAAGATTGAACCTCAGCAGTAGTGGCCCTTGAAAGGGATTTGAAAGTTCCTTGATCAAGTCCCTTTGCAGTCTTGTGAAGTGTGCCAAGTACTTCAGCTACCTGAGAGTAAACGTTGCTGAAGCATAAACTCTCTTCCAAAATCTGACCAGCACCGTAGATTGTCTATTAGGGGGATGGACAGTGGAACTCTGTTCCACAAGTTCCTTCTTTGTAGCAGTCGCCATGACCATTCCATCAAAGGGTACCGTTTTATTCCAATATTCTCTTCCTACTGGTGGAGCCAGAATCCTGTCTGGTGTCTTGAGGATCAGCTCAGTCATATCAGGTTCCTTCCATGCCCACCTAGTAACCAAATCAATGAGTTCATCAACAGGTGGAGTAACCCAGGAGGTAGATGGGCCAGTCCCAAAAAGCTTCTAGAAATACTGACTCTTCAGGAGTAGGTTGTTGGACAGACCAATCGCCCTTTTGTTTAAAGATCTTAAGAATGTCTCCAAATGAGACGTCATCAGATGACTTTGGAGACCCTTCTTCAACAAACTCAGTATCCTCAGTGATAGACTCCTGAGGACAGTCCAAGTGCATCCTTTTGCATTTCCTCTTCATAGGATCCTCTTTGGTGAGATGATCCAGAGAAGTATCAGAAGAGATGACAGTACCCTACTGGGTAGACTGGCAGCTTTGGGTAGGCTTGTCCCAGTGGAGAAGAATTTTGAGGATCACTGTGCAACATAATCTGAGAGATTGAGGTTGTATCCAAGGGGGAAGGACCAGTCTGACCTGCCAGAGCAGTGAAAACCCTCTTCATAACCTCGAAAGCAGACCTCTCAGGAGAGAAGGAAATCAATGGAACTGAGAAAGCAAGCTTCTGGCTCATCACCTCCCTCCACTCTGACAGCAATCCATCCAAGGTGAAAGCCAGATCGAGCTATCCAGTGCAGAAGCTCCAAGAGGAAGAGCTAGCTCAGAAAACTTCAGAGTCTATCCTGTCCCCTCGGATGTGACCTGGAAGCTTCGGCTCCAAGAGTCATCCAGATCTGAAGATGTCAAGGGTCAGTGCACTCAGAGTAACAGTCAGATCCAATGATCCTGTAGAGGTATTACAAATATTTTAGAAGGGTCTTGAACACTCAGATCTAAGGACTCTACCACCACTGGTTGGGTCAGAGGAAGCTATTGTCGGTGTAGTGGTAGACGGATGGTGTTCCTAACCCAAAGGGGTAGGAATCGTGCGAACTCCCTTCTGAACTTCTGAAGAATTTCATCATCCTTTCTGCATTTGGTTTCCATGAGACTTGTGGAGAAAAGAGAGGAAAACACCAAAGGTGATTTTGACTGCTGCTCTAAAAATGGAGAGGGCACCCTGGACGGGAATGCATCCAAGCTCGGTGAATAGAGAGTTTGTGGCAAAGGCTTAAGATCAGAGGAAGTTGGATCTGGAGTACATTTTGTCAGATCAGAGGCTGTAGGACTCTAAACATATCTGATTGGATCTGAAGACGGTCAGATCCCCAGTGATTTCAGATCCAATTTTTCCTCAGTTCTGAGGAAGTAGATGCAGGGGAATCCGAAGGTCTGGAGTGCTTTTAATGGTCCTTCGTTTTAATCTTTGGAGACTGAACTCCAGAAATGGCTTGAGAAAAGGGAGTTGGTAACAAACTCTTTACATTTAACTTATTTCTTCTATCAGCCAAAGCTCTGGGGTTGAACCCACTACAAATGTCACAATCTTTGGTCAGAGAGTGTTCAGGCCCTAAACAATAAACACACACAGTGTGGACATCTGAAAAAGGCATCTTATGCCCACATTCCTCACATTTTTTAAACCACTTCTCAGACAGCGTAGAGTAAATACTTGTACCCAGACATCAAAAGAGAAACAAAAATGATGTCCTAAAACGTCCAGAAGATGATCAACTAAACAGTACAATTATTGGAAAGAGAAAGCTGGTAAAAATAAGCTAGCAGATTTTTTGTATATCAAAAGGTGAAAGAAAAGATCAACTACAAAAGTAGAGACAAAAGAAACAAGGTAGGAAAGGCCTACCAACAATGGTAGCTAAGATTGCACTCAAATGTATAAAAGTATATAAAAGTGACAGACACCTAAGGAAACAGAATAAACTTTTTAGCAAGAAGGGACTTATAAAAAAAAAGAACAACTGAAAAATAAAAATGTATAGAAATTCACTTATCTTAAACTAGCCAGAGAGCTGGTGGTGACCATGTCATGACACGGAAGTGGCAAACGAATTCTAAGGGACATTAGGGATAGTGCATTATAGGAAAGAAAAGAATTCGAGAGCTTGTTGGAGGCCAAGCGCAAGTATAATGGCATAGTCACATCCAAGTATCAGATCCAAACCCATCAGTTGAGGAATGAATGATAACTGGCAACATCAGATCAATAATTATTTAGAGGGACTGACAAATGTTGAAGTACTGCAGAATACAGGAAATATCACAGAAGAGGAGGAGTAAAGTACAGTTGTGTACACTTACTATAAATGTAGATGTTAGAGTGTATTCACTGTTGCAGTTATCCCATTTGGGTTATCTGCTTGCAGGTAGCCCTCAGTCGGCCTGATTATCTAAGTCTTGGGTCCTGCATCGGATGCTGTCTGATCTTCCATGATGTCAGTTAGTCAGGGGTATAAAGCATGCAACCGACGCCATTACATCAGTTTTTCTTGCCCCAGATGTCAGGTGCCCCCATAATGGGAAGCAATTATGTACAAGCTTACACCTCCAACAAAAAAGCAAATACACCAAAAAGCTTAAAGCATAGTAAACAAGAATAGGTATAGTCAACAGAAGTCAGGGGGCTGGAGGGAGGGTAACCAGGACTGCAACAGTGAATACACTCGAACATCTACATTTATGGTAAGTGTACACAACTGTCCTATGTTCTTCGTGTTTCACTGTTGCAGTCATCACATTTGGGTAGACTCCCAAAGCTAAGGATGGGTGGAGGTAATTAGATAGCATTAGGACCAGCTATAAGGCCCTGCAAGACTGCAGTGGCAAAGCCAGCTCTGGATTTAGAAAAAAATTGGCAAGTGGTAATGCTTGGTGAAAGTATGTACAGAACTCCAGGTAGCAGCTTCTAGGATGTCCCTGGTAGGGACACTTCTGAGAAAGGCTGTAGAGGTAGATGCAGCCCTGGTTGAATGTGGTCTTATCCCCTGTGGGGTAGATTTTCCATGGTGCTTATAGCAGAAATGAATGCAATGGCCTATCCATTTAGAAATGGTTTGCTTTAAAATGGTCTTCCCCTCTGCCCCTGTAGCAAATGCGATCAGCAGCTGTTCAGAATTATTGAGAGGCTTAGTCCTGTCCAAGTAAAATCTAAGTTGTCTGTGCACGTCCAAAGAGTGCAGTATTTATTCCCCTTTGTTCTGTGGATTAGAAAAGAAGGTTGGCAAATGAATGGACTGAAGGGCCGCACTGGATACCACCAGGGCATAAAGGAGGGATATGTTCCTGAGGGACACCCTGTCTGCATGAAAGATGATGAAAGGCTCCACTGCCATGAGGGCCTGTAATTCAGACACCCTTCTAGCTGTAGTGATGGCTAGAAGGAAGGCTGTTTTCCAAGAAAGGAATTTCAACTCTGCATTTGCAGCTGTCTCACAGGGGGGTAAAATGAGCGTTTCCAATACAAAGTTAAGGTCCTAGGCTGGAGTAGGGGCTCTCCTGGATGGTCTTAAGTTTTTGGCCCCTCTGAGGAATTGCTTCAGCAGTGGATGAGAGAACAGGGGTGGCTCTGTATTGTAATTTGATGAAATGGCTGAGGCATGAATTGTGATGGAAGAAAAGCAAAGGCCCTTGTGAAGCATCTCACTTAAGTATCGAAGAATAAGAGGTAAATTGGGCACCGCTGTGCCCATCCCCTGAGTTTGGCTCCAGGAACAGAATCTTTTTTCATTTTTGAGCATAGGATTTTGTAGTACTAGGCCTCCTTGCCTTCAGAATGACATCCATCACTTGCTTACTGAGGGATGGTAATGGAGAAATCAGGTAATTAGCCAGGCTGCAAGGTTCAGGGTTTGAAGCTGTGGGTGCAGAATCTGGCCCTCATGCTGAGACAGCAAGGCAGGGGTCTGAGGCAGGTGCCATGGTGCCAGCAGTGACACACTGCGCAATAGGGGGTACCAGTGTTGGCGTGGCCAGTCTGGTGCAATCAGAACTGTCCTTGGTTTGTACTGTTAGATCTTTAGTAGCACTTTGGAGAGGAGAGGCAGAGGGGGAAAGGCATAAACTGATAGGATTTTCCAGGTGAAGGACAGGACATGCACTTTCCAAGCTTGTCTGTGGGGAGTCCTTGTGCAGAATTTTTCCAATTGGTAGTTCTGAGGGGAGGCAAACAGGTCTATCTCTGGGGTCCCCCATTTGTTTCTCAACATGTTGAATACCTTTGGTTCCAGTTTCCACTCGTGTGGGTCCATGAGATTTCTGCTTAGGTCGTCTGCCAGCGTATTTAGCTTTCCTGGCAGGAATTGAGCCTGTAGGTGCACTTGGTAGCTCAAGGCTGTGTTCCACACAGCCATGGCTAGTCTGCAGAGAGGGTATGAGTGGGTTCCCCCCTGCTTTTTTATGTACCACATAACAGTGGTGTTGTCCATCTTTACCAATAATTGTCCTGGAAGAATGTGGTCCTTGAAGGCTGTCAGAGCATTCTGTACAGCTACCATTTCTTTCTGATTGATATGCAGGTCCATTTGCCCTGAATGCACTGCCCTGCCAAGTGAGCCCCCCATGCATAGTCTGATGCGTCTGTTAGGGTTTGGGTGGCAGGGGGTAGAGTGAATGTCAGTCCCTTGATGTTCTTCGTTTTCCATTGCTGCAGTCCTTACTATTGGGTATAGTCCGCATCCAGTCGGCCCGAATACCAGAGTATAAGGCTGACGTCGGTCAGGGCGCATTAGACTGACGTCAGTACGTCAGGGTACTAATGCGCATGACCGGCGTCATATCCTCAGTCTTTTTTGCCGCGTGGTCCGATGCAGAAGCAGTTTTGCGAGTGCAGGTTGGCGTTCTGAAATATTTCCGAAACCGGAGTTTCAGACCGAATCAGAGTTGGCTAAGTACCCCGTTGGGGAACATTTTGGTTTTTCTTGCCTCAGTATTTAACCGGATGTCAGAAAAAGTGAATAACTGTATTTCTTGTGGGAAACAAATACCTCATAGGGATTACCATACATTGTGTATACCTTGTTTAGGGCCTGAGCACGACGTTGTTGGTTGCCGCTCTTGTGCTAGGTTTAACAAACGCACTATTAAGAGGAGGTTAGACTGTGCCAGATTAGTGTTTGGGAAGCGTTGCAATTATAAAATGCCGTCGGATGCTCCGACGCCCGCTTCGTCCAAGAAGCGCAAGGACAAAACAGCAAAGCCTAGGGTTGATGAACCGGCAGTCCCGGACGTCGGTTCTTTAGATGGCTCAGTGGAGCCAGAGGTTTTGCCAAGAGTTTCTATGGAGTCTCAGGCAGAAACTTTACTTTTACAGGATGTACCCTCTCAGGAGGCAGGCCAGGCTGAGGGGGCTTCTCAGGTAACTATTCTTCCCTCTCTTCCCAAAGTAGTTAGAGCCTCTCCTTCTGTTGCCAAAACTTTTAGAGGTAGGTCAACTTCAGCTTCAGTAGGGGCTTCTCCTAGCCTTTCGGGTTCTGTACCTAAGAAACATATGCTTAAAATGGCAGAAGATTTGATTACTATGATTAGAGGTTCTATGGGCCCTCCTGATAAGAGGCCTAGAGTGGAACCAGAGTTTGACAGTTTTGAACAAGGTTCAGGGGCTTCTGAGTCTTCTGCGGAAGATTTGCTGGAGTATCCTCATTATTCTGATTCTGATGTGGATGATGCCACTCCTTCGGCTTCTCCTCCTGAGGATTTTTCTTTTTCAGAGACTCTGCATTCCATGAGGGAGCACTTTAAATGGGAAGGCCAGGATTACTCTGATTCCAGGAAGAGACTTAGGGAATTCTTGTTTTTACCCCAGCATAGGCCCTTAGCTATACCTCCTGTGTTGAATGTGGTGGAAGATGTTTTTGCAGAGGCTTCCTGAACCCTGATTCTTTGCCTCCTGCTCCTGTTAAACCTGATAGGTACTATAGGGTGCCCGAAGCTCATAAGTATTTGTTTAAGAGTCCTAGGGCGGACCCAGAAACTGTTTCTCAGGGGCCTAAAGGTGTTAAGGCCTCTGTGGTTAAAAATCCTGTTCCCACTGACAAAGAGGCAAGGGCGTTAGATAGGTGGGGTAAGAAAGTGTATACTTCTTCCACTCTAGCCATGAGGGCGTTGAATTGTCAGTTTCACATGCTGAAATATCAAAATTATCTCCTTTCACAATTGAAATCTAAGGTGGATGCTTTGGCGGAAGGTATTGATTGTAAAGACTTGCTGGATTTAGTTTATGTGTCTGAACAAGTGGGCAAGCATTCTTTGCAATGTGGTTTTGATGCTGTGCAGGCCTCCTCGAGGGTGGCTGCCACTAGTTCTGTTCTTCGCAGGCATGCCTGGTTGAGGGATCAAAATTTGGCTGAGCATGTTAAGACACGGATTTTGGATGCTCCTTTACAGTCTGATGTGTTGTTTGGTTCACCTGTGGAAGCAGTTTTAAAGAAAATGGAGGACAAAGCTAAGTCTATGCAAACTGTTAAAGATTTTTGCAGGTACAGCCACCGAAGTTTAGTAGAAATTGGCCTGCTAAGGGGTGGACATATCCTGCTTATGATTCCCAGTCTAGGGGTAGGTCTAGACGTGGTAGGGGCAGGGCTCAAGGTTCTTTTAGGCCTAGAACAGGGAGTTCACCTGCTCAGACTTCTGGTGAGGGCAGGGGTCAGTCCTTTCGTAAACAGACCCAATGACCTGCCTTTTCAGCTGCCAGTAGATTCTCGTCTGGCAGCTCCTTTGGAAGGACGACTGTCTCTTTTCAAAGAAACTTGGGATTTAATTATTCAAGACAGATGGGTGTTGGACATCATTCAGCCAGTCCCTGTATCAGAAAGGGGCCTAGGATTTTATTCTCGCATGTTCCTAGTACCAAAACAGGGGAACACGTGGAGACTGCTTTTGGATTTATCTCTCCTCAACACTTATCTGGACATTCCCAAGTTCAAGATGTTGACGTTACAACAGCTTTTACCCCTGCTGGGCAAAGATCACTGGATGGTAACTTTAGTTCTCAAGGAAGCTTACCTTCATGTGCCTATCAGGCTAAGTTACAGGAAGTATCTGCGGTTTCGAGCTGGAAATTCTCTTTATCAGTTCTCTGCATTGCCCTTTGGCTTATCTACTGCGCCCAGAGTATTCACAAAGGTTCTGGCTCCAGTGATGGCTTACTTCAGGCTACAAGGACTTCAAATCTATCCTTATTTAGCCGACTGCCTGATTCTGGCTCAAGAAAAGGAAGACCTTCTACAGCATCTGGAATATCTTATAGCAGTGCTAAGATGCCTAGGGTATTCTGTGAACGAAATAAAGTCCAGTCTAGTACCCTCTCAAGACATGTGCTTTCTGGGTGTGAGACTGAATACAGCAGCCCAGATGGCCTTTTAACCCCGGACAAACAAAAGAGTCTATCACTTTACTTCCATCAACTATCTCATCAGTCCGTGCTGACTGCAGAGACAGTCCTTCAAGCATTAGGGTTCATGGCATCTTGTATTCTGGTGCTTCCCAATGCCAAACTGCATTTGAGGAAGTTACAATGGTATCTCAAAATGTATGGACACAGCACTGCCAGGATTTAGACACTGTCATTCAAATAATACCTTGCCTTCAAAGAGAATTTTTGTGGTGGGCTCAGGAATGTCACCTAAACAAGGGACTCTCTGTGACCCGGCCAGAGGCGAGTCAGATTTTACCGACAGATGCCTCAGACATTGCTTGGGGAGCTCATCTAAATGGAAAGTGGATACAAGACAAGTGGCCTGCCAGACTACAGCATCTACATATCAACATGAAGGAGATGTTAGCAGTCCAGTTCGCATTGCTGGCTTTCAAGGAGTTACTTCTTCCAGGGCAGGTGTTGATTCTAACAGACAACACAACTGTCATGTGGTACTTCAACAAACAAGGGGGAACACATTCTTATCCTCTATGCAGGCAAGCGATGATTTTATAGGAGACTGCGCTACGCTTGCACCTAACTCTTCAGGCAAGGTTTCTGCCAGGAGCACAGAACTCCTTAGCAGATGTGTTAAGCAGACAAATCATGGATCCCCACAAGTGGAAACTGGATCTTCATGTATTTCAGAAATTGACAGTGTCATGGGGAACTCCAGACATAGATCTGTTCGCTTCTCCACTAAACCACCAGCTGCCACAGTTTTGCACAAAGGGGTTTCATCACACAGCTTGGAAAGTGGATGCTCTGTCTTTCAGTTGGACAAACCTTCATGTGTATGCCTTTCCACCTCTGCCTCTTCTTCCAAAGGTACTGTTAAAGGTCAGACAGGACAGGCCAAGGATGATTTTGATAGCTCCAGATTGGCCTTGGCAACACTGGTACCCTCTACTACGGAGTCTGGTAAAGAAGCCTCCATGGCCTTAACCTTTGATTCCACATCTGTTTTCCCAGCAGGACGGTCATCTGCTCAATGTCAAGCTTCACTCTCTTCATCTGACAGCCTGGCATATTCTGTGTTGAAACACAGCAGGTCTCAACTTCCTCAACAAGTTTTAAATGTGATTAGGGAAGCTAGAAGACCTAGTACAAGGAAAGTGTACGCAGCAAAATGGAAGAGATTTTTATTTTGGAGTAAAGCAAAGAATTTGGAGATTTCTGAGCCTAATTTGAGTATGGCTCTTCAATATCTTACTGAGTTACTGGACAAGGGTCTGTCCTTCTCTTCCATTAAGATTCATGCTGCAGCCATCTCAGCTCACTATGATTGTGACCCACCATTGTTTTCGCATCCTTTGTTCAAGCAGTTTCTTAGAGGGGCAAAAAATATAAGACCCCCACGTAGAGCTCCTACTCCTGCTTGGGATCTCAATTTTGTGTTGGAAAAACTTACTCTACAACCTTTTGAGCCTGCGGCTACTGCTGAATTGAAATATTTGTCATGGAAGACTGCTATTTTGTTGGCTATTACTTCTGCAAGAAGGGTGTCTGAGTTGCAGGCCCTTATGGCAGTCGAGCCCTTTTTGATTTTCCATAAGGATAGGGTAGCATTACGTACTTATCCCACCTTTATGCCTAAGGTGGTTTCTAGTGTGGCTTTAAACCAAACTATACATTTGCCTACCTTTTATGCAGACCCCAAAATAAAGGGGAAAGGATTTTCCATACTTTAGATGTACACAGGCAATTGCGTTATTACTTAAGCAGGACTAAGGATTTTAGGCAGTCTCAGCAGTTGTTTGTTTCTTTTGCTTTGAGTTCACAGGGCAAGCCTGTGTCAAAACAAACTATTTCTAGGTGGATTGGCTTTTGCATTGCATTTTGTTATTCCCATCATGGCAAGGAGGTTCCAGCTGGGATTAGGCCTCATTCCACTAGGGCTACTGCCACTTCAACAGCATTTCTACCGGCGGTGGCAACTAAGGATATTTTGGAAGCAGCTACTTGGAGTTCAGTGCATACTTTCTCTAAACATTATCACCTTCCTATCTACTCTAAGTCTAGGGCTGGTCTTGCCACAGCTGTTTTGCAAGGCATGTTGTCAGCTCCTGCTTCTTTATGATTTGCCAGCCTCCCTTACCTCTGCTTTGGGATTCTACCCAATAGTAAGGACTGCAGCAATGGAAACGAAGAACATAGTACAGTTTTGTACCTACCATAAATGTAGATGTTCGAGGATTCCATTGCTGCAGTCCAATTTACCCTCCCTCCTTCCCCTCTGTGTTTAGGGGTGGTTGTGTAGGTGAGTTTACCTGCTTCTCTTTTTGTATATATTGTTCATGTTTTGGTACAGGTATTTTGGGCCTTGTCTTTTTAGGGTCTTCTGACATCTGGGGCAAGAAAAGACTGAGGATATGACGCCGGTCATGCGCATTAGTACCCTGACGTACTGACGTCAGTCTAATGCGCCCTGACCGACGTCAGCCTTATACTCTGGTATTCGGGCCGACTGGATGCGGACTATACCCAATAGTAAGGACTGCAGCAATGGAATCCTCGAACATCTACATTTATGGTAGGTACAAAACTGTACTTTTTGGTGGCAGGCCTCTGCCCATCAAAGGAACTCTGTCTTTAGACAAGGTATGATAGGAATCATTGATTCTAGATCCTGAGAATGTTGACACCATAGGCTTTTTAGATACCATTGTAGTTTCCTCATATGCAGTCTTGCATATGAAATTAGTAGAATGCAGGAGGCCATGAACCCCAGGGCTTGCAGTATTTTCCTTGCAGATAGCTGGGTCTTTGTGGCCAGTAGTTTGAAGTAGGCTGTCAAATGAACTTTTCTCTGGCGTGGGGTAGGCCATCTGGGAAGTTGTATTCAAGCTTGCTCTCAGGAATACAATTTGTTGGCAGGGTACAAGATGAGATTTCTTTTCGTTTATGGTGTACCCCAGAGAAGTTAGTAATTTCTTTACAAATGCCAGATGATTTAATACTATGTCCTGGCTTTCTGCTTGAATTAGACAATCGTCCAGGTATGGGTATATTTGAATATTTCTTTGCCTGCAAAATGCAACAACTGGAGCCAGTCACTTTGTGAACACCCTGGGCGCAGTAGAAAAGCCAAAGAGCAGTGCAGGGAACTGATAGTGCATGTAGCCTGATCTGAAGCATAGGTATCTTCTGCAAGATTCCCTTATTGGGATGTACAGGTAAGTTTCCTTTAAATCCAGTGTTGCCAACCAGGCATTTTTGCCTAGCATGTGAAGCAGCTGATGAAGAGTTAGCATTTTAAATTTTTGGATTACCAAAAAAAAGTGTTTAGGATGGACAGGTCCATGAAAGGATGCCAAGAATTGTCTTTTCTGGGTACCAGGAAAAGTCTTGAGTGGAAACCTTGGCCCCATTCTTCTTCTCGGACAGGTTGAATAGCCCTGATGCTTAGAAGAGAGAGAACTTGCTTTTGAGCCTCTGCCCACTGATTTGGGGGTAGGTCTGGCCAACCGTTTGGGGTTGGTAAAGGAGTGAAAGTGGAATCTGTATCCTTGGGAAACTATATTTAAAACCCATTTGTCTTGGGTAATGAGTTCCCAGTTTTTTTGCATGCAGGGCGATCTTTCCCCCTAAAGGAACAGTCAATTGAGCAGGGCTTGGAAGGTTTAAATTTAAGTCATTGTGACAGTTTACCATAGGGAGGTGTCTTACTACTCCCAGCTTTGGAAGTGGGAGCCCCCCACTGCTTACGCTTGTGAGTACCTTGGGACTGAAGCCTGGGTGTTCTGCTGGTTCTGGGTTTGGACTGAAGGCCTGTAAGAGGCAGGAAAGGACCAATTCTTAGAAGGCCGGTGCCTACTAAATCTGGGAGGCTGTACTTGCAGGAAATCTTTAACAGTTTGCAAAGATTTAGCTTTTCCCTACAACTTTTTAAGTACTTCTTTTGCTTTGTTGCCATACAGGCGGTCTTGGTTTAAGTGAGCATCCAGTAATTTAGCTTTAACATGATCTAGCAAAGATTACTCCTTAAGCCAAGCATGTCTTCTAAGTATAGACCCAGTGACGGCAACCCTGCAAGATGCCTCTAATGAATCAAAACCACACTGCAAAGTATATTTTCCAACTTGTTGAGCAGAATGCATTAAATCCTGTAATTCTTTATTTTCAGCATAGTCAGAAATCCACATCAGTTTCTGTTTAAGCAATCCAATAATATGCTGCTGATACTAACATATGAAACTGGCAGTTTAAGGCCCTAATGGCCAAAGTTGCATAAGTGTATACCTTCTTATCCCATCTGCCAGGGCCCTGGAATCTCTATCAGACGGGGTAGGGTTTTTGGCAGTAGTAGCCTTAATGCCTTTGGGTCCCAGTGAAATTATCTCAGGATCCGCAGTAGGATTCTTAGAGGAACTTGTGAGAGCCAGGTACTCTGTAATACCTGTCAGGTTTTCTGGGAGCCAGAGGTAAAGTGTCACAAGCTAGGCTAGATTCCGAGAAGGCATCATCAACAATGTCCAGTACAGGAGGGATAGCTGAAGGCCTGTGTTGAGGTAGGAGTAAGAATTCCCTAAGTCTCTTTTTGGAGTCAGAGTAATCCTGGCTTTCCCAGTGGAAATGCTCCCTAAGAGTATGCAAAGTTTCACCAAAAGAGAAAGTCTCTGGAGGGGAAGCAGAAGCATCAGGATCCTCATAGGTAGTTAAGAGCAACTCCTGGTCATCAGAGAAAACAGAAATTTCAGAATCCTGATCAGAAAATTCAGAAGGAAAATCAGTTCTAGGTCTCTTAGAGGGAGAAGGGTGGCTTCCCCTGATTAGAGTAATAAGGTCTTCAGCCATTCTTATAATTTGTTATTTTAGGCATAGGGGCCCGACCATGCGGTCTGGGCATTGCATTTCTAGGCATGGATCGAGTTTTAGGCCTTGACGAAGATGGCGTCTGTTTGATATGCAAGTCAGTAGGCCTGAATACACCCTCACCGGCTTCTGAGGGTGTATTCAGTCCTACTGATGGCGTCTGTTTGATATGCAAGTCAGTATGCCTGAATACACCCTCAGAAGCCGGTGCCTGCACAGCAGCTCCGGACCCATCCAAGGTAGAGACATTCGCAGGTGCCACAGTCGAAGAAGCATCTTGCAGCACACCGGACTCCGAATGGGTTTCAGTAGAGGCCTGCGAATCTGAAGTAGCGGGTATCAGGGGCTGCAAAAGCACCTCACTGAGTACCAGCGAACTGACGACTAGCTTACGAGAAGCCTCGTTAGCAGCTTTGGACCTATGCAGTCTGTCTCTGTCTTTATCTTGGCATTTTTTTCGGAATGTCGGTAGTCGGGTGGGCTTACTGAAGCTATTTCTGGATAATTGAACAGAGTACCAAAATATTTACATGCGAAAATGAACCGACAACAAATAGTTTGAGGTTTGAATAAGGCACAAAACCGACAGCGAGGTACATTGTGGTCTGGGTATAAGCAAGGAATGTAGTACGGATGAAAATCTTTATGAGGTATTTGCTTTCCACAAGAAATACAATTGTTAACTTTTACTGACATTGGTTTAGAGCAAGAAAAAGGATCCCCAACGGGGTACTTAGCTTAGTTGAAAACTTCGGATCTGACACTCAAACATGAAAATTTCATGAGTCGGCCGACTGGCACTTGCGAACTGCTTCTACTTCAGGCACCGCACGGCAAGAAAGACCGATATAATGGTGTCGGCTGCATGCTTTATACCGCTGACTACCTGATGTCATGGAAGATGAGACAGTAACCAATGCAGGACCCACGACTTTGATAATAAGGCCAACTGAGGGCTACCTGCAAGTAGATAACCCAAATGTAATGACTGCAACAGTGAAACATGAAGAACATCCAAGATGTAGATGGGCCAGAACCAAAAGCCTCCAAAAATACAGACTCTTCCAGAGAGGGGTTTTGGGGAAGACCAGACACCTTTTTTTCAGGATTTCTAAAATGTCTCCAAAGGAAAGGGATAGGATCCGAAAAGTGAGCGGGTGGTTCTCTGGAAGGAGAGAAAGCCATCACCTCAAAAGTCGACGGATCCAAGACCCGGAGAAGCTTCAATTCGTTCTCTCAGAATTGAAACTCCTGACAAAGGAACGTCTCGACTACCCTCAGATCCACATCTCGAAATGGAACCAGATCCAAACTGTCTAGGGCTGAGGCTTCGAGCGGAAGAGGCGGATCTGACAAAATCGGAGCTGAACCTGTCCCCTTGGACCCGACAATGACACTTTGGCTCCAAGACCCATTCTGATCTGAGGGTATCGGAGCAGAACCAGTCAACGAAATAGTCAAGAGTTGAAAAAGCAGCTTTCTTCTGATCCAACACCGGGCCTCTCCGAGATCTCTGAAACCACCAGACAGATCAGAGGAGGAGGTAGAATGGTGAAGGTTGTTGTAGGCATACTCACGGATCCAACAGAGGACACAGCTTGCAAGACCTCCATCTGGATCTGAGCTCTGAGAAATTTTTGCATCATCCTATCCACATCTGCTTTCAACAAACTTCTGGAGGACCTGGAAGAAGATGTGGATGGGGGCCTGAAGTGTTTCTTAGGAGTCTGACTAAACTGAGCAGGCAAAGTGGGTGATACAGGCTTAATAGCAAACTGTGGAGTAAGATTCCTATGAGATGTACTCACTTCGGATCCAATGACTTAGGATCCAAAGGCTTTGCTGAAGGGGATACTGTAATCACAATAGAAGGCACAGCCTCTGGATCAGAGGAGGGTTTCGGATCAGACCCGAAACTTTTTTTTATTTTTGGTGGAGGCTCCAAAGACCTTGGGGAGTGCGAGGAAGAATGTTTCTTATGTTTCAACACAGTAAGACTTACTACGTTTTTAGGGGGTTTGAACCCCAGAAGTAGCATCTGGTAGCAAACCTTTTAGAATAAGCTTGTTACACCTCTTCACAAAGGCCCTTGGATTAAATAAAGAACAAATATGACATGCAATGTCTAAAATGTCCAGCACCAAGGTAGTACATGCACTCCTTGGGGGCATCTGAATTAGGGATTGTGCTCCCACAAGAAATGCATTTTTTAAAACAGGTAGGTTTATCTGAGATGATTAACACAGAAGATTAATTCAAAGAAAAATTTTTTTTCAAAGAAAAAGAAGTTTAATTACCAGAAATAGTAGTCTAATGAATACCGTATTAAATATAAAAAGGGTAGAAATTAAAGAAGAAAATAGCAGCAATAGTATAGAGAGATACTATATCAAATAGTGTAGACAGGGAAAAAGAAATAATATGCTAATCACCTGTCAAAAAACTAAGAGAGAGGAAAAATAATAATATTAAGAGAAATATTTAAAGGGAAAAGAAGAAAACTTTTCAAAACTCACAGGTTATCAATTTGGAGACTCAAGAGCAGAACTTGCATCTGTTCGGGATGGCGGCAAATGAGATCTGAGGGAATGAGGTTGGAATAGGGCATTATGGATAGAGGGAGGAGCATGAGAGCAGGATCCTTAGTCTTGAATATGCAGCCAAGTCAGATCAGCGGATCAGATCCAAATCCATATGTTGAAGAATGAAAAGGACAATATCACATCTGCTGATGAAGAAATCACTATATCATCCGACTGACATCTGTCTTAGTAAGGCTCATCAAAGAATGGGTGAATTTCACTGAAGAGGTTACCATGGATGATCTCGAAGGTCTTCTCTACTGCAATAATGGAGAATGTAACCTCAGACTGATAGGGTCCAGAACAAAAAGTGATGTCAATGAAAGTGATTAGATTCATCCTATCTAGGGATCCAATGGTCCTGATAACTTTGTTGCCAGGCCCAAAAAAACTATCAGGTCAGAGGACCATTTGGAGACCCTTTCAATAGGCTTTTCAGGACTCTTGTTGCCCTGGGATTTTTCTTTGTTCTTGGCAGGTTTCTTCAACCGCTGAAGATGAAGGAGCAGGTGGGGAAATAAACCTTTTAATATTAATTTGTCCTTACGACTTTGCAAGGCCTTATATCCAAAAGAAGCAGATGTGTCACAGACAACAAACACACAGGGTAAGGGGGTCCTGTGAGGATTATTTATAACCACACTTGGGAGAATTTTGAAAGCTTTTATCAGACATCTCCAACAGAAAAAGGGCAAGCACTTACTCTAAAAGGAAACTAAAGTTATTAGCTAAAGATTTGACATGAAAAGAATGTTTTTTTATATAATAGCGACAATGAAAACTTGAACCTGAAAGGGTTAAAACCTAATGGCAAAATAGAAATAGTTAGCGAGGCACGGAAGAGTATACCAAGTTAAAAGGTAAAGAAAAAAATTTTTTTCTAGTCTTATCTCAAATATAAAAGGAGGTCAGAGCCCTTGGAAAACTCACAACTGTTCAATCAGGGGCAAACAAGATCTGAGGATATTAGGGAGGAAAGGGAGGGATTAAAGGGTAGGGGAGGAGCCTTTGTTCCACGCATTCACAAGTACTGAGATCACATCCATGTCAAATCTGAGACCCATCTGTTGATGAAAAAGGCCAAATGAAAAAGGCCAACATCAGACTGAATTTTAAGGACTCCTGACATCTGGCAAAAGAAAGTGGAAAGATCAGTAAGTTGTCTAAATAAGTAAAAATGTGAATGCCTTGCTTTCTGCAATAAGCTATAATGGCAGCTAGACATTTTGTAAACACTCTACGAGTATGACATGCAGCTAACTCAACAGATAAAGAACATTGATAATGTGACCCAGACACAATCTGAGAAATCTTCTGAAGCCTAAGACTATGGAAATGTGACAAGCATCTTTTAGTTCTAATGTTACCATAAAACATAGAAGAGGAATTATTATTAGCAGACTGTAAAGGGTTTTGAATTTTGGTACTTTGACAAACTGATTGAGAAAGAAAGCTGTATAACTTATCTTCAGGAAAGCTTGTTCTTTGAAACCTGAAATATTTTGGAGTAGAACTCTTCTTCCCCTTGGTCTAAAAGCACTGGGGGTAAGACTCCTAGGGAAGACATGTGTTGAAGAATCTAAAGAAAAAATATGTTTGGACTGGGGGGAGGGGGGTGCAGGGAGGAACTGTCCAGAAAAGAGGTGTGTGTATCCAGTTCCAACTGTAACCCTCCTGAACTAGTATTAGTACCAGAGTCTGAAACAATCTGCTGCCAAAGGGAAAGATCAAGAGCCTCTATATGGGACAGACTTAGAGTTGTAGGGACAAAAAGGGGAGGGGGAGGAATGCTTGCATATTCATTCTGCAGAAGTAGTCTGTTCCTTTCTCTTATCGGATGTCTATTTTTATGACCTCTGCTTGCCAGATGATATCAGGCATCAATTACTTTGGCAAAAAGAAAGCAAAGGTTTTGTAAGATTTATAATGTGAGGCTTGAAAATCTACCTCCCTGAATTAATTTTCCTTTGTCAAATTGTTTGAGAACCTGAACAGCAACAGAGTCAACCAAAAGCTCCTTGCTTATAGTCAAGTTATAGCTAAAGACTCTACCTAACCAGAAAATTTTGGAATACATAACCCGGCATCCATTCATTCTCAACCCCTTTTACCCATTTTGCACATGGGTAATACATACAGTACAGTTGTGTACACTTACCATAAATGTAGATGTTCGAGTGTAATCATTGTCGCAGTCATTACATTTGGGTAATCTGCTGGCAGGTTGCCCTCAGTCGGCCTGAATTCCATAGTCTTGGGTTCTGCGTCAGTTGCTGTCTTCTCTTCCATGATGTCAGGTCGTCAGGGGTATAAAACATGCAGCCCATGCCATTTTCTTTAGTTTTTCTTGCCCCCGATGTCAGGTGCCCCCAAAAAGGTAGCAAAATTATATATGTATATATATACATGCATCAATATAAACTATCTTCATCTACAAGCAACTACACCACATAGGTTGTAGAGGATAAAGAAGTAAAGATAAAATTCAGAATGACAGGGATGGCGGAAGGTTAACCTGGACTGCAACAGTGAATACACTCGAACATCTACATTTATGGTAGGTGTACACAAAGTACAGTTTTATATCTACCATAAATGTAGATGTTCGAGTGTTCACCCTGATGCAGTCATCACACTTGGGTTATCCTGCCGTCAGGCGGTCCCGCAGTTGGCCCAAATTCCAAAGTCTTGGTCCGGCGTGCGCCAGGGGTATACAAGAGGCATCCAACGCCATTTTCTTCAGTTTTTCTTGCCCCAGATGTCAGGTGCCCCCAAAAGGTAGGCAATATATATATATATATATATATATATATATATATATATATATATATATATACACACACACACATGGCTATATAAAAATAAAACAAAACCCTAAGGTACAAGCAAATACACCACAGAGGTAGAATAGGATAAAGTGGTAGAGATAAGTTCAGCTAGTTCAGAGGGGATGGAGGGAGGGTAACCTGGACTGCAGCAGGGTGAACACTCAAACATCTACATTTATGGTAGGTACAAAACTGTACTATGTTCATCGTGTAACCCTGCTGCAGTCATCACACTTGGGTTGAATCCCAAAGCTAAGGAGGGGAGGTGGAGTCATACAGGGTTAGAAGAAGCTAAAAGGCCCTGCAAAACTGCAGTGGCAAAACCAGCTCTAGTCTTAGAGTAAAGAGGTAAGTGATAGTGTTTGGTGAAGGTG
This sequence comes from Protopterus annectens, assembly GCF_019279795.1. Lineage (NCBI taxonomy): Eukaryota > Metazoa > Chordata > Ceratodontiformes > Protopteridae > Protopterus > Protopterus annectens. The sequence continues at coordinate 711,619,545 of NC_056750.1, read as the reverse complement.
TGCACTGAACTCCAAGTAGCAGCTTCCAGAATATCCTTGGTTGGCACTCCCCTGAGAAAGGCTGCTGATGTAGCTGTAGCCCTGGTGGAGTGGGACATAATGTTAGCAGGTACTGGTTTCCCATGATGTGTGTAGCAGAAATGTATGCAATGTCTTATCCATTTAGAAATGGTCTGTTTTGAGATGGCTTTTCCTTGTGATCCTGTAGCATAGGCTACAAAGAGCTGGTCAGTTTTTCTGAAAGCCTTAGTTTTATCCAAGTAGTAACATAATTGCCTGTGAATGTCCAAAGAGTGCAGGAGTCTTTCTCCTGTGTTCTGGGGATTTGGGAAGAAGGTGGGCAAGTGAATGGTTTGGTTTAAGGCCACACTGGATACCACCTTTGGCATAAAGGAAGGATTAGTTCGTAGAGAAACTCTGTCTTGATGAAAAATGAGGAAAGGTTCCACTGCCATTAGTGCCTGTAGCTCTGAGACTCTTCTAGCTGAGGCTATTGCTAGTAGTAGGGCAGTTTTCCATGAAAGAAATTTTAAATCAGTTGAAAAAGCTGGTTCAAAGGGCGGCAGTGTAAGCTTTTCCAGGACAAAGTTGAGATCCCAAGTAGGTGTTGGAGCCCTCCTTGGCGGTCTTAAGTTCTTAGCCCCGCTGAGGTACTGTCTTAGGAGTGGATGTGAAAATAAAGGAGGATCCGTGCTGAAATTGCTGAGGCATGGATCTTAATAGATGAAAAGGAAAGCCCTTTGTGTAACATCTCAGTTAAATATTGTAGAATCTGAGGAATGTTCGGCTCCAGGGGATTTAGGCCTTAAGCCTGGTTCTAGGCGCAAAATCTTTTCCATTTGTCTGAAAAGGTTTTCCTGGTGCTGGGCCTACTGGCCTCCAGAATGACATCCATAACAGCTTTGGATAAAGGTATTGGCTGGTTGTTTAGGTAATTTGCCATGCAGCCAGGTTTAAAGTCTTGAGCTGGCTGTGTAGAATCAGATTGTCTCGCTGGGTGAGCAGGTGAGGAATTTGTGGCAAACTCCATGGTGGGCCCTGGGCCATGGTCCTTAAAATCGGATACCAATGTTGGCATGGCCAGTCTGGTGCAACGAGAATCATTTGTGGCCTCTCTAATCTGACTTTCAGCAGTACCTTTGCTAGAAGAGGCAGTGGAGGGAAGTCATACACTGTTAATGTTTTCCAACTGAATGAGAGGGCGTCCACTTTCCAAGCTAGTGGATGGAAGGTCCTTGTGCACAATTTTTGAAGTTGGTGGTTGTGGGGACTTGCAAACAAATCTATGTCTGGGCGTCCCCGTTTTTGAGCAATCATTGCAAATACTTGTTGATCTAGTTGCCATTCGTGTGGATCCATGATGTTTCTGCTTAGGTCGTCTGCCAATGTGTTTTTCTTTCCTGGCAGGAATTGTGCTTGTAATTGAATTTGGTTAAGACAATGCAGTGTTCCACAAGGTCATTGCTTGCCTGCATAGAGGGTAGGAATGTGTGCCCCCTTGCTTGTTTATGTACCACATAACTGTGGTGTTGTCTGTCCTTATTAGTAGTTGTCCTGGGTGTAGAAGGTCCTTGAAAGCTGTTAGGGCATTCTGCACTGCTAGCATTTCTTTTTGATTGATATGCAGATGTCTCTGATCTGTAGTCCATTTGCCCTGAATGCACTGTCCTGCCATGTGTGATCCCCAGGCATAGTCCGATGCATCCGTTGTCATAGTTTGCCTGGCTGTGGGTAAGGTGAAAGGCTGACCCTTGTTGAGGTGACATGCCTGTGCCCACCATAGAAACTCCTGTTGAAGGCAGGGAATGAGTGGAATCATTGTTTCCAAGCTGTGGCTGTGCTCGAGTCCATACACTTTTCAGGTACCACTGTAATTTCCTCATATGCAGTTTTACACATGGTATTAGTAGAATGCAAGATGCCATGAATCCCAAGGCCTGCAGATTTTTTCTTGCAGGGAGTTGGGTCTTTGTTGCCATTATTTTGAAATATTGAAACAGCTGTCGTTGTTTGTCTGGCGTGAGATAAGCCATCTGGGCTGTTGTATTCAAACTGGCACCCAGGAATATTATGTTTTGTGAGGGCACTAGTTTTGATTTCTTTTCGTTTACTGTGTACCCTAGGCAACTTAGAAGGTGTTTGACAAATGCCAGATGCTGTAAAAGAATGTCCTTGCTTTCTACTTGAATAAGACAGTCGTCCAGGTATGGATATATTTGAATTCCTCTTTGTCTGCATTATGCAATTACTGGTGCCAGGCATTTTGTGAAGACCCTGGGCGCAGTAGATAAGCCAAAGGGCAGTGCAGAGAATTGATAATGCGTTGAACCTGCAATGAAGTGGAGGTATCTTCTGCAATTTTGTCTGAAAGGGACATGCAGGTATGCCTCCTTGAGGTCCAAAGTGACTAGCCAAGCATTCTTGCCCAGCACGGGAAGAAGCTGCTGTAGTGTTAGCATCTTGAATTTTGGCACTTGCAGATAGGTGTTCAGAATTGAAAGATCCAGAATGGGTCTCCATGCTTTGTCCTTTCTTGGAACTAGGAAGAGTCTTGAGTAAAATCCTTGTCCTTGCTCCTGTGAAGGTACCTGTTGAATGGCTCTCATGTTCATGAGAGTTGCAATTTGGTTTTGTGCCTCTGCCCATTGATTTGGTGGCAGGTTTGGCATTCCTTTGATCCTTGGTAAGGTATGAAAGTGGAATATATATCCTTGAGAGACAATGTTTAGAACCCATTTGTCTTTTGTGATGATGTGCCAGTTGTCTGCAAAAAATGCTAGTTTTCCTCCCAAGGGTGTTGTCAGGAGAGATCTGCTTTGTAGTTTGAGGATAGAGTCACTGTGTCTGCCTTCTGCTAGCTTGGGGCCTGTCTTCTCCTCCTTTCTGGGTAGCAGAACCCCATTGGCTAGGTTTGTAAGGGCCCTGTGACTGACCTCTGCCCCTTGGGCATCTATATTTGCCCATCTGTGATCTGTCTGAAGCTGGAAAGGACCATCTTTTTGTTGGCCAATTTCTGCTGAAGCGAGGGGGTTGTATCTGCAAGAAATCCTTGACCGTTTGCATAAATTTAGCCTTATCCTCTATTTTCTTTAAAACCTCTTCTGCTTTGACACCAAATAATACATCTTGTTGTAAAGGTGCATCTAATAATTTTGCTTTAACATAGTCAGGGAGGGTTTGCTCTTTTAACCAAGCATGTCTACGAATGACAGAGCCAGTAACAGCTGCTCTACAGGAAGCTTGCAATGAATCAAATCCGCATTGTAAAGTATGCTTGCCCACCTGTTCAGATGCATGCAACAGATCCTGCATTTCCTTGAATTCAGGCTGTTCTGAATGTGTGCTCATTTTTTGTTTTAACTGAGACATCAGGAATTGTTGATATTTCAACATGTGAAACTGGCAATTTAATGCTCTCATAGCCAGAGTTGCAGAGGTGTATATTTTCTTTCCCCATCTATCTAGGGCTCTGGAATCTCTTTCAGAGGGCACAGGATTTTTAGCCATAGAAGCTTTTGCTCCCTTAGGACCCTGGGAAATGGTTTCTGGGTCAGCTATAGGGCTTTTATAAAGGAATTTGTGAGAGTCAGGTACTCTGTAGTATCTGTCTGGTTTGGCTGGAGCAGGAGGTAGAGAGTCTGGATTTAAACTAGACTCCAAGTAGACATCATCCACAATATCTAAAACAGGAGGAATAGCAAGAAGTTTGTGCTGGGGTAATAAAAGGAACTCTCGGAGCCTTTTCTTAGAATCTGAGTAATCCTGGCATTCCCAGTGGAAATGTTCCCTCATGGTATGTAATGTTTCCCCAAAGGAGTAGTCTTCAGGGGGAGATGCTGAGGGAATAGAGTCTTCAGCATCAGAATCCTCATAAGGTGGAAAAGTGTAATCCTGTTCCTCAGAAGAATCTGAGGAGAGAGAAACCTGGTCAGAGGATGCATAATCCTCCTCTTGTATTGGTCTTTTATCAGGAGGGGGATGGGAACCCCTGATAAGGGTAATTAAATCTTCAGCCATCTTAAGCATCTGTTTCTTAGGCATGGGACCTTGACTTGTAGACTGATGAATAGTTTTCTTAGGCTTTAAAGGAGTTTTAAGCTTAGCATAAGATTTAATGGTGAGTGTAGTCGGTCTGAAGACACCTTCTGCAACCGAAGGTGTTTCTTCTGCACCAGTGTCTAATTCTGCTCCGGTGTCGGTATATGGCTGCGTCGGCTTAGTAGACTCCGCTTGGGAGTCGGCAGCTGTCTGGGGTTCCAGCTCTGCGGTCGTCAGGGGCTGCGTAGGCGCCTCACTAAAAAACGGAGAACCGGCAACAGGCCCAGCTGAGGCCCTGGGGTCTGGCTTATTCCTAGGCTGCCTGTCCTTATCCTTGCATTTTCTATGAATTGCGGTCATCAGCTGCTCCGACGGCATGATATAATTAAATTTCCTACCAAAGTAATGCCATGCGATGTCAAAATGGCGTTTGATAGTGCGTTTATTAAACCTAGCGCAAAACCGACAACCTGTGACGTCGTGGTCTGGGCCTAGGCAAGGAATACAATAGGAATGGAAGTCCTTATGAGGTATTTGCTTCCCACAAGAAATGCAATTGTTAACTTTTTCTGACATCGGACTGAGGCAAGAAAATGTTCCCCAACGGGGTACTTAGCTTTATTGAAGACTTTGGATTGAAATTCAAATCGAAAATCTCAGGTGTCGGCCGACCGGCACTTGCGAACTGCTTCTGCTTCGGGCACCGCGCGGCAAGAAAGACTGAAGAAAATGGCGTTGGATGCCTCTTATATACCCCTGGCGCACTGATGTCAGGGAAGAAGCGACAGCAACCGACGCCGGACCAAGACTTTGGAATTCGGGCCGACTGCGGGACCGCCTGACGGCAGGATAACCCAAGTGTGATGACTGCAGCAGGGTAACACGATGAACATCTGTACTATGTTCTTCGTGTTTCATTGTTGCAGTCATTACATTTGGGTAGAATCCCAAAGCTATGGTTGGGAGACTGGAGCTAAACAGCATTAGGGGCGGCTATAAGGCCCTGCAGTGGCAAAGTCTGCCCTGGACTTGGAGTAGAGAGGCAAATGGTAATGCTTTGTAAAAGTGTGAACAGAACTCCAAGTAGCAGCCTCTAGAATGTCTTTGGTTGGTACTCCTCTGAGAAAGGCTGCTGAAGTAGCTTCAGCCCGGGTGGAATGAGACCTAATGCCCTTGGGCACAGGTTTACCATAGTGTAAGTAGCAGAAACAGATGCAGTGGCTTATCCACTTTGAAATTGTCTGCTTTGAAATAGCCTTTCCTTCTGATCCTGCAGAATATGACACTAGTAATTGCTCAGTTTTTCTTAGAGCTTTAGTCTTGCTCAAGTAGAATCTTAGCTGTCTATGTACGTCCAAGGAATGCAGAATTCTCTCCCCCTTGTTCTGCAGATTTGGATATAAGGTTGGCAGATGAATTGTTTGGTTAAGAACCACACTGGAAACCACCTTAGGCATAAAAGTAGGATTTGTCCTCAGAGACATCCTGTCTGGGTAAAATATGATAAAGGCCCTACAGCCATGAGGGCCTGTAGCTCTGAAACTCTTCTTGCCGAAGTAATTGCTAGTAGCACAGCAGTTTTCCATGATAAGTACTTTAGATCCGCGGCAGCAGCTGGTTCAAATGGAGGCAGGGTGAGCTTTTCCAACATGTAATTGAGGCCCCATGCGGGTAATGGTGATCTTCTAGGAGGCCTTAAATTTTTGGCTCCTCTAAGATACTGCTTTAGTAAAGGATGAGAAAAGATTGGTGGCTCTGTATTGTAATGAGCCGAAATGGCAGAGGCATGGATTTTGATTGATGAGAAAGATGAGCCTTTGTCAAGCATCTCAGTTAAGTATTGTAGTATCTGAGGAATATTTGGTTCTGCTGTATCAGTTCCTTGTGCTTGATTCCAAGCACAGAATTTTCTCCATTTGTCTGCATAAGATTTTCTAGTACTAGGCCTTCTGGCTTCCAAAATGACATCCATCACAGCTTTACTGAGAGGTATTGTTTGTATGACTACATGATTAGCCATGCTGCCAGGTTCAGAGTCTGTAGTTGATTGTGCAGGATTTGATTGTTTTGCTGGGACAGTAGTTGTGGTCTTGGAGGCAAGGTCCAAGCTGGGTATTGAGTCAAGTTCCTTAGGACTGGGTACCTGTATTGGCGGGGCCAGTCTGGGGCAACTAATATCATCTTTGGCTTCTCTTGTCTGACTTTTAGGAAGACCTTGGGTGGAAGAGGCAGAGGAGGAAAGGCATAAACAGATAGGTTTTTCCAACTGCAGGATAGGGCGTCCACTTTCCATGCTCGTCTGTGAGTCCTTGTGCAGAATCTTTTCAATTGATAACTTTGAAGATAAGCAAATAGATCTATGTCTGGGATCCCCCATTTTTCTGTTATCATGCTGAAGACTTGTGGATTTAGTTTCCACTCGTGAGGATCCATAAGGTTTCTGCTTAAATAGACTGACAGAGTGTTTTGTTTTCCTGGCAGGAATTGAGCTTGAAGATGTATTTGGTAGGTCAAAGCTGTGTCCCACAGTGCCAGAGCTAATCTGCAAAGGAGGTATGAGTGTGTGCTCCCTTGCTTGTTTATATACCACATGACTGTGGTGTTGTCTGTCTATCAGTAGTTGTCCTGGATGAAGTAAGTCCTTGAAGGCTGTTAGGGCATTTTAACAGCTGGCATCTCTTTCTGGTTGATATGTAGATGCATTTGTTTTGGTGCCCATAAGCCCTGAATACATCTTCCTGCCATGTGGGCCCCCCAGCATAATCTGATGCATCTGTTGTTAAGGTTTGGCTGGCAGGGGGTAGAGTTAAGGGCAGTCCCATGTTTTGGTGACATGCCTTTGCCCACCATAGAAACTCCTGCTGCAGGCATGGAAGGAGAGGAATCATTGTTTCCAGACTGTGTGAATGTTGGCTCCATAAACTTTTTTAGGTACCATTGAAATTTCCTCATATGCAGTCTTGCATATGGAATTAGTAGGATGCAGGATGCCATGAAGCCCAGAGCCTGCAGAATTTGTCTTGCAGAAGACTGGGTTTTTGTTGCCAGTTTGAAGTAAGCAGTCAGTTGCCTTTGCTTGTCCATCTGGGCAGCTGTATGCAAGCTTGCACCCAGGAATGTTATTTGTTGACAGGGTACCAGTTGTGACTTCTTTTCGTTTATTGTGTACCCTAGGCATGTTAGAAGCCTTTTCACAAATGCCAGTTGTCGAAGAAGAGTGTCCTTGTTCTCTGCTTGAATGAGACAATCTTCCAAGTAAGGGTACATTTATATACTTCTTTGTCTGCAAAATGCAATTACTGATGCCAGGCACTTTGCAAAGACCCTGGGCACAGTAGATAAGCCAAAGGGCAGTGCAGAGAATTGGTAATACATTAAGCCAGCCTTGAATCTGAGGTATCTTCTGCACGATTGTCTTATTAGGATATGCAGGTATGCCTCTTTTAGGTCTAAAGTCACCAGCCAAGCATTCTTGCCCAGCATGGGCAGAAGCTGCTGTAAAGTCAGTATTTTGAATTTTGGAATGTCCAGCTAAGTGTTCAAAATCGATAAATCCAGTATTGGCCGCCAGGCCTTTTCCTTTCTGGGTACCAAGAACAGTCTTCAGTAAAAACCTTGTCCTCTTTCCAGTTCGGGTACTGTCTGAATGGCCCCCATATCCATGAGGGATGTAACCTGTTTCTGTGCCCTTGCCCATTGATTTTTTTGGCAGATCTGGCCAACCATTTGTCATTGGCAGTGTGTGGAAATGGAATCTGTATCCTTGTGATACGATGTTTAGTACCCACTTGTCCTGGGTTATTAACTGCCAATTTTGAGCAAAAAGTGCTAATTTTCCCCCTATGGGTGCTGCCAAAAGATAAGTGCTTGGTGTAGGCAGAGGGAAGTCATTGGGATTGCTTTCTGTAGGTTTGCACTTTATCTCCTCCAGATTTGGAGGTGGATGTGCCCCATTCCTTTGACTTGTATGAATCTTGCGCCTGGTATCTGGAACCCTTAGGGCATCTGGATTTGCCCCGTTGAGATCAGTCTGACACAGGAAAGGACCAATTTTTTGTAGGCCAGTGTCTACTGAATCTTGGTGGCTGCACTTGTAAGAAATCTTTAACAGTTTGCATAGACTTAGCTTTGTCTAACATTTTCTTTAAAACCTCTTTTGCCTTAATACCAAACAGAGAATCATGCTGTAAAGGTGCATCTAGCAATTTAGCTTTAACATGATCAAGCAAATGTTGTTCCTTTAACCAGGCATGCCTCCTAATCACAGATCCAGTAACTGTGGCCCTGCAGGAGGCCACTAAAGAATCAAAACCACATTGCAAAGTATGCTTTCCAACTTGTTCAGCTGCATGCAATAATTCCTGCAATTATTTATTTTCTGCACATTCTGAAATCAACATCATTTTCTGTTTCAGCAATCCCATAACACGTTGTTGGTACTTAAGCATATGAAATTGACAATTTAAGGCCCTGATTGCCAAGGTTGCAGATGTGTAAACCTTTTTTCCCCACCTGTCCAGTGCCTTAATTTTGCTGTTGAGGCCTTAACTCCCTTTGGACCCTGTGAAATAGTTTCAGGATCAGCAGCAGGGTTTCTAAATCAAATTTTATGTGAGTCAGGGACTCTGTAATATCTGTCGGGCTTACTGGTAGCTGGAGGGTAAGGAGTCAGGGGTCAAGCTTGACTTCGAAAACACATCATCCACAATATCTAAAACAGGGGGAATGGCTAAAGGCTTGTGCTGAGGGAGAAGCAAATCCCTGAGCCTCTTTTTTGATTCTGAGAAGTCTTGACTCCCCCAGTGAAAATGCTCCCTCAAAATAGGCAAGGTTTCTCCAAAAGAATAATCCTCAGGAGGAGATGCAGATGGAATATACTCCTTAGCATCAGAATCCTTATAGGGAGGTATAGATAATTCCTGATCAGAAGAGGAATCAGAAGAAATAGAAACCTGATCTGAAGATTCATAATCAGTGTCTTGCCTAGGCCTCTTATCTGGATGGATACCCCTGATCAAGGTAATAAGGTCTTCAGCCATTTTGATCATCTATTTTTTAGGCATGCATCAGTTTTTTTAGGTTTAGAAGTTGCTTTTGTCTTTGGTTTTGCATCTGTCATCGGTTTGATGTACAAATGTTGAGGTCTGAATACACCCTCAGAAGCCGGTACCTGCTCAGTGGCTCTGGACCCATCCGAGGGAGATGCATCCGTCGGTCCAATACCTTGAGTATCTTGCGGCATGCTGGACTCCACATGGGTGTCGGCACAGGCCTGCGACTTGAAGGTAGTGGGTATCAGGGGGCTGCGAAGGCGCCTCACTTAGTACCGGCGACTGGCTTAGGAGAAATGTTGTCGTTGGTTTTGGATCTCGACTGCCTTTCTCTGTCCTGTTCTTTGTGTTTTTTATGTACTCCGGTAGTCGGCTTGCTATCCGACACATTTCTGGGTAGTTAAATCTGTTTCCAAAACACTTTGATGCAAAAATATACTGACGCTTAATAGTGCATTGGTTAAATCTAGCACAAAACCGACAGCCAGGCACGTTGTGATCAGGGCCTAGGCAAGGAATACACTACAAATGGAAATCCTTATGAGGTATTTGCTTCCCACAAGTAATACAATTATTAACTTTTTCTGACATCGGTAAAAAGCAAGAAAATATTTCCCCAACGGGGTACTTGGCTTTAGTGAAGACTTTGGTTCTGAAACTCAAACTTGAATATTTCAGCAGTCGGCCGACCGGCACTTGCCAAATGCTTCTGCTTCGGGCACCGCTGGCATGAAAGACTAAAGAAAATGGCATCGGCTGCATGTTTTATACCCCTGACGACCTGACATCATGGAAGAGAAGACAGCAACCGACGCAGGACCCAAGACTTTGGAATTCAGGCCGAGTGAGGGCAACCTGCCAGCAGATTACTCAAATGTAATAACTGCAACAGTGAAACACGAAGAACATCAGAATGGCTTTAGAGACATAGCAATGTCTTTTCGGCTTTTCCCAGTTAGGGGTCGCCTCAGCGGATCACCGGTCCACTAATGATTGGCAGCGGATCTTTAAGGTGCCAGCCTGACGCCCAACCTTCACGGAAGGCACACCCACACGCACCTACCTGCATGTCTTTATCATTTCCGCAGCGAGGACATGCAGACTCCACACAGAAGGAACTCCGGCAGAGAATCGAACCAAAAAATCTCTTCTTGTGAGGCAGCAACACTAAGACATAATGGTATTAGAAGGCCTTGAGGTAAGTCCTATCATTCCTTTGAGGATTACCCAGTGAATGGAGAAGAAACCAAATGTTGATTCTTCAGTTTCATTTTACACATGACATCAGCCCTGACCAAGCAAGGAAGCTCAGAGCCCTGATGTATCTCAATCAAAGAACTGAGAATGTCTTCATGAACTAAAATTTGAGGAACGCCAAACTTCCAAGATGGCTGTTCATTGAGTCACAGCTTAATTTTAGCTCTCCCAGTGTAAAAACAGAAACTCAGAAGAGAGAGCCAGTAAACTCAATTTGGGGTAAATTTCATTAACTGGCTAGTACTAGTATTAACAGCATTAACCAGTACTATCAACTGTGATGTATAAATGAATAACTGAGATCTGTAGTTGTTGACAGCGTTGAAGAAGAGTTCTCTCAAAAGCTTTGCTGAATAAAACCTTTCAAATGGGTTTTACACAGTTTCAGATCTTTTTGAGTTCATTTGGTGTTTACTGTTGTTTAGGAGGCTATATGAGGGGTCAGAGGTGAAAATTACAGTGGGTGAGTTCTCTGTAATAATTTCTGTTTGAGCAGAAGAACCAGGCAAGGGTGTCTCTTCTTTCTCCTTTGTTATTTGCATTATATTTAGAACCACTGTCAAAGAAAATAAAGGACTCAGGAATTCAAGGATAAAAATGGTATGGTAGTCAAGAAAAGCTGGCTCTGTTTGCAGATGATATTTTATACCTGATAACACAAGAAAAGGACATTCCAGTGTTGTGGAATATTTTGAGACAGCTTCAAATCTTTTCAGGATACAAAATGAATGAAGCTAAAACAAAAGCAACAGCAGTGAATTATGTACCCAGACATGATACACACACAGTATCCATACTTATGGGACATGATAAAGAGAGATACTACAGCGCTCATCTGCCATAAGATCTCCTTTAATAAAGTACTTTCAAGAAACTTAATATGTCTGCTTTTGTCCTGCTTAAGATTTCTTATGAAGGATTAATCTTCAGGACTGGCACAACCTTCTGTGTTCTTCATGATCTAATTTCCCAACCCAGCTTGGTCTACAGTTCAGCTCTGTTTTTCTACTTAGTACCTAGGAGTATGGATTAAAAAAGATTCTGGTGTGGCAGCTAAGGATATGTGGAAAGAGACTAAATAAAAGATAATAGAAAAACTGATAAGTTGGAAGCTCTGTTTTATGGATGGCAAGACACAAGCAGTTAAAAATATTTTTAGTCTCCTCAGTTTTATACACAGGTCAGGGACATTATTATTAACCAGAGGAGAGTTATGGATATCAATAACGAGATGAAGGATTTTATCTGTGAGGGGAAGATGGGAAGAGTCAAGTGGAATAAACTGATTCTTCCAACAGAACTAGGCTATCTGGAACTGCCCTGCTTGAAGGGGTATTTCAGAGCTACACATAGCTCCTATACCATAGCACAAGCAGAAACCTATAATTCAAAGTGGAAAGGGCTGATGATGAAACACGGAGCAAGCTCAAGAAACAAGGAGACTCTGGGATTTTGGATACAGACCCTTAAGGAGAATAACACTAATCATACAGAATATTATATTTATAAAGTAGCAGACAGTATTCTAAGAACTATGCTAACGTGGGACTAGAGAAATGAGATTCTGCGATACGGGTGCCTGCAATTAGGGTTACAGACAATAGGCAAGAAGGGCCTGAAATTTGATTGAAGAAAATTGGCAAAAGAACCAAGTTATTGGGAGCAAATAGAGAGGGAAAGGTAAAAGAATGGAAAGAGGCCAAGAATTTATTTGGACTGTAGGCTACAGACTGCCTTATCTATCAAGAACTGATATCAGAGTAAGGGCAAAGAGAAAAATAGGGTGTCCAAAGAGCAAGTCCAGCAGTGGTAGAGTTTTTAGTAGACTCTAGAACAGAAGCTGCTGTTAAAAAAAGGAATAATTAGTACAAAATATAAAATACTGCATGATAACTCATCAATCAGAGGTGATTAGAAAGGATGAGGAAGAGAGACTGGATAATTAATCCACAAAGAAACAATGAGGGATATATGCATAGGTTCATAGGTGTGTACTAGGCCAACGGCCCTGGAGCCTTTACAAGCCTAGCCCATAGAAGTGGCCTGGCATCGTGTCGTTGTTAGTTTCCGGTGCCTCTATCAAGTAGAGCAATTGGAGTGATCCCCGGGGTGAACTTTCTGCTTCCCATCCACTCATCAAGTTATCTCTTGAAAAGGGCCAGTGAAGTGCTCTGCTTGACATGTGGGGGAAAGTCTATTCCAGAGCATGAGCAGTCTCTGGGTTATGAACCTGTCCCTCCAGCATGTTCTGTTGATTGTGGTAATGAGGTTGAGGTCCCTGGAGTGTGTGGTGTGGAGGGATTGGGATTTCTTTAGCTGTAACATTTCTAACAGGGCTGGGTCAGACATGTCTCCTAAATATGCAAAAAGGTCTGGAAGACTTAGGATCTTTGCTTGGAAGTGTTTACATAGGTATTTTTATACCCCTTAGTAAACTCCAAAGAATTTTTCCAGAGGTAGACAGCAAATGTGGGAGGTGTGATTGAGAAGAAAGAGGTAATTGGGAACATATTGTCTGGGAGTTTAATGCGTTGGCAGACTTTAATAATTCCCTGCAGACTAACCTCTCAGAAATACTGGGTGAGCACACTAGTATGACTAAGGAAAATATTTTTTGAGCTATGATACAGAATCAGAATAGCCTAGACATAATAAGGCCTTGCTGAGTAATTACGGTGGCTTCCAAAAAGCAATTACTAGGAAATAGAAATCAAAGTCTAAACCAGTGATGTTGAACCTATGACACACGTGTCCAAGGTGACACATGCCATGACACGTCAGCGATCACCAACACCGGAGTTACCAAAGACACTTTTTGGATTCCTTGCTCATGTGAACTGCACTGAATTATTTTGTGCCAAGACCTTCTGACACACCAAACCCAGGGTTTACCATCACTGGTCTTAGCCAACTGTACTAGAAGTAGTGAATATAGTTTGCAGAAATAAAACAACTGTAAATGGGATCTTTAGAAAAGGGTAGGAGCAAATTACATAGAAAGAAAATGGAAACTCTGGGAACAATACATGCAGATGAGGAATGAGGTTTAAAAGAAGGCAGGATTTGAATGAGCTATGTAATGTTTGACTTACAGTGACATGATAGAAAAGTGAGGTATAAATGCTTGCAACTAAAATTATGTCAGTATGGTTTGTTTTCCTTTATATAAACACTTATGACAGAGGCAATCATATGATCATTTAATAAAGATGTTTCTTTAAAAAAAAAAGAGGTATGCCATTCTGGTCCCTGTAATATTGTAAAATGCAGGTTCCACATCTCGGCCTAAGTGGACGATTGGTTGGAGATGATGGACGTACAATATGACTGCACCATATCTGCCTCCAACTGGATCGTAATAGAAGGAGCACCAATGACAGCAGTAGGAGCAGGATGGTTGAAGGACTCATCAAGAGACAACAGGCAAGTCCTGCTTCGACTCAGCCGGAAAAGTCTCCAATTTGAGTTTCTTAAACTTCTACTATGACATAAAAGAGAAGTCGACTGTCAAGTACACAGACCCCATCTTACCTTAGGCAGGTATTTTAGCTTTCTGGTTTTCCAGACTAATTTTCAAGGAAGACAAGCATCTACACAGAATCTAAAGCACCTGACAGAAAAAACAATCCCTAAAATCATGTTCAGCACCCAGACAAAAACATTTTGTATAAGGATCTCTTAGGAATCTGCCTCCTACAACCACATTTCCCTTTCTTTGATGACATGTACAAAACATATGCAAGTGCAAAGCCATAAAGAGGAGGGTCCCCCAATAAGGATACTTATCTGCCCAATGCAAGAGAGAAAAATCAAATAGTTATGTTCTCCATTTTTTTCTAACTCTTTCTGAGTAGGTTCATAGGTAGGTACTAGGCTATCGGCCCAAGGGCCTACGTAAGCCTAGCCAACAAGGTTCTCTGGGCTTACGCCACCCAAGAAAGTTATTTTCCTGTGCCACTGTCAAGCACGCACAGAAGTGATCCCCGGGGTGTATTTCCTATTTCTCATCCACTTATCAAGATTTTTCTTGAAGAGTGCTAAGGAAGAACTTTGCTTGAGACAGATGGGTAGCCTGTTCCAGAGTATGGAAGTCTCTGGGACAGGAATCTATCCCTCCAGCATGTCCTGTTTATTGTGGTGACAAGGTTTAGGTTCCTAGAGCATGTAGCTCGGAGGGACTGGGATTTCTTTAGGTGTAGCATGTCCAACAGCTCTGGGTTTGACATAGCTTTATATGTTAGGCAGAGATCATCTCGGAGTAGGAGTTACGCTACAGAGTAAAGCTGGAGTTTTTTGAGGCGGTCAGTGTAGGGCATTTGTTTGAGGCCAGTAATCCTCTTTGTGAAGTACTTCTGTGGCCTTTCCAGCTGCTGCAGATGTCTTGTGAGGTACATTCCAAAAGGGGCGTTGTACTCTATAATGGGTCTAATGAGTATCGAGTAGAGGGGAACAATGACCTCTTTTTTCCTGGATAAGAACCCTTTTATGATGCGTGCCACGTAGAAGAACTTCCTGACTACTGTGGCGATGTGACTATCAAAGGAGAGACTACTGTCCACCTGGTTCTCAAGGTCTCTTATCACTCATTCGGTGTTAAGTAGATTGCTGCCTATGTGGTAGTTCATGGGTACATAGTTTTTACCAAAGGGGATGACACTGCACTTTTTGGCATTGAGCTTGAGGCCATGGCTCTGACACCAGGCATATGTCTCAGCGAGGCCCTTCTGTAGGATGTCCACATCATTTGGGGACATGACCATGGCTGCTAGTTTGCAGTCATCTGCGAACTTCATTAGCCAGAGGCCTTCTGTGTTAGCCTGTACTTCAGAGAAGTAGATAACAAACAGGAGAGGTCCCAGGATGGAACCCTGTGGTACTCCACTTGTCACTGCTTTGAGGTAAGATTTGGAGTCTGCAACTTTTACAGTATGGGTTCTGTCAGTGAGCCAGTTGGCAATCCATCTTGTGACGTAGGGATTTATACCTAGTTTAGTGAGTTTAGCTATAATTCCAGAATGGGGGATGGTTTTGAAAGCCTTGGCGAGGTCAAGATAGGCTGTGTGAACCACCTTACCCTTATCTATGGCTTTGGTGACTGCCTCAAAGTCGTCGATCAGGTTCAGGAGGCATGATCTGCCTTTCACAAACCCGAACTGGGTGGGATCCAGAGTTTGGAGGTTACCAATGTCTTTGTTTATGAGTTCCATGATGATACGTTCCATGGCCTTGCAGACCAGGCTCATCAGGCTAATAAGTCGATAGTTCCCGGGATCAGTGGTGGTTCCCCCTTTGTAGAGTGGGATAACTGTTGCTGTGCGTCATTCGGTGGGCACACAGCCTGATGCGAGGCTATTATTGAACATGGTGCTTAAGTAGGGAGTCGGTTCATTCTGAAGTTCATGTAAAACACAGCCTGGGATGTTGTCCGGTCCCATGGATGCTGTGTTTTTGGCTTTACAGAGTGCAGCTTTTACCTGCGTAGTTGTGATTACAGGGACTCTGCATTCTTCCTGTATAGATATGGGCCCTTTAGGGGGTAGGGGGGGGGGTAAACTTAGCACTGAACCTATCTGCCAGGATGTTGGCAATATCAGTTGGTTCTGTAATTTTTTTGCCGTTGTGCTGTAACTCAGAGCAGATCTGGGTGTTGCCATCGAGATTCTTGACATAGCTATAGAATGCTTTGTGGTTGTCTTCAGAATTAGTGGCGATTTTGTTTTTGTAGCTAGCTTTGGAGGATCTTATAAGGGATCTCAGTTTCTTACTGAGGCTGACCAGGGAGCTCCTCCATTCATGGCATTTTACTCTCTTTTGCAACAGTTTCTTCCTACTGTTGATGCTAAATTATTTGATTTGCCTTTAAATAAATCAGGACTGAAATATTAATTAATCCTTCAGCACTACGGTTGAAATCTAGATTTTTTTCTCCAAATACCTTTATTGAATTATCCCTTGTGACATAGGCAAATTTACATTCAAATAAAGTAATCAAATTATAGTAACAAACATTATACTTCACCTATACTGCTATATTTCATATAACCTAAGCAATATTACATAAATTATTCAGTGCCTGCCTTTTTTAATAAGCTGTTACTCTGCTGAGAACAGAATAAACTACCTCTTGACATCCAAAACATTAGATCCAAAACCCAATTCAGGAAGTCAGTAAAACTTCACTTACAGGAAAATAAACTATGTCTGTTCTGTCTTCCCCCGACTGACGTATCTCTAATTATCCTACTCTCTTATTCTTGCTTCTACTTCTGTGAAACCCTACCTACCTCATTATTTATCATTATACTCCTCTCTGCTTCTTTTCTGTAATTTATAAATTCTTTCTTACTTGATCATTTCTTCAACTATTCTCACCCAATCTTATTAGCCCTGGTTTTTGTTTTTAGCTTTTCTAAAGCTAAAGGTCTATCTGTATTATTTCTTGCTTCTCTCCACTGTATTCTCTTCATGCTACAATATTTATCCAAATTGCCATGAATATTAACTTTATTGCTTATGTCTATGTAAATTTTGTATTATTATACGCGAGATATTGAATGTTTTTCTGCGGAGCTTTTCTCCCAGGGCCACCACTGAAAAAGGACTTTGTCTCAGTTAGACTAACCCGGTTAACAAATGTCAAATAATAAAAATAATAATAATCTTTATTAAGCCATCACTTACTACATAGACAATCATACATTTATATAAATGAAAACAAACCATACCGACACAATCCTAGTCTGACACATTCTGACCTGCAAACATTATACATTACTTATAATTTACCCTATCTTCCTCTCTCAGACATAACATAGCTCATTTAAGTCCTGCCTCCTTTTAGACCATATTCCACCCTTGTATGTACTGTTCCCACAATTCTCATTTTTTATGTACTTTGCTCCTACCCTTTTCTAAATATCTTATTTCCAGTTGTTTTATGTCTGTTACTATATTCACTACTTCCAGTATAGTTGGTTTAGATTGTGATTTCCATTTTCTAGTAACTGCTTTTTTGACAGCCACCATTATTAGACACAGCAAGGCCTTACCATGTCTAGGCAATTCCGATTCTGTATCACAGCTCAGAAAAATCATCTCCCTTGTCAGACCAATCTGCCCACCCAGCATCTCTGACAGTGCATCCCACAGGGAATCCTTAAAGTCCAACTCCTCACCACACTTCCAGAAGATATGTTCCCAATTACCTCACTCTTCCCCTTCATACCTCCATCATTTACTATCTGCCTGAGGAAAACATTCTCTGGAGTCTACTTAGGGTATAAAAATATCTATGTAAACATTTCTAGGCAAAAATCCTAAATCTTCTAGATACTGTTGCATATTTGGGACACATACATATAGCCTCCCATTATTTCTTTGTGAATTGCTTATCCATTCTCTCTTCCAAATCCTTTCTAACATCCTCCGATTGATTCTTATAGTTATCACGCAATATTTTATATGCTGAAATCTAGATGTTTTAAACTTAAAAGGGACATCTGTGTTAATATTACAAGGGACAACCTCCCTGGCATGAAATCATATTTTAAATTTCAGTGTTTTGCAAAAATATTTACATTTTGTGCCATTTGTACCACAGATACCACATTAATAGGCTCAAACTTTAAACCTTTATTTAGCAATAAAATCTCATCCTAATATAACATATCCTGAGAAAGGTTAACAACTAAGTTATTTAAACAGTTCAAGTTACTGGTAGAATGTTCTAGAATTCTTTGTCCATACTTATTAGAAAGCTTGATTCCTCCCATCCACCTCCTCCAACTGCCCCTTCTAGCAAAGGGGTATTTGGGAGGTAACTTTGGTAGTTACATTACTAAGTTTTGTACAGTGTAAAACGTTATGCTGCTCATTGCCGAAAGCGCTGACTGCACACCATAACAGCTTCCTTGGGAGCAGCCGGCCCCCTTTGCCCCCCCTTAACTACTGAACTGCCAGAGGGAAGTAATAATACCTTTTAAAGCAAGGGGTAAGTACAGAAATGTGCTAGTACCTCTGATTTGCAATATGGTTAAACCTACATATTGTGGTTTCTACGTGTTCAATAAATGACAAGCTCCAAAACTACAGCAAATAAAAGTAACTCTATCATCTACAGCAGCACAAATAAGCTGCATATGTATACTTAAGGTAAGGGGATTGGTTTGCTCTCTATACTACTTTTCACAGGTAATATGTACTGTGTGTATAACAAAATACTTCACCTTAATCAGAGCCCTTCCACAGCTTGTTATCAAGTGCTGGTCAGCAGATAGGTTCACAGAAATCATTAAGCTTAACCGAAGCATATGACTGCTGTATTAGCAAAGGCAATTAAATAATCAACCACAGAGAGAGGGGTAAAAACTCAAGCTTGCTTAAAAGGGTCACCCATCTTTCAATAAAAAAAGTGTACATCTTTGGACATCAAAAATTCCACAACTTGCAAGATGTTTCTACTGTTATCCATTGCAAAAGAGTTGCTCTTACATTATTTTCAAAATTAGAGCTTACTGTTGCTGAATTTCAATTCATATTACAGTACATTGAAACATGTTAATAGTACAATTTCAAATTTTGGAACATCTGCCATTTTTACTATTTTTTCAGATGGCACAGCTGTCAAAATCAGGATTTGCCTTAAAAAACAGGAACAAGCAGTTACTACTACTTCAAGGTCCTGCAGCAGTCAACTACTGATATAAGATGGATCTGTTACTTGGGATCATACCTCTTAACTGTCTAGAATATTGCAGAATGTTTTGATTCATACCTCTCATCAGATCCTCTTAAAAATGTGAGGTTTTCTGGTGAATAATTGAGGATTGAAGTCATTAAATGACAGGCATTTGAGATTCAGACTTCATACCCTTCAGAAAAATACTTAATATAAAACCTGCTTTGCTCACAACCAAGTTTAAAAGAGCAAAATTTAAAATCTGCTCCTGATTTTGGCACTTTGCCCCCCCAACCCCTTACATTATTTTTGATTTTGTCCAGAGAATTTGTGCAATAACAGGTTGAACAGTATGCCTGGGATGCAGAATAAATACTAATGCAGAATGTATCCAGATACAGAAATACTGAAAAAAAAACTCAGCATAGCAGTACCAGTCATGCAGTCACAGAAACGTCAACTCAAGATATTAGTCTGCAAAGTTCACCATATGAAGCAGAATATAAATACCTCGTTTCCGTACAAGTAGTTCTTTCGTCCCACCTGCTGAGTCAGACTTCTCTTCTCGTTCTGGAGTTGATCCAACTGTATCATATCGTATTGTTCCTTTTCCTAAAAATTTAATAAATATGTAAGCAAACAAAAAACCACCTCATATCTATACATCACATTTAGCCTAGTGGTTCATATTTCTTCTGAAGTAAAACCGTTAGACGTTTAATGAACCCAAGAGCAGAAGAAAATAACACTTCATTGGGCAAAAAAAAAAAAAAAAGAGAGAGACCATATACAATAATATACGTACAATGATAAGGTAAACTGTTTCATAACAAAAACATTTACCAGTCTGAACATATAGTTGTAGCTGTGGTTGTCTGCAGAGGCTGTTAGTCTTAAAGGGACTTCAGAAACTGAATGAGAAATAATTTGGCTTTTAAGCAAACACAACAGCCTGCCCAATAAACAGACTTTGCCATTACTTTTCATTACATTACCTATGGGAACTGTAAAAACGGGCTTTTGAAACACTGAGGGCTAACAGCAGCAGAGGGCTTTTTAAAACCTAGCCATGTATCCCAAAATCTCTGACAAGTTCTGGTACTCTAAACAAGGGCTTGGGAAAAGTACAGTTTTGTACCTACCATAAATGTAGATGTTAGAGCGCTCATACTGCTGCAGTCATTACAGATGGGTTATCCTGCCGTCAGGCGGGTCCTCGGTCGGCCGAATTCCAAAGTCTAGGTCTGGCGTTGGTTGTCGTCGCTTCTTCCCTGACGTCAGTGGGACAGGGGTACAAAAGAGGCAGCCGACGCCATTTTCTTCAGTTTTTCTTGCCCTCAGATGTCAGGTGCCCCCAGAAGGAAGGCAAAACATAATGTTATGCAAACATGCAATATAGAAAAATCAAAAAACAGTAGTTGCAAGCAAATACACCATAAAAGAATACCCCAAATAGGTTGTATGATAAGGTGTTTGTCATAAGGCCTGTCCTAAGAGGGGACGGAGGGGGGGGTAACCTGGACTCCAGCTGTATGAGCACTCGAACATCTACATTTATGGTAGGTACAAAACTGTACTATGTTCATCGTGCATACAGCTGCAGTCATTACAGATGGGAAGAATCCCAAAGCTAAGTAAGGGTGGTAGGCACTAAGTGGAACTAGGAGGAGCAAGGATGCCCTGCAAGACTGCTGTGGCAAAACCCGCTCTAGATTTAGAGTATAGTGGAAGGTGATAGTGCTTGGAGAAAGTGTGCACTGAACTCCAAGTGGCTGCTTCCAAAATGTCCTTGGTAGGGACCCCGCCGAGGAAAGCTGCAGAGGTAGCTGTGGCCCTGGTGGAGTGGGATCTGATGCATGCAGGCACAGTTTTTCCATGGAATGAGTAACAAAAGCGTATGCAGTGAGCTATCCATTTTGAAATTGTCTGTTTGGAAATAGCCTTTCCTTGAGTACCTGTAGCATAGGACACAAAGAGTTGCTCGGATTTCCTGAATGGCTTTGTTCTGTCCAAATAATAATGAAGTTGTCTGTGAATGTCCAAGGAATGTAGTAGTCTTTCCCCTCTGTTTTGTGGATTTGGATAAAAGGTAGATAAGTGAATAGTCTGATTCAAAGCTACACTGGATACCACCTTTGGCATAAAGGTAGGGTTGGTTCATAAGGAAACTCTGTCCTGATGGAAAATGATGAATGGTTGCACAGCCATGAGGGCCTGTAGCTCCGAAACCCTGTGTGCTGAGGTGATAGCCAGAAGAAAGGCTGTTTTCCATAACAAGTATTGTAGTTCTGTTGAAGAAGCTGGCTCAAAGGGGGGAAGGGTCAGCTTTTCCAATACGAAGTTGAGGTCCCAAGCAGGGACTGGTGGTTTCCTTGGGGGTTTTATATTTTTTGCCCCTCTGAGTAACTGCCTTAAGAGAGGATGTGAAAATAAAGGAGGATCTGTGTTGTATTGTGCAGAAATGGCTGAAGCATGGATCTTGATGGAGGAGAAGGAAAGTCCACTATTTAACATCTCAGCTAGGTAGTGTAAAATTTGAGGTATATTTATTACCCAAGGATTCTGGCCCTTTTCTTGATTCCAGTCACAAAATCGTTTCCATTTGGCGGAGTAGGCTTTTCTAGTAGAAGGTCTTCTGGCCTCCAAGATGACATCCTGCACCTCCTTGGAGAGGAGAGTCTGTTGGGAAATTAAGGAATTCTCCATGCAGCTAGATTTAGGGTTTTGAGCTGGCTGTGAAGGGTTTTGTAGTTGTGCTGTGACAGCAGAAGAGGGACTAGAGGTAGGATCCATGGCGGGGAATGTGTCAGGCTCCTCAGGAGCGGATACCAGTGTTGTCTTGGCCAGTCTGGAGCAATGAGAATCATTTGCGGCCTCTCTGCTCTGGCTTTTAATAGAACTTTGGTCAGTAGAGGAAGAGGCGGGAAGGCATAAACTGTCAATGTTGTCCAATTGAAAGAGAGTGCGTCCACTTTCCAGGCCTGTGGATGATAGGTCCTTGAACAAAATTTTTTTCAACTGGTAATTTCTGTGGGTAGCAAATAGATCTATGTCTGGCTGTCCCCATGCCTGAGTTATCTTTGTAAAAACTTGAGGATGCAACTTCCATTCGTGTGGATCTGTCATATTTCTGCTTAGGTTGTCTGCCAATGTGTTTTCCTTCCCTGGCAGGAATTGTGCCTGTAGTTGAATTTGCAATTCCAGTGCTGTGTTCCATAGGGTCATGGCTTGCCTGCACAGGGGGTATGAATGAGTTCCCCCCTGTTTGTTTATGTACCACATCACTGTGGTGTTGTCTGTCCTTATCAATAACTGGCCTGGATGCAGTAGGTCTCTGAAGGTCATAAGAGCATTTTGCACGGCTAGCATCTCCTTTTGGTTGATGTGTAGGTGCTTCTCTTTTTGGGACCATTTTCCCTGAATGCACTGATCTGCCATGTGTGCTCCCCAGGCGTAGTCTGAGGCGTCTGTTGTGATGATTTGAGTTGCTTGAGGTACACAGAAAGGGAGACCTGTGTTTCTTTGGCATGCTTGAGCCCACCACAAAAATTCCTTTTGAAGGCATGGAATGAGTGGTATAATTGTTTCCAAGCTGTGGCTGTGTTGAGACCAAAACTTCTTTAGGTACCATTGAAGTTTCCTCATATGCAGCTTTGCACATGGGATTAGTAGGATGCAAAATGCCATGAATCCCAGAGCCTGCAGGACTTTCCTTGCAGTTAGCCTGGTGAAAGTTGCCATGTTGCTGAAGTATTGAGACAGTTGCCCTTGTTTGTCTGGCATGAGGTAGGTCATCTGGATGGTTGTATTCAAGCTGGCACCCATGAAAATTATTTGTTGAAAAGGTATTAGTTTTGATTTCTTTTTGTTGACTGTGTATCCCCGGACGTTTAACAGTTTTATTACAAAAGCCAGATGCTGCAATAGTATGTCCTTGCTGTCCGCTTGGATCAGGCAGTCGTCCAGATATGGGTAGATTTGTATTCCTTGTAGTCTGCAGAAGGCGATTACTGATGCCAGGCATTTCGTAAACACTCTGGGCGCAGTAGAAAAGCCAAAGGGCAATGCAGAGAATTGGTAATGGGTTGAACCTGCAAGAAATCTGAGGTATCTTCTGCAATCTTGTCTGATAGGGACATGCAGGTATGCCTCCTTGAGGTCCAATGTTACCAGCCAAGACTCCTTGCCCAGCATGGGAAGAAGCTGCTGTAATGTGAGCATCTTGAATTTTGGCATCTGTAGATATGTGTTTAGGATGGATAGGTCTAAGATAGGTCTCTAATCGTTGTCTTTCCATGGTACCAGGAATAGTCTGGAATAAAAACCTTGACCTTGTTCTTTTGCAGGTACCTCTTGAATCGCTTTCATGTCCATGAGAGCGGAAATTTGTCTTTGCGCCTCTGCCCTTTGATTTTGTGACAGGTTTGGCATGCCTCTCATTTTTGGAAGGGTGTGAAAGTGGAACCTGTAGCCTCTGTCTATAATGTCCAGAATCCATTTGTCTTTTGTAACATTATCCCAATTTTTTGAGAATAATGCCAGTTTTCCGCCCAAAGGTGCTGCCATTAAAGCTTTTCTTGGCAGGTATAGGGGGAAGTCATTGTGTCTGTTTTCTAAATGACTATGATCTATCTTCCCCACCTCTTGGGGTTGGTGCTTGCCACTGTCTTGCTCTGTAAGATCCTTGAGGTTGCCCTCTACCCCTTGGGCGTCTGTATCTGCCCCTTTGAGGTCTGTCCGTGGCTGGAAAGGACCAATTTTTTGAAGTCCAGTTTCTGCTGAAACGTGGAGGTTGTACCTGCAGGAAATCTTTCACTGTTTGCATTGATTTTGCTTTTTCCTCCATTTTCTTTAGTACCTCCTCAGCTTTAACACTAAACAATACATCTTTTTGAAGTGGTGCATCTAATAATTTTGCTTTGACATGATCTGGTAAGGTTTGCTCTTTGAGCCAAGCATGTCTATGTATAACAGACCCCGTAACAGCAGCTCTACATGAGGCCTCTAAAGCATCAAAACCACACTGCAAGGTATGTTTACCCACTTGCTCTGCACCATGCAACAAATCCTGCAACTCTTTCAAATCTGGTTGTTCTGGTTGTGTCATTTTGCTTTTCAACTGAGATAGCAAAAACTGTTGGTACTTTAACATATGGAATTGACAGTTTAATGCCCTCATGGTTAAAGTGGCCGAGGTATACTCCTTTTTCCCCCACCTTTCTAATGCTCTGGAATCTCTCTCTGAAGGTAATGGGTTTTTAGCAGTGGAGGCCTTAATTCCCTTGGGACCCTGTGAAATAGTTTCTGGGTCAGCAGTATGGCTTTTATATAGGAACTGGTGAGAATCAGGAACCCGGTAATACCTGTCTGGTTTAGCAGGAGCTGGAGGTGGGGAATCTGGATTAAGGCTGGCTTCTGTGTACACATCATCCAAAATATCTAAAACAGGAGGGATAGCCAGGGGCCTGTGCTGGGGGAGCAGTAGAAATTCCCTGAGCCTTTTCTTGGAATCTGAGTAATCTTGGCCTTCCCAGTGAAAGTGTTCCCTCAATGTATGCAGGGTTTCCCCAAAAGAGTAGTCCTCAGGGGGGAGACCGTGGGAATAGACGCCTCATCAGAGTCTTCGAAAGGGGAATAGGTGTAATCCTGGTCCTCAGAGTGTTCTGAGGTAATAGAAGCTTGATCTGAGGAAGGGTAGTCTTCCTCTAATCTGGGTCTTTTGTCAGAGGGGGGTTGAGAACCCCTGATAAGAGTAATCAAATCCTCATCTATTTTAAGCATCTGCTTTTTAGGCATGGGGCCTTGAGAGGAGGTCTGAGGACCCTGTTTTTTTGGTTTTCATGGCTGCTTTAGATTTACTGAAAGATTTAATAGAGAAGGTGGAAGGCCTGAAGACGCCTTCAGAAATGGCAGGCCTGTCTAAATTCTGAGTTTCCCCGCCAAGAGTGGCGTCGGTATTTGCAGTTGGAATGGGGACCGAGGAGCCTGCGACCTCAGGTACTGAAGTCACCGGTAATGTAGTTTCATCGGTACTCAGGGGCTGGGTAGGCGCCTTGCTGAGAACCGGAGAACCGGTAGTCGGCCAAAGCGTGGTCTCAGTAGTCGGTGCGGACCTTGGATGTCGGTCCTTATCTTTGCGTCTTTTGCTCAAAACTAGAGTCGGAGTATCCGACGACATGATATAATTATTTTTTTTGCCAAAATAATGAAGGGCGAACTCCGCCCGTCCCTTAATAGTGCGCTTGTTGAATCTAGCACAAAAACGGCAGGCCGAGACGTCGTGGTCTGGGCCGAAGCAAGGTATACAGAAAGAGTGGAAATCCTTATGCAGTATTTGCTTCCCACATGAAATGCAATTATTAACTTTGTCTGACATCGGTCTGAGGCAAGAAAAGTTTCCCCAACGGGGTACTTAGCTTTAAAGAAGACTTCAGCTGAAATACTTTCGTAAATCTCAGGAGCTGGCCGACTGGCACTTGCGAACTGCTTCTGCTTCGGGCACCGCGCGGCAAGAAAGACTGAAAAAAATGGAGTTGGCTGCCTCTTTTGTACCCCTGCCGCACTGACGTCAGGGAAGAAGCGACGACAACCGACGCCGGACCTAGATTTTGGAATTCGGCCGACCGAGGACCCGCCGGACGGCAGGATAACCCATCTGTAATGACTGCAGCTGTATGCACGATGAACATCATAACATTTTATAAGCAGGATACTGGAAAAAGGATCATTTATACCCTGACTGCATCCAATAAAGATATAGGTGCCAAACCAGTGGTGAATTTTTAGTTCATCATCTAGTTATTCAAGTTACACTTGAATTGGGACATTGAGAAACTCTTCTTCACATGGATGGGGAGCCTGTTCCAAAAAAGGTTAGTCTCTGGGATACATAACAGGTTTTCTAGCACGTCCTATTTATATGACAGGCAAGGTTTAAGTCTTTAGAATGAATAATTCTGGTGCTGTTTGTTTTGTAGATATGCAGGAGGTACATCAGAGAGAGGTCCAACAATGCGTTGTATATCTCTCCCTTCAGCCTGTAAGAAACAGAACACAGGGATAGGCTTTGAGGTGGTCTGCAAAGGACATGCTATTCATACCCTGTACTGTAAGTGATGAACCACTGTGAACATTCCAATTGTTGAGTGTGCCTGGTTAGGTATACACTAAATGGGGCAATGCACTCAGTGATACGTCTGATAAACTATCCCAGAACTGATCAATGAGGTACTCAGCTGGTTACTGGCCACTATGTGTAGGTGGACTCCCTAACTCTAACTTCCTGGGTCCTCTTTGCCAGCTGGCTGGCCACTGGGTGACACGACAAATTGTACCTAACCTCTCGAGTTAGTCAAGAATGCCTGAGTGGGGTATTGTGTCAGATGCCTTGGCCAGGTTAAGGTGTGAACCGTTTTGCTCTTTTCCACTGCTTTGGTAACCCTCTCAAATAAGTCCACCAGGTTGAGCAAGTATGACCTACCTACGATGAAACCAAACTGAGATGGGTCCAGTGTCCGAAGCCTTTCCTACGTCATTGTTAATTTCCATGATAATCCTTTCCATTTCTTTGCATAAGAGACTAGGGAGACTTATGGGCCTGTAGTTTTCACGGTCCATAGATGGCTCACATTTTTGCAGAGGGATGACTCTTGCCATTCTCCATTCATGAGGCAAAGAGCCTGTTTAGAGGCTGTAGATGTAGTGATTCCACATGGCCTGATAGGTCTTGCTTCATGCTACTTAAAAGGCAGTCTGGGATATCATTGAGACCCACTGATACAATGTTCTTAGCCTTAGAGTATTTAGGACCTGTAGCATAGTGATAAATGAGGGTAGTACATTTGATGGTACTTCCTGAGGGAAGGCTGTAGGGATGGGCAAAGGGACAGCTGAACTTGTCTACCCATAGGTTTGATATATCTGCTGGCTCAGCGTAGATGGCTCCATTGCAGTGAGTTCAGCATACAACGATGTATTGCTTTTGAGGGTGCAGGCAGCTTTTGGCTGTCTTTACCTTAGGAGGCCAGATTTACCACAAATTTGCCTTTGGTAGACTATTTGTCCACTGAGTCGTTTGTTTAGTTTGATGAGACTGCTTTTATCCTTCTGGTTGCTACACCACCTAATTTTTGCCACAGTTTTCCTTCTTCTGTTATACAGCCTATTAATGATATGATTCCACCAGGGTGTCTTGTTTTGTTGAGTTAGTTCTCTACTTATTCCTGGTAGGTACAGCTACCTGTATGAAGCTATTAACAAGCTTACATATGCCTTCTGTGAACAATTACATATATACTGTAAATAGCTCCACTGACCAGCACAATAAAGGTTGTCCTCCACAAGTCTTCCAATGGTAATCCAAAAATTAGGACCCACGAGTCACAGGCAAAGAAGTTTTTAATACACCAAACATAAAAACAAAAACGGGCAAACAGATTTAGCGTGCTTTCGTCTCGTATCCCAAGACTTCCTCAGAATCAACAGTAACTCAATTTGCTCCAATTTAAATACTAGTTGCGGCTAGCAACAAATCGTCATAGCAACATGTTGTCATAGTAATGCAGTTAATAAGTATATTTTCTTATATAATCATTCATTCGTCAACAAACATGTACTTTGATGTGTATCTTAGGAAAGTTCATGTTACTTGTTCAATTACTGAGAAGGCATAGTATAAAACAATGTGTGTGTATATGGATGTTAAAAAATGTATGAATAAATATATTATATATTATATATATATATATATATATATATAATACATATTTGTACATATAAAAATGAACAATAAAATATAAATAGTGATAAAAACCATATAAAATATATATATTTGTATGTATATGTATGTATGCATATGTTAAAAATAGTAATAATTATAAATGAGTATAATACTAATAATATTAATGATATTATTTTAGTATACGTAATCATATGTAGAAATGTATATTGTAAATATATGTATGGAGTATGATAACATAAATAATATAAAAATATAAAAAAACTACTTGGATATTATAAATACAGAGCATAAAACTACACAACCTTCAAATATAAAAATAAAAATGAAAATAAAATTCAAATTAATACAGTCACTTGGGGTTCAATGCCAATAATTTCAAGGCAGGTTTTAAAGAAATATGATCATTCATGCCCAAATAGGAGCATGAGTCTAATCTAATCTGCCATATCATCTCTTGATATTCTAAAAACGTCTCCCAATCACCACCCCTCTCTCTGTTTCACCTCTTCTAGTACCCAAAATTTAATATTCATGTTTTTACATTTTAGTGTGTGCCTATAAAGTGCATTGTTTTCATTCTGTTTTTAATATCTCTAATGTGTTCATAGATACAAGTTCTTAAATTCCTTTCAGTTTTCCCCACATAATAGGCCCAACAATTTTTACAATATGCTAAATAGACCACTCCTTTTGTGTAACAACTGGAGTAACTATAAAGTACAGTTTTGTACCTACCATAAATGTAGATGTTCGAAGATCCACATTGCTGCAGTCCTAACACTTGGGTAGTCCGCTGTCCCAGTCGGCCCGAATACCAAAGTATAAGGCTGACGTCGGTCAAGGCGCATTAGTCTGACGTCAGGACGTCAGGGTACAAATGCGCATGACCGACGTCATATCCTCAGTCTTTTCTTGCCCCAGATGTCAGAAGACCCTAAAAAGATAAGGCCAAAACCAAAAAACACCAAACACTCCTGTACCAAATATATGTACAATATATACAAATTTACAAAGTACAACCCCACCCACACAACCACCCCTAAACACAGAGGGAAGGAGGGAGGTAAATTGGACTGCAGCAATGTGGATCTTGAACATCTACATTTATGGTAGGTACAAAACTGTACTATGTTCTTCATCCCACATTGCTGCAGTCCTAACACTTGGGTAGAATCCCAAAGCAGAGGTAAGGGAGGCTGGCAAATCATAAAGAAGCTGGAGCTGTCAACATGCCCTGCAAAATAGCCGTGGCAAAACCAGCCCTAGATTTAGAGTAGAGAGGAAGGTGGTAATGCTTAGAGAAAGTATGCACTGAACTCCAAGTAGCTGCCTCCAAAATATCCTTAGTTGCCACCCCTTAGAAATGCAGTTGAAGTGGCAGTAGCCCTAGTGGAATGAGGCCTAATCCCAGCTGGAATCTCCTTGCCATGATGGGAATAACAAAATGCAATGCAAAACCCAATCCACTTAGAAATAGTTTGTTTTGACACAGGCTTGCCCTGAGAACTCAAAGCAAAAGAAACAAACAACTGCTGAGACTGCCTAAAATCCTTAGTCCTGCTTAAATAATAACGCAACTGCCTGTGTACATCTAAAGTGTGCAAAATCTTTTCCCCTTATTTTGGGGATCTGCATAAAAAGTAGGCAAATGAATAGTTTGGTTTAAAGCCACACTAGAGACCACCTTAGGCATAAAGGAAGGATTAGTACGTAATGATACCCTATCCTTATGGAAAATCAAAAAGGCTCAACCGCCATAAGGGCCTGCAATTCAGAAACCCTTCTTGCAGAAGTAATGGCCAACAAAAAGCAGTCTTCCATGACAAGTATTTCAATTCAGCAGTAGCGCAGGCTCAAAAGGTTGTAGAGTAAGTTTCTCCAACACAAAATTGAGGTCCCAAGCAGGAGTAGGAGCTCTCGGGGGTCTTATATTCTTTGCCCCTCTAAGAAATTGCTTGAACAAAGGATGAGAAAACAATGGTGGGTCACAATCATAGTGAGCTGAAATTGCTGCAGCATGAATCTTAATGGAAGAGAAAGACAAACCTTTGTCCAATAACTCAGTAAGATATTGAAGAGCCACACTCAAATTAGGCTCAGAAACCTCCAAATCCTTTGCTGCACTCCAAAATAAAAATCTCTTCCATTTTTCTGCGTACACTTTCCTTGTACTAGGTCTTCTGGCTTCCATAATCACATTCAAAACTTGTTGAGGAAGTTGAGACCTACTGTGGTTCAAAACAGAATATGCCAGGCTGTTAGATGAAGAGAGTGAAGCTTGACATTGAGTAGATGACCATCCCTCTGAGACAATAGGTGTGGAATCAAAGGTAAAGGCCATGGAGGCTTCCTTACCAGACTCCTCAGTAATGGGTACCAGTGTTGCCGAGGCCAATCTGGAGCTATTAAAATCATCCTTGGCTAGTCTTGTCTGACCTTTAGGAGTACCTTTGGGAGGAGAGGCAGAGGTGGAAAGGCATACACATGAAGATTTTTCCAACTGAAAGAAAGAGCATCCACTTTCCAAGCTGTGTGATGAATCCTTTTCGTGCAAAACTTTGGCAGCTGGTGGTTTAACGGAGAAGCGAACAGATCTATGTCTGGAGTTCCCCATGACACTGTCAATTTCCGAAATACATGAAGATCCAGTTTCCACTCGTGGGGATCCAGGATTTGCCTGCTTAACACATCTGCTAAGGAGTTCTGTGCTCCCGGCAGAAACCTTGCCTGAAGATTTAGTTGCAAGCTGAGTGCAGTCTCCCACAAAATCATTGCTTGCCTGCATAGAGGATAAGAATGTGTTCCCCCTTGTTTGTTGATGTACCACATGACAGTTGTGTTGTCTGTTAGAATCAACACCTGCCCTGGAAGAAGTAACTCCTTGAAAGCCATTAATGCAAACTGGACTGCTAACATCTCCTTCATGTTGATATGTAGATGCTGTAGTCTGGCAGGCCACTTGTCTTGTATCCACTTTCCATTCAGATGAGCTCCCCAAGCTATGTCTGAGGCATCTGTCGTTAGAATCTGACTCGCCTCTGGCGGGTCACAGAGAGTCCCTTGTTTAGGTGACATTCCTGAGCCCACCACAAAAATTCCTTTTGAATGCAAGGTATTATTTGAATGACAGTGTCCAAATCCTGGCAGTGCTGTGTCCATACATTTTGAGATACCATTGTAGCTTCCTCATATGCAGTTTGGCATTGGGAAGCACCAGAATACAAGATGCCATGAACCCTAAGGCTTGAAGGACTGTCCTTGCAGTCAGCCCGGACTGAAGAGATAGTTGATGAAAGTAAAGGGAAAGATTCTTTTGTTTGTCCGGGGTTAAAAAGGCCATCTGGGTTGCTGTATTCAGTCTCACACCCAGAAAGCACATGTCTTGAGAGGGTACTAGACTGGACTTTATTTCGTTCACAGAATACCCTAGGCATCTTAGCACTGCTATCACATATTCCAAATGCTGAAACAGGTCTTCCTTTTCTTGAGCCAGAATCAGGCAGTCGTCCAAGTAAGGATAGATTTGTATTCCTTTTAGCCTGAAGTAAGCTATCACTGGAGCCAGAACTTTTGTGAATACTCTGGGTGCAGTAGATAAGCCAAAGGGCAATGCAGAGAACTGATAATGGGAATTCCCAGCTCGAAAACGCAGATACTTCCTGCAACTTAGTCTGATAGGCACATGAAGGTAAGCCTCCTTGAGATCTAAAGTTACCATCCAGTGATCTTTTCCCAGCAGAGGTAAAAGCTGTTGTAACGTCAACATTTTGAACTTGGGAATGTCCAGATAAGTGTTGAGGATAGATAAATCCAAAATTGGTCTCCACGTGTTCCCCTTTTTTGGTACTAGGAATAGGCGAGAATAAAATCCTAGGCCTCTTTCTGGCACAGGAACCGGCTGAATGGCCCCTATTTGGAGTAACAGAGAAATTTGCTTGTGAGCCTCTTTTCTTTGTAGAGGAAGAATGTCTGGCATGCCTTTGAAAGGAGGCAAGGTATGGAAATAAAACCTGTAACCGTGGTGAATGATATCCAATACCCATCTGTCTTGGGTAATTAAACTCCAATTTTCTTTGAAAAGTGCCAGCCTTCCTCCCAAAGGTGCTGCCAGACGAGAAGGTTCTGGCAGCTGAAAAGGCAGGTCATTGGGTCTGTTTACGAAAGGACTGACCCCTGCCCTCACCAGAAGACTGAGCAGGTGAACTCCCTGTTCTAGGCCTAAAAGAACCTTGAGCTCTGCCCCTACCACGTCTAGACCTACCCCTAGACTGGGAATCATAAGAAGGATATGTCCACCCCTTAGTAGGCCAACTTCTACTAAACTTCGGAGGCTGAACCTGCAAAAAATCTTTGACAGTCTGCATAGACTTAGCCTTGTCCTCCATTTTCTTTAAAACTGCTTCCACAGGCGAACCAAACAACACATCAGATTGTAACGGAGCATCTAAAATCCTTGTCTTAACATGCTCAGCCAAATTCTGATCCCTCAGCCAGGCGTGCCTGCGAAGAACAGAACCAGTGGCAGCCACCCTCGAAGAGGCCTGTACAGCATCAAAACCACATTGCAAAGAATGCTTACCCACCTGTTCAGAAACATGAACTAAATCCTGCAACTCTTTACACTCAATACCTTCCGCCAGAGCATCCACCTTAGACTTCAATTGTGAAAGGAGATAATTTTGGTATTTTAACATGTGGAACTGGCAATTCAAAGCCCTCATGGCTAAAGTGGAAGAAGTATACACCTTCTTTCCCCATCTATCCAAAGCCCTTGCCTCTTTATCAGGAGGAACAGGATTTTTAACAACAGAAGCCTTAACACCTTTAGGCCCCTGAGAAACAGTTTCTGGGTCTGCCCTAGGACTCTTAAAAAGATACTTATGAGCTTCAGGCACCCTATAATACCTATCCGGTTTAACTGGGGCAGGAGGCAAAGAATCAGGGTTCAGGAAGCCTCTGCAAAACATCTTCCACCACATCCAGAACAGGAGGTATAGCCAAAGGCCTATGCTGGGGTAGAAACAAAATTCCCTAAGCCTTTTCCTGGAATCAGAGAAATCTTGACCTTCCCATTTAAAATGCTCCCTCATGGAATGAAGAGTCTCTGAAAAGAAAAATCCTCAGGAGGAGAAGCAAGGGGTAGAATCATCTACATCAGAATCAGAATAAGGAGGATACTCCTGCAAGTCTTCAGCCGAAGACTCAGAAGCCTCCGAACACTGCTCAAAACTCTCAAGCTCAGGTTCCACCCTAGGCCTCTTATCAGGAGGGGGCATAGAACCTCTAATCATAGTAATCAAATCTTCTGCCATTTTAAGCATATGTTTCTTAGGCAGAGACCCTGAAGAACTAGGAGAAACACCCACTGAAGTTAAACCTGGCCTGCCTCTCGAAGAAGCCTTGGAAACAGAAGGGGAGGGCCTAACCACCTTAGGAAGGGAGGGAAGAACAGCTACCCGAGAAGCCCCCTCAGCCTGGCCTACCTCCTGAGAGGACACATCTTGTAACAGTAAAGTCTCTCCCTAAGACTCCAAAGAAACTTCTGGCAGAAACTCCGGCTCCACCGAGCCCTCTAAAGAACCGACGTCCGGGACAGACGGTTCTTCCAACCTAGGCTTTGCTGCTTTGTCCTTGCGCTTTTAGACGAAGGCGTCGGAGCATCCGACGGCATTTTATAATTACAACGCTTCCCAAAAACTAACCTGGCACAGTCTAATCTTCTCTTTATAGTGCGTTTGTTAAATCTAGCACAAGAGCGACATCCAACAACGTCGTGCTCAGGCCCTAAGCAAGGTATACACAAGGTATGGTAATCCCTATGAGGTATCTGTTTCCCACAAGAAATACAGTTATTCACTTTTTCTGACATCCGGTTAAATACTGAGGCAAGAAAAAACCAAAATATTCCCCAACGGGGTACTTAGCCAACTTTGATTCGGTCTGAAACTCCGACTTCAGAAAATTTCAGAACGCCAACCTGCACTCGCAATACTGCTTCTGCATCGGACCATGCGGCAAAAAAGACTGAGGATATGACGTCGGTCATGCGCATTTGTACCCTGACGTCCTGACGTCAGACTAATGCGCCTTGACCGACGTCAGCCTTATACTTTGGTATTTGGGCCGACTGGGACAGCGGACTACCCAAGTGTTAGGACTGCAGCAATGTGGGATGAAGAACATCTTTTCAATTTAAGGCCAATGCCAGGAATAAATAATTCTTTTTCACCAGCTAAAAATGGACATTGCGCACATCTACCACATTTGTGGGTACCTTTTTTAGTATGTGCCCCTTCATACATAACACCTCTCTTTTTCTCAAAAATGTTTTTAAGATTCATATTCCTCCTGTAACCAAATCTGAGAGGTTGTTGGAAAATTGTCGTTCTATTTATCATCCTACTAAACATATTCCAAATTCCACTAATGCATTATTTCATCTATCCTATATCAGCATAATATGTAAAAATTAGTCGAGGTGTTTCAACTATATTTGGTATGGCATCTTTAGCTTCTATCTGATAGTCCTCAAAATGTCTTGTGGTGGTATATATATTCTGGTCACTATCATGCTTCAGGAGTGGACCATATTTAGTATCACGACTCTTAATAATTTACTTTTTAATATTCTTAATCATCCTTGCAGGATATCCCCTCTCCTTAAACATATTATAAACAACTTCGATCTCTTCCATAAACTCCATTCTGTCAGATGTCATTCTCGAAACTCTAATCATCTGACCTTTTATAACATTCTTTTTTAAATATAATGGATGGTCACTCTGGTAATGTAAATAGGAGTTTGAAAAACATTCCTTTCTATGAATCCTAGATTTATATGTCTTCTTAGTATAGTCTTTGTTAATCCTAACGTCTAAATAATGTGCCTCCTCTTTATTGTAATCAAAAGTAAATTGAAGGAACTTAGTACTTCCATTTAAATAATCTATAAATTGATTAATACTTTCATTGGTCCCATCCCATATAATAAAGATGTCGTCCAAAAAAACGCAAGTATTTTATTATATGTTGTTGAAACTTAGAACCAAAGACATATGTTAATTCCCAATACAACATAATAATATTTGCATAAATTGGGGCACATGCTGAACCCATTGCAACTCCATCAAGCTGATGATAAATGTCCTCTTGAAAATATAAAAAATTGTATTTGAGGACCAATTCCATACTCTCTAGGACAAGCCTATACTCATCCGCATTAAGCATATTGAATTCAGTAAGCATTTTTTCAAACCATTCTAGGCCTTGCATGTGGGGAATAAATGAAAACAAATCTTTAACATCTATGGTTAGGAACAAATAATTATCTTGAAATGGTATTGTATTAAATTTGTTTAAAAAGTCCCAGGAGTCTATTAATATATGTGGATACTGTACATGAAAATGTTTTAGCTTAGTATCCATGTAAATAGCTAATGTTTGTGTCATAGATCCCTGGGATGTTACTATTGGTCTCAAGGGGGGGGGGTCTTCAACCTGCTTATGTATCTTTGGATTCCCAAAGATTTCAGGTATAATTGGTTTGGGTACCCTCAGGAAATTGTACAAATCCATATCAATAAGTCCCTGCATCAGATTATCCTCTAATATGAGGTCGATTCTCCTATATAATATATTAATTTCATTCCCAGAAATAATGCGGTATCTATTTTCCATGTCTAAAATTTTCATCATCCTGTTGGCATAATCCCATTTATCCATGAGGACCACACCTCCCCCTTTGTCTGGCTTCATAATTCTCAATTTCTCATGACTTTTCAGTAATTGAAGAATTTTACCTTCCTCCATTGTCAAATTATTGTTATTAATTAGCCCATCTCTTTTCTTATAGTCGTCCCTCACCATGTTCAGGACACACATTTCAAAATTCTGGATATCTTGCTGTAGGGGTGGATTGTATGTACTTCTTCTTTTCAATACTTTCATTTCATTGTTATATTGATCCTGAAATAAAATTCCTAAGTTCAGTTTTCTAGTGAATGATTTTATATCTAATACTATTTCTTCAATTTTAGGCTTCCTTATTGGCACAAAACTGAATCCCTTTGTAAATAATCCAAAAAATCCGTGTGTAATCTCCACATCTGTATAATTATAAATATTAAAATTATTATATGTGTGAATTACACATTTGTTACTACTATCACTATTCGTATTGATATCTGCATTTTCAAATGAACTACATAAATTGTTTAACAATGAAAGGTGCACCATCGACTGAAATAAACTCACATAGATAGTAAAAGTCACTCAGTTTATTCACGACAAAAACACAGATTCCGGAAAGTAAGCGCTTTCACGTCCTTACAACGCTTCCTCAGACTTCAATAAAACCCAAATGAATACATTCCTTTAAATACACATCTCAAATAGCAGCTGTATCTAATCAGTGTAATTAATGTAATTAAAAGGTCAATCAAAAAAAGTCAGGAAAACCAACACAAGCATTCACCAATGACCATATATAAAAACATTAAAAAATACATAAGTATAAAAATAATACATATGAAATCTAAACATATGAACATACATACACACTAAAATGTCAGAAATACTATGTGTACAAATGTATATGAAGAACTATATTCAATGCTTTAATGGTTTGGAAGCCAAAAATGGTTTCAACATAATTTTATCGTTTAACCCATATTTGTGTGCTTGTAACCTCAATATCCATTTATTTTCAATCTCTTCCGTGTGACCTCTAATATTACCTAACCTGTTGGATCTAGTAACCAATTGTAAAACCCTAAAATTAAAACTGTGTTGCGAACCATGCTCCAGTATATGCTTGGCTAAAGCATTGTTAGTGTTCTCCTTATTAATCGCATATAAATGCTCCCTTATTCGTTCACGCAGGGTTCTATTAGTCTTCCCAACATAAAACAGCCTGCAGAACTGACATTGAGCTACATAAATTAAATCCATAGTCCTACAATCCGCACAGCCTTTAAATGAAAAAGTTTGACCTGTGAATGGATGTGTAAAAATGTTGCCATCAGCTATATATTTACATTGATTGCAATTCCAGCAAGCAAAGGTGCCTACCCTTTGTGACTGCAGCACCTTATTCTTAGGTTTTTCATAACACAGCATTCTTTTGAGAGACTTCATGTTCCTATATGCTATAGTGGGTTGGTCATCCACTAAATTCCTAATCCTATCATCCATTTGTAGTAGTTTCCAATTATTTTGTATAACACGTCTAATGTGGCTGTTCCTATTCGTAAAAGGAATGACTAACCTATTCTTCCCCTTAGGTATGGATAGTGTATCAGTAGAATTAACGATGTCCCTATGAATAAAGGGAATACCCTTGTCAGTTCTCTGTGTGTCTCCCTCTGAAATGGCCAAGCATATCTCCGCTGGTTTATAACCTCTTTGAGCGAAATTGTTCGCTAGTTCTACCTTTTGCTGTTCATAGGTCTTTTCTTGAGTTGTTAATCTCGAAGCCCTCAGCACTTGATTCTTCATAATGTTGGCATGCACGTGTCTAGGGTGCATGCTCTTGCGGTGTAATATGTTATTCTTCCAGCAGGACTTCCTAAACATTTCAGTGTCTATACTATCATTTCTTTTAATCATTCTAACATCAAGGAAATCTATTGCATTCCTTGAATGCGAACTTTCAAAGGCCAAAAACACAGTTGTGCTATTAATATAACACACAAATTCATGTAGTTGTGTCTCCGTACCACCCCATACAATAAAAACATCATCTACAAATCTACTGTAGTACCTCAACTTATCAGAATATAGTGCATTGTTCAAAATATACATCCTCTCCCAGTATGCCAATACAAGATTGGCATACGGGTTTGCACATGGAGTTCCCATGGCCACCCCCCTTTTTTTGTAGAAAATACTTGTCATCATATACAAGGACATTGTTCTCTAATACTATCTCTAGTATTGTCATCCATCTTATAATCTTGTTACTAGTGATGTTGTTCTCCAATAAAAGTAACCTAACATACTCAATACCAATATTATTGGGTATGGAAGTGAACAAAGATTTAACATCTAGTGTCACTAAAATGTCCTCTCTGCTAATAGGCGTTGTTCTACTAATTGATGCAAAATTCTCCAAAAAATGCTTGGTGTCTCTAAGGACTTGGTTGATGTTCATGACAATAGGCTTAAATTCCTTATCCAAATAAATGGAAAGCGGTTCAGTAAGCCATCCTTTACTAGAGACTATAGGTCTCATCGGTGGTTCATACAACTCTTTATGAATTTTAGGTAAGCCCCTAATAATGGGGACCAATGGATTCTCCACAATAAAATACTTGTACAAATCAATATCTATGATGTTACTCAATAAGAGATCGTACAATTGCCCATGTACGTCCCTTATTAGTTTATTCAGTAAGCTTGCAGTTAGAGGTTCATAGGTATCGTTATCAGCCAACATTTGCTGCATCTTAGTGCCATACATTACACTATCCATTATAACTATGGCACCCCCTTTGTCTGCCTGTCTTATAATAATTGCATCATTCTGCTGTAAATCAAAAATAGCTGCCCTTTCATCTAAAGTGATGTTATAAAAATCAGATTTAACATTTTCACTATGATATAAATCAAAAAGATCACATTCACAAGCCCTTTCAAATGCCTCAAGCAGCGGATGCTGTTGTGGCATAAACGTCGAGGGCTTTCTAAGTCTATTTAAATCATTACTAGCATTATTTGACACTCCTTGCCCAAACAACATTTTTAAAGCTATATTTCTAGTGAATAACTTGATATCAACAACAACATCTGCTACATCAGAAAATCCAGATGGTATGAAACTCAAGCCTTTCCAAAATGGATAGTTCAATGTCATTGAGCTCATACCTGGAAATGTTCACTACTAGGCCCTGTTGATTGATTTTAGTGCTTTTCTTTGCTGCTCGTATATCTCTTCCGTACTCTTCCTTTTCCTCACCTTGTTCTGAGGAGACCAAGCTCTCTTCTCGAATGGTTTTATAAGGAGTGGAAAAGAAGGAAATCCATCTGCTTCAATGAACACATCATTCTCAGAAACCCCCAAAAAGGAGTCTATGGTTGGCTGTTTTCTTCGTACATCTCTCGACCCATTCATTTCCACAAAATTCGACACCTTAGGTACGGCCATCTCTCCTTTGTTATTAGAATGCACCATGGCCTCAACCGTGATCTGTCGTGGTTTCACCCCTGTTGATCCATTTGCTACAGCAGCTATGTTGGATTCTACCAGTTCAACAGGCTGAGATGCATCAACCCGATTGGCTGTTGTCGTCACTACCTGGGTGGGTCTACGTTCCGCTGTTGTGTCACTCAAGACGTGCTTGCATTGGGTACTGAGTGAATGATTTTCCTTTTTATTATTGAATCGATTGACAGCCCTCTCTCTCGGCCAAGAAATCACCTGCCCTTTTTGGAAATCGATGAAATCCCTTTCCAGTTTTCTCTTTTTGTCCTGCATGGACTTGTTGTCAAGGGAAAACATCATCGATTTCAAATCACTGTAGAGCATATTCTGCTCTTTCCTATCAAGTAATTCAACCAGTTCATGTTCAATAGTACTTATCTCTTTAAAGAGTGCACCTTTCATTGTGGAATTGTTTTGTGACTGTGCGGTTGTGGAAGGTGCTTTGCTTGGCAAGAAGTTTTCTTTTTGCTGCTTACATAAATTGTTTCTAAAAAATTCTTCATGATTCATATCAAAGGTATCAAAAATGCAAGTGGTGGTGGTATCACAATCTATCTCCTTTCCATCACCATTGCTACATAAGTAACTATTTGTATTACAAATAATAATGGGGTCTATCTCCTGTACCTCCCTCAAACTGTTTGTCTCACATTTTGATTGCCCGTCACCTCTGCATAAGTGTGCTGTCGGTTTTGATTCCTGATTCTTTCCGACCTCCTTAGTCCGTGTCCCTCCCCTAAAGGGTCCTCAATTTCTCTGGTGACTGCTTCTCCAAAACTATTATAATTGTTGTAATGAATGCTGTTGTTTTGGTATCTATGTTCTGGACCATTACTAGATGTATAATCCCACTTTGTTGTTGTTGTTCATTATTAAAACGTGGTACATACCTATCATACCTCCTTCTATTGAAGTTAACATAAGCTCTGCTTCCCTATAATCTACCATATCTCGTTCGGTTTTACTCACTTTCCTCTTATAATTCTTTGAAATGTCATAATCAACATCCTGCAGTATATGTTCTTATATTCAGTGACTGTAAATAGTAAATCATTACTAATTTCATCTTTTAACCTATCAATATCAATTTTGACACTTTCCATAGTACTAACATTGTTTTCCATCATTGCTTTCAAAATTGCTAGCCCACAATCATTTAATATATTCAAAATAATTAAAAAAACCTCATTGTTCCCATTAGTATTACTGGGAAACTTATTCAGTCTTAGACCTTTCAGTACAATTTTCTGTTCTATACATTTAGTTAAATACCAGTTGTCCAAAACCAAATTCCGGTACCTGGTTAGTTCGTTTTTAAAAACTTTACATTTGTCCTTAAAACAAGCATTAGTGGGCACCCTTCTTTCCACCTCCCTCGGCATCGACGAAAATAAGAAGTTATGTACCTACCATAACGTTCCATGTTAGTTGTCTTCTCTCGCCTTCTTTCTTGCTTGATGGGTTCGGAGCCGATCCCTCGGCTCCGACTCGGCACTTGCTAAGCTCGAGAGTCACTTTTACCAGCTTGAGGCAGCCCCATATCCCATGATGCAAGGCGGTAAGTACCCAGATCTCGTTTGATGACAAAGGGCAATAGCACCAAGCATAAAATACTTCCCAAAGGAAGAAAGAAAACTTACAGATGGAAGAAGGACCAGGTTGAATGGTCTTCAGCATAACAGTTTCTTATAACAAGGTCTGTCCAGGCCAGGGGGAAGGAGGGAGGGTCGCAAGAAAGAAGGCGAGAAGACAACTAACATGGAACGTTATGGTAGGTACATAACTTCTTAATGTTAAGTTGTCAATCTCGCCTTCATTCTTGCTTGATGGGACCGCGTCCCTAGCACCTCTATCCTGGGTGGCTCAATGGAACAAACTCTTGAGGACTGTAGAGCCAAAACTGGCTCTGTCCCTGGAGGCCAAGTCCAATTTGTAATGGGAAACAAAAGTGTGAGGAGTGGCCCAAGTGGCGCTGCACAAATAGTGTCTAAAGGAAGTCTAGCTTGAAAAGCTGTAGAAGTAGCTAAGCTCCTAGTTGAATGTGCTTTAGGTTTTGAGCACAGCTGTTTTCCCCTGAGCAGATAAATTTCAGAGATGACCAAGAAAGCCATCTAGACAAAGTCACTTTAGAAACAGGAAGGCCTTTTTTATTATCCGCATAGGAAACAAAAAGTTGATCAGATTTTCTAAATTTTTTTGTTCTGTCCAAATAATATCTAAGTTGACGGTGGACATCAAGATAATGTAGCTTTTGTTCAGCTCTATCTGAATAGTTGGGGAAAAATACAGGGAGATCAATGGATTGATTCAAATTGTTCTTTGAAGCGACCTTAGGCAAAAAGGTTGGGTTAGTTCTCAAAGGTACTCTGTCTTTGTGAAAAAACAAATAGGGGGGTCGAACCGAAAGAGCATGAAGTTCAGACACCCTCCTGGCCGATGAAATAGCCACTAGGAATAAAGTTTTCCAAGAAAGATATTTCAGGGAACAAGAAACAGCTGGCTCGAAGGGGGGAAGAATCAAGGATGTCAGCACTAAATTTAGATCCCACTGAGGAGGAGGATTCCTGATTGGAGGCTTTAGTAGGAAAATTCCTTTCAAGAAGGCCCTGCAGAGCCTATGGGACATAATATTATGATCTGCTATCCCGACATGAAAATTGGAAATAGCAGCCAATTGAACTCTGACTGTGGAAAAAGAGGAGCCTGCATGAAAAATCTCTGCTAAGAAGTCCATGACTGCCTGAACAGGGGCAGTAAAAGGATCAATATTCTTGGCCTTAGCCCAATAAGAGAAACGTTTCCATTTGCTTGTATAAATCCTCCTGGTAGAGGATTTTAGAAGTTACTATGATGTCTCTAACTGGGTTAGAGATCAAAGGAAGCCTGGCTAAGGAAGGAAGTGGAGCAACCATGCTGTGAGGTTGAGAGAAGGGATTGACCGGTGCAGCTGACCCGATTGGTGAATCAGAAGATCTGGCACTGGGTCCAGATGCCACGGCTGCACCAAAAGGTGATGATGGAGGAACGGGAACCAAACTTGTCGAGGCCAGTAAGGGGCAATGAGAATCAATTTGGCTCTCAAAACGGTAGCTTTCTGGATAACCTGAGGGATCAGAGGAAATGGAGGGAAGGCATAAAGAAGTTCCTGGGGCCAATCCTGGGTCAGAGCGTCTCTGGGGGGATGGCCTGATGGAGGGAAGAGGCAGAAGAAGTCTGGACATTTGCTGTTTTGGGGAGTAGCAAAAAGATCGCAACATAGACGACCCCATTCCAGAAAAATCTCTTCCGCTATAGATTGCTTGAGAGACCACTCGTGAGGCATGAGAATAGCTCTGCTCAATCTGTCCGCTACAATGTTGGTTTTCCCAGGGATATGCGTTGCTACCAGAAACCGATGAGAGGAGATCGCCCATTGCCATAGTCTGAGCGCTTCTCGACACAAGGGGTAGGACTTGGTTCCGCCCTGTTTGTTGATATACCAAACTACAGACATGTTGTCTGTGTGGACTGCAATTGTCCCTACGGGAAGAAAGTCGCTGAGGGCTTGCAACGTTAAAAGCACTGCTCTCATCTCCAGGACATTTATGTGCAGATGGTACTCGAACGGCTGCCACGTCCCATGAACCATCCTGCCCTGATAATGACCCCCCCACCCGATCAGGGAGGCATCCGTGGTGACAGTGGCTATCGGGGATGGGGGTACAAAGTACCTGCCTCGGTGAACCTGAGGAGATGTGATCCACCAAGCAAGATGCTCTTTGCATGTCTGTGTCACCAGAATCTGGTGACGCATTGGAAGTTGTTGGTATGACCATTGTGTGAACAGCATCCACTGAAGAAGGAGCATGTAGAATCGAGCCAGGGGAAGAAGAGTAATGGCCGCAGCCATGAGACCTAATACCTTTAGAACCATTCTGGCCTGTACTTTCTTGTTGGCCAGAATGATCCTGACATGACTCTGAATGTCTGAAACTCTTTGATCTGTAAGGGTAGCTGACATCCGAACAGTGTTTAAGTTTGCGCCTATGAAGGTAATAGACTGGCAGGGCGATAAGGATGACTTTTCGAAGTTGATCGAGATGCCCAAATGAGAACAAAGGTTTATTGTGTAATCCCTGGCTTGTATAAGCTGATGCCTGGTGGTGGCTGACAGGAGCCAGTCGTCGAGATACGGAAACACCTGGAATCCTTGACGTCTCAGGTGAGCCGTGACCACTGCCATGCATTTGGTGAACACTCTGGGGGCTGTAGTGAGACCAAAGGGCAGGGCTCTGAACTGGAAATGACTGGACCCCAGCCGAAAACGGAGAAATCTTCTGGAGCGTCTGTGAATTTTGATGTGATAGTACGCATCCTGAAGATCTATTGAGCACATCCAGTTGTCCTTCTGTAAGAAGGGCAGAATTGACTGAAGAGTGACCATTCGAATCTTGTCTTCCTGACAGACTTGTTGAGTCTGCTGAGATCCAATATTGGTCTCCAGTCTCCCGTCTTTTGGGGACCAAAAAGAACCTTGAGTAGATTCCGGCTCTGAATGGTCTGTTGTAACTGGCTGAATGGCTCTTTTTGCAGTAGTTTTGAGACTTCTAACTCTGCAATTTCCCTTAGACCGGTGGTACATCTGGAAGGGAATTTGAGGAGAAGGACTTTCCTCGAAAGGAATTATGTAACCCTTGGATATGATCGACTGTACCCATCTGTCTTGAGTGAGGGAATGCCAGGCTTCTGGGTACAGTGATAATCTTCCCGACTGCCTCCAAGGAGGGACAGCCGGGCAACATCTCAGGGATGCTGAAAGGGCTTGTCAGAGAGAGGCTCTCTGTTTCCCTGGTTTTCGACCCCTCTGCCTCTAGAGCGTCTGTTGTTGTTACCCCTCTGCCTCTAGGGGTAAACTGACCACGTGAATCCGGCGTGACTCCTTGGGATTTACGGAACCACATTTTCCCACCTTTCTGTCCTTTGGGATAAGGTCTAGAAGGGGTGGAAAACGGACTCCTACAGCAGAAAGAGTCTTGCCGTCCTGTTCGCACCTGGTCAAAGTTTCCTTCACCTGAGGGCCAAACAAAGCTGACCCATCAAAGGGAGAATTTGTGAAGGACGCCTTAAAGGGATCAGCAAAATCACATAGCCGCATCCAGGCTTGGCGTCTAATAGCCACACCTGTACCTGCGGCTCTACTCTCCATCAGCAGCATAAGATATTAGCCGCATGGAGGAGTTTGCAATGGAATTAAGGGTTCCTAGCTGCGAAGCAATCTTTTCTTGAGCTCCTGCAGCTGTAGGATCCTGTACTACTTCACCCAGCTCCTTAAGGATATCCCTCTGGAGTCTGGTGAAGTGACATAGGTAATTCAGCGAACGCATAGCAAAGGTCGCTGAGGAAAACATCCGCCACCGCACCTATCCATGGTCCTAGAGTCCTTAATAGGAGGATGGACGGGTACGGAAGGATCTGCAAGTTCCTTCTTGGTGGCCGCAGCCACCACCATGGCATCAGCGGGGACACCCTTAGTGAGGAATTGCTTGTCACCCGGCAGTGATAAATTTTGAAGGCCTCCTAGGGACTGGCT
The DNA here is from genome assembly GCF_019279795.1 of Protopterus annectens. NCBI lineage: Eukaryota > Metazoa > Chordata > Ceratodontiformes > Protopteridae > Protopterus > Protopterus annectens. Next base: position 711,575,013 of record NC_056750.1, on the reverse strand, counting down.
CTACAGAGTCAGGAGCTGCCCACGCCTTCGGGCAATAACCTGCATAAGGGGTCGAAGGCGGAGACACCCAGGAGGTGGAGGGCCGAGATCCAAACGCCTCTAGGTATACTGACTCATCCTCAGAGGGATTGTTGGTGGGCCAGTTTCCCTCTGTTTAAGGAGTTCTAGGATGTCTGAGAAGGAGACATCCTCAGAGGGGATCTAGGGATCCCTCTGACTCATCAAAGTCAGTATCCAGTGACAGACTCGGGGGAGTCTACATGTTTCCTCTTACAAGTCCTCTTCCTAGGAGGATCTCCCGAAACATCAGGAGAATCCTCGGAAGAGGGGGAAATTCCCAATGGGGAAACCTGAGGCGGAGGATCTCTGGGTCCTGTAGCAAGAGAAGTGGCAGAGATGTCGACAGGTACTATAGAGGGAGGAGCTACGGGAACAGACTGCTGACTGATACCAGTGGCCAGCACACTCTTCATCACCTCGAATGCTCCCCTCCCAGGCAGGTCCGAGAGAACCCGTTCCGAAGAACTAGGAACTCCAGGGACCACCGAAAGGAAGTCTCCGAGGCAGATGTCGGAGCCGAGCTCACCAAGGCCGAGGCTCCAAGGGGAAGAGCGGGTTCGGACAAGGGTCCGATGCCACTCACCCCTCGGAGGAGACCATGGAAGCCCGACCACCGAATCCCTCTAAGGAAGGTCTCAAGAGGAGATAAGAGTAGAGGCTGAAGGAACAGAAGCGGGTATCTGTCCTCCAGCCGTAGCAGTAACCATTCCCGAAGACTCCAACTCCAAGCTCTGGGGTAGAGTTGAAGGAGGAACTGTAACGGGGTGTGGACCAACAGTCGTCTGTTGAGACGGACTATGTAACATTTGGGCCAGTACCTGTGACTTAAGTAATCTGCTGACCACTCTCTCTAGGTCATGGTCTGAAAGTCTGGATGACCTTGAAGATCGGCTCCGATGGCTCCGTTCCGAAAGGAGAGGTGAAGCCGGAGCCGAAAGTATCGGCTCCAAAGAAGGAGACCTCGACCTCTTCCTGGAATGAGCCATCGGAACCGATACTATAGATCCTGTCGGAGCCGAAGACTTATCGGAGCCGACAGGAAGCCTCGATGCATCGGCTCCAGCCGGAGCCGATACAGCCACAAAGTAACGGTGTCGGAGCCGATCGGAGCCGACACCGATGCCTGTGCCACATGGTGGTCGGAACCGATTGGAGCCGACACGAAGTGGTCGATGCAGAATCGGCACCGATAGCCATCGGTGCCGAAGTCTTTGTTAAGCCAGAATCGGCTCCAGCCGGAGCCGATCTCGACTCAGAACGAGTCGGAGCCGAGGCCGCAGGCTTAGACACAGAAGCCTGGGCCTTGGAAGATTTGGCTGATTTTGATGGAGCCGACTTAGCCGGAGAGCCCTCCGGCTTAAGAAGGCCCCTAAGTATCAGCTTGTTTGTCTTTCCTGCAGGACACTCTGGCTGAAGGAATGACAAATAGCACAGGAGTCCTGCAGGTGAAGAGGCTCCAGGCAATACAGGCAAGAAGTGTGACCGTCTGTCAGAGACATCTTCTGACAGCACGAGTCACACTTCTTAAAGCCTGAGACCCTCTCCTTTGACATGGTGCTTCACAACACACACACACACACCAGTCAAGAATTAAATTAAATAAAATACCAAAAAGGTATTACTATAAAACAAACACACACACCCTAACAGGGAGGGAATGGGATGGGTAAAGTTTGACTACAAAAAAATTAGAAGAGACAGGAATTTTCTGTCAGAAAATCTATATAATTAACTTAAAACTAAAAATTAAAGGGTTTTTAGCAAAAAGGGGCTTAAATATCAAAATAGTGAATCACTTACCAGGAGCTGGTAAAAGGAGGACCTCATAAGCGAAGCGGCAAACGAGATCTGGGTACTTACCGCCTTGCATCATGGGATATGGGGCTGCCTCGAGCTGGTAAAAGTGACTCTCGAGCTTAGCAAGTGCCGAGTCGGAGCCGAGGGATCGGCTCCGAACCCATCAAGCAAGAATGAAGGCGAGATTGACAACTTAACATCAATTTATCCAGCCACTCGGCAAAGTTAATGTTGTTATACGTGTCCAACATACAATATACATTTCTACATATGATCACGTATACCAAAATAATATCATTAATATTATTAGTATTATACACATTTATAATTATTAATTACTATTTTTAACATATGCATACATACATATACATACAAATATAATATATATTTTATATGGTTTTTATCACTATTTATATTTTAATGTTCATTTTTATATGTACAAATATGTATTTTATATATATATATATATATATATATATATATATATATATAAAATATACTTTTAACATCCATATACACACACATTGTTTTATACTATGCCTTCCCAGTAATTGAACAAGTAACATGAACTTTCCTAAGATACACATCAAAGTACGTTTGTTGACGAATTAATGATTATATAAGAAAATATACTTAACTGCATTACTATGACAACATGTTGCTATGACGATTGATTGCTAGCCACAACAAGTATTTAAACTGGAGCAAATTGAGTTACTGTTGATTCTGAGGAAGTCTCGGGATACGAGACGAAAGCGCGCTAAATCTGTTTGCCCGTTTTTGTTTTTATGTTTGGTGTATTAAAAACTTCTTTGCCTGTGACTCGTGGGTCCTAATTTTTGGATTACCATTGGAAGACTTGTGGAGGACGACCTTTATTGTGCTGGTCAGCAGAGCTATTTACAGTGGTTTAGAGCGAGTTGTGGAGTGTTTTTTTGGTGTTAACAATTACATATAGGCAGCAGTGTTTTCAAGGTTTGGGGTGGCTTGAAATTTTGCCAAGTTATTACATAATAGTAGGATATCTTGATCTTCCATTTAACTTCCAGGCAACAGTCAGGTTGGGTAGGGGGTGGGCCAGTATGTTTTTCCTGGAGGTGGCCTACACTAGCCCCATTGGGACCCCCTGGCATCTTCTATAAGTTCGCTACTGCTGACCCTGGAGGGAAAGTATGCAGCAACATTCTGAATTCTCCTTAGCTTTGCCAGCTCCACACAGTGTTCACAGCAAGTGTCACCCTTGTCGCAAGATAGCCTCTCACCTTTCTCCCCAGGATGGGTAAAGTGGCAACAGCCAGTCACTCCTATCCTACTGGCATGCAAACCACTAGAATCACTTTATCCTCTCTGTACCACTCAGCTTGGCTCCTACAAGGGTTTTTTTGGGACAGTTTCACTCCTGTCAGACCTGTATCTAAATTCACCTGCGTAGGTACCACAGAAGAATGAAGCTGTAACTATGGCCTAGGTAGCCAGGAGTTCTCATAGCAGCTCAAAAAACACTTGATGGTGCAGACAGAGAAGATGGGTCTGCCCATCTTGGGAGGAGCATAGATAGATAGTGGTTTTTGACTGGCTCATGATGATGCTGCTCTGCTGACAGCCTCCAATGGAACATGGAGACATGTCTGGATGTGCGAAGCCAGTGCTGAATGGATGTGAGCATGACCACTTAAGCCGGTGATGGCAGCCCTTTTTATTGCATGCAGAGGAGCAGACACAGAGGCACAGGTGGTGCCCCTGAAGTGAAGCAAGGGCTAACCTTAAGAGAGCAGCTGATGTCCTAGTGTATTCTATTTCCATATTAATCAATTGCTCCATATCTGAATCCTATGTACCCACGCTACGGAAAATATCACACATCACTCCCCTCCACAAAGGTGGCCCCTCCACTGACCTCTACAACAAACGTCCCACTGCCATCCACTCCCCCTCTCCAAGATACTCGAAAAATGCATCAACTCACAGGTCCCCAAAGTCCTCCTTAACAATAACCTCCTCTACAGTACCCAGCATGGTTTCAGACCACACCAGAGCACAGCAGTTGCTCTCCTCTCCTTCACCAACACTATCCTCTATCACAAAAACAATGGCCTCCTCTCCTTTGCTGTACTTCTGGATCTACCTAAGGCCTTTGAAATTGTGTCACACAATCTACTACACACTGCTCTATCCGACCTCTCTTTCTCCACACCAGCCACAAACTGGTTCCACAGCTATTGACAAGGCCACCAGCAATCAGCCATCTGGGACAACAATCTCTCCACTCGCCTCCCTGTTACTCTCTGGGTTCCTCAAGGCTCCATCCTTGGCTTCCTACTTTCCTCTCTTTTCACCAACAACCTTTAGCTATGTCAAAAATCTAAGTGGCAACTCGCAGATATGCTCTGAGATAGTGCAAAATAGCACAAAATATACTGAACCTACTGATATTGCCAACATACTGGCAGATAGATTCAGTGCAAACTTCACCTCCCTCTCACCTTCAAAAGGGCCCACAACAATACCGGAAAAGTGTAGTGTCCCGGAAATTACAGAAGCACAGGTGAAAATAGCCCTTTCAAAAGCCAAAAACACAGCATCAATGGGGCCAGATGGTATCCCAGGCTGCGTCTTGCACGAACTACAGAATGAACTAACCCCCCACCTAAACACACTGTTCAAACCTCAGCCTCTCCACAGGCTACGTGCCCATAGAATGGCGTACAACAATGGTTCCACTCCACAAAGGAAGAGTCACAACTGACCCTGGTTACTATCGCCCCATAAGCCTGACTAGCCTGGTCTGCAAGGCTATGGAGCGCATCATCATGTAATTAATTAACAAAGACATTGGGAACCTCCAAACACTTGACCAGACCCAGTTCAGCTTTGTTAAGGGCAGATCATGCCTACTAAACCTGGTTGACTTCTTTGAGACAGTTACCAAGGCCATACATGAGGGAAAGGTGGTTCACACAGGCTACCTTGATCTCGCCAAGGCGTTCGACACCATTCCTCACTCGGGTATTATAGAAAAACTCACCAGCCTGAACATAAACCCCTATGTCACAAGATGGGTTGCCAACTGGCTTACAGATAGAACTCACACGGTAAGAATAGTGGGCTCCAGGTCCGAGACTAAACCAATCATAAGTGGTGTCCCGAAAGGCTCAGTTCTGGGACCCCTACTGTTCGGCATATATTTCTCAGAAGTACAGGCAAACACAGGAGGACTATGGCTAACCAAGTTCGCCGATGACTGCAAACTGGGAGCCATAATTGACTCTCCAGCTTACATGGACATCCTCCAAAAAGGCCTTACTGAGACAGACACCTGGTGTCAAAGTCATGGCCTCAAGCTAAATGCCAAAAAATGCATAGTCATCCCATTTGGGAAAAATAAAACACCCACGAATTACCACATAGATGGCAACCCCCTTAATACAGAAGAGATAATAAGAGATCTGGGGACCCAGGTAGATAGTAATCTCTTCTTTGACAATCATATTGCCAAAGTAGTTAGGAAATCCTTCTGTGTGGCCCATCTAATTACTAAGGGGTTCGCATCTAGAAATAAAGAGGTTATAGTGCCCCTCTACTCGTCACTCATCAGACCCATCATAGAGTACAATGCCCCATTTGGGATGTACCTCACAAGACACTTCCAACAGCTTGAAAGACGACAAAAGCACCTCACCAAGAGTATTACTGGCCTCGAACACATGTCCTATGCAGCCCCAACTGAAAAAACTCTGGCTGTACTCGGTGGCATATCGCTTACTCAGAGGTGATCTCTGCCTGACTTACAAAGCCATGTCCAACTCAGAATTGATGGACATACTCCACCTAAAAAAATCCAAGTCACTGCGAGCCACACGATCTAGTGAGCTAAACCTCGCCACAACAATAAATAGAACATGCTGGAGGGATAGATTCCTGTCCCAGAGACTCCCCATGCTTTGGAACAAAATTCCTAACTACATTAGGCAGTGCCCCCTCACTAACACTCTTCAAGAGAAGCCTTGACGAGTGGGTGGGTAACAGAAAGTACACCCCTGGGATCACTTCATTGGCTCTGCTTGACAGAGGCTCAGTTAATTAATCAATGGGGTGGCGAAAGCCGACACACTCTGGCTAGGCTTATAAATGCCCTTGGGCAGATAGCCTAGTACCTACCTATGAACCTGCACACTGCCACCAAACATGCCTCCCTCATACAGTATGCAGATGATTCCTCCCTCTTCTGCTCAGCCCCAACTCTAACAGAACTCCAACAGATCACCCAAGAATCATTCTCTTCAGTTGAAAGCTGGCTATCTAATCCCCAGCTTCTCCTCAATCCAAATAAATCCAAATTCCTCATCTTCCAATCCTCCAAATCTACTCCAAACACCCCACACCTCACTATACAAGCCAAGGATAATTACCTCCATTTCACCAAATGTCCACACAAAACTACTTGGCATACAGACAGACAATCTCAGATTTGACACCCACATATCACTAACAATAAAAAGAGTTCACAAAAACTGGGTGCCTTATATAGAAGCCACCAATACCTCACCAAACCAGCAAGAATCTCTATCGCCAATTCCCAACTAATCTCCACCCTACTCTATGCATCACCCATACTTACAAATCTTAGACAGTCAGACCTAAACAAACTCGATGCTTGCTACAATAAAATTGCAAAGTTTGCCACTGGTGCCTCCTACCGCAGCCGCCACTGGTGCCTCCTACCGCAGCCACCACTGTCTCCCCCCTTAGAGACCTTGACTGGCTTGAACGCCCACAACTCCTACACCAAACTCAACTCACTCACCTTTGCTCAAACTAGTAAACCACCCTCTCCGAATCCCATCGCTCCATACAATTCTCCAACCCTACCACTCTTCCAGACCACTACGGTCCTGCAACAAAAATCTACTCCAGGTTACCAAAGCCAAAAACTCAACAGGTGAAGTAATATTTTCCAGCGCAATATCCAAGCTCTGGAACAACCTTCCCACTACAATAACTACCCTTCCTTCCTGCAGTCTTTCCAAGACTGCACTTAAATCTCACCTAAATTCTCACTGGCTTTGTCCTTGTCCAATCCCCAACTAATAACCCCCCCCTAAACCCCCTCTTCAACCCTTTCTCTCCTTTCCCAGATTTAGACAGCATATCCCCTCTATCACTATAAAACTGAAAGTACAGTTGTGTACACTTACCATAAATGTAGATGTTCGAGTGTATTCACTGTTGCAGTCATTACATTTGGGTAATCTGCTGGAAGGTTGTCCTCAGTCAGTAATCTGCTGGGAGGTTGCCCTCAGTGTGTGTGTGTGTGTGTGTGTGTGTGTGTGTGTATATATATATATATATATATATATATATATATATATATATATATATATATATATATATATAATCTATATACATGCATCAATATAAACTTTACCTTCATCTACAAGAAAATACACCACATAGGTTGTAGAAGATGGAGAAGGAAAGATAAACTCCAGAATGACACTGGGATGGCAGGAGGGTAACCTGGACTGCAACAGTGAATACACTCGAACATCTACATTTATGGTAAGTGTACACAACTGTACTATGTTCTTCATGTTTCACTGTTGCAGTCATTACATTTGGGTAGAATCCCAAAGCTATGGTTGGGGGGCTGGAGCTAAACAGCATTAGGAGCGGCTATAAGGCCCTGCAGAACTGCAGTGGCAAAGCCTGCTCTGGATTTATAGTAGAGAGGCAAATGATAATGCTTTGTAAAGGTGTGAACAGAACTCCAAGTAGCAGCCTCTAGAATGTCTTTGGTTGGTACTCCTCTTAGAAAGGCTACTTAAGTAGCTGCAGCTCTGGTGGAATGAGACCTAATGCCCTTGGTGTAAGTAGCAGAAACGGATGCAGTGGCGTATCCACTTTGAAAATGTCTGCTTTGAAATAGCCTTGCCCTCTGATCCTGCAGCATATGTCACTAGTAATTGCTCAGTTTTTCTTAGGGCTTTTGTCCTGCTTAAGTAGAATCTTAGTTGTCTGTGTACATCCAAGGAATGCAGAATTCTCTCCCCCTTGTTCTGCAGATTTGGATAAAAAGGTTGGCAGATGAATTGTTTGGTTAAGAGCCACACTGGAAACCAACTTACGAATAAAAATAGGATTTGTCCTCAGATACCCTGTCTGGGTAAAATGTGATAAAAGGCTCTATAGCCATGAGGGCCTGTAGCTCTGAAACTCTTCTTGCTGAAGTAATTGCTAGTAGCAGAGCTGTTTTCCTTTATAAGAACTTTATATCAGCGGTAGCAGCTGGTTCAAATGCAGGCAGTATGAGCTTTTCCAACACATAATTGAGGTCCCATGCAGGCAATGGTGATCTTCTAGGAGGCCTTAAATTTTTGGCTCCTCTAAGATACTGCTTTAGTAAAGGATGTGAAAAGATTGGTGGCTCTGTATTGTAATGAGCCGATATGGCAGAGGCATGGATTTTAATTGATGAGAAAGATAGGCCTTTGTCAAGCATCTCAGTTAAGTATTGCAATATCTGAGGAATATTTGGTTCTGCTGCATCAGTTTCTTGTACTTGACTCCAAGCACAGAATCTCTTCCATTTGTCAGCATAAGATTTTCTAGTACTAGGCCTTCTGGCTTCCAAAATGACATCCATCACAGCTTTACTGAGAGGTGTTGTTTGTATGACTACATGATCAGCCATGTTGCCAGGTTCAGAGTCTGTAGTTGATTGTGCAGGATCTGATTGTTTTGCTGGGACAATAGTTGTGGTCTTTGAGGCAAGGTCCAAGCTGGGTATTGAGACAAGTTCCTTAGGAATGGGTACGAGTATTGGCGGGGCCAGTCCGGGGCAATTAGTATCATCTTTGGCTTCTCTTGTCTGACTTTTAGGAGGACCATGGGTAGAAGAGGTAGAGGAGGAAAGGCGTAAACTGATGGGTTTTTCCAACTGAAGGATAGGGCGTCCACTTTCCATGCCGGTCTGTGATAAGTCCTTGTGCAGAATCTTTTCAATTGATAATTTTGAGGAGAGGCAAATAGATCTATGTCTGGGCTCCCCCATTTCTCTGTTATCATGCTTAAGACTTGTGGATTTAGTTTCCACTCATGAGGGTTCATAAGGTTTCAGCTTAAATCATCTGCCAGAGTGTTTTGTTTTCCTGGCAGGAATTGAGCTTGAAGATGTATTTGGTAGGTAAAAGCTGTGTTCCACAGTGCTATGGCTAATCTGTAAAGGGGGTATGAGTGTATGCCCCCTTGCTTGTTTATATACCACATGACTGTGGTGCTGTCCTTCTTTATCAGTAGTTGTCCCGGATGAAGTAAGTCCTTGAAGGCTGTTAGGGCATTTTGAACAATGAGCATCTCTTTCTGGTTGATATGCAGATGCTTTTATTTTGGTGACCATATGCCCCGAATACATCTTCCTGCCATGTGGGCCCCCCAGGCATAATCTGATGCGTCTGTTGTCATGGTTTGGCTAGCATCTGTTGCAGGCAGGGAATGAGAGGAATCATTGTTTCCAGACTGTGAGAATGTTGACTCCATAAACTTTTTAGGTACCATTGAAGTTTCCTCATATGCAGTCTTGCATATGAAATCAGTAGTATGCAGGATGCTATGAAGCCCAGAGCCTGCAGGATTTATCTTGCAGAAGACTGGTTTTTTGTTGCCATCAGTTTGAAGTAAGTAGTCAGTTGCCTTTGCTTATCTGGCATGAGGTAAGTCATCTGGGCAGTTGTATTCAAGCTTGCACCCAGGAATGTTATCTTTTGAGAGGGTACCAGTTTTCATTTCTTTTCGTTTATTGTATACCCTAGGCATGTTAGAAGCCTTTTCACAAACGCCAGGTGTTGAAGAAGTGTGTCCTTGTTCTCTGCCTAAATGAGACTGTCGTCCAAGTAAGGATATATTTGAATACTTCTTTGTCTGCAAAATGCAATTACTGGTGCCAGGCACTTTGTAAAGACCCTGGGCGCAGTAGATAAGCTAAAAGGCAGTGCAGAGAATAGGTAATGCATTAAGCCAGCCTTGAATCTGAGGTATCTTCTGCATGATTGTCTTACTGGGACGTGCGGGTATACCTCTTTTAGGTCTAAAGTCACCAGCCAAGCATTCTTGCCCAGCATGGGCAGAAGCTGCTTTAAAGTCAGAATTTTGGAATGTCCAGGTTGTTGTGTCTTTCGGCTTTTCCCTGTTATGGGTCGCCACAGCGGAACTGCGGTCCGCTAATGATTGGTAGTTGATTTTTACATGCCGAGGTAACAGCCCTGACGCACAACCTTCAACGAAGATATGCCCATTCACGATGTCTCCACGCAGAAGACGCTCTAGCTGAGAATCAAACCGAACAGCGTCTTACTGTGAGGCGACAACACTACTGCAGCACCAATGTGTTCAAAATCGATAAATCCAGTATTGGCCGCCAGGCCTTGTCCTTTCTGGGTACCAAGAACAGTCGAGTAAAAACCTTGTCCTTTTTCCTGTTCTGGTACTGTTTGAATGGCCCCCATATCCATGAGGGACGTAACCTGTTTCTGTGCATCTGCCCATTGATTTTTTTGGCAGACCTGGCCAACTATTTGCCATTGGCAGTGTGTGGAAATGGAATCTGTATCCCTGTGATACGATGTTTAGTACCCACTTATCCTGGGTTAACAACTGCCAATTTTGAAAAGTGCATCTAGCAATTTAGCTTTAACATGATCAGGCAAATTTTGTTCCATTAACTAGGCATGCCTACTAATCACAGATTCAGTAACTGCGGCCCTGCAGGATGCCTCTTAGGAATCAAAACCACATTGCAAAGTATGCTTTCCAACTTGTTCAGCTACATGCAATAATTCTTGCAATTCTTTATTTTCTGCACATTCTGAAATCAACATCATTTTCTGTTTTAACAGTCCCATAACATGTTGTTGGTACTTAAGCATATGAAACTGACAGTTTAAGGCCCTGATTGCCAAGGTTGCAGATGTATAAACCTTTTTACCCAATCTGTCCAGTGCCCTTGAATCACCGTCAGAGGGGGTAGGATTTTTTGCTGTTGAGGCCTTAACTCCTTTTGGACCCTGTGAAATAGTTTCAGGATCAGCAGCAGGGTTTCTAAATAAAAATGTATGCGAGTCAGGGGACCCTGTAATATCTGTCAGGCTTACTGGGAGCTGGATGTAAGGAGTCAGGGGACAATCATCCACAATGTCTAAAACAGGGGGAATGGCTAAAGGCCTGTGCTGAAGGAGAAGAAGGAAATCCCGGAGCCTCTTTTTTGATTTTGAGACATCTTGACTCTCCCAGTGAAAATGCTCCCTCAAAGTATGCAAAGTTTCTCCACATGAATAATCCTCAGGAGGATATGCAGATGGAATAGACTCCTCAGCATCAGAATCCTCATAGGGAGGTATAGATAATTCCTGATCAGAAGAGGAATCAGAAGAAATAGAAACCTGATTCTGAAGATTCATATTCAGTGTCTTGCCTAGGCCTCTTATCAGGAGGGGGATGAGTACCCCTGATCAAGGTAATAAGGTCTTCAGCCATTTTGATAATTTCTTTTAGGCATAGAGGCCTGTGCATGTGGCTCATGCGTCTTTTTTTAGTTTTAGAAGTTGCTTTTCTCTTTGGTTTTGCAGGTGAAGTCGGTTTGATATACAAATGTTGAGGTCTGAATACACCCTCAGAAGCCGGTGCCCGCTCAGCGGCTCCGGACCCATCCGAAGGAGATACATCCATCGGTCCAATACCTTTGAGTATCTTGAGGCATGCCGGACTCCACATGGGTGTCGGTAGAGGCCTGTGTCTCGAAGGTAGCGGGTATCAGGGGCTGCGAAGATGCCCGAGTACAGACGAACCAGCGATTGGCTTAGGAGCAGCTTTGTCATCAGTTTTGCATCTCGTCTGCCTTTCTCTGTCCTTTTCTTTGCGTTTTTTATGTACTCCGGTAGTCGGATTGCTATCTGACACATTTCTGGGTAGTTAAATCTGTTTCCAAAATACTTTGATGTGAAAATATACTGACGCTTAATAGTGTGTTGGTCAAATCTAGCACAAAACTGACAGCCAGGCACGTTATGATCAGGGCCTAGGCAAGGAATACAGTATAAATGGAAATCCTGATGAGGTATTTGCTTCCCACAAGTAATAGAATTATTAACTTTTTCTAACATCGGTAAAAAGCAAGAAAAAAGTTTCTCCAACGGGGTACTTAGCTTTAGTGAAGACTTCGGTTTTGAAACTCAAATTTGAATATTTCAGTAGTCAGCCGACCGGCACTTGCGAAATGCTTCTGCTTCAGGCACCGCGCGGCAAGAATGAGTAAAGAAAATGGCATCGGCTGCATGTTTTATACCCCTGATGACCTGACATCATAGAAGAGGAGACAGCAAATGACGCAGGACCCAAGACTTTGGAATTCAGGCCGACTGAGGGCAACCTGCCAGCAGATTACCCAAATGTAATGACTGCAACAGTGAAACACGAAGAACATCCAAGCTGTGAGCTGGAGAGTTTGAAGGGATTGGTGCAACCCACCTGATTGATGAATCAGAAGATCTGGAACCGGGTCCAGAATCCACGGCTGATCCAGAAGGTGGAGGTGTAGGAACTGGAACCATATCTGTTGAAGCCAATATGGGGCAATGAGGATCATTTTGCAACCCAACGATTTTGCTTTCTGTATGAGTCTTGGTATTAGGGGAAAAAGAGGGAAAAGCGTAAAGAGAGTCCCTGAGGCCAATTGTGGACTAGAGCATCTCTGGGTATATGACCTGGAAGAGGAAGTAGGGAGAAGTAGCTGCTGCATTTGTTGTTAAGAGGGGTGGCAAATAGATCGCAGCAAGGCTGTCCCCATTTGCAGAAGATAAGATCCGCAACCTCCTGATTCAGAGACCACTCGTGAGGCATGAGGATAGCTCTGCTGAGCCTGTCAGCTATGACGTTGGATTTCCCAGGGAAGTGTGTTGCTATCAGATATCAGAAAATGTTGGGAAGAAAACGCCCATTGCCACAGTCTGAGTGCTTCTCGAGACAAGGGTTAAGACCTGGTCCCGCCCTGTTTGTTGATGTACCACACCACTGACATGTTGTCCGTTTGGATTGCAATGGTCCCGGAAGGAAGACAGTCTTGAAGGGCTTGCAACGCCAGGAGCACCGCTCTCATTTTTAGGACATTGATATGCAGATGGTATTTGCGAGGTTGCCAAGTGTCTTGGACTGTCCTGCCTAGATAATGACCTCCCCACCTATCAGGGAGGTGTCCGTGGTCATTGTTGCTACCGGAGGGGATTGTATGAAAGGTCTGCCCTGAATTACTAGTGGGGAGACCATCCACCAAGAAAGGTGCCTTTTGCATGTTTCTGTGAACAGGATCATGTGAGACATGGGTAGCTCCTGGAAAGACCACTGCATGAAAAGAAGCCACTGAAGGATTCTCATGTGGAAACGAGCTAATGGGACAAGAAGAATGGCAGCCGCCATGGAGCCTAGAGCTTGGAGGACATATCTGACTTGAATCTTTTTGCTCTGCATTAGAATTAACACTTGCTGATGAATAGTGGAAACTCTTTCCTATGGTAATCTTGCAAACATTTCTTTTGTGTTTAATTCTGCTCCTATGTATGTCAGACTGACAAGGCAACAAGGCAGATGTTTCAAAATTTTCTGTAATGCCTAGTTGAGTGCATGATGTGATTGTATAATCCCGTGCCTCTAAGAGTTGATGCCTGGTGATAACAATCTGGAGCCAGTCATCTAGATAGGGAAACACCTGAAATCCTTGATGCCTCAGGTGAGCCGTGACTACTACCATGCACTTGGTGAACACCCTGGGGGCTGAGGTGAGACCAAAGGGCAGAGCTCTGAACTGGTATTGACTGGCCCCTACCCGGAAGCGAAGAAATCTCTTGGAGCGTCTGTCCATCTTGATATGGTAGTACGCGTCCTGAAGATCTATCGAGCACATCCAATTGTCCTGACCCAGAAAAGGGAAAATGGACAGCAGTGTCACCATCTGGAACTTTTCTTTTTGTACAGATTTATTCAATCTGCTGAGATCCAGTATTGGTCTCCAGTCCCCTGTCTTTTTTGGTACTAAAAAAATCTTGAGTAAGTGTTCTGGATCCTAGTTGGTCTGTGGGGACGTCTTGAATTGCTGTTTTTTCTAGCAGTCTTGAAACTTTCGTGACTGCTTGATCCCTTAAATTGGGTGGGACATCTGGGATGGACTTTTTGGATTCTATGGGGGATTTTGTAACCTCCAGATATAATGGATAGTACCCATCTGTCTCTTGTTATATTTTGCCAGGCTTTAGGGTATAGTGAAAGTCTTCCCCCGACTGCCTCCAGAGGTGAGCAGTCGGGCAACCCTTCAGGGATGCTGGAAGGGCTTGGTAGAGAAGGTTTCTCTGTCACCCTGTTTTGCGGGCCCACCTCTGCCACGAGGGCGGCATCTGTTACTGTTATTTCCCCCTCTGCCCCCGGGGGAAAAATCACAACGTGTGTCAGGTAAGGGTCCCTGGGATTTTCAGAACCACATCTTTCTGCTCTTCTGATCCTTGGGATAAGGTCTGGAAGGGGTGGAAAAACAAACTCCCACGGCAGAGAGAGTCTTGCCTTCCTGTTCACACCTGGTCAACATGTCTTTCACCTGAGGTCCAAAGAGAAAGGAGCCATCAAAGGGAGTATTGGTGAAGGACACTCGATAGGGTTCCGCAAACTGACACAGCTGCATCCAAGCATGTCTCCTGAGAGCCACACCTGTCCTTGCAGCTCTGCTTGCTCCATCGGTTGCATAGGAAATCAGCCTCATGGAGGAGTTGAGTATGGAATTAAGAGTCGCAAGCTGAGAAGCTAATTTGGCTGGTACTCCCTCAGCTGCAGGATATTGAAGGGTATCTCCAAGCTCTTTCAGGAAATCCCTTTGAAGACGTGTAAAATGGCATAGATAGTTCAGGGACCTCATTGAAAAGGTCGCTGAAGCAAACATTTGCTTTCCATATCTGTCCATCGTCCGAGACTCTTGGTTTGCAGGATGAACAGATGAAGAGGTTTCAGCTAACTCTTTCTTGCTGGTTGCTGCTACCACCATGGCATTAACGGGCACACCTTTAGAGAGGAATTGTTTGTCCAGGGGGCTGTAATAAATTTGTTTGGTCTCCTTGGAGTAGGTTCCACAGAATCTGGAGCTGACCAAGTCTTTCGAGCCACTACAGACATGAGTGGATCGAAAGGAGGAGATATCCAGGAGGTGGAAGGTCGGGAACCGAATGCGTCCAGGTACACAGACTCATCCTCGGTAGGGGCTAGTGAAGTCCAGTCCCTCCTCTGTCTAAGCATTTCAAGGATGTCCAAAAAGGAAACATCTTCAGAGGGGGACCTTGGGGACCCTTCCGATTCATCCATGTCTGTATCTGAGGTGACAGACTCAGGGGAGTCTATGTGCTTCCTCTTGCACTTCTTCCGGGGAGGCTCTTCTGAGTGATCAGGGGAGGCTTCGGAAGAAGAGGGATCAGCCAATGGGGTGTCCTGGGGCATAGGTTCCCTACGCTTGGGGTCTGGAGGAGGAGTGGAGGTTGGAACAGACACCACGGGGGGCGGAGCCAATGGAGCTGGCAGTAGAGCTGTTTCAGGGGACAGCACACTCCGCATGACCTCAAAGGCATCCCGATCTCTAGGCAGAGAAAGCTCCGGCTCCGAAGTGACAGGAGTCGTCCTCCGAGTGAAGGGTGATGGCTCCGAGGCCGATGTTGGAGGTGAGCTCACCTGCGCCGAAGCTCCGAGGAGGAGAACAGGGTCGGACAAGGGTCCGATGCCACTCTCCCCCCCCCCCCCAGAGCGCCCCGGCACCCAGATCCCTTGATAGAAGGTACAATCGAGGTAATTGAAGCAGACGTCGGAACCGAAGGAGAGATGATGAATGGTGCCGACGGTTCTACTACTGCAGATCCATGGTCTCTGGCTATGAGCTAAATGTAGTTGGAGGAGGAACGGAAATAGAGGCTGTTGGAGCAGATGCCTGCTGAGGTGGGCTGGACAGTAATTTTGCCAAGGCCTGTGACTTAAGCAACCTACTTACTACTCTCTCCACATCATGATCCGATAATCTAGAGGATCGAGAGGAGTCGGAAGAATGATGGCTACATTCACTCTGTAACAAGGGTGACTGAGGTACAGAGTGGATGGGCTCCAAGGACCTCAGTCTCTTATGGCTCCTAGACAGCTCCGAAATAGCAGATGGAGCCGATGGAGGAGTTGCCTTGTCGGTGCCAGTCGGCACTGACATACTTGGTTGGTCAAATAAAGGAGTCGGCTCCGAAGGTGGAGCCGACGGCTTGACAGACTTAGGGGATTTCGCTGGCTGAATACTTTTAGCTGGAGAATCCTGAGGCTTCAATAATCCCAGAAGGATTAATTTGTTTTTGCGCTTCTGCAGGACCCTTGGACTAAAAGCGTGACATATAGAACAGGAGTCCTGCAGGTGAACAGCGCCCAAACAATATACACAACTAGTGTGCCCATCTGTCATAGACATTTTCTGACAGCATGAGTCACACTTTTTGAAGCCAGATATTGGTATCTTTAGACATTTTCCTAACAACAACAAACTAAAGAACCACAATAACAATAAGAAAAAAAAAAGAAAGTTATAATAATTATTACAACTTAAACTTCTAACCTAATAAAGGGGGGGAGAACTCTCTAAGTTAAAATGAGTTCAAGGGAAAAGAGGCCTGTGAAAAGGAGCGACGGCCAACAAAGCACATACCCACACACAATATAAGGCGATAAAGGGTGTAAGTACTAAGAGACTAAGGTTCATAACACTTTTACAATTAAAATTTTACAATAACATCAAAAATATGTAATACAAAACAATACTAAGCCTGAGCCAGTCATGAAGCAACCTCGCAGCTGAAGTGGCAAACAAGATCTGGGTAGCTGACGCTGGGCATTCTGGAATAAGGGATAGCCTCGAGCCAGTAAACAGCTCTTGAGCTATAGAAGATGGCTGAGTCGGAGCCAAGGATAGGATCCGAACCCAAACAGCAAGAACAAAAGCGAGATGGACAACTTAACATCAAGGCTTCTAGTTATTCTCTGTTTCCAAAGAAATGAAAATTGGTGGTGGTGGGGGGTAGGTACAGAAGTGTTTCCTGGTGTCCGTACAGATACTAGCTAAATCTTACATTCTGATAAGTATATAACTTGCATATTTAAGTTGGTCCGGTTTAGACACTGGAGCTGATAGACACCACTGCCAGCAGACCTTGGGAGGCATTAAGGTAAAAAAATATTTATGAATGGAGGCTCCAGAGGAGGCAAAAGCCCTGGATAAAGCGTCCAAACTAAGGTCTGGCAAAGGTATGAAAGGAGGCACATGGCAGCAGCACAAATTTCTGAGAAGGCCCACTGATGTAGCTTGAGCCCTGACAGGGTGTGCTTTCCATTTATAAGACATAAACTTACCACTAGATGAATAACAAAAGGTAACATCAGATATTTTTAAGACTGTGTCACTTCAGTTATTTTATGACCTTTTTTAACACTGAAAAGGAGATGAACAGCTGGGCCAGTTTTTCTTAAGTCTTTTGCTTCTTGATAAAATCGGAGTTGTCAATATTCATCTAAACAACCCAGTTTACATTCTCCTATGTCAGGATGACTTGGAAAAAGCACTGGAAGATGAATGGATTGGTTAAAATTAGAGCTGTAGGCTGAGTTGCAACTTTTGCAATAAAAAATGGGTCAGGCCTTAGTGATACCCTGTCTTTACTGGGAAAAAAAAAGAGAAATTTAAAGTCTTAGAACTCACACCCATTTGGCAGAAAGATGGCTACCAGGAGGGTTTTCCATAACAGGTATTTTCTGTCAGCAGAGTCAGACGGTTTAAAAGATTTTTATCTGATGCCTGCAGATTTACTGTGATTCCCTTACATAAGGGTGGCCACTGTACAGATCCTGACAATTACAAGCCCTTCAGCCTCACCAGCCTTATATGCAAAACAATAGAACATAGCAAGAGAGACTTAATTTATGCAGACAAAGGCACTTCAACTGATCTAGATCCCAATCAGTTTTTTCTGTAAAGGGCAGGTCCTGACTTCTGCGAGTAGTACACATATTTGAAAGGGTTACAAAAGCTGTGGACAGTGGCCAGTCAGAGTATACTGCTTACCTCAGTCAGCCCAAGGCTTTTGACTCTATCCTCCATGCTGATACTGCTAAAAAAATAGATAAACAATGTAAAACCCCTATGTTAGCCACAGAATCGTATACTGGCTATCTGATAGATCCCAGGTTGTGAAAGTTGCTGGTATCCACCTTGAATATAAAAGTATATCTAATGGGGTATCACTGGGATCAGTGCTGGACCTTCACCTGTTTAGCATTCAGTTTGCAGATATCCAATCCAAAATCCTAGAATGGTGGTTGACCATGTTTGCTGAAGACTGCAAGCTAGACACTGTTATCCTCTCATACTAAATGGCTCCAGCAAGGGCTGGAATATGCACATACTTGGCGTACTGAAAACAGTCTCAAGTTAAAAGCAAAAAAAAAAGTGTAGCAATCAGTAAAAAAGCTGTTCCCAACATATACGTTTTAAATGGTACTCAAGACCGATATGGTTGTAATATACCTGGGTACTTACGAGGGCAATTCTCTCTCTCATCCTATCAAGTTTCCACCATAGTCATGAACTCTCACTATATGTCCCAGTTAAATTCCAAGAGAATGTCATCAAGATCCAAAGAAGTTATCCTGTCAGTGTAGCCTTCCCTTACCTTATCAGACCAATCATTGAATACAGTTCCCCTTTTGCTATGTATAAACTGAAACATACTGCTCAACTAGAAAGGCCCCAAAGATACCTTCCAGGAAAGTCAAGGGCCTTAAGGTGTTCAACTATCTCGATATATTAGCATGACTCTCATTATACTCAGTACCCTATAGGTTGAGGCAAGATGAGCTGTGTCTTACTTTTTGAGCCATTGAACACCCAATTCTATCTGAACTCATTTATCTCTCACCAGCCTTCTATGCAAAGCAGTGACTCTACAAACACCTGCACTAGGGACCTAAATCTACACCAACAAATAAGTTGCTGAGGAGATAGATTCCTAACTCAACAAATTCCCAGCCTATGTGGAAAGCTACCAAAACAGGTCAAAGTACAACATCAGCAACCTTTATGGCTAATCTTGATGACCGGATGGGTAGACCCAAACTTACACCAGGACTGTCATATGTATAGCACTGTTCAGTTTGAAAGGTAAGCAATATTAAGGGCTTAAAAGCAAGACAGAAACACTTAAGTGCATCTGCTTAAAGCTGTATACACTTAGGCATCTTAAGGACCACATAATCGCATACCTGGTAGTATTCCTATGTTCCTAACAGAAAGCTTCTCCAAAACAAAATTAAAGGTCCCATGGTGAAGCAGTGTGTACTAATGAATGTCTGGGAAAATATTCCCCATAAGAAGGCTTTATAAAGCATTTGTGAGTCCAGGGATGCAGAAAACAGTCATCGATGATAAGAGGAAATAGTGGCTAAATGAACCTTAACAGAAAAAATAACTAGCCCCCACTTTAAATATTTCTGCTCTAAAGGTCAATACATGGGATATGGGGGATGAGAATGGAATGACATGGTGTTCAGTACCCCACACAGAGAAAGGGGCTTTCTTTCATACCCTCCAAAGGGAGTGAATTATCGGACACATTGATTGCCCTACGTAAATTCACCAGGAAAGTAGCCCTTAAACTGTTATTTAAAGACTCAGCAAGTTCTGTTGCTGAACATGACATTGTAGAGCTGAAAAGGAAGAGTTTGTTTGTGCCATCGCTACCTAGTTCTATTGAAAGCTTTCAGAAGGCTTGCGAGCATGATTTTTATGTCTACTTTAGTGAAAAGCGACATAAAAAATTGTATGTGAACTTGACTGCACTTCAGAAACAGAGCTTGGAAGCTCTATGTAAAGATACTAGTTTAACCTTTAGACCTGCCGATAAAGGGGGAGGGGTCGTAGTAATGGATTCTACGGCATATGACAACTGGATGTACGATATGCTTAGTAATGATGTTGCCTATTGTCTTATAAATAGATCAGATGTTGTTATAATTACTAAGAACATCCACGATACCTTATATGATCTTTTGATGTCCAGGTGTATTAATAAATCCTTGTATGAATACCTTGACATTGAGGCACCCTTGATACCGTTAATAAAGGGGTTGCCCAAAGTGCACAAGGGCACATTTCCCCCACCCCTACGGCCAATAGTATCGGGCAGATTATGGGCTACTGAGAATGCCTCTAAGTATGTGCAATCTAAAATTGGTCCCCTAGTTGAGAAAATATTTACAATCTTAAAGAATTCTTATAACCTACTGGATGATTTGAAGGAAGTGGCGTTATTAGAAAGGGTGACATCAGAAACTCTTATGGTGACCTTAGATATTAAGAGCTTATTTACTAGTATTCCGAATGATTTCGGTATAGAGGCAGTTAGGAAACATCTTAACCAATATGACTGTATTAGTAACAATGAGCAGTTTGTCATATGCACCTTGCTGGAAATGATCTTAAATAATAATGTGTTTATGTTCCGGGACAATGTGTATAGGCAGGCATGGGGGGTTGCCATGGGCACCCCATGTGCAAATGCCTATGCGAATATAGCCATATATGAGTGGGAAAGGGAACATATATTTAATGAAGAGGCTTTTATTAATAGAGCTATCTATTACAGGAGGTTTGTGGATGATATTGTTCTCTTTTGGAATGGGACCTTAGAATCCTTGCAGGACTTTGTGGCATACATGGGGAACACTACCTCTTTTTTGAGTTTTACGTATGAGGTTTCCTTGACAAGCATTAACTATCTTGATGTCACTATAGTAAAAAGCGGTGAGAATATCTTTCTTACCTCTTTATATAGAAAGCCCTGTTGGAAAAATGGGATCTTACACTATGAAAGCATGCACCCTAGACACATCTTCCCCAACGTGGTTAAGAATCAGATGGATAGGGTTGCCAAGCTCTGTAATACGGATAGTGAGAGGGAACGTCTCTTAGATTTCCAGGAGCAATGCTTTATGAATAGAGGCTATCCCATCCGCCTAGCTATGAACTATGGAGGCAATTATTTGAATGTTCCTGATATTAGTCCCAGGAAGAGATATAAATATCACCACCCAATTAGATCGCAGAAGGGCAAGGTGCAGTATGACATTAAGTACACTAATGATGTTAAATATATTAAAGAGATTTTGGCCAGGAACTGGAAACTATTAACTATGAACAAGGAGTTATTGAATATAGTAGGCAAATATCCGACATTTAGATATAATAATTGTCTTAACCTGAAAAGAATGTTGTGCAATGAAAAGACTTCATGCATACCGATAGATGTAAGAACCAACTATAGACTAGGCACATTTCCTTGTAAGAAATGTTGCATATGCAGGTTTATCACCAAACAACAGCACTATGAGGATAGGAAACTGGGTATGATTTTTACTCCTAACTTTTATGCAACGTGTGACACCACTAATGTAATTTATTTAGCCACTTGTAATAGTTGCGAGGCATATTATGTGGGTCTTACTACACGTAGATTTAAAGACCGTGTGTATAACCACATTTATGATATACGCAAAAAGAATGATAATAATGTATTGGCTCGGCACTGTCAGGAGTTTCTGACCCATGAATTTAGTTTTAGGGTGCTTCAGATTTTGCACCCTAATAAACGTGAAGGTGATATATTGGGAACTCTTGAATTGTATGAACTAAGATGGATTTTGACACTTAGGGCACATTTAGAACCTGGTCTTAATACTTCAGTTAGCATAAGACCAGCCCTTCTATAAAATTATATTATTTTTATGGTTAGAATTGTGATAAATGATAGTAATTTTCATGTGGCTACTTTAAGATACATTCACTATGATTCATTGTTTATGAATGTGTTATTTTAGAATAGTAAGGATATTTTATATGGCAGAGATGTCATGATTTTTACTTAGATATTTTGTTTTCATACACACATTTTTTCCTTTTTCATTTCTTCCCCACCACGCTCTTCTTGCTATCCCCTCTTTCTCTTATTTCCTTTATAGTTTCTTTTTTATCCTTTCTTCCTTCCTCCCCTTCCTTTTCTTCTCTTCTTTCCCCTCTTTTTCGCTTACCTCCCTATACCCCAACACCCCCACACACCCCACACCCCCCCCCCCTTTTTTAGATCTTTCTCAGCAGCACTCTCAGTAAATTGTGCGGTGTGATGTTATATATTGTAAGTAAGAATGCCATATGATTTAATTGTATATAAGAGTCTTTAGTTCTTTATTTAATAGAATTTTATCTAACAGTTTTTATAATATTTCTTTGATTAGATTTGATCCTTGGTTTATGCATATCTCCATGTATTATGTTTATACCAGATACAAACTTGTGCCTGATGTCAAGCCAGTATAGCGTTGCTACTAGTAACAAGAGTATACATACTTTTAATTTGCATAATTAATTGAGTTTTTGCCGCCGATTTGGCTCGTTAAGCAGGGTGTGTTATGTATATATACTGATGCATTTTTTTGTAAAATTGTTATAACCTGAAGAAGCGCACTTGTTAGTGCGTGAAAGCGCTTGTTTTTATTAAATAAAACAGTTTTCCTTATCATCGTGGTGGTTTCGGTAATTTGTTGGAACACACAGAGAAACTTCCATTTTTCACTCTATGTCTCTCAATTAAATGCACATGTTCCTGTGAAATACAATTTCTATCACGTCTGCTCCAGTTATTGTACCTTGGGGAATAATATGTATATTTTGAGTTCCTTCTACTAACTTTACATCTTCCACATTAAATATTTTCATAAATTTCTTCAGATATCTGCCCTTCTTTGCTATATTTTCCCTTCTAGGTCCTCATGATACATCCTCAGTATTGCAAATCAAGTTCCAGTCCACTCCTATAAACAATATTCCTTGATGAAAGCAGATTTCACCCAAGATTTTCTTAAGCTCTATAACAGCAGTTTTTGGTTGGCTGTAAATACATTCTAGTGTAATCCTCATTCCCTTGCCAGTAGCCTCTTACTACCACAAACCTACCATTGTGGTCTGTTTTCCTCTCCTATCACTACTGGAGCCCTTCTAGCAAATTAATATAACTACTCACCCTTTCCTTTGTCCCTGGCAGTCTTCTGAAAATCCATCTTGAAATCCTTTCTTTATCAAACCCACATGCTCAATTCTTTCTAAACATGTCTCCTAAGCACTGCTATCTGCACTCTGCATTTCTTAATATAATTCAACACTCTTTCCTTTCGTCTATATCTGGAAGACCATTTACGTTCCAAGACAATATGGATACGGTGGCCATTATGAAAAAAAGAAAAAAACTCTTGTTCCCACCTATTAAAAATGCCATTTTTTTCTTAATGTGTATTTACAACTTCTTTGTTGCATGTAAACAGTAATGTTTGGCAAGCTGATCTTTTATGCAGTTTCTGCTTGATCCTGTCACATTTTTCAAAACACTTTGTTTTAATGAAAACCCTCAAAAAAAATTAAATACATTTTCAAAACACCCTATCCCCTATTAACTTAGGACTCTCACACAAAACTATGTACATCAAAATCTGCAACTACAGGTATTACCTAACCTAAAATTAAGGTTACACATGCTAAAGTGCATGTGACAGCCTGTGCTTCCAATTACACTGATTGCTGCCTGTTCTTTCCTTGTCTCTATTTCCCACCCAGATGTGAAAAGCAAATTGTGTGCTTTCAGAAAACACTAACTTTTAGTCTTAAGAAAAGGCAGACTGGCTATCTTTAAAGATGTAGTATACACTGTTCTATTAAACAGACTGAAGTATTAAGGTTGGTAGAGATGCTGTTATCTTACTCTCTCCATAATTTCAAGCTATCTTTTTACAGTTTCACTTAACTGCTCGTCACTGTACCTTTACATTTTGCATTTCCTTTGGCAAGTAATGCTCAAAATTCTGAAAATTAATTGCCTGCACTTGCAAAGAGCTTGTCTCCATGTAAAAGTAATCAGCAACGAATCTGTGAATTCCACTTAGAATGTATAGGGTCTTCAGCTGCAAACTTCTTGACTTTCACTGAACACTTGCTAATGGAAAAATAAAACAAGCTAGTATCTTTGCAGATGCAAGAAACTTGGCATTTAACATGGTTTTCATCATTTTGTCTTATTTTTCAAGCCTACATGCTTACAAAAAACATGTTTATAGTTTAAGCCAAAAACACTAATATAGACATTCACCCTTCTAAAAATGAGAAAATATCTTAATTCTACATATAATCAGTACAGTTTTACACCCCCCACACCACTAGAGCCCAAGATCACAGCATACTAATGTTAAACTTGCTTCTGTCCAGTCTTTTTTCTCATCAGACGGTAAAGCCTATACTTCTTACAATTAAAAAGATTAATTGTAACACTTAATATTCACTGAAGGGACCACCCCCCCAAATTTCTTGAAACCCCCTAACTACACACATCTGCTTTACTATATACAATATGCATTTTATATCTTGAAATATTTTATACAACAAAAAATTGTTATATTTGGTAATTTTTTCCCTTTAACATCCTTCTAAACATAATGACAAAGAATGATGTATGTTTTACAGTCCAGCTAAAAATTTAGCAGAGTCAACAAAAGTCCATTGTTTCTCAGCCACTTTTTCTTCCAAGTCCATATTTCACAAATGGTATCGATACTTTACAATCGCCAATTTATTAACTAATTTCAGTGATGCTCGTCTTCTTCTCCAACACCTGACTCAGGTTCAAGTCCAAGGTACTCCTGATTCTTCTAGTCAACTCCAGTGCTTTTCTCTCTCCCTCTCTCTAGCATTTTCCTTTGGAACACTGGAAAAAGATTCACTACAAAGTGTATCTATGAGCTTTATTGTCAGAAGAATGAAGTAGAGTACCCTTCTTCTTGCTAGTTCATTTTTGTGTTGGATGAACTTCTTTTAATTTCCTCCTTAGCCTGATCTGCATCATAAAATGTCTGATACTTCACAGGCAAAAAAAAATATTCTGATGACAGCTGGATACTGCACCTGCCTCTTAACATTAGCTAACTGCTGGGACACAAGGCAGAAGAGAAGTATAATTTTCCACAAACAATCTGCTTACTCCAGTTTTTAATTATTTTCACTTCTGCCACAGTTTTGTCAGAATCATCTCCTGCTGATAGTATGATTGCATTTTTACTAATACTGATGTTGGCTGCTTTCTTGTAGCCAGATTTAGAGCATACACTCAATGTGCCCTTTCAATTAACAAATCCTGCTGTGAAATACCAATCCAGCTCTTAATTGTGCTTGGATAAATTTAATATAGTCTGATCCTTCTAGTTTCTGTAGTACAGCAGAAAATGTCAGGTTTTCTCTGCTTGCGTTGTTTCCTCTTTTTTGAAACCACTCTTCTTGAAAAGACTCGCACTCAAACAGACCTTTGATTTTTGCAGTTTTATCAGTTCATCTGAAGAACTACAGCTTTTATTTTTTCCATCCTTTTATTTATGCTGATATACTCCCCTTCAGTCTTTCACTTATTTTAATCACCTGTGAGTACAACTTGATTTTTTTTCTTCCCCTAAATTACTGGAATCCATCTCTTGTACCAGAGCTGAACCTTGAAATACTGTTTTGCCTAACAGCTGCAACATCCTTTCCAACTAGTGTTTTCTCTTCACTTTTTCTGGTTGTTTTTCTTTCAGGTTCTCTAAATGTCTTCTTTGCTGGCATCTAAGCAGTGTACTTGCATCAATATGACAATATCACTGACTCTTATTTCTCAGTTTCGGTTTTCACATTGGGAGAGCTGAAATTATGCTGCTGCTCAGTGTGCAGCTATCTTTTAAGTCCCATTGTTATCTTGACTACTGTAATAAAACAGCAAGTACTCAACAGTATAATACTACAAAAGTACTATTGCTCTTAACAGTATCTAAGGGATAGAACGGGAATGAGAAGGGAAAAAGGCTAAGGGAAAGGCAAAAAAATAAATAAATAAATACTGCAAACATTGTCTAAAAGTTACCCAAGTAACTCTAACTGCTAAAAATCACAGAAATCACATAACTAACTAAATAAGGCTACTTATTTCTCCTAACAGACGTAGAAAAATTCTCAATCATCTTAAGCTGCTGAAAATTTCACTGAAGCTCTCAGCAATAGCAACAAGATGTGGAGATTCAGAGGCGAGCAGGGCATTAAGTTGAGGTGCTTAAGTTAGCAAGTGTTTGATGTTGCTACGGAAACATAAGCTCCTTCAACAACCAGTCCGTCAGGTCGTGTCCAGACATGACCAGCTTAAATATATATATATATATGTATATATATATATATATATATATATATATATATATATATATATAAAATCTGTGTACTTTGCAAGGTGAGACTTCCAAAACTTCGAAATTCATTCTAACGAGACCCGAATATCGAAGTTTTGGAATCTTGAACTTTCTTAATAGAGATCACTGTACAGTAGTGAACGGGAAATGTACCATCTTCCTTATTGTAGTGTGATCTCGGAGTTGGAATAT
Organism: Protopterus annectens; assembly: GCF_019279795.1. Lineage (NCBI taxonomy): Eukaryota > Metazoa > Chordata > Ceratodontiformes > Protopteridae > Protopterus > Protopterus annectens. The sequence goes on along the minus strand of NC_056750.1, from coordinate 711,548,571 downwards.
TTTTTCAGTAGGGGGTGTGGAGAATAAAAACATGTTAACTTTTTTATTATATTACTATTTTATTAAATTTTCAAAGTTCTAAAACTTCAATATTCTGGTCTTGGCAGACAATTTCAAAGTTTTCAAATTTTGACGTTTCAAAGTAGATCCCTGTGTATATGTATGTATGTGTGTGTGTGTGTGTGTGTATATATATATATATATATATATATATATATATATATATATACACACACACACATACATATACACACATACATGTGTGTGTGTGTAAATGTAAATATATATATATATATAAATATATATATATATATATATGTATGTGAATACATTTTATATATATATATATATATATATATATATATATATATATATTTTTTTTTTTTTTGTCAAGTTTGAGAATATATGTTCTTGTTTTTGCCCCATTCAGAAATCAGACTAGAAAAGAATACTACTGTGTGTACTACATCCATAAGTCTGCAAGAAGGATTTCTGAGTACAGTTCCTTACTCGCTCTTCTTTCGCATCCCGCTGAAAGTAATGGCACCTCTCTTTTTTTTCTTCTTCTGTGTATACATACAAAGAATTGTTTATATATATATATATATATATATATATATATATATATATATATAAAAAATCAGGATCTGATGGAACATTTTTGTTAAATCATCGGTTAAGTTTCCAAGTGCGGCCACGGTGGTGCAGCGGTTAGCATTGCCACCTCACAGCAAGAGGTTTTCCGGTTCGATCCTTGGCTGGGGTGCCTTCTGTGTGGAGTCTGCATGTCCTCCCTGTGGTCGCATGGGTTTCCTCCCACATCCCAAAGACGTGCTGTAGGTGGATTGGACACTCTAAATTGCCCTAGGTGTGAGTGCATGCGTGTGTGTGCCTTCTGTGGAAGGTTGGGCGCCGGGCTGGCAACTCGACACCGTAAAATTCCACTGCCAATCATGAGAGGACAGGTGATTCGCTGTGAGCTTTGAGAGTAGAGTTATGATATAGTTAGTGGGAACAGGTTTGAGAGAGGAGGAGTTGGCTGAGTTAGTGGTTGAGGGGGTATAGGGAGGTTAGAAGTGTTGTTTGAGAGATTGGAGTTAAATAGTTTGTAAACTGATTCGATAAAATAGGTGTTGAAAGTATTGGCAGTCTCTTCAGGTGACTCTGTCAGGACATGGATTTGGTGAAGTCAGGTTGCCTGGATGTAGCATCTGGTTTATAGCATTCCAGAATTTTTTTGGATCAGATTTTAATGTTTTTGTGTGTTATTTGCCATACGTCACACGTATGCTCCCATACAAGACATAGGGCATAAAGGTGATGTACAGACGCAGTTACCCAGAACTAAATTGCCACAGAAGAGAATAGTCACCATAGAACGAAAGAGGTTGTGCACATCCAGGACGATAAAATTCAGATAAAAAATTAAGACCCTCAGCCAGGAGGGGAAACCCAACAAAAACACAAAGAAAAGGGGGGGGGTGGAAGGAGGGAGGGAGAAAATACTGCAGAAGTGAAGAGAAGGACATCTCCTGTTAACATTTTACACAATTGTACTATGTCCTTCTATAGCACTGTTGGAATATTCTTCACAGGAGGGAGAGTAATAAAGCTCAAGAAAAGGATTGAGAGGTGGAAGGCTAAAAGCCCTCAACAAACCCATGCAGAGTGGCTCAAGCAAACCTGCTCTGGCCCTAAAACTAATATCCAGTTTATAATTCTTAGTAAAGGTATGCACTGAAGACGAAGCAGCAGCTTCAAGGATGGACTTGGTGGCCAACCCATTTAAGAAAGTACCAGAATAGGCAACAGTTATAGTGGGGTGAGCTCTAATGGAAGTAGACAGACATTTGTCATTCAAAAAATAACAAAAGGAAATGGCCTTAGATATCCAGGAGAAATGGTTTGCTTAGTAACAGCCAAACCCAATGCCCTGAGATGAAAAACAAAAAGCTGGTAAGACTTGTGAATTACTTTAGTTTTATCCAGATAATACCGGAGCTTTCCTTGCAAATCCAAGGTATACAGGACATTTTCATTAGCAGACTGAAGAGAAGAAAAACAGGGAGTTGAACTGCCTGACTCAAGGACAATTCACTGACCGTCTTGACATCTGAGAAATTTTACACAAGTAGACAGCAAATGTTGGAGGTGTGATGGGGAAGAAAGAGGTAATTGGGAACATATATTCTGGGAGTGTAATGAGATGGCAGACTTTAAAGATTTCCTGCAGACTATTCTATCAGAGATACTGGGTGACAAAATTGGCTTATCCAGGGAAATGATTTTTCTGAGCTATGATACAGAATCCTAGACATAGTAAGGCCTTGCTGAGTCTAATTAAGTTGGTGGCAAAAAGCAATTACTAGAAAATGGATGTCAAATTCTAAACCAACTGTATCAGAATTAGTGAATATAGTAGCGGAAATAAAAGAAATGGAATTGGGATCCTTAGAAAAGGGTAGGAGCAAATTACATAGAAAAAAGCATGGGAATTGTGGGAACAATATATACAGAGGAGGAATTAGGTTTAAAAGAGGGTCGGATTTAAATGAGCTAAGTAATGTTTGACAATGATTGGGTAGATAATGAGAAGTTATGTACTTAACATAACGTTCCATGTTAGTTGTCTTCTTCTCGCCTTCTTTCTTGCTGGATGGGTTCGGAGCTGAACCTCTGCTCCGACTCGGCCTATTACTAAAGCTCGAGAGCTATTTTCACCGGCTCGAGGCTATACTATGTCCCATAATGCTAGCCATCATATACCCAGATCTCGTTTGATAGCTAACACTATGGACATACATGTCCCACCACAAGAAAAGAGTAAATCTATCTAATATATGTAAAAATAAGCTCTTCTACATATATCTCTTACAAGGGCTACCAAAAAGGGAGCAAGAGAGCTAGCTGAGAAGATAACTCTGGTGACAAAAGATATCTCACAAGATACTCTAGGTCTTTCCAGGCAAGGGGGATAGAGGGTGGGACGCAAGAAAGAAGGCGAGAAGAAGACAACTAACATGGAACATTATGGTAAGTACATAACTTCTCAATGTTAAGTTGTCAATCTCGCCTTCATTCTTGCTGGATGGGACAAGGTCCCTAGCACCTTAGTCCTGGGTGGCTCAATGGAACAGACTCTTGAGTACAGTGGAACCAAACTCAGCCTGACTTCTGGAGGCTATGTCCAGTTTGTAATGAGAAATGAAGGTATGAGGGGAGGCCCATGTGGCCACTGCACAAATAGAATCCATGAGTAACCTTGCTTGAAAAGCTACTGAGGAAGCTAGTGCTCTAGTTGAATGAGCTCTAGGCTTGGTAGGGGGCTCCTTATGCCTCAATTGATAGATTAACGTGATAAGAGAGGTCAACCATCTGGACAAGGTTACCTTAGAAACTGGAAGGCCTTGCTTTCCTTCCGTGTAAGACAGGAAGAGCTGCTCTGATTTTCTCGACTGTTTTGTTATATCAAGATAGAAGCGTAGTTGACGGTGGACATCTAAACAATGTAGTCTTCTCGCAGCTCTATCAGTATAATTTGGGAAGAAGACTGGGAGATCAATAGTCTGATTAAGATTTTTTTCAGAGAGTACCTTAGGTAAAAAGGAAGGATTAGTCCTAAGAGACACTCTATCTTTGTGAAAACAAGATAAGGGGGGTGCACAGAGAGAGCTTGTAGTTCCGAAACCCTTCTCGCTGAGGTAATAGCTACCAAGAAAAGTGTTTTCCACGAGAGCAGTTTTAACAAGCAGGAAGCAGCTGGCTGAAAGGGAGGCAGAATTAAAGAAGACAGTACCAAATTTCAATCCCACGGTGGAGGAGGGTCTTTAACCGGGGGCCTAAGTAATAGGGTTCCTTTTAGAAAGGCCTTGCAAAGCTTGTGGGACATAATACTGGTCTCTGACAAGCCAACTTGGAAATTTGCAATAGCCGCCAACTAGACCCTGATAGTGGCTGAGGAAGAGCCCGTTTGGAAAAGTTCCACCAAAAACTCTAGGACTGTTTGGACAGGAACTGTGAAAGGGTCCACTTGATTTTTCCTTGCCCAAATAGAGAAACGCTTCCACTTACTAGCATACGTCCTTCTGGTGTTAGACTTGTGAGAGGCAAGGATGATATCACGTACTGACTGAGAAATTAAGGGAAGCCTGGCTAGGGTTGGAAGTGGAGCAACCAAGCTGTGAGGCTGAGAGATGGAAGGGATTGGTGCAGCCCGCCCGATTGATGGGTCAGGAGGTCTGGCACTGGGTCCAGATGCCAGGGCTGCTCTAGTAGATGACGTTGCAGGAACGGAAACCAGACATGTCGGGGCCAGTAAGGGGCAATGAGGATCATCCAGGATCTCAAGGCAGTTGCTTTCGGGACTAACTGGATAACTAAGGGAAAAGGGGGGAAAGCATATAGAAGACCCCGGGGCCAATCGTGGACTACAGCGTCTTTGGGAGGGAGACCCGGAAGAGGAAAGATGGTGAAGAAATCCTGACACTTGCTGTTTTGAGGGGTTGCGAAAAGGTCGCAGCAAGGCTGACCCCATCTTCTGAATATTTGTTCCACTACTAGTTGGCTGAGAGACCACTCGTAGGACATGAAAATGGCCCTGCTCAGTCTGTCCGCTATGACGTTGGACTTCCCTGGAATATGCGTTGCTACCAGAAACCGTTGAGAAGAGATCGCCCACTGCCAAAGTCTGAGTGCTTCCCGACATAGGGGGTAGGACCTGGTTCCACCCTGCTTGTTGATGTACCACACTGCAGACATATTGTCTGTCTGAATTGCAATCGTCCCGGTGGGTAGAGAGTTCTGAAGGGCCTGCAACGCCAAAAGTACCACTGTCATCTCCAAGACATTTATGTGCAGGTGGCACTCGAAGGGTTGCCATGTGCCCTGGACTGTCCTGCCCCGAAAATGTCCCCCCGATCAGGGAGGCATCCGCTGTCACGGTGGCAACCAGAGGGGGGAGAATAACAGGTCTGCCCAGAAGCACCTGAGGCGAGATCATCCACCACGAGAGGTGTCTCTTGCATGACTGAGTGATGAGAATGTTGTGAGACATGGGAAGCTGCTGAAAGGACCATTGGGAAAAAAGCATCCACTGCAGTAGCCGCATATGAAAACAAGCTAGGGGGAGCAAGGTGATTGTTGCTGCCATTAGACCAAGTGTTTTCAGTACAAATCGGGCTTGGACCCTGTCCTCCTGTAGAAGGATTTGAACATGGCTGCAAATGTCTGAAACTCTTTGTGTGGGTAGTTTTGCTGACAACTCTACCATGTTTAACATGGCGCCTATGAAGGTAATATGCTGACAGGGCGACAAGGCAGACTTTTCGAAGTTTATAGAGATGCCTAGCGCTTTGCACGTTTGCACAGCGTAATCCCTGGCTTGAAGTAGCTGGTGCCTGGTGATGGCAGTAAGGAGCCAGTCATCTAAATATGGAAACACCTGGAATCCTCGTCGTCTCAGGTGAGCCGCAACCACTGCCATGCATTTGGTAAACACCCTGGGGGCTGTGGTGAGGCCAAAGGGCAGGGCTCTGAATTGGTAGTGACTGGCTCCCAGCTGGAAGCGGAGAAACCTTCTGGAGCGCCTGTTCATTTTGATATGGTAGTACGCATCCTGAAGATCTATAGAGCACATCCAATTGTCCTGACCCAGAAAGAGTAGAATGGACTGTAGCGTGACCATCCGGAACTTCGTTCTTTGAGCAGACTTGTTCAGCCTGCTGAGATCCAAAATAGGTCTCCAGTCCCCTGTCTTTTTTGGTACCAAAATTAATTTGGAGTAGATTCCGGATCCTTGTTGGTCTGCTGGGACTGGCTGGATGGCCCTTTTTGACAGCAGCTTTGAAATTTCTGACGCTGCTTGATCTCTCAGACTGGGTGGAACGTCTGAAAGAGGCCCTTTTGGTTGTTGCGGGGTGTGGATAAAGGGGATTCTGTAACCCTCGGACATGATCGACCATACCCATCTGTCTTGCATAAGGGAATGCCAGGCTTCTGGGTACAGTGAAAGTCTTCCCCCGACTGCCTCCGAAGATGGACAGTGGCGCAGCTCCTCAGGGGTGCTGGAAGGGTTTGTCAGAGAAAGATTCTCTGCTACCCTGATTTTGCGGACCCCCCCCCCCTGCCCCTAGGGCGGCGTCTGTTATTGTTCCCTCTTCTGCCTCTGGAGGGGAGCTCACCACGTGCGTCAGGCAGTACTCCCTGGGGTTTACGGAACCACATCTTTCTGCCCTTTTGACCCTTAGGGTATGGTATAGAAGGGGCGGAAAAATGGACTCCCATGGCAGAGAGAGTCTTGCCTTCCTGCTCACACCTGGTCAATGTATCCTTCACTTGACGTCCAAACAGGGCAGAACCATCAAAGGGGGTGTTAGTGAAGGACGCCTTGAAGGGGTCAGCAAAGTTGCAAAGCCGCATCCAGGTGTGTCTCCTTAGAGCAACGCCCGTGCCTGCAGCCCTACTCGCTCCATCGGCTGCATAAGAAATGAGCCACATGGAGGAGTTGACAATAGAGTTCAGGGTCCCCAGCTGGGAGTTGATCTTTTCCTGAGACCCCACAGCTGTTTAGTCCTGTAAGGTATCACCCAGTTCTTTAAGGAGGTCTCTCTGAAGACGGGTGAAATGGCACAAGTAATTCAGCGATCGCATGGCAAAGGTCGCTGAAGAAAACATCTGCTTGCCATACCTATCCATAGTCCTAGATTCCTTATTAGGAGGATGGACAGGTACTGAAGGGTCAGCCAACTCCTTCTTAGTGGCTGCCGCCACCACCATGGCATCAACGGGGACGCCCTTAGAGAGAAACTGCTTGTCTGCCGGGGCTGTAATAAATTTTGTAGGCCTCCGGGAAGTTGGTTCCATAGTATCCGGAGCCGTCTACGCCTTCCTAGCCACCACCTCCATGAGTGGGTCGAAAGGTGGGGACACCCAGGAGGTGGAAGGGCGAGAACCAAATGCATCCAGGTACACCAACTCGTCCTCGGAAGGGTTGAGGGCGGACCAGTTCCCCCTCTGTTTAAGGATCTCTAGGATGTCAAAGAGAGACATCCTCAGAGGGGGACCTTGGGGACCCTTCCGAATCATCCAGGCCGGTGTCAGATGTTACTGACTCAGGGGAGTCGACATGCTTCCTCTTGCATGTCCTCTTCTGAGGGGGCTTTTCTACAGGATCAGGGGAGGCCTCAGAAGAGAGCGCTGGAAATTATAATGTAGATAAGATTCGCAGCTCATAGAAGAATTTGTCGCCAGGCATATCGGATTGACCGCTGATGTCGACGTTATTCTAAAGTTATTCGGTAAAGACAGCTATTTCAGTAGTTTTTACAGATGCCGCAGTCTTCTTGCGGCTAAATAGATTTACCGTTTCAACAAGATAGAGAAACACAACAATAAGCATATGCACATATATACAAATACCATAAAGACTCATACATTGTAGGGCAACATAGAGTAACATTGAGGGAGTGATTGCAGATGTTATTCACATTTATGGTGGCAGAAATCCGCCTGATAGTTCTTCGGCGCACGCATCTCGCAGTCATGGTTCAGCGGGTAGTATCGAATACAAAGCCAATCAGGAGTGAGATAGCAGATTATGGTGTAGCGAGAAGGCACCGCCGGAATATAGAGGCAATATTTTGGCAATGCACGAGCACGCCATAATTGTTGTGTAGCGTATTGCCTCTTAATGAGGCCTTATACGTACTGGTTTACGGAAGGAGTAACAGAATGTGATGCAATTTCATCCATTTGAGAGTTTCGTTTGAAACAGCTTCTTCCTTTCCTGTTGCATAGGTTGGCCAAAAGCTGGGTCAGTCTTTCGGTTTGTTCTGTCCGTAGTAGCCGCATTGCCCATGCATCCAAGGCATAGCATGCTTCCCCTCAGTTGCAGGATAAGCCTGAAAGTTTAAAGATACTCGACAATACTAAGCATAAATGTAGATATCCGCGCAGGAAGCATTGTGAAGGGTTGCACTGCCGACAGGCTCGTGTTCTCTGAAACCTCCTGTTTAGGTATTCGTTGTTACTTTATCGTTGCAGGTCCGTTGCCGTTGCCGGTGAGCTCAGCAGTGATATGTCAACTTTTCTACAATGCTTAAATCTCAAGCCGGTAATGGTGAAATTTTGCCTTATATTTCTGACTCTCCGGAGTGAACTGCCTTGTTAAAGCGGCGCGAAGATTAGGTGGATCAAAGTTGCCTCGTTGAAATACGATGACGTATCTGGATGGAGGCCAGGCTCGAGGTCGTTACCTGGTATAAAGCCAGGGCATATCGCTTGATCAATATCTTTCCTCTCGCATTTCCAATGACTTCTTTCTGTTGTTCTTTCGCCCAGCGTAGTTTCAAGAATAATACGGTCCCTGGGAAAGTTCGATTGCTGCCGTTATGTGATGTTCCATGCAGTCAGCCGTACGCTTAGCCGGATGTATGATGCCGTAGCTGTTCTCGAGTTAACATCAACAGGTAGCTATTACATGCGTTCTGCGATGCTTCAGTATACCAGTGTTTCGTTTGGGTTATCAGGACATCTCTCGACGTTTTTCCCGATTTTTCAGTAGTACCTGCGTATCAAAGCGAAATATGAACGCATATGCCGACAGGCCTTCCAGCCGAAGGAGTGATCCATTCATACAAGTGGAATGCTATGCGCAGAATTTTGAGCCGGTGATTGAGTATAAAGCATAATAGTTCATCTGCACACCCCCATTTCTTCGGAGATGGTCTTACATGTCCGGCGTAGCCTTATTCGCAAGCATCCGGCGGTTCCGCTTAATATGGAATCGTTGTGAGCATTGTTCCGGCACAAAATATTGCTCGAATGTTGAAGCTGAGTCAGGTCCACCAGTGCTAAGTCATTTCAGTTGAAGTCGATTTGATACGATCGTGCGTTGTTCAACCTATCATCCGGCTTTCGACAGTCGTTTGAACTTTGATCGCCAGTTTACCGTCAGCATTTCTTTAGATTGATGCAGGTGCAGTTGATCTACGACGCGATTAACCAGCATATCTTCATCTGTACAGCCGCCAGCTGTTGGTTGATTCGCGGCGCCCGTTTGACCGGCTGTTCATCATAGAACTCTTTGCGCCTGCGCTACGGAACCAGCGACTTCGTTTCCAGACCGTAGCCCGCAAAGGGGACCCATGTCTTTAGGTAATAATTGCAATTTCATAGTTCGGGTTGTGGAAGATGATGTTACGATTTCGTTGTTAACTTGTTCGCTTTGTTAGCGCCGTTATAATTCTTTGTTGCACGCCATTTGTAATAAAACCACCAGCCAGATGGTATCAGCTCTGTTCAGTACGAATTGCATCCAGTTCTGTAGCAGTAAACGACCCTTTGTAATCTGTTGTTCAGTTTGTCCTTTGTCGCCCAGTGCTACGGCAAGGAATTCCGCAGTCTTCGTAATGTAAGATATTACAGAATACTTCCGCCAGCAGACAAGCAATGCCGAGAATTGATACTGATCTCAAAGAAGCCCATGCGACGCGGTCACTTGTTTCAGCATGGGGAAGATAGAATAAGACACTTTCGTGACACCATGCATGTATAAGGTGAGAATGAGAATTCCACTTCGAACCAGAAGCTCCGCAGAACCCTTTCCCTGTTCTGCCGTTAACTTTTCCACTGAAAGCCTACAAGTTTGCCAACCCAATATCCGGTTTATATTCGTTTCTGGATTTTGGAGGTAGATTGACCTTTCGAGGCAACCCTGACTGGCATCGCAGAACTAATTTGTTCAGTAGCGCCGCCCTTGAAAATAAGGTTATCCTTCCCATTAGGAGCCGCCATATTTCGGTAGGTGATTGGGGATAAGTCAATGCGGTTGTGTTGATGTAGTAGCGGTGCCGTAGCCCGTGCCAGCCTGTTATCGCTCGATTGGTTTTACCGGAACGTTTACTACGCCCCTGTAGGAGTCATGGTTGGTAGCCACCTGCTGGGGCCAACCTGCAAGAAATTTTGTTGAACAGATTCCTTTCTTCCGCCGGGCAGGTGTAATAAACAAAACTTCGTCTTTGTCCATGCATATCTAGCAACTTCATAACACGATCCGCAAAGTTTCAGCCCATGCGATGTTTTGATTGTGCTCGTTCATGTTTATCGAAGTTCTATCGACAGTCATTGATTTTTAGCGAATGGTTATTAACCCAGTTGTATGTCATTTCATCATCTCAATGGCTATTTTCTTTATCAAGACATCGCGGTTGTTTTATTGGTCCGATCAAAGATAACCAGAAGCCAGACATGAACCGACAGTTTAAGTTTGAAGCCGAGAGATAGCCGAAGTGCAGCATCTGTTCATCTCAAACTATACTTTCCAGAAGGAAATATGGCTTTTAGCTGCGGTTGCCACGTTCCGATTCCGATTTCGGTTCGTAGTTTCAGGCAGCATTTAGAAACCCTCGTGTACTCCGTTCGGTTTGGCAGGGCCGGGGAAAAGAATCTGGAGTTTACGCTAAACATCATTGAAAGCAATCATCCAATCATTGAACAGGAAGGGCCTGCGTTGGAGGCGCAGAAAGGCATCCTGCCGGAGTTCGAGAGCAGCGTTATCACCGCATTTGGGCATGCAGGTTTCTTCAAAGGAGTTTATGGGGAGTTGAATGGGATTTCGTACATCGAATCGCGATCGGCGGCCGGTCGTTATGTCTCGATTCATCGGTGCTAAAATCATCAGAAGATCACCGGTTTCATGTTCTTTCTGGTGCCATGATCCTTCACCAAAGAATTCCACCTCTGCCAAAGAAGATTTGATAATCCGAAATAGCGGCCTGATAAGCCTAACAGGCACCGTTTAGTTTTCTTTGGCCAGCCCGACGGCGCTGTTTAATGTAAGAATATCGCGTTGCGTAGCGACGGCAAATCGATAAGTCAACCAATCGCAGAAAATTTTGAAACGATTCAAGATAAGCGCCCCAGCCGTAAGAATAGGTTCAGCCGTTTGAGAAGTTTCGCCGCCGAAATCGGTGACACTTCGCCGTTTGAAGTAATCGCGGTTTCGTACAAACGACCATGTCGGTTTTCATGCCTTTTGGTATCGAGGATTCCACCGGTTACCACGAAATGAACGAAAACGTTCTTAGCCGAATGATGCTTACGCTTCGTCGGTTGAGACAGGTTTGTCAGGTTGGGTTTAACAGCGGTGATGGACGAGGCGAGTTTCATCATTGTTAATTTTTTGACATGCTGAGGTAAGAAGACTAACGGGAGCTTAGTTAGAAGTTCGGCGAGTATCTGCTGGATTGCCACGTCGCGGTTGCGCTGGAGACGCTAAAGAAAGACTGAGTCGGCGCCGGCTATATCGATTAACAGAGATGACGCTGGAGGCGATGATATCAGCCGAGCCGACTCGAATCACGCCTGACGTAGGAAGGTTTACCAGCCATATCAACCCACTACAGTCCTTCATGGATGCATCTGCAGTCATAAGAAGCCAGTTTGTCCTGTCACAAAGCAGTCACGCCCGCCGGATCAAAGTCCGGTCCGCTTCAGCTGATGTCAGCCTTCATCCGCCATCTCTGTTGGACTTCGGTATAAGGCATCGAGCCTACCTTCTATCTTCTCAGTCTTTCTTTACGCCAAGTACGGGCTATAGCTTTTCGCCGTTTGCAAGTGCCGGCCGGTCGGATCCAGAGAGATTTTTTCTAATCAATACCTACTTCGGGCGACTTCTAAAGTATACCCCTGCTAGACTCTCCGCCCCAGCCGATGTCAGAAAAGTTAATAATTGTTTAACCTGTGGAAACAAATACCTCATAAAGATTTTACTTACTGTCTGCCTTGTTTAGCCCAGCCTACCCACGCAGCCCTGTTCGCCTGTGTTTTCCAACCGGACAACTTTAGGCCGGTCGGAGTTTGCAGAACAGTTTTTTCGGTTCTGACTTTGTTACATTTTCGCAAACTCCACTACACTTTCTTCGCCAAAAAACGAAGAAAAGACCGACACGTCCGCTCTCGCTGAAACCACGCTTAAGCACACCGCTAGTAGCCCTGCTTCGGCCAAACCGAAAACGGATCGAAAGTGCTCACCTTATTTCTACACTTGAGGCCCTTGCTACTCTTGAATCGGCTCTCTGGAAACTTACCCACTGACTTATCAGACACCATTCCTGGATGTCTCTACTCCCCAGCACGTGGTGCTGCTGGTTAAAAGGGAAAATTATTTAAGGCCCTTGGGAAAGGGGAAAGGAGGCCAAGACCCCAAAAGTCCTTTTTTCCACCCTAAAAAGGCCCCCTTTTAGTTCTTTGCCCTTGGAGAAGATTTAAATTTTTTTAATTGGGTTTTCCCCCGGGAAAGGGCCTCTAGCCCCCAGGAAAAGCCCGGGAAAAACCCCCCCTTTTTAAGGGCCAAAATTGGGCCTTTTTGTATTTTTTTTCTGTAATAGACTAACTGAACCCCCAAGGAGGCCCCCCCTTTTTTTTTGGGGAAAAATTTGGGTTTCCCGGAAAAAATCCATTCCACCTTCCCCCCAAAAGAATTTCCTTTGGGGGAAAACCCTTCTTTTGGAAAATTAAATTGGGAGCCCAAAGGTTTTTAAACCCCCCCGAAAAGCCTTTGGAAAGCATTTTTTAAGACAGGGTTTGTATCCCCCTGTTCTCTTTTTGGGTGGAATGAATTTTTCCAAATTTTTGTCCCCGGTTTGGTTTTCCAGGAAATTTTTACCCCAGGCCCCTTTAAAAAAAAGGGGCAAAAATTTTCGGGGGGAAAACTATCAACCCTTTAAAGGCCCCAATTTAGAACCCAGAAAAAATTCCCCGGGTTAAAGGGAATTTTGTTTCACACCCCTTTTGCTAAAACCCTTTTCCTTTTAAAAAAGCCTTTTTTTGAAGGTGGGGCCAAAAAAGGGCTTTTCCTTTAAAATTCTTTAGCTGGGTTTAAAAGTAGTTTTCCCTGATCAATTCCCAAAAGGGTTTATGTTGATCAGTTTTCTAAAAACTAAAGGAAACTTTGGAAATATTTTTTAGAAATGGTAAAAAAATTTCCAGGTTGTCCTTCCTTTGGGCTATGGGTTTCCTTTGGGGGCTTCCATTTTTTGATACCTTTTGGCAAGGGAAAGGGGGAAGGGAAAGCTTTTGGCCTTTAAAGGAACAAACCCCTTTCCATCATGGGGGGAAAGCCTTTAAATTTTTGAGCTTATTGGGGGAAAAAAAAGTTTTTTGGGCACCCCCAGAGGTTTGAAGAAATTGGGAAAGGGCAAAATTGGTTTCAAACTGTTTAAAAATTTTTTTTTCCGGTTCAAAACCCCAAGGTTTGAGGCTGGTGCCAAAGGGGCCCCGCTCCAAAGATTTCAAAGGGGAGGGAAAAGGCCTCCCGGGAGAAAACCCCAAAACCGGGGGTTTTCCTTTTCAAAGGCCCCTTTTGGAAAGGTCAACGGGAAGCCAGACTGCCACTTTTTTTATTAAACCCCCAAAAATTTACCCTTTCCAAAACCGCCACCAGGGCCCCAAAAAGGGCCCCCTCCCAGGGGGAAAAAACCCTTTTTTAAAAAACTGGCCTTACATCAAAAGGGAAAAATGGGTTTTACCAAACCATAGGAATCCAAAGGTTAGGGGTTTTTTTTCCAACCCTTTCCGTTTGGGGAATAAATTTTTTATCCAAAAAAAGAGGTTTTTCAACGGAAAAGGGAACCCAAAATGAGAGCCTTGGGAAAAGGCCTGCAGGGAAAGGGGTTCTTTTCCCGTTTTTTAGTTCCAAGAAAAAAAAAGGGAGCCTTTTGCCCGTATTAAATCCCTTTTTATTGTCCCAAAAATTTTGCTCCCAAGAATTTTCCCTTTTTTGGGAAGGAAACCCTTTCTTTTTTAAATTCTTGGATCCCAAGGGAGGGAATAAATGACCCCCTTTGAAATCTGGAAAATTCCTTTGTTTCCCCTTGCAGGATCCCGGAGGGAAAAATTTTAAATTTTCCCCCATTGCCTTTTTCTTACTATGCCCCGGATTTTAAAAAACCTGGGATAGTAACCAAAGGGGAAGGGAATTAAATTTACCCAAAACCCGGGACCTGCCTTGGCCAAGGGGACAAAGCCCCAACAGATTTTCCCCCAAACATTTTTTGCCCAAACATGGGAAAAGTTCTTTAAAAAAACAAGGGTTTTAATTTAAAAAAGGGGAAATTTTTGGGGTTTGGGCAAGGGCAAATTTGGCCCCCTTTTTCCCCTTAAAAGGGAAAACAAAAGAACCCCCCTTTCCCTTTTGGCACCTTTCCCCAAAAAAACCCGTTTTAACCCAAAAAGTTTGAGGGCCCCTTGGGGTTTTTGGATTTGGATAATTTGGTTCCCTTTTTCCGGTAAATTGGAAGGGGAAAACCTTACATGGTTTTAAAAATTTTTTGGGAAAGGCCAGTTTTTGAAAAAAGGAAATTTCCCCTAAATTCCATTTTCCCCTTAAAACAGGGTTTTGGTGGGCTCGGCTTTCCCGTTTAAAAACCCCCGGCCCCCTTCCCTCCTCGGGTTGGTTTTTGCCCAAGCCAGCCCCTTTTAAACGGGGGTTTAGGGAAAAGGAAATTTTGGGGGCCCCCTTCCCGGCAAATTTTCCGCAAGGAAAATTTTAACAGGAACAATTTTTCCCTTCCATTTCCCCCAAAAAATGCTGGGGAGGGGAAAAAAATTTTCAAACCAAAAGTTTTAGAACCTTTCTTTTTAAGACCAGTTGTTTTAAGGCCCGCAACCCCAATCATGTGGTCATCAACAAAAGGGGGGCCTCCCTTCATACCCCTTTTAAGGGAAAGGACCTTAACCCGTTTTATGGATTTCCCCTAAACATATTTCACAAATTTTACCCGGGAAAAAATTTTTTGAACTATTAAGCAAAACTCGGATTTTTCAGTGAAAAGACATTTAAAAACCACTAAAGAAAGGGGAAGGTAGACCCTTTTAAACCCCCAAAACTGCCAAAGGGCCTTCCCCCCTTTTGAAGGAAAGGGTTTTTTGGTTCTCTCCTTCCCAAAACTGGGGAAAGGGGGGCCTTTTAAAGGGGGGGATTTTCACCCCCTTTCCCTTGGTTTCACGGGGGAAAAATCAAAAAGAACATCCCAAAAACCATATCCAAAACCCAAGAAACAGGAATACTAAAGGGCCTGTCTTGGGAACAAAAGGGCCAATCCCTGGGGTTTGAAATTTTTCTCCCGGGAAAAACCCCGCATCATCAATTTTCCCAAAAAAACCCCTTGGGGGGCGGGTGGAAAGGACTTAGCACAGAATCCAAAATTTAAAAGGGGTTTGGGGATTATTCTTTAAGCAGAATTTAACAAAAAGGAACTTGGGTGGGGTTTTAAAAGGGTTTTCTTTGGAGGTTCTGGGGAAAAGATTTAAAAAGAAAAAAATTTTCCTAACATTTGGGGAACTGGGGGCCCTTTATTTCAGGCCTGTTTTACTTCCTTTCCCTCAAGGTTTAAAGGCATCGCTACCAGCAGAAACCGGGTTTGGAAACCAAATGGGGTTTTTAATTTGTCAGGGGTTTTCAGGGAATTTAAGAATTTTAAAACCTCCCAAAAAAAATTCCCGCTTGGGGGTTTAAATTTTTGGTTTTCCGAAAAGGACACTTTCCCCCCTTTCCGGCGCCCAAACCGGGCCCAAACCTTTTTTTTGGAAAATGTTTCCACGGCAAAATTTCTTTAGAAGGAAATTTCAGAACTACCGGCCTTAAGGCCCGGCAACCCTTCCCTTCCAAAAAACCCAAATAAAAGTGGTCCATGAGGTAAATTTTTTCCCAAGGTTAAACCCAATTTTCTTTTTAAACCAGGCAAAAAACCCCAAATACCCTTCTTTAAACCCCAAAACAGAAAAGAATTCCCGGATACCGGGGACTTGGAAAAGCTTCGCTTCGGGCCCCGAAAAAATAGGAAAGGCGCCCTTTTTTACCCAATCCCAAAAGGAAGGGAAGGGAAAAGCCACCAAAAAAAACAACTCCAAAGGGTGGAAAGGCAACCCCCCTGTTTACTCCTTTCCCTGGGAAAACCCTTTTTTTCCACGAAAATTTTTGGGGCCTCCATTCCAAAAAAAAGGGCCAACGGCCCTAAAACCCCGCCCTTCTTAGAGGGTTTTCCAAAACCAAAACTTATTAGGCGGCTACTTGGGCCCCCCCCTTTAAAAAATTTCCCCCGCTTATAACCCATTTCCCAGTTTTCCCCCCCAGGGTTTGGCCCCCCGCCTGTTTTCCGCCAAAGGGCCCAAAACCAACACCAAATTCCTTTAAAACCCCCCCCCCCTAGTTTTGGGTATTGGGGTTTTTTTCTTTTTTAAAAAGGGGTTAATACCCCCAGGGATGCCCCCAGAAGGAACAAGTACCCGTTTTGTACCTAACCATTTTAAAGAGATTTCCAATTTTTTAAAATTTTGAGTAAGGGTTCCCTTTCCCTCCCTTTCCCCCGAAAAATTCTCCTTTTTGGGTTTCCCTCCAAACAGCCAAAGGGGAAAAATTTTAGGTGAAAGTTTGAATTTTTCCCCCAAAAGGCCCCTTTTTTTTGGGTTCCTCTTTATCCCTTTTAAAATTTGGGTCTTCCCCAAAATTTTAAACCCCCCCAAAAGAAGGGGTTTTACGGGGCCCAAAAACCCCCTTTTTAAAAAGGGCCCCTTGCCAACCCAAAACCAACCCCGGGCCCGGAGAAAAGGGGAACCCTAGCCAAAACCCACCCTTTGAAAGGGAACGGGTCCTTGACGACAAAAAGGCAACCCAGCTTTTACTAGAGCTTTAAAACCCGTTTTACAAAACTACCAAAATTTTTGGTAGGTTAAAAAAAACTTAAAATATGAACTCGATGAAAAATGAAGGGAAAAAAATAACCTACCCGGTTTCCTTTCCTTTGGGTTGGGAGGGAGGCCAAAAAGGGGGGGCGGCACCGTGGAAAGGGAGGGGGCAAGCCACCGGCCCCGTTAAAAAAAGAGACCCTTATGACCTTTTTTGGGGGCCCCTGCCCCGGGAGGGAAGAAAGGGAAACCCAAAACTTTTTAAAGGTTGATTTTCCCCCCAGGCAACCCCGGAGAGGGAAAGGCCTGGGGCCAAAAGGGGGGTTTTCCCCCCCCAAAGAAATTTTAAAAGGGGCCAAGGAATGACCTCCAGGGCAGGGGGAAACCAAACCCCCAAGGGGGGCCAAGAAGGGGCGGAAAGGGGGAAGGAACCAAAGGGGGGACAGCCGCCAAAGGGACTAAACCCCAAAACCCCGGCTCCAAAAACCGCCTACCCGGGAAAAATTGAGCCCCGGGGGTTAACCCTTTTTTAAAAAACGGAAATCAAAAGGGGGGTGGGTTTTTAAAACCTGACTTTTTCCCTTCCACATTTCCAGAAAAGAGGAATGGCCAAAACTCCCTCCAAACAAAAACCCGAGGGCCCAAAAACCCCGTAAGGAGACCTGGGCTGGGGAAAGGTCCAAAACCCAAAACCGGAAAGGGCCCCCGACTACCTTTTGAAAAAATTGGGTTCCAGCCCCAAAAAATACCAAGGGAAACAAAAGGACCCTTAAACCCTTTCCCCTGGCTGGGGGGGTTTGGTGGGTTTTCCGGAGGATAGGCCCCTTGGGTTTAGAAATCCTTTAGACTTTAATAAGCCTTAAATTTTGCTTTTTTGGGATTCCCGCCCGGACCTGGGGCTAAAAGCTGCAGATGGGGAACAAAAATCCTGGCAGGTGCAAGGGGCCCAAAAGCAAAATGGAAAAAGTTTCAAAAAGGGGATTTCTTTCGCACGGGTCACATTCAAAAACAACCTTTTTACCTTTAAAAAAGGGCACCCGGGGTTGGACAAAGAAAACAAAGGGACCTAACACAAAAAAAAAAGAATTTTACCTTTCCAAAACGCTTCCAAGAAAATTTCCCTTTCTTCTGGAAAGGAAAACGGCCCATTTCCGGCACTTGGCTTTACCCAAAAAAATTTTTAAAACCCGCCTCGAAAAAACCCCTAATTCCCCTGTTAAAACGGAATTCCTAGGTCTCGGTTTTTAGCAAAACCCCCCCCTGCCAAAAAGACCATCCAACAAATTAGGAAACCAAGGGGCCCATGCTCAAAGGCTTGTCCTAATTCCCCGTCCCAAAAAAGGGCCGGGGAAAAAGGAGACCAAAAAGAAGGGGAAAGGGCAACAACACCAAGTTATGGGGGTACATAACCAAAAGGAAAGGTCAATTTTCCCCTTCAAAAACTTTGGATGGGACCCGGCCCCCCAGCACCATCCCGGTTGGCTAAGGAAAAGAAAAATCTTGAGAATTTGGAACCAAAACTGGGCCCCCCTTTGGAAAGGCCCCCCAATCCAAACCTTGAAAAGGGGGGAACAAAGGTTGGGGGGGCCCCAAATACCGCTCAAAAATTTCAAAGGGACTTCCAAAAGCTGGAAAGTGGATTGCCCCCTTTAGTGGGGCCTTTAAAGATAGCTTTTCCCCCCTTTAAGGGGTACACAAGGAAAAAATGGAAGAACCCCGGATAATCCTTTAGAAACTGGAAGACCAACCTGGTTTCCCCATAAAGGGGACCAAAATAAATTTGGCCAAAACCCCGAATTTTTTAGTTCTAGAAAATACCAGCTCATACATCCAAAAAAACGCTGCAACTCTGTTTGGAAATAATTTTTGGGAAAAGAAATTTCCCCCAAAAAGGGTTTAAAAAATTTTTTGAACACCGACCTTTAAAAGGGAAAGGGTTTTTCTTAAAAAGGAAAATTTTTCCTTTATTTTAAAAAAAAAGGAAACGAATGCCAAACTTGGGGAAACTGAAACCCCTTCCTTCAGGTAGCACTGTACTTTATGACTGCAGATGCATCCATGAAGGACATCGCCCAATGGAGCGGCCTGGAGCGTCGGTTCTCTTCGCTTGGGTTCGGGAGGGTAGGCAGGGGCCGAAGCAGGCACCGTGGAGGGAGGGGCCGACGAGACCGACCGTGGCGCCAGTATGGGAGCCAGCACACTCCTCATGACCTCGAAGGTGCCCCTGTCAGGCAGGGAAGAGGGACCCATCTCCGAGGAGGTGAGAGCTCCTCCCAGCACCGAGAGGGACGGCTCTGAGGCCGATGGGGCCGAACTCACCGGCTCCGAGAGGGAGAATGGGGTCAGACAAGGGTCCAATGCCACTCGCCACCTCGGAGACGACGAGGGAGTCTTGACACCCGGATCCCTCCAATGACGGAGCCAATGAAGGGATCGGAGCCGACGAAGGAACCGATAATGGAGGGATCAGTTCCGACGCCTCAACGGTACTAACCTCGACGACCTCCGGCTCCGAACTCAGCAAAGTAGTCAGAGGAGGAACTTGAGCAGGCGTTGGGGTAGCCCCTGTCTGTTGAGACGGAATATGCAATAACTGGGCCAGCGCCTGTGACTTTAAAAGTCTGCTGACTACCCTCTCGAGGTCATGGTCCGAGAGACTGGAAGACCTGGAGGAGTGAGACCTATGGCTCCGCTCCGACAGCAAGGGAGACTTCAGAGCCTAACAGACTCCAGTGAAGGAGACCTGGAGCGTTTTCGGCTCGGGGACAGCTCCGACACCAAAGCCGGAGCTGACTGAGGCCTCGATAAATCGGTTCCAGCTGGAACTGACGAGGTACAAAGAGGACCGCTTAGCGCCGGCTCCGAACATGGAGCCGACGATTTGGCGGGCTTTGAATGTTTTCCGGAGATAGGCTTGGGTGGAGAATCTTCAGACTTTAATAAGCCTCTGAGAATGAGCTTATTTCTGCATTCCTGCAGGACTCTGGGGCTAAAAGCGTGACAGATGGAACAAGAGTCCTGCAGGTGCAGAGGGCCCAAACAGTACACAAAAGAAGTGTGACAGTCTGTCAGAGACATCTTCTGACAGCACGAGTCACACTTCTTGAATCCCGATACCTTGTTATCTTTGGACATGACACCACAGGGTTGAGACAAAGAATCTACACAAGCACACTAACACACTCAACGAAAATTAGAAGTTATGTACCTACCATAACGTTCCATGTTAGTTGTCTTCTCTCGCCTTCTTTCTTGCTGGATGGATCGGCTCCGACTCGGCACTTGCTTTAGCTTAGGAACTCCTTTTACCAGCTCGAGGCAACCCTATATCCCATGATGCAAAGCGGAACTACCTCAGATCTCGTTTGGTAGCTAACCTACCCTGCTAAAGACTATCCTAACATAATTAGGAACACAAGTTCCTAATAGAAGTCCTCATATGAAGGCTCTGGAGGAAACAACCTAATAGGAACTGTTCAAGATCTGTCCAGGCCAGGGGGAAGGAGGGGGCGAAGAAGAAGAGAGAAGACAACTAACACGGGCGTTATGGTAGGTACATAACTTCTAAATGTTAAGTTGTCAATCTCGCCTTCATTCTTGCTGGATGGGACGCGTCCTAGCACCTGTATCCCGGGTGGCTCAATGGAACAGACTCTTGAGAACTGTGGAACCAAAACTGGCCCTATCTCTGGAGGCCAAGTCCAACTTGTAATGAGAGACAAAGGTATGGGAGTAGCCCAAGTAGCTGCTGCACAAATGGTATCAATGGGTAGTCTATCCTGAAAAGCTGCAGAAGTGGATAGACTCCTGGTTGAGTGTGCTTTTGGCTTAGAAGATAGCTGTTTGCCTCTGAGAGAGTACACATAGGAAATAGTGGAAGTCAACCATCTGGATAAGGTCACTTTAGATACTGGAAGACCTATCCTGTTTTCTGCATAGGAGACAAATAATTGGTCCGATTTTCTGAATTGTTTAGTTCTATGCAAATAGTACCTGAGCTGACGATGGACATCCAAAAAATGCAGTTTCTGTTCAGCTCTGTTGGAATAGTTTGGGAAAAAGACTGGTAGGTCTATAGATTGGTTAATGTTGTTTTGAGATACGACTTTGGGGAGAAAGGAAGGGTTAGTTCTTAATGATACCCTGTCCTTATGAAAAACCAAATAAGGAGAACGAATGCAGAGAGCTTGAATCTGAAACCCTTCTTGCAGAAGTGACAGCCAGTAAAATATAGTTTTCCAGGTCAATAACTTCAAAGAACATGAAGCAGACGGTTCGAAGGGAGGTAGTATCAAGGATGCTAACATTAAGTTTAGATCCCATTGCGGAGGAGGATGCTTTATAGGTGGTTTTAGGAGAAAAACTCCTCTCAGAAAGGCCTTGCATAACCTAAGAGACATAATGTTATTGTCATGCAAGCCAACATGATACTTGGAAATAGCAGCCAGTTGTACTTTGACTGTAGATGACGAGGATCCTGAATGAAAAACCTCCGCCAGGAAATCTAAAACCGAATGTACAGGAGCAGTAAAGGGTCAATATTTTGGAATTTGCCCAAATAGAAAAACGTCGCCACTTGCTAGCATAAACAGTCCTAGTGGACGACTTCAAGGAAGACACTAAAATGTCTCTGACTGAGTCCGAAATCATCGGTAGCCTGGCTAGGGTAGGAAGTGGAGCAACCAAGCAGTGAGGTTGAGAGAATGAATGGCCCGGTGCTGCTGACCCGACTGGTGGATCAAGAGATCCGGAACTGGGTCCAGATGCCAGGGCTGCACCAGAAGGTGACGATGCAGAGACGGAAACCAAATTTGTCGAGGCCAATAAGGGGCAATGAGGATCAACTTGGCTCTCAAAACGGTGGCTTTCAGAATGACTTGTGGAATCAAGGAAAAGGAGGAAAAGCGTGCAGAAGTCCCCGGGCCAATCCTGGGTTAGAGAGTCTCTCAGGGGTTGGCCTGGAAGGGAAAGAGTGAAGAAATCGGGCACTTGTTGTTTTGAGGAGTAGCAAAAAGATCGCAACAAGGAGTGCCCCACTTCAGAAAAATCTGATCCACTACAGATTGATTGAGAGACCACTCGTGAGGCATCAGAATGGATCTGCTCAGCCTGTCCGCTAACAGGTTGGACCTGCCAGGGATGTGCGTTGCTATCAGAAACCGTTGAGAAGAGATCGCCCATTGCCAAAGTCTGAGAGCTTCTCGACATAACGGATAGGACCTGGTCCCGCCCTGTTTGTTGATGTACCAGACTACGGACATGTTGTCCGTTTGTACTGCAATAGTCCCCGTGGGAAGAAAGTCGTTGAGGGCTTGCAACGTTAAAAGCACTGCTCTCATCTCCAGGACATTTATGTGCAGATGGTATTCTATGGGTTGCCATGTCCCGTGGACCATCCTGCCCTGATAATGCCCCCCCCCACCCGATCAGAGAGGCATCCGTAGTGACTGTGGCAACTGGAGGAGGGGGAATAAAGGTCGGCCCTGATGAAGAAGAGGGAAGATATCCACCAGTTCAGATGAGCTCGGCACGACTGTGTTACCAAGATTTCGTGCCTCATCGGGAGACTGTGGTACGACCACTGCGTGAATAATATCCACTGCATAAGACGCATGTGGAAGCGGGCCAGTGGTAGAAGAACAATGGCCGCAGCCATAAGACCTAGAACCTTCAGTATAAATCTGGCTTTGATCTTGTTGCTTTGCAATAGAAGCCGAACAAATTTTTGGATGTCCAGAATTCTTTGATCTGTTAGTCTGGCTAACATTTTGACGGTGTTTAATTCTGCGCCTATAAAGGTGATAGATTGGCAAGGCAGCAGAGAAGATTTTTCGAAATTTACTGAAATTCCCAAACTCCTGCAAAGCTGTAGAGTGTAGTCTCTGGACTGAAGAAGCTGACACTTGGTGGTGGCGGAGAGGAGCCAGTCGTCCAAATAGGGAAACACCTGGAATCCTTGCCGTCTCAGATGAGCTGTGACCACTGCCATGCATTTGGTAAACACTCTGGGGCTGAAGTGAGGCCAAAGGGCAGTGCTCTGAATTGGTAATGACTGGTCCCTAGCCGAGCGGAGAAACCTTCTGGAGCGTCTGTGAATCTTTATGTGATAGTACGCATCCTGAAGGTCTATAGAGCACATCCAGTTGTCCTTGCCCAGAAAGGGCAGAATGGACTGAAGCGTGACCATCCGGAATCTTGCCTTCTTGACAAATCTGTTTAGATTGCTCAGGTCTAATATTGGTCTCCAATCTCCCGTCCTTTTGGGGACCAAAAGAATCTCAGTAGACGCGGATCCTACCTGGTCTGCGGCACAGTCTGGCGGCTCTTTTCTAGGAGCTTTGAAACCTCCTGTTCTGCCAAATCCCTTTGACCGGGTGAGATGTCTGGAAGGGATTGTTGAGGTCTGGGATACCTTTCGAAGGGGATTTTGTAACCCTCAGATATGATCGACTGTACCCACATCTCTTGAGATAGGGATTGCCAGGCTACTGGGTACAGCGAAATCCTTCCCCCGACTGCCTCCAAGGGTGGACAGTCGGGCAACACCTCAGGGGTGCTGAAAGGGCTTCTCAGGAAGAGACTCCCTGTTGCCCTGGTTCTGAGGACCCCCCCTGCCTCTAGGGCGGCGTTTATTATTGTTTCCCCCTCTGCCTCTGGGGGTAAACTGACCACGTGTGTCCGGTGTAGCTCCTTGGGCTTTACGGAACCACATCTTCCCCCCCTTCTGACCCTTGGGGTATGGTCTAGAAGGATTGGAAAACTGGACTCCAACGGCAGAAAGAGTTTTACCGTCCTGCTCACACCTGGTCAAGGTATCCTTCACCTGAGGTCCGAACAAAGCCGAACCATCAAAGGGGGTATTAGTGAAGGACGCCTTAAAAGGGTCCGCAAAATTACAAAGCCGCATCCAGGCTTGGCGTCTAAGAGCAACTCCTGTGCCTGCGGCCCTGCTCGCTCCATCGGCCGCATAGGATATGAGCCGCATGGAGGAGTTAGATATGGAATTCAGGATTGCTATCTGCGAGGCAATCTTTTCCTGAGCCCCAGCAGCAGAAGGATCCTGGACTACTTCACCCAGTTCCTTGAGAACATCTCGTTGAAGCCTGGTGAAGTGACAAAGATAATTCAGCGAACGCTTAGCAAAGGTCGCTGAAGAAAACATCCGCTTTCCATACCTGTCCATGGTCCTAGAATCCTTGTTAGGAGGATGGACAGGTACTGAATGATCCGCCAGTTCCTTCTTAGTGGCCGCCGCCACCATAGCATCCACAGAGACACCCTTGGAAAGGAACTGTTTGTCCGAAAGGGCCGTGATGAATTTGGATGGTCTCCTGGGGACAGGTTCCACAGAATCTGGAGCGCCACGCCCCGAGCCACTACCTGCATCAGTGGGTGAAGGCGGAGACACCAGGAGGTGGAGGTCTGGATCCAAAAGCCTCCAGGTATACCGACTCATCCTCGGAGGGTCAATAGAGGCCAATTCCCCTCTGTTTGAGGAGCTCAAGGATGTCTGAAAAGGAGACATCCTCAGAGGGGACCGTGGGAACCCTCCGACTCATCTAAGTCGGTATCAGATGTAGTAGACTCAGGGAGTCTGTGTGTTTCCTCTTACGTCCTCTTCCGAGGGGTTCCCCTGCAGGATCAGGAGAAACCTCGGAAGAGGAGGAAATTCCCAATGGGGAAACCTGGGGCGATGGATCCCTGGGTCTGAGAGCAAGAGGCTGGCAAGAGGCATCTGCAGGCACTGATGAGGGAGGAGCTAGAGGGATGGACCGTTGACCAGGCTCAGAGGCCAGGACACTCCTCATCACCTCAAAGGCTCCCTCCCGGGAGACCGGAATATCCCGCCGAGGAAACAGGAATGCCCGGCTCCAGTGAGAGGGAAGGCTCCGAGGCCAATGTCGGCGCCGAGCTTACCAAAGCCGAAGCCCCGAGAGGGAGAGCGGGGTCGGACAAGGGTCCGATGCCACTAGCCCCCTCGGAGCCGACAGTGGAAACCCGCGACGGATCCTCCAAGGAAGGTCTCAAGGAGGAGATCGGAGCCGAGGATGACGGAGCCGAAGGATGTATCGGCTCCGGCACCGAAACAGTCGCTGTCCCGAGAAGCTCCGGCTCCGAACTGCGATGTGGAGTCGGAGGAGGAAGTTCAAGGGGTGAGGCTATAGCCGACGTCTGATGAGACTGGCTATGGAGCATTTGGGCCAGTGCCTGAGACTTCAACAGCCTGCTTACCACCCTCTCCAAGTCGTGGTCAGACAGCCTGGAAGATCTCGAAGATCAGCTCCGATGGCTCCGCTCCGACAAAAGAGGAGACCCCGGAGCCGAGTGGATACTCAGTAACGAAGGGGACCGAGATCTCTTCCGGGACGGAGCCATCGGAGCCAAAGTCCCCTGAACTCCAGATGGAGCCGAAGGTTTCTCGGCTCCGATGCTGGATAAAGTGTCGGCTCCAGCGGGCCGACAAGGCTACAGTAGATAAGGTATCGGGCCAGCCGGCACGAACCCACTACCGAGGCAGATACATCGGTTCCAGCGGGCCGATCTCGGCTCAGGCGGGCGGAGCCACGGAGGAGGCTTAGATACTGAAGCCTGAGCCTTGGTGGCTTAGAAGGTTTCCCAGACCCTGCCTTGAGGGAGAACCTTCTGGCTTAAGTAAGCCACGGAGGATAAGTTTGTTCCTCCTTTCCTGCAGGACTCTCTGGCTAAAGGAGTGACACAAAGCACAGGAGTCCTGCAGGTGCAAAGGCCCCAGGCAATAAACACAAGAAGTGTGACCGTCTGTCAGAGACATTTTCTGACAGCACGAGTCACACTTCTTGAAGCCTGAGACCTTGCCTTCCCTAGACATATCCTAGGTGGAAGAAACACAGACAAACCCCAACAAACACACAAATTAATCCCCTACACACAACACACAGGAAGGGATTAACAACTGGGGTTTAAGGCCTAACTAAAACTTTTACACTAAGGTTTAAAAAGAAGTTATAAAGTTTGAAAAATAAGGGAATAGGGTGGGCTGTAATCACTACAGGCTACACTATGACTAAAAAAGGGAAAATAAAAATACTAACTAAGCTTCTCTTTCTTTTACAAGAAATTCACTTACCTCTGCTGGTAAAGGAGACCTCTTTCGCTAAGCGGCAAACGAGATCTGAGGTAGTTCCGCCTTGCATCATGGGATATAGGGTTGCCTCGAGCTGGTAAAAGGAGTTCCTAAGCTAAAGCAAGTGCCGAGTCAGAGCCGAGGATCGGCTCCGAACCCATCCAGCAAGAATGAAGGCGAGATTGACAACTTAACATATTTAAGTTAAGCTAACTAGTAAAAAAGAAGACAGAAATTCCACACACACACACACACACTAAGGGGAAAACTGTACTGACTACTGAAGGGAGGGTTAGGCCCGTCCACTTGAAGGGTGGAAAAAGGTAGGGAAAAACTGCAGAAAAAGGGGAGGGAAAACTAGTCGCTACTCTCTAAACAGTAATTAAACTAAATAGAAAAATATCTAAGAAAAACTAACTGTGGATACAAAATTTTTAAATACAACCTGGAGCCAGAGAAAACGCAACCTCGTAGCTGAAGCGGCAAATGAGATCTGGGTATATGACGCCTAGCATTATGGGGCATAGTATAGCCTCGAGCCAGTGAAAATAGCTCTCGAGCTTTAGTAATAGGCCGAGTCGGAGCCGATCAACCCATCCAGCGAGAATGAAGGCGAGATTGACAACTTAACGTGATGTATAACGTCTGCAACTAAAATTGTGTCAGTATGGTTTGTGATGTATAACACTTAAAACTAAGACTGTCAATATGCTTTGTTTTCATTTACATAAATGTATGATCACCCATGTCATATGTGATAATTTAATAAAGATATTTCTTGTTTAAAAAAAAATTATTGACCACCTTGGGCATAAAAAGGAGGAATAGTATGAATGGATACCCTGTCCCTGTGAAAAACAAAAAAAGGAGGGATGGCCATAAAGGCCTGAAGCTCAGAAACCCTCCAAGCAGAAGACAAGTAATAAGACAGTCTTCCAGATAAAATGTTGCAGACCATCTGAACCTGCAGGCTCAAAATTAGCATTGGTCATTTTTTCTAAAACAAAATTAAGGTCCCAAGGAGGAAGAATAGGCTTCTTTGAGGGTCAAAGATGCAGGATGCCTTCAAGAAACCATTTGACCTCAAAGCAAAAAGCCCAAGGAGGATTCATCAAGGGCAGAAAGGCAGAAATAGCTAACAAAAGTGCCTTTACATAAGAATAGGCCAATCCAGACTGCAGCAACTCAACACAAATAGGAGAACCCCACTGAAAAAGGATCATGGTTATGAACAAGGCACCAGATAGAAAAGCTCTTCCTTTTGGGTATACAAGACTTTCTTGTTGCAGGTTTTCTTGCCTCCTGTAAAATCCTGAGCATGTCCTCAGAAAAGAGGTGTCTAAAATGGATCAAACCCTATCACCCACAGTGTCAGCTGAAGAGTGGACAATTAAAGATGGAGGAGTAACACCTTGTCCTGTGTGAGGTGGTCCAACTGGTGAATTAACTTGTGATGACTGCCCCTGGTCAGATGCATTAAGAGGGGGAACTAGTGCTGTCTTGGCCAAAAGGGAGTCATTAATAAGAATTCTGGAGAGTTGAGCTGAATCTTTTCCAGGACTCTTGGAAGTAGGAGAAACATCTCATTTCAAGGAAAAGGGTGTCCTTCTTCCAAGCCAGATGGCATGGCTCTCTAACAAGAAAGAGGGAGCTGCCTTTTCAGAGAGGAGGCAAAAAAGATTTACCTTGGGAATACCCCACAGATGGACTATGTCCAGAAATGCGTCTCTGTAAAGCATCAACTTGTTAGCCTGTATTTTGGACCTGCTCAAGGTGTCTACCACTAGATTGTGCTCTGAAAGAATATACACTGCCTGAACAGTTAACTGATAAATGAGAGCCATACACCAGTCCCGAAGAGCCATCCTGCAGAGAAGTTAAGACTTTGTGTGCCCCCACCCGCTCGTTGACATACCACATCACTATGTTGTTGCCATGCAAACCTTCAGAGGGCATGCAGACAAGCCTGGAGGGCCAGAATCAGAGCTCTCATTTCTTTGATGTTGATATGGTCTGACTTCTGAAAAGGGGGGCGGGGGGCAAAGACTTTAAACTTTCAGATGACCACAGGAAGCCCCCCACCCCATGTCTGAAGTGCAGGTTAATAGTTCTTGTGGAGAAATCGGAGGCTGAAAGGGCAGGCCTAGGTTGAGGGAAAGTTGCTGAATCCACCACTTACATTCTTATTTTAACTAAGGAAGGAGAGGCACACTAAAATCCAAAGGGTGGCAATGCTGAAGCCAAACTGACATGAGGTACCATTGAAGCTTTCTGCATGTGTGGTCTGGCAACAGGGAACACTGGAATAGAAGATGGCATGAATCCCAGGGCTCACAGAAACTCTCTGGCTGGAACAGGAGGCAGAGGAAGGGGAGACTGAAAGAAAGTGGTCAAGGACAGAACTTTTAGATCTGGAAGAGAGACTAACATTGGCAATGCCTGAATCCTGCAACTCGGATACACATGATCCTGAGAGGGAGTCAGAACAGACTTTTTGAAATTTGATAGTGAGCCCTAGACTTTAGAGGAGACCTACCATGAACTCTAGATCTGTAAAGGCTACTGGAAGGAGGAGGCTGAAGCAACAGGTCATCTAGATAAGGAAAAATCTGAATGCCATGGAGCCTGCAAAAGGCAATCACAGGAGCTAGGTATTTTGTGAATACCCTTGGGCCAGTAGAGAGACCAAAGTGCAAAGCAGAGAAAGTACACTTGTGTACACATCATAAATGTAGATGTTAGAGTGTATTCACTGTTGCAGTCATTACATTTGGGTTATCTGCTTGCAGTAGCCCTCAGCTGGCATGATTACCAAAGTCTTGGGTTCTGCGTCGGTTGCTGTCACTTCTTCCATGATGTCAGGTCGTCAGGGGTATAAAACATGCAGCCGACGCCATTACATCAGATTTTCTTGCCCCAGATGTCAGGTGCCCCCCTAAAGTACAGTTTTGTACCTACCATAAATGTAGATGTCCGATAGGTATGCATCTGCAGTCCTAACATATGGGTTTGTCCTGCCTCAGGCAGCCCTTCGGTCGGCCGGATTCCAAAGTCTGGGTCTGGCCTCGGCTGATGTCGCACTTCACCCGACGTCATAGCTGCTGTTTATTGGGTATAAAGGCATCAGCCGACGCCATTTTCCTCAGTGTTTCTTGCCCCAGATGCCAGGTGCCCTCTAGGAAGGCTAAATTTGGATAAATGCAAATAATACCAAACAGTAGAGAGCAAACAATATAAAAATATATATATACATATATATATATATATAAACAAATACACCATAATAGATTCCCCCAGCTAGCTAAAAGAGGGGTAAATACCCTAGGAATACCACAGAGGGGAAGGAGGGTGGGTAATCCTGACTGCAGATGCATACCTATCAGACATCTACATTTATGGTAGGTACAAAACTGTACTATGTCCTTCAAGGATGCATCTGCAGTCCTAACGTATGGGTAGAATACCATAGCCAAACTGGGGGAGGAGGCACTAAGATAAAGATGGTGTAGTTAAGATCCCTTGCAAAACAGCAGTTGCAAAACCTGCTCGGGATCTAGAATATAAGGGAAGATTATAATGCTTGGCAAATGTATGCACGGAGCTCCAAGTAGCAGCTTCTAAAATGTCTTTGGTAGCCACTCCTCGTAGGAAAGCTGTAGTGGTGGCTGTAGCTCTTGTGGAATGAGGTCTGGTATTTTCCGGAGTTGTCTTTCCTTGAAAAGAGTAGCAAAATCGAATGCAATTTCCTATCCATTTTGAGATGGTCTGTTTTGAAATTGCTTTTCCTTGCATTCCTGTTGCATATGCTACCAGAAGCTGGTCAGTTTTTCTGCTGGTCTTAGTTCTGTCCAGATAGTAGCGTAATTGTCTGTGCACATCCAAGGTATGTAGCAGTCTTTCCCCCCTGTTCTGTGGGTTGGGGAAGAATGTAGGTAAATGAATCGCTTGGTTCAATGATACTCTGGAGACCACTTTTGGCATAAAGGTAGGGTTAGTTCTCAGAGAGACTCTGTCCTGATGGAAGATAAGGAAGGGTTGTACTGCCATTAATGCCTGTAACTCAGATACCCTTCTTGCTGAAGTGATTGCTAGCAGGAAAGCAGTTTTCCAAGACAAGAACTGTAATTCTGCTGTTGCTGCTGGTTCAAAAGGGAAGTGTTAACTTTTCCAGCACAAAGTTGAGATCCCATGTAGGTAAAGGTGGTTTTCTTGGAGGTTTTACATTTTTGATTCCTCTCAAGAACTGCCTGAGTAGAGGATTAGAGAAGACAGGAGGATCCATGTTGTATTCTGCTGAAATTGCTGATGCATGAATCTTAATGGAGGAGTAAGACAGGCCATTGTGGAACAGTTCTGCTAAATATTCCAGGATGTGTGCTATGTTTGCCAATGAGACATTTTCTCCCTTTGCTGCACTCCAAATGAGGCATCTTTTCCACTTGGCTGAATAAGTCTTCCTTGTGGAGGGTCTGCGTGCCTCCAGGATAATGTCCTTAACCCTCTGGGATAAGCCTGGGTTATTTTGTTTTATGCAATATTCCAAGCAGCTAGCTGCAGTGTTTTCAAGTTTGGATGTAGGATCTTGTAGTTGTCCTGTGTTAGAAGTAAGGGACATAGAGGTAGAGGCCATGTGTGTCGAGACATGCTTCTCAGTAGCGGATACCAATGTTGCCTCGGCCAGTCTGGAGCTATCAGGATTACCCTTGGCTGATCCTCTCTGATCTTCAGTAGAACTTTGTACATCAAGGGAAGAGGTGGAAATGCATATGCTGTCAGGTTTTCCAGCTGAAGGAAAGGAGTCCACCCTCCAAGCAAGTGGGTGGTATGCTCTTGTGCAGAATTTCTTCAATTGGTGGTTGTGTGGGGAGGCGAACAGGTCTATCTCTGGTAGTCCCCATTTCTTTGTTATAGCTTTGAAGATATCTGGATGCAGCATCCATTCGTGAGCATCCGTGGTAGTTCTGCTTAAGGTGTCTGCTAGAGAATTTTCTTTTCCTGGTACAAATCTGGCCTGAAGTTGAATGTTGAGATTCAGGGCCACATTCCACAGGTCCATTGCCATCCGGCATAGAGGATATGAATGTGTACCTCCTGTTTGTTGATGTACCACATGACTGTGGTATTGTCGGTCCTTATCAGCAGATGACCCTGTTGAAGGAGTGGTCTGAATGCCTGGATCGCATGTTTCACTGCCAGCATCTCCTTTAGATTTGTGTGTAGATTCAGCTGGTCTTGGGTCCATAGGCCTTGAATACACTTGTCCACCATGTGTGCCCCCCATCCTAGGTCTGAGGTGTCCGTGGTGATGGTCTGGCTTGGATGAGGTTTGTGGAAAGGCAAGCCTCTGTTCAACTGACAGGCCTGAGCCCACCACAGGAATTCTTGCTTCAGGCATGGAATTATTGGAATCTGGGCTTCTAGACTGTGCTTGTGTTGAGACCATACATTCCTTAGGTACCATTGTAGCTTTCTCATATGCAGCCTGGCATGTGGAACCAATATTATGCAGGATGCCATGTAGCCCAGGGCTTGCAGGACTTTCCTTGCAGTAAGCAGAGTTTGTGTTGTTAATGTCATGAAGTAGGCTGGTAGTTGCTTTTGTTTTCTTCTGTGAGAAAAGCCATCTGAATTGATGTATCCAGTTCTGCACCCAAGAATGTTATCCTTTGGGATGGTACAAGTCTTGACTTTTGCATGTTGACTGTGTATCCCAAGGCTTGCAACAGTTGTATGACATTTTCCAAATCTTTTGTTAATTTTGCCTTGTTGTCCGCTTGTATTAGGCAGTCGTCCAGGTATGGGTAAATTTGAATTCCCTGAAGCCTGCAATGAGCAATTACTGATGCCAGGCATTTCGTGAATACTCTGGGCGCAGTAGATAAGCCAAAAGGCAATGCTGAGAATTGATAATGCTCTGATCCTGCAAGAAATCTGAGGTGTCTTCTGCAATCTGGTCGTATAGGGACGTGCAGGTATGCCTCCTTGAGATCTAGAGTCACCAGCCAAGACTCCTTGCCCAGCATGGGAAGAAGCTGCTGGAGGGTCAGCATTTTGAAACAATGAGGTATGTGTTCAGTGCGGACAAGTCTAGAATAGGTCTCCATTGATTTTCTTTTCTTGGTACAAGGAAAAGCCTGGAGTAAAATCCTTGGCCTTGTTCCATAGGTGGTACCTCTTCTATAGCTCTCATCTTTAGTAAGTTGTTGATTTGTCTTAGAGCGTCTGTTTTTTGGCTTGGTGGTAGGTTTGGCATTCCTCTCCTTTTTGGTAGAGTGTGGAAGTGAAACCTGTAGCCCTTGTCTATTGTTTGTAAAGTCCATTTGTCTCCTGTAATGTAATGTCAGTTGTCGGAAAATAAAGCTAGCTTTCCGCCCAAGGGTGCTTCCAGTTGTTCCCTGGTAGGCGGAACTAGAGCCAAGTCATTGTGTCTGCCCTGTGGAAGTGGTTGTAGTTGAATCTGTGGCAGTACTTCTCTGGTTGGTAGGTTGCCACTGGCGTCCCCTGTAGGCACCCCTAGATTGACCTCTGCCTCTGGGGCGTCTATTTCTGCCTCTCTGTGCTCTGGAGTTGTCTGGAAAGGACCAATTCTTCGAAGGCCAATTTCTGCTAAACCTCGGAGGTTGGACCTGTAAGAAATCCTTGACTGTTTGGACAGATTTTGCTTTTTCTTCCACCTTCTTTAGAACCTCCTGTGCAGGGGAGCCAAACAAACTTTGTTTCTCCATGGGAGCATCTAGGAGTTTTGACTTAACATGGTCTGGTAAGGATTGTTCTTTTAACCAGGCATGCCTTCGAATCACTGTTCCAGTCATAGCTGATCTGAAGGAAGCCTCCAGTGCATCATAGCCACATTTTAAGAAATGGTTACTGACCTGCTGAGAGTTATGTACCAAATCCTGAAGGGACTTGCGGTCTAAAGGTTCAGGAGAAGACAGTTTTTTATTTAGCTGGTCTAACAAAAATTCCTGGTACTGAATCATGTGAAATTGACAGTTCAAGGCCCTGGCCGAAAGAGTAGCAGAAGTATAAACCTTTTTACTCCCATCTCTCTAATGCTCTAGATTCCCTTTCAGAGGGAAGAGGGTTTTTGGCAGAGGCAGCTGCCACACCTTTAGGGCCCTGTGAAATGGTTTCAGGGTCTGCAACAGGAGCCTTATACAAATAGTAATGTGTGTCTGGGACCCTGTAATATCTGTCTGGCTTGGCAGGGGCCGGAGGAAGAGAATCAGGGGCAGTACAGGCATCATTATATGCATCATCAACAACTGTTAGTACTGGCGGAATGGCTAAAGGCCTATGCTGTGGTAAGTGTAAAAAGGTCCTTAGCCTTTTCCTTGAATCTGAAAAATCCTGGCCCTGCCATTGGAAGTGTTACCTCATAGCAAGCAAGGTTTCCCCAAAGGAAAATTCTTCAGGAGGAGAAGCAGAAGGAATGGAGTCTTCTGCATCAGAATCCTCATAAGGAGAATATGGGCCTTCGTGAGGGTCTGTAATGTCTGAGTCATCCGAGGAATAATCTGTAGAGACAGGTTCCAGGGGTTCAGTCCTAGGCCTCTTGTCTGGAGGCTGAGAGGCCCTGTCTGGGTGAGGTTGGGATCCCCTGATCAAAGAAATGAGATCCTCAGCCAGGCTGAGTATTTGGGAACTAGAGGTAGGCCTATGTGAAGGAGTTTTAGCAGGTAAGGCCTTAGAAGATTTAGCTGCTTTAGCCCTGGCAAATGCCTTGATAGACATAGAAGCAGGGGGTCTAGCAGCCCCACGTGCAGGGGTAGATATGTCTAAAGGAATAGTGTCTGACAAATCCTGGGTGCCTGCTTCTGTAGCAGTAAATTCAGTAGCAGATTCAGCCATGCTCTGTGAGGCCTCGGCTATCGGAGGCATGTTTTCAGCCGAAGAAAGAACCGGAGGCTCGGTTTTAGCCAAAACCGAGACACTCGCGGTCGGCCTAACCGTGGTTTCAGCCGAAACCGCGGGCCGCGAGTGTCGGTCCTTTTCCTTGCGCTTTTTAGCTAAATGAGTAGTCGGAGTCTCCGACGGCATTTTGTATGCAAAAACGGGACCAAAAAACTCCTCTGCAAACTCCGACCGAAGTCTAAGTGTCCGTCGGTTGAAGGAAGCACAGGCTAGACAAGCTGATACGTCGTGGTCTGGGCCTAAACAAGGAAGGCAGTAAGACTGGAAATCCTTATGAGGTATTTGTTTCCCACAAGTTAAACAATTATTTACTTTGTCTGACATCGGCTGAGGCAAGAAAGAGTCCCCAACGGGGTACTTAGCTTTTTAGAAGTCTTCGGTAGTAGAAATCTCTGGATCTGACCGACCGGCACTTGCGAACAGCTTTTGCTTCGGGCACCACGCGGCAAGAAAGACTGAGGAAAATGGCGTCGGCTGATGCCTTTATACCCAATAAACAGCAGCTATGACGTCGGGTGAATTGCGACATCAGCCGAGGCCAGACCCAGACTTTGGAATCCGGCCGACCGAAGGGCTGTCTGAGGCAGGACAACCCATATGTTAGGACTGCAGATGCATCCTTGAAGGACATCAGGAAGCAACTAAATCTATAAATACAAGAATATACCTCCAACAAAAACACAAATACACCAAAAAGCTTTTCAGCATAGTAAGGGAGAGTAGAGGTATAGCAAAAAGAAGAAAGGAGGCTGGAGGGAGGGAGGGAGGGTAACCAGGACTGCAGCAGTAAAAACATTAGAACATCTACAATTATGGTAAGTGTACACAACTGTACTACGTTCTTAGTGTTTCACTGTTGCAGTCATTACATTTGGGAAGATTCCCAAAGCTAAGGTCGGGAGGAGAAATTTAAATAGAATTAGGACCAGCTAAAAGGCCCTTCAAGACTGTAGTGGCAAAGCCAGCTCTGGATTTAGAGAAAATTGGCAGATGATAATGCTTGGTGAAAGTATGTACAGAACTCCGGATAGCAGCTTCTAGGATGTCCCTGGTAGGGACGCCCTTGAAAAAGGCTGTAGAGGTAGATGCAGCCCTGGTTGAATGGGGTGTGATGCCCTGTGGGATAGGTTTGCCATGGTGCTTATAGCAGAAATGAATGCAATGGCCTATCCATTTTGAAACAATTTTCTTTGAAATAGCTTTCCCCTCTGTCCCTGCAGCAAATGCCACCAGCAGTTGTTTAGATTTCCTTTGAGGTTTAGTCCTGTCCAAGTAGAATCTAAGTTGTCTGTGCACATCTGAAGAGTGCAGTATTAGTTCCCCTTTGTTCTGTGGGTTAGGAAAGAAGGTAGACAAATGAATGGACTGATTAAGAGCCACACTAGATTCCACCTTGGGCATGAAGGAGGGATTGGTTCTGACGGACACCCTGTCCACATGAAAGATGATGAAAGGCTCCACTGCCATAAGGGCCTGTAATTCAGGTACCCTTCTTGCTGAAGTAATTGCTAAAAGGAAAGCTGTTTTCCAAGAAAGGAGTTTTAAATCTGCAGTAGCAGCTGGCTCGAAAGGAGGATTAGTGAGTTTTTCCAAGACAAAGTTAAGGTCCCAGGCTGGAGTTGGAGCTCCCCTGGGTGGCCTTAAATTTTTGGCCCCTCTGAGGAACTGCTTGAGCAGTGGGTGAGAGAAGAGGGGAGACTCTGTGCTATAATGAGCTGAAATGGCTGAGGCATGAATTTTGGAGGAGGAAAAGGACAAGCCTTTATGAAGCATCTCAGTCAAGTATTGTAGAATCTGAGGTAAATTGGGCATTGCTGCGCTCATCACTTGAGATTGGGTTCCAGCATGTAGATCGCGAGACAAATGCCCGCTAGCTACATCGCCGAAACTAGAAGGCCGCAGCACCGCTAGACCGTAGAGCGGTGCTGCCAAATGAAAGACCCGCTGTGGTAACCTACGGCGTTAGGAAAACCGACAAACGCAGACCGCCCCTAAAGTGTAAACACAGGCTGTCAAGTGACAGTGTACACGGCCGGCAACGGGAAACTGATCGAAAAGACAAACGGCACATCGGTAGTGCCACACAAGTGCAGCAAACACACACACAACAGTATCACTTACCTCCACAGCCCCTGTTGAACACAAAAACACAGCAAATGGTCCCAAAGAAGCAGGAAGTAAAATCCACATTACGAAACATACAACACAGCAAAGCTAACCCTGAGAACTGGTGCATACAACACTAAGTCATGTGTCAGGCTAAGACCTTAAAGGGATATACACTTTAGTTGCAGACTCCATACCCCACACACAGTACAGCCTAATGAAACACCAGTCTGTGCACTTGGAGGAATCATGTCACAGCAGGTGGGCTTTAGCATAGAACCACCTCACATGAGAGGCATGCCTGCAACAAACAGTACCTGTCCTGGTAGAGCCCCTGGGTGCAGTGTCAGGTGGGAACATGCCAACCTGGTCAAGCATGGACTGCTAACCCAGTAGCAGGACATACAGTAGCATTAACCCACCACCCACACCATGGTAGTGTATGTCCTGCAGGTGTAACCAAACCCTTCCATTTGTCCCTGCAAAAGGGGTGTACACAAGTATGCAGTCCCATGTAGGCAGACAAGGGTGCAACACACAGGTACCTCCCTATGTAACTTCTGCCACTGAAACTGAGACTGGGCCCAACACCCTGATTGGCCAGCAGCAACAACTGGGAGTTAAAGGGGGCTGGTGCAGTACAGTGAGAATCTGTGCTGCAACTAGGCTTTGTAGACACCTACCAGAGTACAAGCATATGGCAACACCAGGGTTGTGTTAACTGCAAACAGTGACACTATAGCGGAGAGGCAGGCAGAGAGGCAGTCAGAGATGGGTGGAGTGCACACAACTGTACAGGGCCACTGTGGCAGACAGCGCTACTACACACGGTAAAAAACAAGGTGTTGTACAGCAAGTAACCCACCGTCTGGTAGGGACTTGCTCTAAGGCTGGTTGTATATCCCATTCCCAGCTAGCCTGGCTGAAATGGATACCGAGAGGCCATCAACAAGTGCTGCTACCATGCTGGAATCTATGTATCTGTATAGCCCCGGTCTGCTTGGCAACAGATACACCACAGCACCCATCCAATTTGGTAAACCAATGCTGGTGGTTGAGGGGTACCTCTACCATTTGGAACGTGAAGCACCACCGAAACGGTACTGGGCATGTATCGAGCGGAGAGTAAAGGCGTGCAGAGGACGTGCCATCACTGTACGCCAGGAAGAGGGGGAAGAACTGCTGAAATCACTGCCACACCAGCATGGCCCAGATGCAACAATGGCCCACGTGGCTACACTACGAGCAGAACTGTGGCAGAGGGCGGTAACCGGTAATGAATTGCCAAGCTTGGTAATGCAGAGTGTCCTAGGCACAGCAGATGACAACGTACTACAGGAGATGCCTTGTCGTGCAACACTTTGGCGAAGCATAACCAGGGTACGGCAGCGGGCACGGGCATCCATGGCTACACCTCCAGCAACACTTGCAGATATTGATGTCAGCCAGTATCCTCTCCGTAGTGGCAGCTTCATCCTCCGTAGAAGGTCTGATATGGATGGGACAGATTCCTTGGTTCTACTTACTACTACACAGAATTTGACAGATTTGTGCAGGTCCGACATCATTCTTGGAGATGGCACCTTCCCCACACGGGCTGATATATGTCGCCAGCTATATACATTACATGGATGTATTGGCACCCCCACCTCAACAAGGATTGCACCCCTGGTGTACTGTCTCATGACACAGAAGTCGGAGTCTGCATACTCCGCTTTGTGGGAAGTACTGAAGGGTATGGCTGTTGATCAGGGATGCACTTGTCTCCACAGTATATTATGACCGATTTTGAGAAGGCAGCAATACGTGCCAGCCAGAAGGAATTCCCTAGGAGTATTCTGAAGGGATGCCTATTCCATTTTGCACAGATCATCTGGCGTCAGATCCAGCATCATCACCTTGTCGCCCTCTATGGCACAGACACTGCATTCTCAATTGTCATCCGCAAGCTAATAGCGTTGGCATTCCTAACATTGGATGATGATGTCCCTGCATTTCTGGACATTGTGGCTTCCTTACCGGAATGTGCTCAGCCAATTGGTGTTTTTCTAGACCATCATTACGTACGAGGCCGGCCAAGCAAGTATGCATCCCGCTGTTCAGCACAGACACGAATGCCATCGTCATACCCTTTGCGGTTTTGGATGTCTCAGAAATGGACTTCCCGCGGACTAACAACCAGGTGGAGGCATGGCATCGTCGGCTAAAGGTATTACTGGGACGCCCAACTGTACAGCTAGCCGACCTTCTGTGTGTTCTGCAGCAGGAGCAGAACCTGACTGATACCCGACGTGAATCTCTTCTGAGGGGGATACCTGTAACACCGTGTAGGAAGGCTATTGTAGTAAGGGAGCATCGCCTAAAGCACATCTTACAACATAAGTGTGACTACAGTGAGGTGCAGGATTTCCTCCGTGCTTTGGCACATTTCTACAAGTTGTGATACTGTTTGAGTTTAGTACGCACCAAGCACTACACACATCACATTGCATATTCAATTAATAAAGGCTTTGCCCACAGCACACAGGTTCCATGGTACCACTTTCATGCCCACGTGGCATGCTATGCCAGCCACATGTTCCACTGACAGTTGCATATGGTGGCTTCTAAGGGGGGTGCACAGTGTATCACTGTGGGGGTTTGTATGTGCCACCTGTGGTTAGGGTGTAGGGGGTTTCCTCAATTCTGACAGGGAATTGTCCACAGTCATTTGTCACTGCAGCTAATTTGTCATCCTGCCATGTGTCCACATCCAGCTGTCTCATAGGTGGATGTCGCACCGCCTAGGTGCCCGAATCCCTTGAGACTGGTTCCAGGCACAAAATCATTTCCATTTTGCAGCATAAGATTTTCTAGTACTAGGCCTCCTTGCCTCTAAAATGATATCCATCATTGATTTACTGATGGGTGGTAAAAGAGAAATTAGGTAATTAGCCAGGCTGCTAGGTTCAGGGTTTGCAGCTGAGGGTGCAGAATCTGTTTCTCCTGCTGAGATAACAGGGAATGAGTCTGAGGCAGGTGCCAGGCGTGACACACTGTGCAAGAGGGGGTACCAGTGTTGGTGTGGCCAGTCTGGTGCAATTAAAATTGTCAATGGCTTGTCTTGTTTGATCTTTAGTAGTACATTGGAGAGCAGAGGCAGAGGAGGAAAGGCATAAACTGATAGGTTTTTCCAGCTGATGGATAGAGCATCCACTTTCCAAGCTAGCTTGTGGTGAATCCTTGTGCAAAATTTGTCCAACTGATGGTTCTGGGGGGAGGCAAAAAGATCTATATTTGGGCTCCCCATTTGCTTTTCAACATGTTGAAAATCCTTGGTTCCAGTTTCCACTCGTGTGGGTCCATGAGGTTTCTGCTTAGTCTGTCTGCCAGTGTATTTAGTTTTCCTGGCAGGAATTGAGCTTGTAGATTCACTTAGTAGCTCAAGGCTGTGTTCCACAATGCCATGGCTAGTCTGTAGAGGGGGTAAGAATGTGTGCCCCCTGCTTGTTTATATACCATATGACAGTGGTGTTGTCCATCTTTACCATTAGTTGTCCTGGAAGAATGTGGTCCTTGAAGGCGGTCAGAGCATTCTGTACAGCTAACATTTCCTTTTGATTTATGTGCAGGTGCATTTGACTTGGGTTCTATTTGCTCTGAATGCACTTCCCTGCCAGGTGAGCCCCCCATGCATAGTCTGATGCATCTGTTGTTAAGGTTTGGGTGGCAGGGGGTAGTGTGAATGGTAGTCCCCTGTTTTGGTGGCAGGCCTCTGCCCACCAAAGGAACTCCAGACGTAGGCAAGGTATGACAGGAATCATTGCTTCTAGATCCTGAGAAAGTTGACACCATAGGCTTTTGAGATACCATTGTAGTTTCCTCATATGCAGCCTTGCATATGGAATTAAAAGAATTCAGGAGGCCATGAACCCCAAGGCTTGTAGCATTTGCCTTGTAGATAACTGGGTTTTTGTGGCCACTTGTTTGAAGTAGGTTGTCAAATGAATCAGTTTCTCTGGCGTGAGGAAAGCCATCTGGGAAGTTGTATTCAAGTTTGCTCCCAGGAATATAATTTGTTGACAGGGTACCAGGAGTGATTTCTTTTTGTTTATGGTGTACCCCAGACAAGTCAGCATCCTTTGAACAAAGGCCAGATGATTCAAAAGTATGTCTTGGCCTTCTGCCCGAATTAGACAATCATCCAGGTATGGGTATAATTGAATATTTCTTTGCCTGCAAAATGCAATGACTGGAGCTAGGCACTTTGTGAATACCCTGGGCGCAGTAGACAAGCCAAAGGACAGTGCAGAGAACTGATAGTGCATGTAGCCTGCTTTGAAATGTAGGTATCTTCTGCAAGACTCCCTGATAGGGATGTTCAGGTATGCTTCTTTTAAGCCTAGTGTTGCCAAACATGCATCTTTGCCTAGCATAGGAAGTAGCTGGTGAAGGGTCAGCATCTTGAATTTTGTAATCCCCAAATAGGTGTTTAGAGTAGAAAGGTGCAGGATAGGATGCCATGTATTGTCTTTTATGGGTACCAGGAAAAGTCTCTAATATAAACCTTGTCCCTTTCCTTTTCTGGTACCAATTGAATAGCCCCCATGCTTAAGAGAGATAGTACTTAGTTTTTGGGCCTCTGCCCACTGATTTGGGGGTAGATCTGGCCACCCGCCTGGTGTTGGTAATGTGTGGAAGTGAAATCTGTATCCTTGGGATGATATATTTAAAACCCATTTGTCCTGGGTAATGAGTTCCCAGTTTTTGGCCTGCAGACCAATCTTTCCGTCTAAAGGAGCATTCAGTTGGGAAGTGCTTGGAAGTTTTAAAAGCAAGTCATTGACACAGTTTTCCATAGGGGGAAGTCTTACTACTTCCAGATTTGGATGTGGAAACCGCCCACTGCTTAGTCGTGTGTGTTCCCTGGGACTGAAACCTGGGGTTTCTACTGTGTCTGGGTTTGGACTGAGAAGACCTGGAAGGAGCTGGAAAGGACCAATTCTTAGAGGGTCAATGCCTACTAAATTTTGGGGGCTGAACTTGTAAGAATTCTTTAACAGTTTGCATAGATTTAGCTTTATCTTCCATCTTTTTAAGAACTTCCTCAGCTTTGTTGCCAAACAGGCGGTCCTGATTTAAGGGAGCATCCAACAGTTTAGCTTTAACATGATCAGACAAAGATTGCTCCTTAAGCCAAGCATGCCTTCTGAGCACAGACCCAGTAACCTTAGCCATGCAAGCGGCCTCTAATTAATCAAATCCACATTGAAAATTATGTTTTCCAACCTGTTCAGCATAATGAATTAAATCCTGTAATTCCTTATTTTCAGCACAGTCAGGAATCGACATCAATTTCTGTTGAAGCAATCCAATAACATGTTGTTGATACTTTAACATATGAAACTGGCAGTTTAAAGACCTAATGGCCAAGGTTGCAGAAGTGTAAACCTTCTTACCCCATCTATCCAGCACCCTGGAGTCTCTATCAGAAGGGGTAGGATTTTTAGCAGTAGAAGCCTTAATGCCTTTGGGTCTCTGTGAGATGGTCTCTGGATCCGCAGTAGGATTTTTAAAAAGGAACTTGTGTGAATCAGGAACCCTGTAATATCTGTCAGGTTTTCTGGGAGCAGGAGGCAAAGAATCAGGGGCCAAACTAAATTCAGAAAAGGCATCAACCATGTCTAGTACAGGAGGTATAGCTAAAGGCCTATGCTGAGGCAGGAGTAAGAAATCCCTAAGCCTCTTTTTTGAATCAGAAAAATCCTGGCTTTCCCAGTGGAAATGCTCCCTTAGAGTATGCAAGGTTTCACCAAAAGAAAAATCCTCTGGAGGGGAAGCAGAGGGAATAGAGTGCTCAGAGTGCTCTACATCAAAATCCTCATAAGTAGATAAGGGTAAATCCAGATCATCAGAAGAATCAAAGAAATCAGAATTCTGGTCAGAAGATTCATAAACAACTTCAGTCCCATGTCTCTTAGAAGGGGGAGGTTGGCTTCCCCTGATTAGAGTTATAAGATCTTCAGCCATTCTTATTTGTTTTTTAGGCATAGAGGCATGAGCATGTGGCCTGGGCGTCAGTTTCTTAGGCATGATTCGAGATTTAGGCCTAAATGAAGGAGGAGGCGTTAGTTTAATATGCAAGTCCGTAGGCCTGAATACACCCTCAAAAGCCGGTGCCTGCACAGCGGCTCCGGACCCATCCAAGGTAGAGACACCCACAGGTTCCACAGCTGAAGCATCTCGTGGCATACTGGATTCTGAATGGGTCTCAATACAGGCTTGCGAATCAGAAGTAGCAGGTATCAGGGGCTACAAAAGCGCCTCACTGAGTACCGGCGAAATGGCGACTGACTTAGGAGATGCGTCGTCGGCAGCTTTTGACCTAGGCGGCCTCTGTCTTTATCTTTGCATTTTTTGGGAATCTCGGTAGTTGGATAGGTAACTGACGACATTTCTGGATAACTAAACCGAGAACCGAAATATTTAGAGGCAAAAATATACAGACAATGGATAGTGTGCTGATTAAGGCACAAAACCGACAGCAAGGTACATCATGGTCAGGTGCTAGGCAAGGAATACGGTACGAATGAAAATCTTTGAGAGGTATTTGCTTTCCACAAGTAATACGATTATTAACTTTTATTGACATAGGTAAGGAGTAAGAAAAGGTTTCCCCAATGGGGTACTTGGCTTTAGTTGAAGACTTCGGTTCTGAAACTCAAAAATGAAAATTTCAGGAGTCGGTCGGCCGACCGGCACTTGAGAACTACTTCTGCTTCGGGCACTGCACGGCAAGAAAGACTGATGTCATGGCGTCTGATGCATGTTTTATACCCCTGAAGACCCAACGTCATGGAAGAAGGGACAGTATCTGACACAGGACCCAAAGACTTTGTTAATCTGAGGGCTACTGCAAGCAGATAACCCAAATGTAATGACTGCAACAGTGAAATACCAATAACATCTAAAAATGAGAGGGGCATACAGAGAAATTCAAAAAACGGTCTGAAAAGATGGTGAATAGGAATATGAAGGGAAGCATCCTTCAGATCCAAGGACACCAGAAAACCCTGGTGTAAGTACAAGAGGAAACAGGGTATGAAGACTAAGCATCTAAAAAGAAGGATCCCTGAGAAAGTTGTTGAGCAAGGGGAGATCTAGACTAGGTCTCTAAGTATCCTCCTTTCTAGGGACCAGGAACATCTTGGACTAAAATCCCTTTCCTACTTGTGAAGGAGACCTAAGGACCTCTGAGAAATGAGGAAGTTGTTCCAGAGGAAGTTTGGGAATCTCTGAAAAGGGGGGAAGAGACTTCTACACCATGAAGTAACCATGATGGA
Source organism: Protopterus annectens (assembly GCF_019279795.1). Classification (NCBI taxonomy): domain Eukaryota; kingdom Metazoa; phylum Chordata; order Ceratodontiformes; family Protopteridae; genus Protopterus; species Protopterus annectens. The sequence goes on along the minus strand of NC_056750.1, from coordinate 711,505,443 downwards.
TGACAGATAGAACCCAATAGTCCGAGGTGATGATATGCCAGTTTGGAAGACAGAGGAACAGCTGAAGGGACAAGGGAAGCCTGGCCGAGGGGTGGGGTCAAGAACTAAAAGCTAAGCAGACTTAGATAAAGGAGGCTTCTGAGCCACAGCAGCCTGAAAAACTTAGCAGGAGGAGCTAGTCTACTACCCTTCCTGCTATTGGTGATCTGACAAAGCTACTTGCAAACAAAAGCAGACCTAGTAGGATTGTTCCTCTGGAACTTAGGGGACACAAAAATATGTTTAAGATGCTGCAAAGCTTTACCTTTTTCCAGAAGAGACTTGAACATTGCAGCAGCAGCAATCCCAAAGAGATTTTTATTATCCAAAGGCACATCCAGCAACTTAGCCTTAATGTCTACAGGTAGTTCACTGCAGACAAAGGCTAGAATACCACCTCATGACAGACGCAGAGGAAACAGCTATGGAGGATGCAACAACAGCATCATAGCTGCACTTGATAGAGTGACGAGACACCTGAGAGGTAGAACCCATAATTGAGCAAATGATTTTGCTTCAGAATCATGGAGGTCGGAAAGCCTGGGCAGTCAAGGCCAGAGCATATTTGGTCATGTAGGTCTGGAAACTGATGGCCTGAAAGGCCAAAGTAGAAGCAGTATAAACCTTCTTACCTATTCTCTCCATTACCCTACTATCCTTATCTGAAGGCAGAAACTTCAAAGAGGGTAAAAGTTTAGAGGGCTTGTCAAAGGAGACTGACGTCACAGCAGGGTCAGGCAGGACACTTAAGAAATGAGAAATTTCAGGACACTTACAGAACCTGTCAGTTTGGTTTTTTTTTTTTTTTTTTTTTTTTGGAGTAATGGGCTGAGAATCAGGAGACTTATTAGCAGCTATAAAAGTGTCTATCAAAGCAGCCAACACAGCAGGTACTGCAGGTTTAGAAGTGTCCACCTGAAGCAGCTCAAAACACCTTTTCTGGATATCATACACTTTAGAAGAAATCTCACTTAGAATATTCCATCATTCTAGCTACCGTATCTCCAAAAGACAATTCCCCCAAAGGACACTCAGGACTAATGGACTCATCATCAGAACCATAAGCCAAAGATGAAGGGATCAGATTGGAAGAGTAAGACAAGAACTCATCATCAGATTCTGCATCCTCATCCGAGCAATCTGGTTCCCTAGTCTGTTTTGAAGGAGTTGAAGTCCAAGAGGGAGTAGACACAGAGAAACCCTTGGGGAGGCTTCAGGGCCATTAAGGCATTAAACAGGCCAGGAGTAAACTCCTGCCATTCCCGTTGAAGATATTTAGGGCATACAGAACTACACTTAGTCTTCTTTTTCTTGATAGGGACATCAGCCCCAACACCAGAGGTTCCGACCCTTATTAGATTCTATACGAGTACCCAGAACGTCTTCCTTGACCAGAATCTGCAGAATCCGACTAGGGCTCTCCGAGATAATAAACCGAGATGTCTTGAGCACATATAACTACAAGAAAATCAACCCTAACATGAACAAAAAAATAACCTAATAAAACGTACTAGAACAGGATACTGTATGGTGTTTAATTTTAATGAAGAACACGCACATTAATTGCTTTCGTCTCCACAAAAGTGAGACTTCATCAGAATACCATTCTATTCTGAAGTCTCGCTTTTGTGGAGATGAAAGAGCTTAATACGTGTGTTCTACATTAAAATGAATTCCATCCAATGTCTTGAGCACATGCCTGCAAAGCCTCAGACGATGTACGAAAGAAATAATCCATGCTGGTCTCCCACAGGATCACAGCAGAGGAATCCACAGAAGAATCCAGTGTAGACAGTGGATGGCCTACAAAGCTATCACCCGCTTCTAATAAATATCTTGTGGAGCCTGGACAGTCAAATAATTTGGCCAAGATTTCTTGCCCATCTTCTTACTTAATGGTGACTTGTGATTGGAACATTTTGTCATGTTACCCTGGGCTAAGAGCTTAAGCCTCTGATTCTCGACATAGATGGCCAATGAAGACAAACTGGTTTCTAATGGTCTTAGGCACAATGCTTTACAAATGCTACAGGACTTGTATTTTGGGAAATGCCCAGACAAAAAAGACACTGTTCGTGATGATACTTATGGGGAATCTGCCACCACTACTAACATTTTCCCATCTTGGATAACATGAACTCTAAGTAACCAAATAAGATCCCAATGGGGCATTTATCTGATGACCAGGTATTCACCACAACAAAGGGCATTCAGACCGATGATCAATGATGGCGTTCAGACTGGCAGCAAAGTAGTTCTGGCTAACTGCGTCCATATGTCACCTTTATACCCTATGTCCTGTATGGGGAGCACACATGTGATGTACACCACATACAAGATCTAAAGCCTTTGGTATACTGGCCAGGCATTGGATTATACTTGGCAGGTGATCCCTTCTGTGAAGAATACTGCAACAGCGATATAGGACATCTGATGTTTCTGGTGGTAAACACACTAGCAATGCAGTGAACTTCACTGTAGTCTGAATGGGAAATGGCATGCTTTTCTGGGCAATGTAGGTGAATTTTCAGGTGTGTGTTGGGGGGAGAGCAATCCCATTTGTTAGACTTGCTTATGAAGTTTTCAAAAGGATTTGCAAATATGATGAGTAAGGAATGGCCTTTAAGTTTGAGTACAGGCTAATGCAACAAGTACTACATTCACCTCCACTGAATCAGTCACCATCTTTACTTATTGCTCGTCGTCTTCATTGACAAGGATATACTGCAAATCCATTACTCTCTCATGTATCTAATTGTCTTCTTTATCCATGTCCCACACATGATTCATTTACTTCTCAACAGCTGATCAAAGCCATCCTGACAGATAAAAATGAGAGCAGGCCTGAAGTGAGCCACCATCTATGGCCATTTTATGTATTTTTTTTCTTTTTGTAAAGTGCTACTTCTTTTTTGTCCAGCCCCATGCCCAATAGAAAATGATTTCACTGTGTATCTAAGCCCACTGATGATGATCTAGTGCATTTCTGTAATGTCTTAGCAAGAGCAGAAGACCACTGTCTCCAGCATGAATCACATAAAGTCCCCCCCCAAACAAACAAACAACCCCCCCCCCCCCAGTAAATCCCTTCCCCCACCTGTGTCAGGCCAGCTAGTAAAAATGCCATTCGTTCCTAATCCCACAGACCAACTTCTCAAGGGACTGGGTCTGTTAAACACAAATCTCCTGCCCCAATCAGATTTCACCCCGCTTGACTACAAAAAAGGCCACCTTAATTGAATTAGTTTATTCATTTGCTAGTATGCCAAGTGGTTTACTATGTGAGAGATAACTAAAGGGGACTTGGGGACTGCATTATTAACATATTACTTGACAGACAATGGACATCACAAGGGTAGTGTCAAAATGGTTTCAGTGAGCAAAAGTTGTACGACAACAGATGTCACCTTAATACTTTTTTTCTTGAAAGGTACAAACATTAAGTACATTCCAGAATGACAAACACAGATAAACATGTCCACTCTAATCAGCATAAGACTGCAACTGCAGGTTTTTGATCAGTTCAGTGTTTGCTGAATTCCGAAGTTACAGCACTTTCCCCTTACTTATAACTGCTCTGTGGTCTAGTTCCTTTTTCAGGTTTCATACATGTCATCTGAAAGAAAAGCACAGAAGTATGGTAACACAACAAAGACCAACCATAAAAGCCTAAATACTGCCCAGACCTAAAGCCAGGAAGAGGAGGGTAGGTATGTTAATGAAGATGGATCCACTCACCCAGTTAAGATAAACATAACTTTCATATCTGAGATGACAAGGTTTATCCTTAACCAGCAGGAGAAAGTCCAAAGCACATCCTCCTTAGTGGTCCTCAGTGAAAAGTACAATTGTGTACACTTAACATAAATGTAGATGTTTGAGTGTATTCACTGTTGCAGTCCTAACCAATGGGTTATCCGGCTCCTGGTAGCCCTCGATCTGCCAGAAAACCAAAGGTAAGTAAATATGATGTCGGCTGTCGGATGTAAAGGATGTCAGGATGTCCGATACAAAGGGAGGCAGCAGACATCACTTCCTCAGTTTTTCTTGCCGTAAAAGTCAAAAGCCCCCAGAAAACAAGGCTTAAACCAAAAGCAATTATGGCAAATACCAAATTTAGCCTGTACCTTAGGAAAAGGGACAGTACAGTTTTGTACCCACCATAAATGTAGATATTCGAGTGCAGACACTGCTGCAGTCATTACACTTGGGTTATCCTGCCATCAGGTGGTTCCCCAGCTGGCCTGAGTTCCAAAGTCTTGGTCCGGCGTCGGTTGCTGTTGCCTCCTCCCTGACGTCAGTGTGACAGGGGTATATAAGATGCAGCCGACGCCATTTTCTTCAGTTTTTCTTGCCCCAGATGTCTGGTGCCCCCAAATAGGTAGGCAATTCAAATTGCTAATAAAACATGTATAAGAAATGCAAACAACATACTTTCAGCTACCAGCAAATACTCCCCATAGGCAGTAAAAGGTAGAGGAACTAGGTACATACTAGCCACTAAGAGAGCAAGGAGGGAGGGTGGGCTGGTGGTCTAATGCACTGTGCTATAGTTGACAGGGTCCTGGGTTTGAGGCTTGGCATAGGTGACACTTTGTGGGAGGTTGGTATAATAGTTAAGGTGTTTGCCTTACAGACTCAAGATGCAGGGTTTGATTCTTACATGGGGCTAGGCTTAAAATGGCCCACAAGGGCAGTTAGTTTAGTACTAATCTATGAATCTATGGTAACCTGGACTGCAGCAGTGTCTACACTCGAACATCTACATTTATGATAGGTACAAAACTGTACTATGTTCATCGTGTGACACTGCTGCAGTCATTACACTTGGGTAGAATCCCAAATCTGAGGTATGGTGGTTGGTTCTATAAAGCATTAGGGGTGGCTATAAGGCCCTGCAGCACTGCAGAGGCGAAGCCAGCTCTGGATTTAGAGTATAGAGGCAGATGGTAATGCTTGGTGAAGGTATACACAGAACTCCATGTTGCTGCTTCCAAAATATCCTTAGTAGGTACTGCTCTGAGGTAGGCAGTTGAAGTGGCTGTTGCCCTGGTGGAGTGAGATCTAATGCTGTTAGGCACAGGTTTTCCATGGTGCGTATAGCAGAAATGTGCGCAATGCCCTATCCATTTGGAAATAGTCTGTTTTGAAACAGCTTTTCCCTGTGCTGCTGCAGCATATGCTACCAATAATTGCTCAGATTTTCTGAAAGCTTTGGTTTTGTCCAAGTAGAAGCGTAACTGCCTGTGAATGTCCAAAGAATGCAGTAGTCTTTCCCCTTTATTCTGTGGTTTGGGATAAAAAGTAGCAAGTGACTGGTTTAGTTTAGAGACACACTTGAAACCACCTTAGGCATAAATGTAGGGTTAGTTCTTAAGGACACCCTATCCTGGTGGAAAATGAGGAAAGGTTCCACTGCCATTAGTGCCTGTAATTCTGAAACTCTTCTTGCAGAAGTTATTGCCAGGAGCAGAGCAGTTTTCCAAGAAATGTATTTTAATTCTGCCGTGCTAGCTGGTTCAAAAGGAGGTAAAGTTAATTTTTCCAAAACAAAGTTGAGGTCCCAAGTTGGAGTAAGTGCTCTAAGGGGCGGTCTTATGTTTTTAGCCCCTCTGAGGTACTGTTTTAGCAAAGGATTAGAGAAAATTGGTGGATCCGTGTTGTAATTTGCTGAGATGGCAGAGGCGTGGATCTTGATGGATGAAAAGGAGAGGCCTTTGTCCAGCATCTCAGTCAGATATTGTAGTATCTGAGGTATGTTTGGTACAAGAGGATCAAGGCTGTGAGCCTGGTTCCAGGCACAGAATCTCTTCCATTTATCCGAGTAGGCTTTCCTGGTACTAGGCCTTCTGGCCTCCAGAATGACATCCATAACTGCTTTGGAGAGAGGCATTGCTTGTGTGGCTAGGGAATCTTCCATGCAGTTAGGTTTAGTGTTTTTTAGCTGGCTGTGGAGTAACTGATTGTTGTGCTGTGACAGCAGATGTGGTATTTGAGGCAAAATCCAGGGTGGTCCTTGTGCTAAGTTTTTTAAGATTGGGTACCAGTGCTGGCGTGGCCAGTCTGGTGCAATCAGGATCATTTTTGGTTCTTCTTGCCTGGCTTTTATGAGCACCTTTGGGAGAAGAGGCAGTGGTGGAAAAGCATATACTTGGTTTGTCCAGCTGAATGAGAGGGCATCCACTTTCCATGCTTGTGGATGGTAACTCCTTGTGCGGAATTTCTTTAGCTGGCAATTCATTGGGGGAGGCAAACAGATCTATGTCCGGGCTCCACCATTTCTTTATCATTCTGAATATTTGAGGATTCAATTCCCATTCGTGGGGATCCATGATATTTCTTCTTAAGTCGTCTGCCAGTGTGTTTTTCTCTCCTGGCAGGAATTGTGCTTGTAGATGAACTTGATAGTTTATAGCTGTGTTCCACAAGGTCATGGCTTGTCTGCAGAGGGGTTGATGCATCTGTTGTCAGTGTTTGCCTGGCTGTGGGTTGAGTGAAAGGCTGTCCCTTGTTGAGGTGACAAGCTTGAGCCCACCATCAAAACTCCTGTTGAAGGCAAGTTATTAGTGGTATAACTGTTTCCAAACTTTGACAGTGTTGAGACCATACATTCTTTAGGTACCATTGTAGTTTCCTCATATGCAGTGTGGCATATGGAATTAGTAGTATGCAAGATGCCAAGAAGCCCAAGGCTTGCAGAATTTTTCTTGCAGGGAGTTGGGTCTTTGTTGCCATCAATTGAAAGTATTGTGTCAGTTGTCCTTGCTTGTCTGACGTGAGAAAAGCCATCTGGGCCGTTGTGTTCAAGCTGGCACCCAGGAATATTATCTCTTGTGAGGGCACTAGTTTTGATTTCTTTTCGTTTACTGTGTACCCCAGGCAACTTAATAACTTTTTTACAAACGCCAGATGCTGTAGAAGAATATCCTTGCTCTCTGCTTGAATCAGGCAGTCGTCCAGGTATGGGTAAATTTGAATTCCTTTCTGTCCGCAAAAAGCAATTACTGGTGCCAGGCACTTTGTGAAGACCCTGGCCGAAGTAGATAATCCAAAGGGCAGTGCAGAGAATTGATAGCGCATTGGACCAGCTAAGAACCTGAGGTATATTCTGCAGTTTTGTCTGATAGGGACATGCAGGTATGCCTCCTTGAGGTCCAAAGTCACGAGCCAAGCTTGCTTGCCCAGCATGGGAAGAAATTAGAAGTTATGTACTCACCATAACGTTCCATCTGAGTAGGTGTATTCATTTGTCTGCAACCTGTGGGTTATGGATCCGATATCGGATCCGAACCGGCATGGTTTTCCAGCTATGGATCCAAGCTCTCAGCTCCTCCCCTCACCCATAATGCCCTGCTCTACCCTCATGACCTCAGATCGAGTTTGCCAAAGCAACAATACCCTAAAAAGGGTAACATAGAATATGCAGGAAACTGATAGGCCAGGGGGATAGGAGGGCGGGATGGTTGCAGACAAATGAATACACCTACTCAGATGGAACGTTATGGTGAGTACATAACTTCTAAATCTGAAGTAGGATATTCATTTGTCTGCAACCTGTGGGACAGAGTCCCCAGCTACCTGAATCTTGGGCGCCATCATGGAAGGATATTCGAGCACTGCGGAGCCAAAGGATGCTCTACCCTAGATGCAAGATCCAACTTATAGTGGGAAATAAACGTATGAGATGAAGCCCACGTGGCTGCTGCACAAATATCATCTAGAGGAATCCTAGCCTTGAAGGCTGCCGAGGTAGATACTGACCGGGTTGAATGGGCATGAACACCCTCCGGTCTGGGCCTTCCTGAAGCTTGATAAGCCAATAAAATGCACTGTGAAATCCAGCGGGACAGAGAAACTTTAGAGATTGGCTTGCCCAAATTGAATTTTGCAAAGGAAATAAACAGCTGGTCGGATTGCCTATGACCAGCTGTCCTGTTCAGATAAAATCTAAGTTGCCTGTGAACATCTAGTGAATGTAGCTTATATTCACCTTTGTTTTCATATTTAGGAAGAAAACAGGGAGGTTAATGGATTGATTGATGTTTGCTTCAGAAGCGATTTTAGGAAGAAAGGACGGGTTGGTCCTGAGGGAGACACGGTCCGGATGAAATACCAAGTAAGGAGGTTTAGCTGATAATGCTTGAAGTTCAGAAACTCTCTTGGCTGATGTAATGGCTACCAAAAAGGCTGTCTTGTAGGACAAGAATTTGAGATCCACCGTAGCCGCTGGCTCGAAAGGAGGCGGTCAAGGCCTGTAGGACCAGAGAAAGGTCCCAAGGAGGAACTGCTTGTTTTATAGGGGGCCTGAGAAGAAAAGTACCTTTAAGAAAAATTTTACACAATTTGGCTGACATAAGAGGATTAGAGTCATGTCCAATGTGATAGTGAGAAATTGCCGCCAGTTGTACTTTGACTGTGGAACTGCTGGCACCATCGTTAAAGAGAGTGGTTAGAAAGTCAAGCACTAAAGGGAGAGGAACCGTGAAGGGATTCAGGCCTTGCCGCTCCGTCCACAAAGAGAAACGTTTCCATTTGCTTCGGTAAACCTTTCTAGTGGATGGTTTATGAGCCGCCACCAAAATTGCCTTTACCGGTGAAGAAATACCGGGAGTCCTTATCAAGAGTGGAACTGGAGCAGCCAAGCGGTCAGCTTGAGGTTGTCCAGATTCGGAGGAGGAATGCAGGATGGATGGGATATCAGATCCGGGATGGGATCTAGAATCCAAGGAGGATTCACCGAGTGAGACCTTAGGAAGGGGAACCAGATCTGTCAAGGCCAGAATGGAGCAATGAGAATCATTCTGCAACCCACCCGAGAGGCTTTCTGAAGAACTTGGAGCATCAGAGGCAAGGGTGGATAGGCATACAGAAGACCGGGTGGCCAAGCATGCACCAGAGCGTCTCTTGGGGTACCTCCGGGAGGAGGTATAAGAGCGAAAAAACTGTCGCACTTGGTGTTTGAGGGAGAAGCAAAAAGATCGCATGAAGGGGTTCCCCACCGTGCGAATATGCGTTCCGCTACTTGACAATTGAGAGACCACTCATAAGGGGTCAGAATGGTGCGACTGAGCTTGTCCGCTAGGATGTTGGACCGACCCGGAATGTGCGTTGCTATTAGAAAGCGATTGGTGGAGATTGCCCATTCCCAAACTCTCATGGCCTCTCGACAAAGAGGGTAAGACCTCGTTCCCCCTTGCTTGTTGATATACCAGACAACCGACATGTTGTCCGATTGAATCGCAATTGTTCCCAAGGGAAGAAAGTCCTGAAGTGCTAGCAACGCTAAGAGCACTGCTCTCATCTCTAGAACATTGATATGCAGTAAGGTCTCTGAATCGTTCCACGTGCCTTGGACGGTCCGGCCCGCAAGTGCCCCCACCCGAGGCGGGAGGCGTCCGTGGTCACCGTGGCGAGAGGGGAGAAGCACAAAATGGGCGGCCTTTGTGGAGATCCGGGGAGTGGAGCCACCACAAGAGGGACCGCTTGCAAGCCTTGCTGATCGCTATGGGATGATGCATGGGGAGAGCAAGGTATGACCACTGTACTAAGAGCGTCCACTGTAGAATGCGCATATTGAGCCTGGCAAGAGGAAGAAGTGCTATAGCCGATGCCATGGACCCTAGAGCCCTCAGGACCAACTCCGCTGGAACAGAACTTGAATGGAGAATGGCCCGCACCTGGAGCTGCAGATTTAGAACTCTGTCCGCAGTGAGGAAGGCTCGTAAACTCCTTGTGTCTAGCCTGGCCCCTATAAAATCTAAGAGCTGTGTGGGCCAGGTTGGACTTTTTGTATTTATTGTGATGCCCAGAAAGGGAGCAAGATGGAGAAAGGAGTCTCGCCAATAGAAGTAGATGCCTTGTTGGGGGTAGAAGCCAGTCGTCCAGGTAGGGAAAGACCTGCACCCCTGAAGCCTCAGGTGGGCCGCTACCACTGCTAATACTTTGGTGAACACCCTGGGGCTGTGGTGAGACCAAAGGGAAGGACCCGAACTGGTAGTGACTGGCTCCCAGCCGGAAGCGGAGAAACCTCCTGGAGCGCCTGTCCATCAGGATGTGGTAGTACGTCCTTGAGGTCTATCGAGCACATCCAGTGATTTTCTCCCAGAAGGGGAGAATAGATTGCAGAGTGACCATTCGGAATTTTTCTTTGGGGACTGCCAGATTCAAGAGAGAGAGGTCTAGGATTGGTCTTAGTTCCCCCGTCTTTTTTGGCACTAAAAAGAATCTGGAGTAGAATCCTGATCCGATCTGGTCTGGGGGAACGGGCTGGATGGCTCTTTTCTTTAGCAGATGGCCAATTTCTGCCAAAGCGGCCTCCTGTTGACCGGGTGGGACGTCTGGGAGGGACTTCAACTTTGGAAGGTGAAGGAAAGGAATGCGATATCCCCTGGATATGATTTGGAGAACCCAGCGGTCCGATGTTATGGACTCCCATGCCGCTAGGTGCCCGAACGTCCCCGACTGCCTCCAGAGTAGAGCAGTCGGGCAACCCTCAGGGTTGCTGCGGGCCGTTCAGAGAAAGGTTCCCTGGACCCGAAGTTTCTGGGAGCCCCTCTACCTCTAGGGCGGCGTCCTCCCTGTCCTCCTCTGCCACGGAAGGACTGGTTGTCCGGAGCAGGCTGGGACTGCTGCGACTTCGGAACCACATCTTCTTCTGACCCTTTTGGTTCCTAGAATAGGGCCTCTGGGGTGCAGAGAAGCGGATTCCGACGGCAGACAGCGTCTTCCGTCCTTTTCGCTCTGGGTCAAGCGTCTGCGACGGTCTTGCCAAACAGAGCAGAACCATCAAAGGCGTTCAAGCGATGCTTTGAAGGGCTCAGAAAAATGCAGTGGAGCCAGGCCTGGCGTCTAGTGACCAGTCCTGTCCCGCAGCTCTAGCGGCGCCTTCCGTTGCATGGGAGAGTAGCCGCATAGAAGTATTTGTAACTGACCTAAGAGTGGCCATACGGGTGGAGTGCAGAACTCTGTCCTCCTCCGAAATGGACTCGGGGGGGATGCAGCGTATTCCTTAATAAGATCTCGCTGCATCCTAATAACATGTGCCAAATAGTTCAGCGCCCTTACCGAGAAGGTCGCCGAACTGAACATCCGCTTCCCCAAGCGGTCCATCATCCGAGACTCCTTGCTCGGTGGGTGGACTGAGGGACTCTCCTGAGCCAGTTCCCTCTTTGTGGCCGCCGCCGTCAACATGGCATCTACCGGAGGCCCCTTACTCCAATGGGCCCGGTCGGATGGCGGACTAAGGATCCTATCCGGTCTTTTGGGAATTGGCTCCACGGTGTCCGGTTCCTTCCACGCCCTGGTGGTAATAAGGTCCACCAGGGGTCGGCAGGGGGGGACACCCAAGAGGTAGACGGGGCCGTCTCAAATGCCTCCAAGAACACGGACTCGTCCGAGGAAGACTTGGGGGCAGACCACCCCGGGCCTTATACGGAGCATTTCCATGATGTCTCCAAAGGAGACATCCTCGGGGGGTGACCGTGGGGAGCCTTCCCCTTCCTCCAAGTCCGTGTCTTCTGTAAGAGACTCGGGAGTCAATGTGCCTCCTTTTGCGTATGCTTGCGAGGGACATCCTCTGGGGGCTGTCAGAGGAGTCCTCAAGCACCAATTTGCTCCATAGGAGCAACTTGGGGCACAGAAGCGGGCTGTCCCAGGGGCCGGATGGTGGAAGCCTGGCCCAGTACAGAGGAGCGGGGCGGAGCCGAACAAGTGCCGGGGTCTGGAGACCCTCAACAGAGCCCTCTCCACTACATCAAAAGCGAAGGAGCCGACCTCGACCAAAGGATCCGACAATCGGCTCCCCTCGGATCCGAAGAGTGGACGGGCGGCGCCGGCCGGATCCGAAGGGACAGTGCGCTCCGACACAGACGGCGCCGAAGGAGCACTGATCCCCGGATCCGGCTCGGATCCAGGCTCCGAGAGGTCGGGTCCGGCACTCGAGGGCAGGGTCGGATCCGGTACCAAGTACTATCGGCGCCACCCACCCGGCTCGGCTGCTCGGCTCCAGCTGCTCCGAACCCGGATAGCGGGTCGGAGAAGGAGCAATAGGCTTAAAAGGGTGTTGAGCTCCCCGGAGGGGAGGCAAGAGCACTCCCATCTGCATCTGGGCCTGGATGAACCTTCTCATCATCCGGTCCAGATCAGCATCAGAAAGGCTATGAGTAGATCTCGGCGAGGCTACCGAGGTAGGCCTGGAGTGCCTCCTCGATAGCCTCGGCGGAGATCGGGTCTCCTCCTCCTCAGGACCCGGTGAAAAGCACACAGGGGACCGGGCCGAGAAGGAGGAGACCGAACCGACAGGCCGGGAGAAGCCGCTTGGCTGGCGGGGCGAAACAGAGGTCTCGGCCCGCCGCTTGTGGTGCTTCTCCCTCCGGTCCTTCTTACCAGCATCCCTCTCCTCTCCAGAAGCGGGAGGTTGAGTCCCAGGAGCAGGAGGGTGCCACAGGGGAACAACCGTAGCCACGGCTGTTCGAAGGAGCGGAGGCGGGCGAGTCTGGCGGTAAAAGACCCGCCAAGACCAGCTTGGACCTCCGCTCCCTCAGTGCCCTGGGGTTGAACCCTGCACAAATGGAACAACCAGATGTGAGGTGTTCAACCCAGACACACACAGTGTGGCCATCAGCGGTGAGAGCTTATGGCCACACTCGAGCATTGAAAAAATAGATTTAGGCTGATCAGCCATAATCTATAAACTACTAAAAGCTACTAAAAGTAACTTAAAACAAAAAGACACACAGGCCCAACACACACACTCTACAACAGCGAGGGAGGGAAAAAATTACTTAATTTAACCCAAATTAAACTTTTCAGAAAGGGAAACCTAAACTTTCACACAGAATTACTCAAAGAACCAAAAAATTTACTGATTTTACAGGTAATAAAATACCACTTAGCTGAGAGCTATGAACCCAAATCCAGTCACCAGCGCGGCAAACGAGATCTGAGGTCATGAGGGTAGAGCAGGGCATTATGGGTGAGGGGAGGAGCTGAGAGCTTGGATCCATAGCTGGAAAACCATGCCGGTTCGGATCCGATATCGGATCCATAACCCACAGGTTGCAGACAAATGAATATCCTACTTCAGATCTGCTGTAATGTCAACATTATGAATTTCGGAACATCCAGGTGAGTGTTTAGTGAATAAAGATCCAGAAAGGGCCTCCAGACTTTGTCTTTTCTGGGAAGCAGAAAGAGTCTTGAGTAAAATCCTTGCCCTTGTTCCTGTGGTGGTATCTTTTGAATAGCTCCCATGTTCATGAGTGCCGTAATTTGTTTTTGGGCCTCTGCCCATTGATTTAGTGGCAGATTTGGCATTCCTTTTAAACTTGGCAGAGTATAAAAGTGGAACCTGTAACCTTCTGTAATAATATTGAGAACCCATTTGTCTTGGGTGATCATATGCCAATTGTGATAAAAAAGTGCCAGTTTTCCTCCCAAAGGGGCTGCCAAGAGTGAGTTGTTTGGCAGCTGGAGTGGGAAGTCATTGGGGCTGTTTTTTATATGGTTGGTGTCTGTCTTCCCCTTCTTTCTGGCCTGATGCACCCCACTGTCGAGGCCTGTAAGGACCTTCTGGTTGACCTCTACCTCATGGCCATCTGTATCTGCCCCTTTGAGGTCTGTCATTAACTGGAAAGGACCAATTCTTTGTTGGCCAGTTTCTACTAAATCGAGGAGGCTGAACCTGTAAGAAATCCTTCACAGTTTGCATAGATTTTGTCTTATCCTCCAAATAAAACATCCTGCTGTAAAAGTGCATCCAGTAATTTAGCTTTAACATGATCTGGTAACGTATTTTCTTTTAACCATGCATATCTTCTAATGACAGAGCCTGTAACTGCTGCTCTGCATGAGGCCTCTAAAGAATCAAAACCACATTGCAAAGTATGCTTTCCCACTTGTTCAGCGGCATGCAATAAATCCTGCATTTCTTTAAAATTAGGAGGATCTGTTTCTGGAAGCATTTTTTGTTTCAAGTGAGACATCAAAAACTGCTGCTATTTTAGCATGTGAAACTGGCAATTTAAGGCTCTCATTGCTAAAGTTGCAGATGTATATACTTTCTTTCCCCATCTGTCTAGTGCTCTGGAATCTCGGTCAGAGGGAACTGGGTTCTTTGCTGATGAGACCTTAACCCCTTTGGGTCCCTGAGAAATAGTTTCAGGATCAGCAACAGGGCTTTTATACAGAAATTTGTGAGTCAGGGACTATGTAATATCTGTCCGGTTTAAGTGGAGCTGGAGTTAAGGAATCAGGATTTAAGCTGGATTCAGTGTACACATCATCCACAATATCTAGCACTGGCGGAATAGCCAGGGGTCTGTGATGAGGTAATAATAGGAAGTCTCTGAGCCTTTTCTTGGATTCTGAATAATCCTGGCCTTCCCAATGGAAATGCTCCCTCATGGTATGTAAGGTTTCCCCAAAGGAGTAGTCCTCAGACGGAGAGGTTGATGGAATAGATTCCTCAGCATCAGAATCCTCATAAGGGGGTAAAGAGTATCCCAGGTCTGAGGATGAATCTGAGGAAACGGACCCCTGGTCGGATCAATCATAATCTGCATCCTGTCTAGGCCTTTCATCAGGTGGGGGATGGGAACCCCTGATCAGAGTGATTAGGTCTTCGGCCATTTTGAGCATTTGTTTCTTAGGCATGGAGGCCTGTCCTGGAGAATGCTGTACTTGTTTCTTAGTTTTTAAAGGAGGCTTTGACTTAGAAGAGAGTTTAATGCTTAGCTGAGTAGGTCTGAAGACACCCTCTGAAGCTGCGGGTAGCACAGGTACTCCGGATCCCTCTGCAGGATCGGTTTCGGCCTGCTGAAAAGCTAGTGCATCCGAAGGCCCAGACATCTCCACGTGGGGGCCGGGGGCAGCATGTGGTTCTGCAGAAGCAGTCGTCAGGGGCTGTGAAGGAGCCTCAATGAAAACGGGAGAACCGGTGACTGGCCTAGAAGAGGCTTCGTCGTCAGTATTGGGTCTCGGATGCCTGTCCTTGTGTCTTTGTGCTTTTTATGAATACCAGTCGTCGGAAGTTCAGACCACAGTAATGTCGGGCAAAATCAAACCGACGTTTAATAGTGCGCTTATTAAACATAGCACAAAACCGACAACCAGTAATGTCGTGGTCTGGGCCTAGGCATGGGATACAAAAAGAATGGAAATCCTTATGAGGTATTTGCTTCCAACAAGAAATACAGTTATTAACTTTTACTGACATCGGTCTGCGGCAAGAAAAAGTTTCCCCAATGGGGTACTTAGCTTTGTAGAAGACTTCAGTTCTGGATTCGGAATGAAAATCTCAGGAGTAGGCCGACCAGCACTTGTGAACTGCTTTTGCTTCAGGCACCACGTGGCAATAAAGACTGAAGAAAATGGCATCGGCTGCATCTTATATACCCCTGTCACACTGACGTCAGGGAGGATGCGACAGCAACCGACGCCGGACCAAGACTTTGGAACTCAGGCCGGCTGGGGAATCGTCTGACAGCAGGATAACCCAAGTGTAATGACTGCAGCAGTGTCACACGATGAACATCAGGAGAGTACCAAAAAGGGGGAAGGAGGGAGGGGAAACCAGGACTGCAACAGTGAATACACTCTAACACCTACATTTATGGTAAGTGTACACAACTGTACTATGTTCATCGTGTTTAACTGTTGCAGTCCTAACCAATTGGTTGATTACCAAAGCTCAGAGAAAAGGGAGGAGGAACCAACAGAATCAATGATTGGAGATAATGCCCCGCAGAACAGCAGTAGCAAACCCTGCCATAGCTCTAGAAAACAAAGGCAAATTATGCTTTGTGAAAGTGTGAACAGAAGACCATGTGGCAGCCTCCAAAATGTCTTTAGTAGGGACACCCCTTAAAAAGGCTGCAGAAGTAGAAGCTGCTCTAGTTGAGTGGGTCCTAACCCCTTGAGGAGGAACCTTGCCATGAAAGGAGTAACAAAAAGAGATACAATGTGCAATCCATTTAGAAATGGTTTTCTTAGAAATAGCCTTGCCCTGGAATCCAGCGGCAAAACTGACCAATAACTGTGCTGGTTTCTAAAGGTCCTTAGTCCTGTCCAGGTAAAACCTGAGCTGTCTGTGCACATCAAGAGAATGTAGGATCCTTTCACCTCTATTTCGAGGATTAGGAAAGAAGGTAGGAAGGTGTATGGACTGATTAAGAGTCAGGCTAGAAACCACTTTAGGCATAAAGGAGGGGTTAGTTCTTAGAGAGACCCTATCTGCATGGAAAATAAGAAAGGGCACCACCACCAACAAAGCTTGCAGCTCCGAAACCCTCCTTGCTGAAGATATAGCCAAGAGGAAGGCAGTCTTCCAAGAGAGAAAATTTAAATCTGCATTGGCAGCTGGCTGAAAAGGAGGAAGAGTGAGTTTCTCTAAGACAAAATTAAGATCCCAGGCTGATGTAGGTGCCCCTCTGGGAGGTTTTAAGTTCACCTCTGAGAAACATTTTCATCAGGGGATGAGAGAAAATGGGTTGTTCAAAAGAACAATGAGCAGAAATGGCTGAAGCACAGATTTTGATAGAGGAAAAAGAAAGACCACCCTGAAGCAAATCAGCCAGGTATTCCAATATCAGAGGAAGGGTAGGCTGAAAATAAGATTCCCCTCTAGCCTGCATCCAATGAGAGAATCTTTCCCATTTGCCAGCATAGGACTTCCTAGTGCTTAGCCTCCTGGCCTCCCTCAGTACGTCAAACACCTGCTGGGAAAGGGAAGAAAAGAGAATAGTCATACAATGAGCCATGCTGCCAAATGTAGAGACTGAAGACGAGGATGTAGAATGTTTCCCCCTTCCTGAACCAAAAGATCTGGCTTCAAAGGAAGATGCCAAGGAGGAAGGTGGGAGAGACTGCGAAGCAGTGGATACCAATGCTGTCTGGGCCACTCCGGAGCTATGAGAATAGTCCTTGGTCGTTCGTCCCTGATCTTCATTAATACTCTGGGGGGAAGAAGAGGAGGGAAGGCATAAACTGACAGCAGCGTCCAAGGGAAGGACAGAGCATCTACTTTCCAGGCTCTGCCGTGATGCTGTCTGGTGCAAAAAAGAGGTAGAAGATGGTTGTCTGGGGAGGGAAAAAGATCCAACTGCGGTGTGTCCCAAGGCTGAATGATGCTGTAAAAGACTGCTCTGTTCAACTGCCCACTCGTGAGGATCCAGGGTTTGTCTGCTCAACTGGTCTGCCAAAACATTGAGCCTTCCTGGAAGAAACTGAGGTAGGAGATGCAGGCCCAGGGATGCTGCTATGGACCAAAGATTCATGCTCTGCCTTCACAGGGGGTAAGAATGAGTCCCTCCCTGCTTGTTGATGTACCACATGACTGTGGTGTTGTCTGTCCTGACGAGCAGGGTCCCTGGAGAAAGAAGATGTCTGAAAGCTAGCAAGGCCTGCTGAACTGCTATCAACTCCTTTAGATTTATGTGCAGATGAATCTGCTGGGCATTCCAGTGTCCCTGTATGCATCTGCTATCCAGGTGTGCTCTCCAGACGTAGACCGATGCATCTGTGGTAAGAACATGAGTGGCAGGAGGTGGGCGAAAAGGAATGCCTTTTTTTTTGTAGACAAGCTGTTGCCCACCATAGAAACTCTGTCTGCAGACATGGAAGCAGAGGAATCATCATATCCAGGTCCTGTATGTGTTGACACCAAATGTTCTTGAGGTACCACTGCAATTTCCTCATATGCAGTCTTGCATATGGAATCATAAGAATGCAAGAGGCCATGTATCCCAGAGCTTGCAGGTATTTCCTTGCAGGGAGCTGGGACAGGCTTGCCAAGTCCTTGAAGTAAACAAAGAGTTGTCTGCTTCTCCTGGGTGAGATATAACATCTGGGCAGCTGTGTTCAGACTCACTCCCAGGAATATTACCTCCTTGGATGGCACCATTTTTGATTTTTCCTCGTTGAGTGTGTAACCCAGGGAAGAGAGAAGAGTCTTTATGAATTCTAGATCCTTTAACAGCTGTTCCTAAGAATTTGTTTGAATCAGACAGTCATCCAAGTATGGATAAATCTAAATTTTCTTCTGCTTGCAAAAAGCAATGACTGGAGCCAGGTACTTTGTGAAAACTCTGGGAGCAGTAGATAAGCCAAAGGCCAGCACAGAGGATTGATAATGTTGCTTACCCACCCTGAAACAAAGGTATTTCCTGCAACTTTCCCTGATGGGAATGTGCAGATAAGCTTCTTTGAGATCCAAAGTTACCAGCCAGGGATCCTTTTCTAACATTGGCAGCAACTGATGCAGAGTGAGCATTCTGAACTTTGGAATTACCAAGAAAGAGTTCGGAATGGACAGATTCTAGGAAAGGATGCCAGGTGCCTTCTTTTTTTGAAACTAGGAAAAGTCTGGAATAGAAACCCTGGCCCACCTGCTGAGCAGGAACAGATTCTATTGCTCCAAGAAGAAACAGACAAAATTTGTTTTTCTACTTCTGCCCTTTGGTTTGGGGAAGTGTCCGGGAATCCTTTGGGAACTGGAAAGGTGTGGGCAGAAAACTTGTGGCCTAGGGATACAGTTCTGAGTACCCATCTGTCATCCGTGATAGTGGCCCCGACATTTGCAAAAAGGGCCAACCTTCCTCCTAAAGGACTCTCCTGGCAGGCAAGAACAGGCAGAAGTTGGATAAAGTCAATGAGAGTGTTTTGATTGAGATGCAGGCTTAGAACTTCCCGCCTTGGAAGTGGAAGCCTGCCAACGCTTAGACCTTTGATGGGTAGACACCTGCACCCTAGAAGATTTGTAACCTCTAGTCCTTGATCGGTTCTGTCTGCTGGTATCAGGAAACGTCCAACTCTTAGAAGGGTAATTCCTGCTAAAGCGAGGAGGGTGAACTTGCAGAAAATTTTTAACAGTTTACATAGACTTGGCCTTATCCTCCATCTTCTTGAGCACTTCCTCCGCTTTGCTGCCAAAAAGACTGTCCTTATGCAAAGGTACATCTAAAAGCTCAGCTTTGACAGGCTCTGGAAGGGGCTGTTCCCTGAGCCAAGCGTGCCTTCTAATAATGGATCCAGTAGCTGCAGCCCTGCAGGAGGCTTCTAGAATGTCAAAACCACACTGTAAAGAATGTTTATTAACAACACCGGCAGAATTCAGCAAATCCTGCATATCCTTACTCTCTGCCAAAAGAGGCACACTTGTTATCCTAGACTTAATAGCCTCCAAGTTGTGCTGCTGGAATTTCAGCATATGAAAAAGACAATTAGTAGACCTAATAGCTAGAGTGACAGAGGTAAAAACTTTTTTACCCCACCTACCTGTCCGAAAGAACAGGATTTTTAGGAACAGTGGCCTTCACTCCTTTAGGGCCTTGAGAAATAACCTCAGGATCAGCCAACGGATTCCTGAAAAGAAAAGTACAGTTGTGTACACTTACCATAAATGTAGATGTTCGAGTGTATTCACTGTTGCAGTCAATACATTTCGGTCATCTGCTGGCAGGTTGCCCTCGGTCAGTCTGAATTCCAAAGTCTTGGGTCCTGCGTCGGTTGCTGTCTTCTCTTCCATGACATCAGGGGTATAAAACATGCAGCCAACGCCATTTTCTTTAGTTTTTCTTACCCCCAAAAAGGTAGCAATATTATATATATATATATATATATATATATATATATATATATACACACACACACACACATATATATATATATATATATATATATATATATATATATATACATATATACACATATATATATATATATATATATATATACACATACATACATGCATCAATATAAACTTTACCTTCATCTACAAGCAAATACACCACATAGGGTGTAGAAGATAGAGAAGGAAAGATAAACTTCAGAATGACAGGGGGATGGCGGGAGGGTAACCTGGACTGCAACAGTGAATACACTCGAACATCTACATTTATGGTAAGTGTACACAACTGTACTATGTTCTTCGTGTTTCACTGTTGCAGTCATTACAATTGGGTAGAATCCCAAAGCTATGGTTGCGAGGCTGGAGCTAAACAGCATTAGGTGCGGCTATAAGGCCCTGCAGAACTCTAGTGGCAAAGCCTGCCCTGGACTTAGAGTAGAGAGGCAAATGGTAATGCTTTGTAAAGGTGTGAACAGAACTCCAAGTAGCAGCCTCCAGAATGTCTTTGGTTGTTATTCCTCTGAGAAAGGCTGCTGAAGTAGCTGCAGCTCTGGTGGAATGAGACCTAATGCCCTTGGGCACAGGTTTACCATGCTGTAAGTAGCAGAAAACAGATGCAGTGGCTTATCCACTTTGAAATTGTCTGCTTTGAAATAGCCTTTCCTTCTGATCCTGCAGCATATGACACTAGTAATTCCTCAGTTTTTCCATAGAGCTTTAGTCCTGCTCAAGTAGAATCTTAGCTGTCTGTGTACGTCCAAGGAATGCAGAATTCTCTCCCCTTTGTTCTGCGGATTTGGATAAAAAGTTGGCAGAGGAATTGTTTGGTTAAGAGACACACTGGAAACCACCTTCGGCATAAAAGTAGGATTTGTCCTCAGAGACACCCTGTCTGTGTAAAAAAAGATGAAAGGCTCTACAGCCATGAGGGCCTGTAGCTCTGAAACTCTTCTTGCTGAAGTCATTCCTAGTAGCAGAGCTGTCTTCCATGATAAGAACTTTATATCAGTGTTAGCAGCTGGTTCAAACGGTGGCAGGGTGAGCTTTTCCAACACATAATTGAGGTCCCATGCAGGTAATGGTGATCTTCTCGGAGGCCTTAAATCTTTGGCTCCTCTAAGATACTGCTTTAGTAAAGGATGAGAAAAAGATTGGTGGCTCTGTATTGTAATGAGACTAAATGGGGCAGAGGCATGGATTTTGATTGATGAGAAAGATAGGCCTTTGTCAAGCATCTCAGTTAAGTATTGTAATATCTGAGGAATATGTGGTTCGGCTGTATCAGTTCCTTGTGCTTAATTCCAAGCACAGAATCTCTTCCACTTGTCAGGATAAGATTTTCTAGTACTAGGCCTTCTGGCTTCCAAAATGACATCCATCACAGCTTTACTGAGAGGTGTCATTTGTAAGATTACATGATTAGCCATGCTGCCAGGTTCAAAGTCTGTAGTTGATTCTGCAGGATCTGTTTGTTTTGCTGGGACAGCAGTTGTGGTCTTTGAGGCAAGGTCCAAGCTAGGTATTGAGACAAGTTCCTTAGGACTGGGTACCAGTATTGGCGGGGCCAGTCCGGGGCAATTAATATCATCTTTGGCTTCTCTTGTCTGACTTTTAGGAGGACCTTGGGTAGAAGAGGCAGTGGAGGAAAGGCATAAACCGATAGGTTTTTCCAACTGAAGGATATGGCGCCCACTTTCCATGCTTGTCTGTGATAAGTCCTTGTGCAGAATCTTTTCAATTGATAACTTAGAGAAGAGGAAAATAGATCTATGTCTGGGCTCCCCCATTCCTCTGTTAGCATGCTGAAGACTTGTGGATTTAGTTTTCATTCGTCAGGATCCATAAGGTTTCTGCTTAAATCATGTGCCGGAGTGTTTTGTTTTCCTGGCAGGAATTGAGCTTGAAGATGTATTTGGTAGGTCAAAGCTGTGTCCCACAGTGCCATGGCTAATCTGCCAAGGGGGTATGAATGTGTGCCCCCTTGCTTGTTTATATACCACATGACTGTGGTGTTGTCCGTCTTTATCAGTAGCTGTCCTGGATGAATTAAGTCCTTGAAGGCTGTTAGGGCATTTTGAACAGCTGTCATCTCTTTCTGGTTGATATGCAGATGCATTTGTTTTGGGCTCCATATGCCCTGAATGCATCTCCCCGCCAGGTGGGCCCCCCAAGCATAGTCAGATGCGTCTGTAGTTAGGGTTTGGGTAGCAGGGGGTAGAGTGAATGACAGTCCCTTGTTTTGGTGCCATGTCTCTGCCCACCAAAGAAACTCCTGTTGTAGGCACGGAATGAGAGGAAAAAGAAGTTATGTACTCACCATAACGTTCCATCTGACTAGGTACTTCATTTGTCTGCAACCTGTGGGTATCGGATCTGACCTCAGATCCGAGCCAGCAGCTTCACTAGCTAAAAGATCCGAGCTCCTAGCTCCTCCCCCTACCCATAATCCCCTGCTGCCTACTGTATTACCTCAGATTGAGTTTGTTCAGTCCAAAAAAATCACACCTTCGACAGAGGATCAAGTATTGCCTAAACTCATGAAAAATAACATTTTTCAGGTGACCAGGTATCATGATATGGTTAGGGGCCATGGAGGGGGGGTCGGTTGCAGACAAATGAAGTGCCTACTCAGATGGAACGTTATGGTGAGCACATAACCTCTTTATCTGAAGTAGTTACTTCATTTGTTCTGCAACCTGTGGGACAGAGTCCCCAGCTACCTATAAAAATAACCCTGGGTGGCCTTACGGAAGGATATTCCGAAGCCCTACTCCTCGAAATCATATCCAATTTATAATGGGAAATGAACGTATGAGAAGAGGACCAAGTAGTTGCTGAACATATGTCGTCCAGAGGGACCCTGGACCAGAAGGCTGCTGATGTAGCAATGGATCGGGTTGAATGAGCATGGATTCCCATAGGGACTGGTTTACCTGAGGACGTATACCCGTGGATTATGCACTGAGAAATCCAATTAGCTAGGGTTACTTTAGAAATTGCCTTTCCCATAGCTGATTTGGCGAAAGATACAAACAGCTGATCAGATTTGTGAAAATCTTTAGTCCTGTGCAGGTAGAAATGTAGTTGCCTGTGTACATCCAGTTTGTGCAATGTGTACTCCCCTTTGTTCTGAAAATTTGGGAAGAATACCGGTAAATTGATTGATTGGTTAATATTTGACTCTGAAGCCACCTTTGGTAGGAAAGACGGGTTAGTCCTGAGAAACACTCTATCCTTGTGAAAAATGAGGTAGGGGGGTTTCATGCACAGGGCTTGGAGTTCTGAAACCCTCCTGGCTGACGTAATAGCCACTAAAAAGGCGGTTTTACAAGACAAGAATTTTAACGGAACCGAGGTGGAAGGCTCAAAAGGTGGTCTTGTCAAAGCTCGTAGGATTAAAGTTAAGTCCCATAGAGGAAGCACCGACTTTACTGGTGGCTTCAAAAGAAAAATGCCCCTCAAGAAGGTTTTGCACATCTTTGAAGATGCTACAGATCCCAGTCCATCTCCCACATGAAAATGGGAAATGGCTGCTAGTTGTACCTTAACAGTGGAAGCGCTAGCTCCTTTTTGAAAGATTAGCGACAGAAAATCCAGAATCGTTGGAATAGGGACTGTAAATGGATCCAGGCCCTTGCCTTTGGCCCAGATGGAAAAACGTTTCCATTTACTATTGTAAATTTTTCTGGTAGGAGGCTTATGGGCCGCCACCAGAATGGCCTTCACTGGTGATGAGATACCGGGAGTCCTAGCCATCAGAGGAACTGGATCAACCAAGCAGTCAGCTTCAGGTTTAGCATCCCGCAGGATGCGAAATCCAATCTGGAATGGGATCCAGGATCCATGGAGGAACTATACTGTGAGACCGCAGGTAAGGGAACCAGATCTGATGAGGCCAGAATGGGGCTATGAGGATAACTTTGCTCCCTAACCAACGTGCTTTCTGAATGAACTTCATTATAAGCGGGAGAGGGGGATAAGCATAAAGAAGACCGGGTGGCCAAGCGTGCACCAGAGCGTCTCTCGGGGTCTCCCCTGAAGGGGGAAGTATTGCGAAGTACTCGCTGCACTTTATGTTTGATGGAGAGGCGAAAAGATTGCAGCGAGGCCAACCCCATCCGCGGAAGATCTGCTTCGCAACTGAAGGATTGAGAGACCACTCGTACAGGGTGAGAATCACCCGAATCAGTTTGTCCGCCAATATGTTGGACCAATCCAGAATGTGCGTTGCTACCAGAAAGCGGTTGGTGGATATCGCCCATTCCCACACTCTCATAGCCTCTCGGCAGAGGGGATAAGACCTGGTTCCCCCCTGTTTGTTTATGTACCAGACTACCGTCATGTTGTCTGTCTGGATCGCAATAGTCCCTAGAGGGAGAAGGTCATGGAGAGCTTGCAACGCTAAAAGCACCGTCCTCATCTCTAGGACATTGATATGTAAAGCGGCCCCTATGGGGGTCCACGTGCCTTGGACGGTTCTGCCCGAACAATGCCACCCCACCCGAGGCGAGAAGCATCCGTGGTCAAAGTGGCTTGGGGTGGGGGGAATGCAAAGGGTCTCCCTTCCTGCAGCTCTCGCGAGTGAAGCCACCAAAGGAGGGAGTCCCTGCAAATTCTGCTCAGTGGAATAGGAGTGTTCAGCGGGTGAAACACTAGTGACCATTGAACTTGAATAGTCCACTGTAAGACCCTCATTCGTAGGCAAACATGAAGAGAGAGACCGATGGCCGCTGCCATAGACCCCAGTGCCCTCAGGACTAACTCCGCCACAGGAGCTGGGCTTCGAAGAAGGGCTAAGATCTGATGCGATAAGCTGTTGAGCCTGTCCGGGGTTGGGAAGGCCCGAGAGATGCGCATGTCAAATTTGGACCCTATAAACTCCAAAACCTGCACTGGTTGAAGGAAGGACCTTTGAAGGTTTACTGATATGCCCAAACTCTGGGCGAGAGTCAGAGCATAATCCCTTGCAACACAGAGTTGATGCCTGTTGGGGGCGGCAAGGAGCCAGTCGTCCAGGTACGGGAACACCTGAATGCCCTGGAGTCTCAGGTGGGCTGCAACCATTGCCATGACCTTGGTGAACACCCTGGGGGCTGAGGTGAGGCCGAACGGGAGAACCCTGAATTGATAATGGCAGTCTCCCAGCCGGAAGTGGAGGAACCTCCTGGATCGCCTGTCCATCAGAATGTGGTAGTACGCATCCTTGAGGTCTATAGAGCACATCCAGTCATTTTTCCGAAGAAGGAGAATAGACTGAAGAGTGACCATCCGGAAGTTCTCCTTGGGGATGAACAGGTTCACGGCTGAGAGATCTAGAATCGGTCTTAAGCCCCCCCGTCTTCTTTGCCACCAAAAAGAACCTGGAGTGGTAGCCCAATCTGGACTGGTCTGGGGGGACGGGCTGGATGGCTCTTTTTCCTAGCAGCTTTGACACCTCTGAAGCTGCTGCCTCCCTTTGATCGGGTGGGACATCGGGGAGGCGCTTGACTTTGGGGGGTAGGCTCACGAAGGGAAAGGAGTAACCTCTGGATATGATTCGGAGCACCCATCGATCTGTCATGATGGACTCCCAATTTGACAGATGCTCTGATAAACGCCCCCCCCCCCGACTGCCTCCAGAGAGGGACAGCCGGGTAAGCCCTCAGGGCTGTTGCGCAGGCCTGTCTGAGAAAGGTTCCCTAGACCCGAAGTTACGCGGCCCCCCTCTGCCTCTGGGCCGGTGTCCACCTTGTCCTCCTCTGCCTCTAGAGGACGAGGGGTCCGAAGCCGGATGAGACTGCTGAGACTTGCGGAACCAAAACTTCTTTTGTCCCCTCTGATTCCTTGAAAAGGATTGTTGGGGATTCGAGAAGCGGACCCCGATGGCAGATACCGTCTTCCTATCCTTCTCACTTTGGACCAGCGTTTCGCCTACGGTCTTGCCAAAAAGCGAAGATCCGTCAAAGGGCGCATTCGCGAAGGACGCCTTGAAGGGTTCCGTGAAATCGCAAAGGTGGAGCCAGGCGTGACGCCGCAAGACTACCCCGGCTACACTAGCCCTAGCGGCTCCCTCCGTAGCATGAGAGAGTAGCCGCATGGACGTGTTAAAGATGGACTTTAGAGTGGCCATACAAGTCGCAAATGTGCTTTTATCAGCGACCGTCATGGACTCTGGGGGGGCTGCAGCGTATTCCTTAATTAAGTCTCGCTGTAGCCTGATAATGTCTGCCATATAGTTCAGCGCCCTTATGGAGAAGGTTGCTGAAGCAAACATCCGCTTCCCAATATGGTCCATCGCCCGAGATTCCTGATCCGGAAGATGGACCGAGGAACTCTCCTGTGTGAGTTCCTTCTTCGTGGCAGCCGCCACCAACATGGCATCAACAGGGGACCCTTTAGCCCAGGACTGCCTATCTGCAGGGGGGCTAAAAACTTTGTCGGGACGTACAGGGATTGGCTCCATGGTATTGGGCTCTTTCCACGTCTGGTGGTGATCAAGTCCACAAGGGTGTCAGCCAGGGGGGACACCCAGGAGGTAGACGGGCCTGCCTCAAACGCCTCCAGGAACACCGATTTGTCTGAGGAAGGTTTTTGGGCAGACCACCCCCCTGTAATATGCAACATTTCCATGATGTCTCCAAAGGAGACATCCTCAGGGGGTGACCTTGGGGAACCTTCCCCTTCATCCAAATCAGTGTCCATGGTGAAGGACTCAGGGGAGTCCAAGTGTCTCCTTTTACACTGCTATTTGAGAGGCACCTCCTCGGTGGGACTGTTGGAGGAGGGCTCGCCCACGGGGTCCTGTTCCTCTAAGGCAACTAACTGGAGGGTTTGAGCAGGCTGTCCCATAGGATGGATGATGGAGGATAGACCCACATGCATAAGGAGAGTGGGAGGATCCGAGGCCCGGACTGGGGATGTGGAAGACCTCGACAGCACCCTCTCCACTACCTCAAAAGCCGAAGAAGAACTACTTTCCCCAGGCTCCGAAAGTAGTCTCCTCGGCTCCGAAGCAGGGATCGGCGTCGGAGACGAAGCAGTCGGATCCAAGAGAGAAGTGTGCTCTGACCGACACTGCGCCGGAGACACACCAATCCCCAAGGATCTGATGCTCGGCCCTGAGAGCTAGGATCTGACACGCTTGAGGGTACGGTCGGCGTCGAAAATACCGGAGCTATCGACGCCGACGAAACCCCGGCTCCGAAAGGGCCCGGATCCGATGATGCCAAAACCCTAAAGCGGGTCGGAGAAGGAGTGATCGGAGCAAAGAGAGGGACTGCGCTCCCCCCTTGAGGGGGGGGGGGGAGGCAAGAGCACCCCCATCTGCATATGGGTCTGCAGGAATCGATGCATCATCCGATCCATGTCCACGTCACTAAGGCTCCTGGTTGATCTAGAGGAAGTCGTCGAGGCAGGCCGGGAGAGCCACCTCGATGACCTCAAAGGAGACCGGTACTCCTCCTCTGGCTCCGGCGAGAACCGAGGTGAATGGAGCCGAGAGGGGGAGGATCTGGAGACCCTCGAGGGAGAGCTAACAACTTTAGATGGGGGGGGGGCTGAGGGGTGATCCTCAGCCCGCCTTTTATGAGACCTGTGCTTGTCTTTGTCCTTATCTCTCTTTTCTTTGGAGACAGAAGCACTAGCGTCCCCCGAACCCTGTATAGCAGAGGGAGTTTGAGTCCCAGGCAGAGCTGGGGGAGCTAAAGGCACCGGGGCTACGGAAGCAGCCTGAGCCTTCGAGGGGGAGGAAGAAGAAGCAGAGTCCTGGGGAAGTAAGCCCTCCAGGATCAGCTTGTTCTTCCTGCCCCTAATTGCCCGGGGATTAAAGGCTGCACAAATTGGCAAGCCGTTGATAAGTGGGCCACTCCCAGGCACAAAACACACCGAGTGTAGCCATCAGCTGGAGAAAGCTTATGGCCACACTCAGAGCAGTTAGAAAAAACGGCCTTGGGCCCCTTCAGCCATTTCTTAACAATACACACACCCAAACATTAAGGGGGGAAAGGAACAACATGCGATGCTAAGACTAAAAACTACTACAGAAAAGGGTTCTAAACTCTAATTCTAGTAGGGGAATGACTACCACAACACACGCTAACTAAACAAAAATTAAATTTAAAGATATTTTCTCTGAGAGAAAAAAGTAACGATCTCACCAAGCCTAAGGAGCTTTTCACAAGTAGCTGCTTCAGACATGGCAAACTTGATCTGAGGTAATACAGTAGGCAGCAGGGGATTATGGGTAGGGGAGGAGCTAGGAGCTCGGATCTTTTAGCTAGTGAAGCTGCCGGCTCGGATCCGAGGTCGGATCAGATACCCACAGGTTGCAGAACAAATGAAGTAACTACTTCAGATTCATTGTTTCCAGACTGTGACAATGTTGACTCCATAAACTTTTTAGGTACCACTGAAGTTTCCTCATATGCAGTCTTGCATATGGAATTAGTAGAATGCAGGATGCCATGAACCCCAAAGCCTGCAGAATTTGTCTTGCAGATAACTGGGTTTTTGTTGGCATCTGTTTGAAGTATGTTGTCAGTTGCCTTTGTCTGGCGTAAGGTAAGCCATCTGGGCAGTTGTATTCAAGCTTGCACCCAGGAATGTAATTATTTGAGAGGGTACCAGTTGTGATTTCTTTTCATTTATTGTGTACCCTAGGCATGTTAGAAGCCTTTTTACAAACACCAGATGCTGAAGAAGAATGTCCTTGTTCTCTGCTTGAATGAGACAGTCGTCCAGGTAAGGATAAATATGTATGTTTCTTTGTCTGCAAAATGCAACTACTGGTGCCAGGCACTTTGTAAAGACCCTGGGTGCAGTAGATAAGCCAAAGGGCAGTGCAGAGAATTGGTAATGGAAAAAACCTGTCTTGAAGCGGTGGTATCTTCTGCACGATTCCCTTATTGGGATATGCAAGTATGCCTCTTAAGTCTAGAGTCACTAAACAAGCATTCCTGCCCAGCATAGGCAGTAGCTGTTGTAAAGTCAGCGTTTTGAATTTTGGAATGTCCACGAAAGTGTTCTAAATCGATAAGTCCAGTATTGGACGCCAGGCATTTTCTTTTCTGGGTACCAGGAACAATCTTGATTAAAAACCTTGTCCTTTTTCCTGTTCTGGTACTGGATGAATAGCCCCCATATCCATGAAGGACGTAACTTGTTTCTGAGCCTCTGCCCATTGATTTTGTGGCAGATCTGGCCAACCGTTTGGAATTGACAAAGTATGGAATTGAAATCTGTACCCCTGGGATACTATGTTTAATACCCACTTGTCCTGGGTAATTAACTGCCAATTTTGAGCATGAAGTGCTAATTTTCCCCCCAAGGGGGCTGCCAAAAGATAAGTGCTTGGTGAAGGTAGAGAGAAGTCACTGAGATTGCTTACTGTAGGGTTGTGCTTTGTTTCCTCCAGATTTGGATGTGGAGGCACCCCATTGGTTTAACCTGTAAGAACCCTGTGATTGGTATCTAGAGCCTTTTGAGCACCTGGATTTGCCTTGAGAGGTTCTGTTGGACACAGGAAAGGACCAATTTTTAGTAGACCACTGCCTAATGAACCTGGGTGGCTGCACTTGTAAGAAATCTTTTACAGTTTGCATAGATTTAGCTTTGTTTTCCATTTTCTTTAAAACCTATTCTGCCTTATTACCAAACAGAGTATCATGCTGTAAAGGGGCATCCAACAATTTAGCTTTAACATGATCAGGCAGATTTTGCTCCTTGAGCCAGGCCTACCTTCTAATCACACAGCCAGCAACTGCGGCCCTGCAAGAGGCCTCCAAGGAATCAAAATCACATTGCAAAGTATGCTTTCCAATCTGTTCTGCTGCATGCAATAATTCCTCTAATTCTTTATTTTCCACACAATCAGAAATCAACATCATCTTCGGTTTCAATAAGCCCATAACATGCTGTTGATATTTAAGCATATGAAACTGGCAGTTTAATGCCCTAATTGACAAGGTTGCAGACATATAAACCTTCTTTCCCCATCTATCCAGTGCCGTGGAATCTCTATCAGAGGGGGTAGGATTTTTGGCTGTAGAGGCCTTTACACCTTTGGGACCCAGTGAGATAGTCTCAGGGTCAGTAGCAGGATATTTGAATAGACATTTGTGGGAGTCAGGTACCCTGTAATATCTGTCTGGCTTACTAGGAGCCAGAGGTAGGGAATCAGGAGCCATGCTTGATTCCGAAAACACATCAACAATGTCTAATAAAGGAAGTATAGCCAAAGGCCTATGCTGAGGAAGAAAAAGGAAATCCCTAAGCCTCTTTTTTGATTCAGAGAAATCCTGACTCTCCCAGTAAAAATGTTCCCTTAAAGTATGCAAGGTTTCACCAAAAGAATAATCCTCAGGAGGAGATGCAGACGGGATGGATTCTTCTGCATCTGTATCCTCACAGGGTGGAATAAAAAATTCCTGATCAGAAGAGGAATCAGAAGAAATGGAAACCTGATCTAAAGATTCATAATCAGTGTCTTGCCTAGGCCTCTTAACAGGGGAGGTTGGGAACAACTGATCAAGTTAATTAAGTCCTCAGCCATTTTGATAATTTGTTTTTTAGGCATAGGGGCCTGAGCACGTGGCTCATGCGTCAGTTTTTTAGACTTAGATGTTTTTGATCTCGTTTTTGAAGTTGGCATCGGTTTTATATAAAAATGTTGAGGCCTGAAAACACACTCAAAAGCCGGTGCCTGCTCAGCGGTTCCGGACCCATACAAGAGAGAGACATCCGCGGGTTCAATACTCTGAGAATCTTGTGACATACCAGACTCCGCATGGGTCTCCATAGAGGCCTGCGACTCAAAAGTAGCGGGTATCAGGGGCTGCGAAAGCAGAGTCCCGGAGAACCGGCGACTGGCTTAGTAGAAGCTTCGTCGGTTTTGGACCTCGACGGTCTGTCTCTTTTTTTCTTTGAGTTTTTTGTGAACTCCGGTTGTTGGATTGCTAACCGACGACATTTCAGGGTAATTAAATCTGGATCCAAAATATTTTGAAGCAAAAATATACTGACGCTTAATAGTGTGTTGGTAAAATCTTGCACAAAACTGACAGCAAGGCACGTTATGATCTGGGCCTAGGCAAGGAATACAGTACAAATGAAAATCCTTATGAGGTATTTTCCTCCCACAAGTAATGCAATTATTAACTTTTACTGACATCGGTAAGGAGCAAGAAAAAGTTTCCCCAACAGGGTACTTAGCTTTAGTTGAAGACTTTGGTTCTGAAACTCGAATGCGAAAATTTCAGGAGTAGGCCGACCGGCACTTGCAAACTGCTTTGGGCACCGTGCGGCAAGAAAGACTGAATAAAATGTCGTTGGCTGCATGTTTTATACCCCTGACGACCTGACATTATGGAAGAGGAGGCAGCAACCGACGCAGGACCCAAGACTTTGTTATTCAGGCCAGCTGAGGGCAACCTGCCAGCAGATTACCCAAATGTAATGACTGCAACAGTGAAACATGAAGAACATCTGTACTATGTTCTTCGTGTTTCACTGTTGCAGCCATCACACTTGGGTGGATTCCCAAAGCTGAGTGGAGGCAGTCAAGAAGAGTTAGAGCTAGAAAGTATGCCTTGCAGGACTGCTGTTGCAAAATATGCTCTGGATTTGGAAAAGATAGGCAGGTGGTAATGCTTGGTGAAGGTGTGTACTGAACTCCAGGTAGAAAGCTTCCAGGACGTCCCTGGTAGGGACTTCCCTGAGGAATGCTGTACAGGTAGATGTTGCCCTAATGGAATGTGTTCTGACCCCCTGAAGGGTTGGTTTCCCATGGTGCTTGTAGCAGAAATGGATGCAGTGTACTATTCATTTGGAAACTGTTTGTTTTGAAATGGCCTTGCCCTCTGCTGCCCCTGTTGCAAAGCTGACTAGTAACTGGTCAGATTTTCTGAAAGGCTTAGTCATGTCAAGGTAGAATCTGAGCTGTCTGTGCACATTCAAGGAGTGCAAGATCCTTTCCCCTTTATTTTGAGGATTAGGGAAGAAAGTTGGCAAATGGATGGATTGGTTGAGAGCCACACTGGACACCACTTTAGACATAAAGGAAAGGTTAGTCCTGATGGAAACCCTGTCAGCATGGAAAATAATGAAGGGTTCCACAGCCATAAGTGCTTGTAGCTCAGACAATCTTCTAGCTGAAGTGATGGCCAGAAGCAAGGCTGTTTTCCAAGAGAGGAATTTTAACTCTGCTGATGCAGCAGGTTCAGTGGGGGGAAGCGTGAGCTTTTCCAGTACAAAGTTAAGATCCCAAGCAGGGGTAGGTACTCTCCTTGGTGGTCTTGAGTTGTTTGCCCCTCTCAGGAATTGTTTGATAAGAGGGTGTGAGAAGAGAGGTGGCTCAGTGTTGTAATGAGTCGAAACGGCTGAGGCATGCATGTTAATGGAGAAGTACAGGCCTTTGTGGAATAGATCTAAGTAATCCAAGATTAGAGGCAGGGAGGGCAGAGTTGTGTCTTCTCCTTTAGATAGAATCCAGGAGCAGAACCTTTTCCACTTATCAGCATAGGATTTTCTTGTACTGGATCTTCTGGTTTCAAGAATGACGTCCAGCACCTGCTTGCTTAGGGTTGCTGGGGGAGAATTCAAGGAATAAGCCAGTCTGCAAAATTTAGGGTTGCAGTTGTGGATTCAAAATCTGTCCCTCCTGCTGAGAGAGCAGGGTTGGGTTCTGGTGTAGGTGCCAGGGTGGCACCGGTGACAGGCTGCGCAGGAGTGGGTACCAGTGCTGGCATGTCCAGTCCAGGGCAATCAGAATTGTCCTTGGTCTGTCCTGTCTTATCTTGAGTAATACTCTTGAGAGAAGGAGCAGAGGGGGAAACGCACAGATTGAGAGATTTATGCACTGAAAAGATAGGGCATCCACTTTCCAGGCCCTGCTGTCAGGATTCTTGGTGCAGAATTTGCTGAGCTGGTGGTTGTAGGGGGAGGCAAAGAGATTCACCTCTGTTGTCCCTCCATGTCTGAATCAGAAGGTGGAAGGTGTGGATTCCAATTGCCACTTGTGTGGGTCTAGCAGCTTTCTGCTTAAGTCGTCTGCCAGTGAGTTTTGTTTGCCTGGCAGGAATTGAGCTTGCAGATGGACTTGCATGTCCAAGGCCGTGTACCACAGGGCCACTGCTAACCTGCAGAGTGGGTAGGAGTGGGTTCCCCCCTGCTTGTTGATGTACCACATAACTGTGGTGTTGTCTGTTTTCATTAGCAGTTGTCCTGGAAAGAGTAGGGATCTGAAAGCTGTCACGGCATTCTGCACAGCTAGCATCTCTTTTTGGTTGATGTACAGATGAATTTGACTTGGGCTCCAGTGGCCCTGAATGCATCTGGCGTCCATGTGTGCTCCCCAGGCAGTCTGATGCATCTGTGGTTAGGGTCTGGATGGCGTGGGGTTGAGAAAAGGTCAGTCCCTTGTTGTGGTAGCATGCTTCTGCCCACCAAAAGAACTCTGTCCTTAAACAGGGTATGATAGGAATGACGGTTTCCAGGTCCTGAGAACATTGGCACCAAAGACTTTTCAAGTACCATTGAAGTTTCCTCATATGCAGTCTTATGGAATTCGAAGTATACATGAGGCCATGAACCCTAGGGCCTGCAGTATTTCTCTTGCGGAAAACTAGGTTCTGGTGGCCATTTGTTTGAAGTAGGCTGTCAGACAGACTTGTTTTTCAGAAGTGAGGAATGCCATCTGGGATGTTGTGTCCAAGCTTGCTCCCAGGAATACAATCTTTTGACTGGGTAACAGTTTTCATTTCTTTTCGTTGATGGTGTACCCCAAGGAAGTGATAAGGTGTTTCACAAATGTCAGGTGCTGCAACAGCAATTCCTGACTGTACGCCTGAATCAGGCAGTCGTCCAAGTACAGGAAAATATGGATATTTCTCTGCCTGCAGTATGCAATGGCTGGAGCCAGGCATTTTGTGAAAACTCTGGGCACAGTAGATAAGCCTAAGGGAAGTGCAGAGAACTGATAATGCATAGATCCTGCCCTGAAACGTAGATACTTCCTGCATGACTTCCTTATGGGGATGTGCAGATAGGCTTCTTTTAAGTCTAGGGTGATTAACCATACAATCTTGGCTAGCAGAGGAAGAAGCTGTTTCAGGGTAAGCATTTTGAATTTTGGTGCCACTAGGAAGATGTTGAGAATTGAAAGATCCAGGATTGGGCGCCAAGAGCCCTCTTTCCTGGGTAGCAGGAAGAGTCTGGAGTAGAATCCTTGACCCCTCTGTTCTACTGGAACCAGCTGAAAAGCTCTGATATTGACCAGGGAAGCTACTTGGCTTTGAGCCTCTGCTCACTGGTTTGGAGGAAGGTCTGGAAACCTGCTTGGGGTTGCATGTGAATGGAAATACAATCTGTACCCTGGGATACAATGCTGAGGACCCACCAGCCCTGTGTGATGGACATCCAATTTTTTGCAAGAAGGGCAAGCTTTCCTCTTAGGGGCACATGCAATTGGGCAGGGCTGGGAAGTGGAGTTAAGTCAATGTGAGTTTTTCCATAAGGAGGTGGCTTACCACTCCCTGCTTTGGGGTGGGGGCACTCCATTGCTTAGATCTCTGCATACCCTGAGACTGTAGTCTGGGTGGTCTGTTGCCCCTGGGTCTAGTTTGAGAGTGTCAGGTACTCTGTAGTACCTGTCTGGCTTCCTAGGGACAGGAGGTAAAGTGTCTTGAGTAAGACTGGATTCCATAGAAACATCAACAATATCCAGGACAGGGGGTATTGCTAAAGGCCTGTGCTGAGGCAACTCTAGGAATTCTCTGAGTCTCTTTTTGGATTGAGGTTAGTCTTGGCATTCCCAGTGGAAATGCTCTCTTAAGATATGCAAGGTTTCACAAAAAAAAAATCCGCTGGAGGGGAAGCAGAGGGAATGGATTCCTCTGCATCTGAATCATCATACGCAGATAAGGGCATGTCTTCATAATCAGAAATCTCAGAGTCATCGGACTCCTGGTCTGTAGAAGCTGTAGGGGACTGGTCTCTTTCTCTTAGCAGGGGAAGGCTGACTTCCCCCTAAATCAGCGTAATAAGGTCTTTTGTCATTCTAAGTATTTGTTTTTGCAGCATGGGAGCAGGTGCATGCGCGTTGGTAGTCTGTTTTCTAGGCATAGTGTGTACTCTGGGCCTAAGAAAAGTACAGTTATGTACACATACCATAAATGTAGATGTTTGAGTGTATTCACTGTTGCAGTCATCACATTTGTGTTATCTGCTTGCAGTAGCCCTCAGTCGGCCTGATTATCAAAGTCTTGGGTCCTGCGTCAGTTGCTGTCTCATCTTCCGTGATGTCAGGGGTATAAAGCATGCAGCCAACGCCATTACATCAGTTTTTCTTAATGGGAAGCAATTAAATATAAATATACAAGGTTATACCTCCAACAAAAAAGCAAATACACCAAAAAGCTTTTAAGTATACTAGAGGAGAATAGAGGTATAGCCAAAAGAAGTCATGGGGGCTGGAGGGAGGGTAACCAGGACTGCAACAGTAAATACACTCAAACATCTACATTTATGCCAAGTGTACACAACTGTACTATGCTCTTCGTGTTTCACTGTTGCAGTCATCACATTTGGATAGATTCCCAAAGCTAAGGATGGGAGGACGAATTTAGATAGCATTATGACTAGCTATAAGGCCCTGCAAGATTGCAGTGGCAAAGCCAGCTCTGGGTTTAGAGAAAATTGGCAAATGGTAATGCTTGGTGAAAGTATGTACAGAACTCCAGGTAGCAGCTTCTAGGATGTCTCTGCTAGTAGGGACACCTCTGAGGAAGGCTGTAGAGGTAGATGCAGACCTGGTTGAATGGGGGGGGGGGGGGGGGTCTGATCCCCTGTGAGATGGGTTTTCCATGGTGCTTATAGCAGAAATGAATGCAACGGCCTATCCATTTAGAAATGGTTTGCTTTGAAATAGCCTTCCTCTCTGCCCCTGCAGCAAATGCCACTAGCAGTTGTTCAGATTTCCTTTGCGGTTTAGTGCTGCCCAAGTAAAATCTAAGTTGTCTGTGCACATCTAAGGAGTGCCATATCCGTTCCCCTTTGTTCTGTGGATTAGAAAAGAAGGTTGGCAAATGAATGGACTGATTAAGAGCCAGACTGTATACCACCTTGGGCATGAAAGAGGGATTGGTCTTGAGGGACACCCTGTCCGCATGAAAGATGATGAAAGGCTCCATTGCCATAAGGGCCTGTAATTCAGATACCCTTCTTGCTGAAGTGATTGCTAAAAGGAAAGCTGTTTTCCAGGAAAGGAATTTTAACTCTGCAGTTGCAGCTGGCTCAAAAGGGGGAAGAGTGAGTTTCTCCAATACAAAATTAAAGGACCCAGGCTGGAGTTGGGGCTCTCCTGGGTGGTCCTAACCTTTTGGCCACTCTGAGGAGCTGCTTGAGCAGTGGGTGAGAAAAGAGGAGTGGTCCTGTGTTGTAATGAGCTGAAATGGCTGAGGCATGAATTTTGATGGAGGAAAAGGAAAGGACCTTGTGAAGCATCTCAGTTAAGTATTGAAGAATCTGAGCTAAATTGGGTGCTGCTGTGGCCATCCCTTGAGTTTGGTTCCAGGCACAGAATCTTTTCCATTTTTCAACATAACATTTTCTAGTGCTAGGCCTCTGTGCCTCCAAAATGACATCCAACACTTGTTTACTGAGGGATGGTAACAGAGAGATTAGGTAATTAGCCAGGCTGCCAGGTTCAGGGTTTGAAGCTGGGGGTGCCACATCTGGCCCTCCTCTGCGCAAGAGGGGGGTACCAGTGTTGGCGTGGCCAGTCTGGTGCAATCAGTATCATCCTTGGTTTGTGCTGTTTGATCTTTAAGTAGTAATTTGGAGAGGAGAGGCAGAGGAGGAAAGGCATAAACTGATAGATTTTTCCAGCTTAAGGACAGAGAATCCACTTTCCAAGCTTGTTTGTGGGGAGTCCTTGTGCAGTATTTGTCCAATTGGTAGTTCTGGGGAGAGGCAAACAGTTCTATATCTGGGCTCCCCCATTCATTGATCATGTTGAAAATCTTTGGTTCGAGTTTCCACATGTGTGGGTCTATGAGATTTCTGCTTAGTTCATCTGCCAGTGTATACAGTTTTCCTGGCAGGAATTGAGCCTGTAGATGCACTTGGTAGATCAAGGATGTGTTCCACAGAGCCATGGCTAGTCTGCTGAGGGAGTAAGAATGGGGACACCCCTGCTTATGTACCACATAACAGTGGTGGTATCCGTCTTTACCCTTAATTGTCCTGGAAGAATGTGGTCCTTGAAGGCTGTCAGAGCATTCTGTACAGCTAACATTTCTTTTTGATTGATATGTAGGTGCATTTGACTTGGGTTCCATTTGCCCTGAATGCACTTCCCTGCCAGGTGAGCCCCCTATGCATAGTCTGATGCGTCTGTTAGGGTTTGGGCGGCAGGGGGTAGAGTGAATGGTAGTCCCTTGTTTTGGTGGCAGGAATTCTAACCGTGGGCAAGGTATGATAGGAATCATTGATTCTAGATCCTGAGAATGTTGACACCATAGGCTTTTTAGATACCATTGTAGTTTCTTCATATGCAGTCTTGCATAAGGAACTAGTAGAATGCACGAGGCCATGAACCCCAATGCTTGCAGTATTTGCCTTGCAGATATAGCAGGGTTTTTGTGGCCATTAGTTTGAAGTAAGTTGTCAAATGAATGTTTCTCTGGCATGAGGAAAGCCTCTGGGAAGTTGTGTTCAAGCTTGCTCCCAGGAATATAATTTGTTGA
The DNA here is from genome assembly GCF_019279795.1 of Protopterus annectens. Taxonomy (NCBI): domain Eukaryota; kingdom Metazoa; phylum Chordata; order Ceratodontiformes; family Protopteridae; genus Protopterus; species Protopterus annectens. Next base: position 711,468,060 of record NC_056750.1, on the reverse strand, counting down.
CAGGGTAGCAGATGTGATTTCCTTTCATTTATGGTGTACCCCAGACAAGTTAACACCTTTTGTACAAATGCCAGATGATTCAGAAGTATGTCCTGGCTTTCTGCCTGAATTAGACAATCGTCCAGGTATGGGTATATTTGAATATTTCTTTGCTTGCAAAATGAAGTGACTGGAGCTAGGCACTTTGTGAATACCCTGGGTGCAATAGATAAGCCAAAGGGCAGTGCAGAAAACTGATGCATACAGCCTGCTTTGAAGCGTAGGTATTTTCTGCAAGATTCCCTGATTGGGATGTGCAAGTAGGCTTCCTTTAAATCCAGTGTTGCCAACCAGGCATCTTTGCCTATCATGGGAAGCAACTGGTGAAGAGTTAGCATCCTGAATTTTGGAATCACCGAAAAGGTGTTTAGGATAGACAGGTCCAGGATAGGGCGCCATGAGTTGTCTTTTCCAGGTACCAGGAAAAGTCGAGTAGAAACCTTGTCCCTTTTCCTTTTCTGGTACAGTATGAATAGCCTTTATGCTTAAGAGAGTACTTGCTTTTGAGCCTGTGCCCACTGATTTGGGGGTAGATCTGGCCAACCGTTTGGGGTTGGTAACGTGTGGAAGTGAAATCTGTATCCTTGGGAAACTGTTTAAAACCCATTAGTCCTAGGTAATGAGTTCCCAATTTTTTGCTTGCAGAGCAATCTTTCCCCCTAAAGGAGCAGTCAGTTGAGAAGTGCTTGGAAGTTATACATTTAAGTCATTGAGACAGTTTACTATAGGGGGAGTCTTACTACTCCCTGATGTGGAAGTGGGACCCCAGCACTACTTACTCCTGTGCGTACCCTGGGACTGAAGCCTGGGTGTACTGCTGGTTCTGGGTTTGAACTCTGAAGGCCTGGAAGAGACAGGAAAGGACCAATTGTTTGAGGGCCAATGCCTACTACATCTAGGAGGCTGCCCTTGTAAGAAATCTTTAACATTTTGCATAGATTTAGCTTTTTCTTCCATCTTCTTAAGAACAACTTCTGCTTTGTCGCCAAGCAGGCGGCCCTGATTTAAGGGAGCATCCAGCAATTTAGTTTTAACATGATCCGGCAAAGATTGCTCCTTAAGCCAAGCATGCCTTCTAAGTACAGAGCTGGTGACAGCAGCCCTGCAAGATTCCTCTAGTGAATCAAAACCACTTTGCAAAGTATGTTTTCCAACCTGTTCAGCAGAATGCATTAAATCCTGTCAATCCTTATTTTCAGCACAATCAGGAATCAACATCACTTTCTGTTTAAGCAATCCAGTAATATGCTGCTGATACTTTAACATATGAAACTGGCAATTTAAGGCACTGATGGCCAAGGTTGCAGAGGTGTATACCTTCTTACCCAATCTATCCAGGGCCCTAGAATCTCTATCAGAGGGGGTAGGATTTTTGGCAGTAGTAGCCTTAATGCCCTTGGCTCCCTGTGAAATGGTCTCAGGATCCGCAGTAGGATTTTTAAAAAGGAACTTGTGAGAATCAGGAACCCTGTAATATCTATCAGGTTTTCTGGGAGCAGGAGGTAAGGAGTCAGGGGCCAAGCTAGATTCCGAACAGGCATCATCAACAATGTCCAGCACAGGAGGGACAGCTAAAAGCCTGTGTTGGGGCAGGAGTAAGAAATCTCAAAGCCTCTTTTGAGAATCAGAGTAATCCTGGCTTTCCCAGTGAAAATGCTCCCTAAGAGTATGCAAGGTTTCACCAAAAGAAAAATCCTCTGTGGGAGAAGCAGAGGGAATAGAGTCCTCTGTATCAGAATCCTCATAGGTAGATGAGGGTAAATCCTGGTCATCAGAGGAGAGACAAATTTCAGAATCCAGGTCAGAAGTATCATAAGCAAATTCATTCCTAGGTCTCTTAGAAGGGGAAGGTTGGCTTCCCCTGATTAAAGTAATAAGGTCTTCAGCCATTCTTATCATTTGTTTTTTAGGCATAGAGGCCTGACCATGCAGTCTGGGCGTCGGTTTCCTATGCATGGTTCAGGTTTCAGGCCTAGAAGAAGAAGATGGCGCCTGTTTATTATGCAAGTCAGTAGGCCTGAATACACCCTCAGAAGCAGGTGCCTGCACAGCGGCTCCGGACCCATCCAAGGTAGAGACATCCGTAGGTTCCACAGCTGAAGCATCTCTTCGCATACCGGACTCCGAATGGGTCTCAGTAGAGGCCTGCGAATATGTAGTAGCGGGTATCAGGGGCTGCGAAAGTGCCTCACTGAGTACCGGCGACTGGCTTAGGAGAAGCGTCGTTGGCAGCTTTGGACCTAGGTGGCCTGTCTCTGTCTTTATCTTTGCGTTTTTTCGGAATGTCGGTAGTCGGGTGGCTTACTGAAGACATATCTCGATAATTGAACCGAGTACCAAAATATTTAGAAAGGAAAATGTACAGACGACTAATAGTTCGTGGTTTAAATAAGGCACTAAACCGACAGCGAGGTATGTTGTGGTCAGGGCCTAGTCAAGGAATACAGTAAGAATGAAAATCTTTATGAGGTATTTCTACAAGAAATACAACTATTGACTTTTACTGACATTGGTTTAGAGCAAGAAAAAGTTTCCTCAATGGGGTACTTAGCTTTAGTTGAAGACTTCGGTTCTAAAACTTGAAAACAAAAATTTCAAGAGTCGGCCGACCGGCACTTGCGAACTGCTTCTGCTTCGGGCACCGCACAGCAAGAAAGACTGATGTAATGGTGTCAGCTGCATGCTTTATACCCCTGACTACCTGACGTCATGGAAGATGAGACAGCAACCGACGCAGGACCCAAGACTTTGATAATCAGGCTGACTGAGGGCTACTGCAAGCAGATAACTGCAACAGTGAAACACGAAGAACATCTCTGTAGTTTTGGTTAAAAAAGAAGTCGATGGAATTATTCAATTCGTAAACGAAAATTCAGGTAGCGGCCGACCGGCACTTGCTAACTGCTTCTGCTTCAGGCTCCTTGGCAAGAAAGACTGATGTAATGGTGTCGGCTGCCTGTTTTTATACCCCTGACGACCTGATGTCAGTCCTGGAGTGACAGCATCCGACACAGAAATACTAAGTCTCTAGTATTCGGGCCGACTGAGGGCTATCTGCAGGCAGATAAACCCCAAGTGTGATGACAACAGTGAAACACGAAGAATATCTGATGCTGAATAGGATAATTAGAAGGACATATAAAACACTGCATGATAACTATAGAAAGCAATCACAGGAGGTTAGAAAGGACAGGGAAGACAGACTGGATAAGCAACTCTGTTGGAAACAATGGGAGCCATATACACATGGCTCCCATATATGTACCAAAGTCTAAAAGATTTAGGATTTTTTTTGGAAGTATTTGCGTAGGTATTTTATACCCAAAGCAGAATCCAAAGGATTATCATCTCATGTAGATGGCAAATTTTGAAGGTGTGATGGGGAAGAAAGATGCAATTGGGAACATATGTTTTGGAAGATTAATGAGTTGGCAGACTTTAAAAATTCTCAACAGAGTACTCTGTCAGAAATGAGTGAGCAAATTTTTTTTTTTTTTTTTTTAACTAGGATACAGGATATGAATTGCCTAGACATAGTAAGACCTTGTTAATTTTAGTTCTTGTGGCTGCTAAAAAGTAATTGTAAGGCAATGGAAATCAAAGTGTACACAAACTTTATTTGAAGTAGTGAACATATTAACAGAGATAAAAGAAAAAAGTGGGATCTTTAGTAAAGGGTAGGAGAAAGCTACATAAAAATGGAAACTGTGGGAAGAATACATGTAGAATAATGTTTTGGAGGAGGAGTGAGGTTTAAAGAACGGCAAGACTTGAGCAATTTATGCAACATTGGATTGATGACAATTGTATAAAAAATATTGTAACTGTGAACATATTAACAAGATTTGTTTCCTTTCATATGACTGTTGTTTATAACTTAAGTTTTAACTCAATAAAAGTGTTTAAAAATAAAGGATAATTGTTCATCAACTCTAACCCAGTGACTTGGACATATCAACAAGCATTTTAGCTCCCCTATAGCAGAAGTAGAAGATGCACACACCAGTTCACTAAACATTTCCATCACTCTAAATGTCATCATGTTTGGACATCAAGAATTTTTTGGAGTAGGAACCTTTTAAACAGCTGCCGCACTGACTATAAACTCAATGACAGGTATAAAATTCACCTATTTCAATCTTTGGGTGGCTGGAGGATCTTGCCTGCCCTTTCAGAATGGATACCACAAAATAAAGATAATTTTATGCATCCCTGAAAACAAGGACAACCATCTTACCTGCAAGGAAGATCACCCAGAAAAATGGCCAGTTAATGAAAAATCCTGCTGCAGGCTGTTTTTTCAGAGATGTCATGAGATCAGTGGAGACTGACCCCTTTACGTCATTTAAAGCATCTCCCAATGTATGACATCATTCAGAGTCACAATAAAAAATTGTTGCTATCTCTGTTATCTGGGTTCTGGATAGGAGACTCTGAATGGGATTCAGTGTTCTACTACGTGTATGTGTGTGTGTGTGTGGGTATATATATATATATATATATATATATATATATATATATATTTATTATATGTACACACACACACACACATATATATATATATATATATATATATATATATATATACACATACATACGCTTTCTCTTTCCCCTGATGTAGAAGTTTCCAGGGAGGAAACAGGAACTGAACTTGTCCAATATGTGAGGAAGTTCACACGGGTAGCCCTTGGGCCCAATGCCCTGCTGCCAAAAAGACTGAGTGGGTAAAGAAGCAGGTAAGAGAAAATCTCAGGTTGAGGCTGACAGTTGCAAGTGCCAAATGAGGCACATGCAAAACATTCCACAACATTAAAGTGGAAACAGATGTCAAAGCAGCACTTGGGACCAACAATACTGACACTGAGTGCCCGAGGCTGAAGCCTATATATATCAACAGTACAAATATCAAAGCCTGACAAAGGATGCCCGATCCCAAACATTGGAAAGGGATGACTCAATAGGTCCAAAGGCTTGAAAGCCAAAGCCGAGACCTTCAACTGTGCCTACAAGATCAGCACCAATACTGGTCCTAAAAACTCAACCCTGACTCTCTGAGATGCAAACTAACCTGGCACCTACAGCACGGATACTGAACATAGAGGTGGAAGGCATTGGAGCCAAGTGTTTTGGTCCCAAAGATGATATATGTGAAAATGAGGCAGGGAAGAAAAATCCCTAGCCAATCTGGTAACAGAGGGGGAAGGGACTTCAGAAATGCCTTCAAAATTTGTTTTAAAGATATACAATGGTCTGTAGGGTTCTGAACTTCTAGGTTCACCCTTAGATAATAAAACATTACCTAGCCCAGTAAGCATAAGTGATGAAATGCCAACCACATTCTTCCACCCTATTTTTTTATTATTTATTTATTTATTTATTTATTTATTTATTTATTTATTTATTTTTTTTTGTGGCTCATGCTGGGAAACAGTCAAACCTATTTTTCCTTTGTTTATGCCTCAACTTTATTTCATTTTTTTATAGGACAGCACATACTGTTCAGTCCCCATGCATGGTACACTTATTATTCTGACATTGCTTGCTGTTACAACCATATTTATACGTTTATGTTTATATAACAGTAATTAATCTAGTCTCAGATCAAATAATCAGTGCTTACATTTAATTTTCAATGAGTTATTAAACATGCAAATATACATATGTATCACAGACATCTAGTCCCTAATATCAAACTTAACAGTGCTCCTTTAACAAAAACACAAATAACACCTTAACTATTTCCAATTATCTGAGGTCAGGAAGTAACTAGTGACCATATTGTTTTACATTTGTGGATATACACCTTCTGTTACAGTCCACATTATTAAACAGATGTACATGTGCTTTTGTTCCATGTTGTTGTCCTCCAAGCTCTAATTTCCATTAAAGAATCTCATACAACCTATTTCACTAAGTTCTATTTCTGATCTGTAATAGTTCTCAATTCCATAGTTAATTTCTTTAATCATATTTTTACCTTTTTTATTGATGGTTTGCCTTTGGTTTCCCATTTTCTAGTTATGGCTTTAACAGTCACTATCAACACTAAAGCTAGCAACAAAAATGTCTCTAAACTGAGGTTAAGTTCTTGGAGTCTGCATATTGTTCAATTTATTTTTGTACAGAAGCAGCTCTGTAGATTAGATAACATTTTTATTCTCCTTCGATAACCGGGTAGGTGAGCTGGTCAGATAACCCTTTTCAGTCATGGCTACAAGGGAGCAGTACTCAAGGCAAAAGCAACAGACTAACAAAAAGCTAGACATGTTTAGGATAATTATTAACTGGTAACATAGACAAGTACAGCATAATAGACTTCAAATGAAACTATCTACAGAACAGTAGTACTTAAAAACTTTTTATCATCATCCTATAGACCAATGATGGTTATGTATACAATGTTTACAATAATTTAATGGCTTCAATAAATTAGTTGGTACTTCATTATGTTTACTTGCAAATTGTTTTATTAATGCTGGTAAGACAGAAATTACTGGTGTGTGTGCATCAGTGATATAATGCCTTACATCTTAGTCTGGATCCCTGAAACAGTTACATTCTGAAATGCTTCTGAGATGCTTTTATTCTGGCCTTCAATTCTAATAGAGAGATTTAAGACCTTAACTTCTAAAGGTAAGAGATTAGGAGGCTGGGTCATGGACCAAGGGAAGGCAGTTTCCCCCTAGAGTAGTACCAAATCCAAGTCTTAAGAGGAGCAGCCCTTCCTCTTTTTTTGTTGCTAAGTACATATGTTGGATCACTAACACAAAGTTTAGATTTGAGTGGAGGGTAATGGATCAGGTACTAGAATTTTGAATATTAGGGTGATAAAGTACTAATAATGCTAGGCTTTGTTTTGGGAGCCAGTAGAGATACTTCACTAGATCTCAGTGGTGTGTGTATTGACTAGCTGAAAGTGCATAACATTTTTTCTATTTGTATCTTGTGAAAGTTCGTATTAGAATGGAACATTAGGAGTGGATTGAAATTTAAGAATGAGTACAGTTTTAGCTAGTGATTGCCATGCTTTTGGTATTGTGTGTTATTCATTCTAGTTTAAGCTTCAACTGACTTATTCTTTGCTTGCTATGAGGTTGCTGTGGCCTTAAGTGTGCGGGGTCAAGTAGGATGCCAAGGAATTTTTGCAGTGTTACATCTGCAATGATATTTATTATGTGTCTCTATTTCATTTGTAAGTCTGCCCAAATGTTCATAGACAATCCTGCTGTTTGCCTCATCGGGCACCTTTGCCTTTCATGTGCTTCCATTTGGGCATGGCTTTATATGCTTTTAAGAATCATAACTTTAAAACATGCCTCCTTCTTGAGGGAATATTTTTTCAAGCCTTGTAGGAGTATAGAAATATTTGTTCAAACAGTTCCAAGCAAAAATTCAAAATGTTCTTGATCCATTTGCATATCCAAGTACAACACATTTCCCCTCCAGTGTTCACCTATAATATCTTTAAATGTTCACTCCATAGCATTTTTTTTAAATTTTATACTGTATTGTCTTCTCAAATCTGACATTGCTTCATATGCTTTACTTATTACTCCTTTCTGGTCAGCCATTTATATTCTGGATTCGATTATAAAATGTACTATTTGTGGTTTAACAAACTTACTATCCAGCCTTTGCATACCTTCCTTCAACCCCAACATTAAACCAGTATGTGCAAGTTGATATGAGCTCAATAACTCAGTTTTGTCCAGCTCCATCCAATTTTATTACCACATCTCCTTTTATCATTTGCTCACAAAATATTGATTTGCTTATTACACTTTCTTTTATAGTTTACTAATATATATACTGTTTCTCCCTGTTGGTGTTACTCTATTTTTCCAAGATCATTCTTTAAAAACTAGCTTAATACTAGTTTTACACATGTAATACTGTACCTAATGCTTTTTGTATTCCTTTTCTAAATACACCCAAATGCATCACTGTTATTGCCTTGCTGGGCACTATGCCTTTGACGTGCTTCCATTTGGGCATATATTCAGAGTTCTGAATCAGATACATAAATTAAACTGCATGGCCTTACACTATGCCTTATCTCAAGTCCCAAACCACTTTGTTCTTTTGGCAGTATTAGTTCTTCACCGCACTTTCTTTTATTAAAAAAATATATATATATTTTATATTCTTTCTAATCTGATTTCACGATTGATACATACAGGTCTGTACAAAACCAAAAAAAAAAAATAAAGATTCACAGGAAATATAAAACCACAGATTTATTGCTTTCATTCTCTGGAAAAAGAGCATCAGCATTCTACAGGGAACGAAAACTCTAAATAAATAAATTGTGTTTTTCTTTAATATTCTGCAAACTTTTTTTTTCATTTTTGGTTTTGTGGAGTTTGGATTTTTTTGAACATCTTTTTCTTTTCATGACTTTCTAGAGTTTCCATACACGTCTGTGTGTGTTAAAGAGCAGTGGGACCAAAAACATCTTAATCAATAGTATTTTGTTGTTGATGTCTGTGATGATGTAAGGTACTGTCAGCTGTGCTAGGGGGAGTAGGGAAGTGCATGTGTAACATATGCCAGCCTAGCTAGCTGGTGTTTTGTAAATAACTGTGTGTCACTTGAATATCAAACTGATTTGTACAGATGCTTGTGTTAAAAATGTATTTGTAAAGTTGCTTATGTTATAAATGTATCAACAGTGGGCCCTACTGGACAAAAAAGAAATATACATGTATGTCATACTGTACTGTTGTAACTGATTAAATGTATATATTTTGACAGAGGATACTAGAAGAGAAGGGGTTAAGCTCAGACCAGCTAACCTTAAGAAATATAGCCTGAAATTAAATTACTTGGTTTAGGCCATAAAGATTTTATCTTACAGGTCTAAATGCAGCCAGAGATGAAATGTCTGTGAAAAACATGGGCTAGGATCTTGCTCTGTTGTTCTTAGTGGCAAAGTATTTGCTACCCTGAGGTGCCAGAGTATGGCTTCTTAGTTTCTACAGGAAGGGTGGAAATGTTGCAATTGTTTTACAGTCTCCAGATGCTATAATACATTTGGCTAAAGTTCTGTATGTGTACTGTGACACATCTGTGCCAAATCCTGGCTCAGCTGTTAGTGACGGGGTAGTATGGGAACCAGATGTGAAGTCATTCTGTAGTCAGCAGTGAAACTGTATTTGAATACTAGTGGGAGATGTGATTGATCACTCTGTCTTCAACCTGACAACAAAGATACTCATCCACCTCATTTTACCTTACTTTAGTAAGTAACTAGGGAACAGTAATTCTTCAGTTAGGAATATATAGTGAGATTAGCTAAATGCTGTTTTTTCTGCATCAGAGTAATTCCATCTGTGATTTTGTTTATATTTCCTAAGATTGAAATTCTTGTGTTTATTGTAAATAGATATTCACTATTTTCATGTTTTTTTCCCCTTTTTTATTAATATATATATATATATATATATATATATATATATATAGTTATATATATATATATATATATATATATATAGTTTTATATATATATATATATATATATATACATACATACATACACACCTTTCATTTGTCCTTTAGAAAATATTTAACCTTTGAGGGCACTTGTATTTATTTAGTAGCACTATGGCTGAAATGGGATCTGTATGACCTTGGATCAAGATCTTTCCCTTCCTTTACTATAACTACCACTACTGTTTCTTTCCAAGTCAAGGGCAGATCCCAATACAAAACTATGTTGCTTAAAAGTACTATCCAGGCATTTATTTCCTGCTCCCATTTTTCCTACACTTCTGTTAGTTTTCCAACAGTTACAGCATTTTCCCCATATTCTGGTTTCTTGTGTTTCTTAATTTCAATTTCCTTGATTTTTGATGTCAAATCCCCTATATATCCTTCTGCTGAGGAGGTTTGTGTTACTCTCAACTACTACATCTCATCTGTATAGTTCATGGTAATAATTTGCAATTACATTCATAATTTTCCTAGATCCAATTCTATCCTACCATTCTCTTAATTCCACATTCTAGTAAAAAGAAGTTATGTACTCACCATAACATTCCATGTTTGTAGTCCATCTTGCCCTTCATTCTTACATATGGGATTGGAGCCGATCCTCGGCTCCGGCTTGGCCTATTTACAAGCTGGAAGACTTCTAGTTGGCTCGTGGTTAGGTAGGTATCCCATGGTGCACCAGTACAATCCCCAGATTTTGTTTGCTGCTAACTAAAACTAATAGACATAGGAACAAAATCTTTATTTTTATCCTTGCGTTTTTTCGGAATCCCGGTAGTCGGATGGCTAACCGAAGACATTTCTGGATAATTAAACCGAGAAGCAAAATATTTAGAAGCGAAAATATACAGACGACGGACAGTGCGTTGATTAAATAAAGCACAAAACTGACAGCAAGGTACGTCGTGGTCAGGGCCTAGGCAGGGAATACAGTCAGAATGAAAATCTTTATGAGGTATTTGCTTTCCACAAGTAATGCAATTATTAACTTTTACTGACATCGGTAAGGAGCAAGAAAAAGTTTCCCCAATGAGGTGCTTAGCTTTAGTTGAAAATTTTGGTTCTGAAACTTTAAAATGAAAATTTCAGGAGTCTGCCGACTGGCACTTGCGAACTGCTTCTACTTCAGGCACCGCACGGCAAGAAAGACTGATGTAATGGCGTTGGGCTGTGTGTATTATACCCCTGATGACCTGACGTCATGGAAGAAGGGACAGCAACCGAAGCAGGACCCAAGACTTTGTTAATCAGGCCAACGAAGGGCTACTGCAAGCGGATAACCCAAAAGTGATGACTGGAATAGTGAAACACGAAGAACATCCTGCATTCTGTTGTGTTGGAGTGGTTTGGAAAGAACACTGGAAGGTCTATGGACTGGTTCAAAGTGTTATGGGAACAGACCTTGGGGACAAAGGAAGTAAGTATTAGTACGAAGAGATACTCTGTCTTTGTGAAAAATCAGATAAGGGGGTTTTACAGATAATGCTTGCAACTCTGACACCTGTCTGACAGATGTGATAGCCACCAAAAATGAAGACAAAAATTTCAAAGGCTATGAATAAGAAGGCTCAAAGTGTGGGTATGTCAATTTGTATAGCACAAAATTTAAATCCCACGAAGCAACAGGTTCTTGAAATGGGGATCTTAATAAAGTGGTACCTTTGAAGAAGGTTTTGCACAGCCTATGCGACATCAGATTAGAGTCTTGTATGCCTAGATGAAAATTAGAAATTGCTGCCAATTGAAACCTGATAGTGGCAACTGCAGACCGCTGGTGGATAAGTTCAGACAGGAACTCGAAAACCACCGTAATGGAGGCGATATATGGGTCAACATTCTTTTTCTCAGCCCAGACAGACAATCTCCTCCATTTGCTGGAATATAGTCTTCTAGTGGAGAGTTTATGACAGGATGCTAGTATACGAGTCACAGAGGGTGAGAAGTCGTGAAGCCTGACTTAGGGATGGAACTGGAGCAGCCAAGCTGTCAAATTGAGGGTATGTAAAAGCAGGATGAAGCGAGCCTGACGTGCGTCAAGAGATCTAGTACTGGGTCCAGAATCCAAGGATTGTCAAGAAGAGGCCCGAGAAAGGCAAACTATACCTGATGAGGCCAGTAAGGAGCAATGTGGATCAGTTTGCTTCCCAGCCGTTTTGCTTTCTGAATAACCTTGGGTATGAAAGGAAAGGAAGGAAAAGCATAAAAGAGACCCAAGGGCCAATTGTGAACAAGAGCATCTCTGGGCGACTCCCCCGGAGGGGGGGGGGATGAGGGAGAAATAGCTGCTGCATTTGGCATTGATCGGGCTGGCAAAGAGATCGCAGCAAGGCTGTCCCCATCTGCGGAAAATCTGCTCCGTTATTTCCTGTTTCAGAGAGCACTCGTGAGGCATCAAGATTGCCCAACTGAGCTTGTCGGCTATCACGTTGGTTGTCCCTGGAATGTACGTTGCCACCAGAAAACGTTGGGAAGATATCGCCCATTTCCAAACTCGAATGGCCTCTCGACAGAGTGGGTATGATCTGGTTCCATCCTGTTTGTTGATGTACCATACTACCGACATGTCTGATTGTATTGCAATCATCCCCAGAGGCAGAAGTTTGTAAAGTGCTTGCAACACCAGGAGCACCGCCTTCATCTCTAGAACGTTGATAGGCAGATGAGCCTCATGATCTTGCCATGTGCTTTGGACAGTCCTGCCTAGATAATGCCCCCCCCCCCCGCATCCTGTGAGGCATCCGTGGCCACAGTGGCAACGGGTTGGCGATGAACAAATGAAGTGCCCATGGTTAACTGATTGGGTAAAGTCCACCAAATGAGGTCCTTCTCGCAAGACTCTGTCAGCAGTATGTGATGGGATAAAGGCAGGTGCTGAAATGACCATTGGGACGACAGCAGCCACTGAAGAATCCTCATGTGTAGTCTGGCTAACGGTATTAGTAAAATGGCAGAAGCCATGGTCCCTAGAAGCTGGAGAATAGACTTGGTCTTTACCTTTCGTAAGGTAAGACGTTGAATTTGAAGAACCAGATTCTGTGCTCTTTCTACAGGATGATGAGCCAACATGTTTACTGTATCTAACTCTGCGCCTATAAAATTCACAGATTGGAGGGGAAATAAGGCAGATTTTTCCCAATTTATAGAAATCCCCAATTGGACACAAAGTTGTATAGTAGCCTTTCTGGTCTGAAGAAGTAGATGCCTGGTGGGGCCGGACAACAGCCAGTCGTCCAGACACAGAAACACCTGGAATCCTCGAAGTCACAGGTGAGCTGTCACTATTGCCATACACTAACACCCTGGGGGCTGTGGTGAGACCAAAGGGCAGAGCACAAAACTGGTAATGATTGGCTCCCAGCCTAAAGCGTAAATGACTCCTTGACACCCCTGTCCATTTTTATGTAGTAGTAAGCATCTTGGAGATCTATTGAGCACATCCAATTGTCTTTCCCTAATGACGAGAGTATAGACTGCAGTGTCACCATCCGGAACTTGTCCTCCTTTACTGATTCGTTCAATCTGCTGAGGTCCAAGATGGGCCTCCAGTCCCCTGTACGTTTTGACATGAAAAAGAATCTGGAGTAAGTTCCGGATCCTATTTGGTCTGCTGGGATGGTTTGGATGACTATTTATGTTAGCAACTTGTTGACCTCCACAGTTGCCTGATCCCTGTGATTGGGTGGAACATTGGGGATCCTCTTGAGAACATAAGGTGGAAGAGAAAAAGGGCATGACATAACCTCTGGTAATAATTCTTTGTACCCATTTGTCTTGAGTGATACTTAGCCAGGCTTCTGGATACAAAGAAATGCGACCCCCGACCAGCTCCAGAGAAGCACAGTCGGGCCTCACATCAGGAGTGCTGGTAATGCCGGCCCTGAAACGAATAGCAGCCTCCTTGGTTTTGCGGTCCGCCTCTGCCTCTAGGGCGACTTCTTCCATTTCCTCCTCCTCCTTCTCTGCCTCTGAAGGAGCAGTCACCCTGTGCAAATTGGAAAAACCTCTGGGACTTCTTGAACTACATTTTACCACCCCTCTGACCCTTAGGGTATGGTCTAGAGGGGACAGTAAAATATACTCCCACAGCAGAGTGTGTTTTCCCTTCTTGCTCGCACCGGGTGAGTGTGTCCTTTAGCTTGGGTCCAAACAGTGAGGAACCGAAGGGTGCATTGGTAAAGGTAGACGAACGGTTCCGCAAAATTACACAAACGCATCCAGGAATGATGTCATAAGGAAATTCCTGAAGCCGCTCCTCTACTTGCTCCATCGCTGCATACGAAATAAGCCTCATAGACAAGTTGACAACAGAGTTCAAGGTGGACATCTGGGCAGACACCTTATCAGGGACTCCTTCAGTACATGCACCTTGTAGAGAGTCTCCTAACTCCTTAAGGAGATCTCTCTAAAGCCTCATGAAGTCTGTAAGGTAGTTCAGCGATCTAAGAGTAAATGCTGCTGAAGAGAAGATATGCTTCCCCTATCTGTCCGTCATTCGAGACTCCTTATTTGGCGGATGAACAGAAGTCGTCTTCGCTAGCTCCTTCTTAATGGCCGCCGCCACCACCATGGCATCTACAGGAACACCTTTAGATAAAAATTCCTTTCCTCTGGGTGCAGAAAGAAACTTATTTGGTCTCCTGGGGACTGGCTCCACGGCATCAGGAGTATCCCACACCTTATAACTAACTAGATCCATCAGTTCGTCAAAAGGTGGAGACACCCGAGAGGCTGAAGGTTGAGACCCGAAAGCCTTCAGGTACACTGACTCCTCATCAGAAGGGGTGACGGTGGGCCAGCCGCACCTCTGCTTAAGGATTTCCAGGATGTCTATGAAAGAGACATCATCAGAGGACTACTTGGGGGACCCTTCTGACTCCCCGAGGTCAGTGTCAGAGGTCAGAGACTCATCCTGGGAGTCTACATACTTCCTCTTACATGTTCTCTTCAAGGGGGTTTCTCGGAAAGATATTCCGAGGAGGTCTCGGAAGAGTGGGGTCACAAGCTAGTGGCTCCTGAGGCTGTGGGTCTCTGCTGTCCAAGGAGGGAGTAGGAGCTGACACAGAAGTAGGTGCACTAGGGGGAAGAGTGTCGGTACACCTGGTAGGAGCTGATTGGGACAGCACACTCCTCATCATCACAAATGCGACCTCTCCAGCTCCGAAGACCTCCTTGGCTCTGAAGAGGCTGAGGATACTATCGGTTCAAGAGCCATCGGCTCAGAGATAGATGTAGGATCCGAACTCACCCTCGCTGACACACCAAGAGGGAGGCTCGGAACCGAAGAGGTTTGGTTCCAGGCGTCCCTGTCAGGGCCGACCGGCAAGCTTTGGCTCCTAGACACCACGGATGGTACAGAGTGTTGGAGCAGGATTCTGTTCCGAAACAACCACAGGGGGAGCTGGAACTGATGGTTTCACCAACAGTACCAAACACTCCGGCTCCGAAAGTCCAGCATGACTCGGAGGAGGAATCACCGAAGGGGGCATAACAGATTCAAGTGGCTCCGGAACCAACTGGGTCAGAGCCAACAATTTCGGTAAGGCA
The DNA here is from genome assembly GCF_019279795.1 of Protopterus annectens. NCBI lineage: Eukaryota > Metazoa > Chordata > Ceratodontiformes > Protopteridae > Protopterus > Protopterus annectens. The sequence goes on along the minus strand of NC_056750.1, from coordinate 711,452,985 downwards.
AACGACTTCAAAAGTCTCAGCACTACCCTCTCCACATCTTCTTCCGATAAACTCCTGTAAGACCTGGAGGGCAGAGTAGGAGAACGGGATCTCTGCAGTATTGGTGATTTCAATGTAGGGGAGACCGGTAATGGTTCCAAAGACAGGCTCCGTTGAATAATCTCAGCGGTTGGCTCCGAGCTACTTGGCGCCGACCCTGGAATCACAGTATTACAACTCTCAATTGGCTTTGAACTCTGTGAAGCCGAAGAGACAATAAATTTGTCAGGTTTAGTAATTTTAAGAGGAGGCTCCGAGATACCAGCCGTTGCCGGGGAGGGCCTCTTAGAGGACTTAGACTTTTCCTTTTGAGATCCCGGAGATCTGGCAGAGGAGGAAGAGCTAGCCAGATCTTCCTCAAAATAAGATTTTAAGAGACCTTTAGGAATAAGCTTATTTTTCCTTTCTTGCAACACCCTAGCACTAAAAGAGTGGCAAAATAAGCAAGTTTTCTGTAGGTGGATGTCCCCAAGACAGTCAACGCAGTTACTGTGGCCATTTGTTATAGACATCTTCTGTGAGCATTTTATGCATTTTTTTGAAGCCAGATGGCTTATGGTCCTTGCTTTCCTTAGACATTCTCACAGAAGCTGAATAAAAACTATCCAAAAATTTTGAATAAATTTGAAAACTTAGCCAGAGCCAAAGAGAGGCACATCCGAACTCATCGATATGGCAAACGAGATCTGGGGATTGTACTAGTGCACCATGGGATACCTATCTAGCCATGAGCCAACTAGAAGTCTTCCAGCTTGTAAACAGGCAGAGTCTGAGCAGAGGATCGGCTCCGATCCCATATGTAAGAATGAAGGCGAGATAAGACTACAGAACATTCATCTTTTTAAACTTTTGTTGCCTCAAATGATGCTCTAGGGTTATTGTCAAAAGATAGTACTTTTAAATATTGAAAAACACTGGAAACTTAAAAAAAAAAGTAAAAAGTATTTTAATAACCAACACAGTAAATGCTTTATTCCCACATTGGGGACTTCAGACTATTCCCTCACTCGATCCCACAGTAAATAAATTACATCCAATCACAACACAGGAATAATTAATAAACCACACCTCTCCTTTTTAAAAAGATAAAGTTTTCCATGTCATTAATCACAGGCTTTACATAAGCATTTTACCTTACTTGCCACTAGAAATCTTCCCAATTAAGCTGAAAGAGGGTAAAGATGTTAAGCCTTCATGCTCAACACCTATAAAGGAGATGAACAGAATTTATACTTAGAGAGAAAAGGGAAAGAAAATCAGTTAAAGATGTGCATCAGACTGAGAAAAGAAGGTTTGAATACTGCAAAAATGGGAAAAAATGTTATAGGAGGAACACTTAAGTGTTGTACTAGTACAGCTCTATCCAATCACTAAGGAAGCAAATGAGATCTGAAGATGGTTTCAGGACAGGGGCATTATGAGTTTGTGTGTGTGAAGAAAACAAAAAAGGCTGGACTGGCTCTGAGGAGCGGCACACTCCTCATCGAACAGATTTGAGCAACAAGATGAGAGAGGATCCACTGGCACATCCACCAATTTGGGTATTGGTTCCTTTTTTGGCACCAGAGGGGAAAAACACTTTTCCATTCTGCTAGATATGCTCTTGTACTACTACTATTCTGCTAGACATGCTCTTGTACTTCATTTTCTATCACCTCTAATGATTACTAGCAAGTCTTTAGAGTAAAGGTGTCCTAAGAATAAGATAATTTCCACCCAACTGATTGTTTTAGAGCTGGGAGACTGGGATGTATAAGCGACCCTATGGACTGGGTCATAAGTCTCATAAGATGCGGCAGTAGGAGAGGTTTGGTTTCTCTCTCTCACAACACTTGAAAAAGGTGCCTGAGCCAGTGTTGTCTACAAAATAAATGTTCAGTCAAACGCTTCTGGTCTCTTCTCCTTCAGCTTTTGGATTACTCTGGGGAAGCAAGCACACAAACAGTTCCATCCAATTTCAGAAAAAAGCATCCATTTTCCAAGCTTGCCTGCTGCTCTGGAACAATTATTTTCCAGCTGTCTAATGCTCGGAGAATAAAACAGATTTCTTTCTGGTACACTCCATCTGTCTGTGAGATCTCAAAATGTTTCCATATGTAACATCTACTTGGGTTGATCTAGAGAATTTCCATTTAGTTTGTCTTGAACTGGACACACCATGTGGCCCTCAGGAATATGTTGGATTCCAAGGCCCACATGGCTAATCTGCAAAAAACGTTAAGATTCATGTTCCTCCCATGTATTTATCACATCACTGTGGTGTCATCTCTGATAACATTTAAATGCTTGGCACAAATACTCAGAACAGTTTTCAAGGCATTTAAGACAACCATCATTTGCTTTCCGTGGGGTTCCATTAGCCCTGTACTACAAAATCTGGAGTATGGGTGACTCGCACCAAGTCAGAGAAATTCCTAGTAAGAATTAGGTTGTGGGCACACTACCTGAAATTGCATTCCAGTGTTTCCCTGCAATTTCTTTGTCTACCCTTTCAATTCTTTCCTAACAGAAGGTAGGAATGGGATGGCACACTCCAGCAATTGTGAACACAGACACTACAAGCTCCTTAAAAAACACTTGCATATAACCTGGCCAGGGAACCATCAGAATGGTGTATGCCATATGGGAGAGGATGCTAAACAACTTCTTGATAATCACCACAAGCTTTTACATTGTATCATTGAAGAGGAAGAACATAGCCTGCACTTTGTCCTACTGAAAGTAAACCTTGCCTGTACTGGAATCCAGCATGGCTCCTAGAAAAATTACCGCACTAGCCAGACAAATACTGGACTTCTGTTCACTCAGAGAGAAGCCAAATGTTTTGAGAGAATCTAGGTGCACTCTAGTGCCTTCTGCATTTCTTCATGGGGATGAGCCTGAATCAGGCAATCGTCCAATTAGACATAAATGCAGACAGTCCTGGTCTTGTACTGCACCATCTCTGGAGGTCAAATAGTCTGTAAAATTTCTTGCTGTAGATGTTAGAACACAGAAGAAAAAATAAATACGTACTCACCATAACTATGCATCCGTGCTGTCCAATTTCATTCTTTCTCAACTGATGGGTTTCAGATCCCACCTCTGATCTAGCTCAGCTGTATTCACCTAGAATTTTAGATCTGACTCTCAAGCGCCTCCCTTTAACCTTAATGCCTCAGAACCCTGTAATACACCTCAGATCAAGTTTGCTGACCCAAAAGCAGAAAGACTAACCATAGCCAACATAGAAGGAAAGACATCTGGAAAGCTAGGGATATGGAACAGTGGTTCCGTATTCACTAACGGCTCACTCCCAAATGAAAAGGCAGGGGGAAGGAGGGTGGAAAGTTGAGGAAGAATGAAAATGGACAACACAGATACATAGCTATGGTGAGTACATAACTTTTATACATAAGGTTGTCATTTTCATTCACTCCAAAAAATGATGGGGCAGAGTTCCTATCTACATGAACCTTGGGTGGCCCTCATGGAAGGATATTCTGGAGAACAGCAGAACAAAAAGCAGTCCTGTTTCAGAATATCAAATCTAATTTAGAACAAAAAAGGTATGAGCACTGGACCTAGTGGCTGCACCAAAAATGTCATCAATGGCAACTGTGGACCAAAAAGACCCACTCCTTCCTTTTATAGGCTCATAGGTTCTTGTGAAGTAGTTAATCAAGCAGATCATCTCCAACCTAGCCAGCGTGAAAATTAGTTATATTATCAGTTCCATAGATGACTGTGAGGCTAAACCTTAGGTATATTTATGGTTACCCATACAATTACCCAGGTTTTGTTTAAAAAGGGTTAGGGATCTGGTTGCTTTCTTAGATATGTAGGGGAAGTTTATTCCAGAGGAGACAAATTGTTTGGGAGTGGTATCTGTCCTGCCAGCAGGTTCTGTTTACACTGTTGTGGAGGTTTAGGCTTCTTGTACAGGTGTTAGTGGTGTTGTGTTTTGCATAAATATAGAGGTAGGGCAGGGCTGAACTATTTGAGGCCTAATAGGCTAGACAGAGGTCACGCTGCAGGAATCTGTATAGGACAGAAAAGAGATACAGAACTTTAAGGTGTTCCTCATAGGTCATAGAACTCAGGCATTTCATTTTTAAGGGAGGGAATGTTAGGATATTTTAAATTAGATCATTTGTCTGGATAGGTACATGGGGACGGGTACATTATATTCAATTACAGATATAATAATTAAGGAATAGAAAGGGATTAACATCCTTGGGTCTTGAAGATACACCTTTGATAATCAGTTGGGCTAGGTGGAAGAGTTTCCTAACAACCATAGATATGTGGTCATTGAAAGTGTTTCCTATTTTACAGAAGTGCTCAGGTCCCTAATAACCTCATCAGTTTTGAGTGGAGTTTTTTTTATTTACCAGGAGCATGGAAGACCCTGACTTCCAACTGGCATAATATTGAAATCTTTTGAACATGGTCCTACCACCATCTGTCTATATGTGTTAGACCTCTTGTAGGATTTAGGAGTCATCTGGATAGTTGATAATACTAGGTTCACAACTGTCTGTACACCTGGTCAGCCAAAGTTCCTTATTGTCACCTTGGACATGAGGAAATAAATAGGAGTGGCCCCAATACTGCACCTTGGGGACCCTTGTAAGTAACAAACCCTTTGGTGGAGAGTGGCCATTATTCCAATTGATTGGGTCCATTCAGTTAGCCAATCAATAACTAAACAAGGAAAAAGTTACTGTCAGCTACCTGTCGGGTGCAAGGATCCGGCACATAACACACGCACTCAGGTCACTCCACAACAAGTACAAATATGACTCTGTTATTGTCCATGTTGGTGTCAATGACCTGAGACGTACCTCCCTGGACTACATGAAGAGGGACATGGAGGAGCTCTCCGATCTTGTTGCCCAGGCAGGTATGACCCTAGCCCTGAGCAGCATCCTGCCATCACCCAGAATGATAACATAGTACAAGTACAAAATGATTGACTTCAACAATTGGCTAAGTTTCTGGTGTAATTCTAAGGAGATCCAGTATCTGTCTGCCTGGGATGACATGTTCGACAGACCACGATGTTTTGCCAGAGATGGCCTGCACCTGCCACCCTTTGAATTCCGGATACTGTCCAAGGCTCTTGCCACCCCTATAGTGCCTTTTTTAGGCAGGGATCAAATGACAAATTCACCATCTTAACAGGTACAAGCAAGCAAAATATGAGGGTAATGCTACAAGTGTAAAGCTCAAAATGCATTCACTCGAGGCACTCCTTAAAATGGAGAACATCGACATCTGTGCAGTGACAGAGACCTGGTTCAAGGCTCCAGAGGGCACCCCTGCATTACCAGGTTATAATTCATGCCACGCCTTTCAGCAACTTAACCTGGACCGAAACACTAAAGGCGGAGGCATGTCCATATTCATTAAGTATTTATGCATCTGAGATTATCTAAGTGCAACTAACTCTGGGCAAGACCGCAATCCAAACTGAAACTTGCTACAGATCCCCCACCATGCCACAGGATTCCCACTCCTCATTTCTTGATGGACTGGAAAATATTAGGGTACAACCCAACTCCCTAATAATGAGCAATTTCAACTACCCCACCATTAACTGTGAAAACTACTCATGTACCAACTCTTTTGCTCAATGTTTTCTGGAATTCATAAATTCCAATGCCTTGGATCAACTTATTCACACCCCCCACTAGGGGCAGCAATATCCTAGACCTGGTCATTACCAACATGGACGACCGGTGTTCCACACCAGAGGTCAATTTCTCGTTGGTCAAATCTGACCACAAGCTAATCACCCTAGACATCCACATCCCACCCCCACCCCCCATTAGGGAAACCACCGTAAAAAATGTCTCCAAAGCCAACTTCACACTTCTTAAGAAGTGGGAAACTTCATGACACCCATGCAGACGGACAATAAAGGTATGGCTGCTGAATACTACACAAATGCACTTTCTATAAACACTTACATGAGTGCATGGATTGTGCTATTCCGTAACAGAACCAAGATGCTATCCTCCAAAAAAAGGAAGCCAATCTGGTGGTCCTCTGACATAAACAAACTCTACAACAGAAGAAATAAACTGTTGCAAAAAAATAGTAAAATTCCATGATTGGAGGAACTCCCTGGTCAGCCTCAGTAAGAAGCTGATATCCCTCATAAAATCCTCCAAAGCTAGTCATGAAAACAAAATCGCCACTTATTCTAAAAGACAACCACAAAACACTGTATAGCTTTGTCAAGAATCTCAATGGCAACATTCAGATCTGCTCTGAGTTACAGCACAATGGCACTAAATATACAGAACCAACTGATATTGCCAACATCCTGCCAGATAGGTTCGGAGCTAACTTTACCCCCCCTCTCACCCCCTAAAGGGTCCATATCTCTATACTGGAAGAATGCAAAGTTCCTGTAATCATGGCTGCACAGGTAAAATCACACTCTCCAAAGGCAAGAACACAGCATCCATGGGACTTGATAACATGTCAGGCTGCGTTCTACGAGAACTACAGAATGAACTGCCACCCCAACCATGCACCATGTGCAATCATAGCCTCACCTCAGGCTTTGTGCCCACTGAATGGCGGACAGCAATGGTTATCCCACTCCACAAAGGGGGAGCCACCACGGGCCCCGGGAATTAACTCCCCATTAGCCTAATGAGCCTGGTCTGCAAGGCCATGGAACGTATCATCATGGATCTTATACACAAAAACATTGGTAATCTCTAAACTCTGGACCCCACCTAGTTCGGGTTTGTAAAAGGCAGATCGTGTCTCCTAAACCTAATAGACTTCTTTGAAACAGTCACCAAAGGCGTAGACAAGGGTAAGGTGGTTCACACAGCTTATCTAGATCTCGCCAAGGCTTTTGACCCCATCCCCCACTCTGGAATTATAGATAAATGCACTAAAATAGGTATAAATCCCTATGTCACAAGATGGGTTGCCAACTGGCTCAATGACAGAACCCAAACTGTGAAAGTAGCAGACTCCAAATCAGACTTCAAACCAGTGACAAGTGGGGTACCACATGGTTCAGTCCTGGGTCCTCTCCTGTTTGGTATCTACTTTTCTGAAGTACAGGCTAACACAGAAGGTCTTTGGCTAACTAAGTTCGCAGAGGACTGCAAACTAGGAGCCATAATCGAAACTCCTAACGATGTGGACATCCTAATAAAGGGCCTCATGGAGACAGATGTCTGGTGTCAAAGCCATGACCTCAAGCTCATTGCCAAAAAGTACATTGTCATCCCCTTTGGTAAAAACTCTGTACCCATGAGCTACCACATAGGTGGTAGTCTACTTAACACCAAAAGTGTGACAAGAGACCTTGGGACATAGTTGGACAGTAGTCTCTCCTTTGATCATCACATCGCCACAGTAGTCAGGAAATCCTTCTATGTGGCACACCTCATCACAAAGGGTTTCTCAACCAGGAAAAAAAAGAGGTCATTGTTCCCCTCTACTCATCACTCATTAGACCCATTATAGAGTACAATGCCCATTTTGGTATGTACCTCACAAGACATCTACAACTGGAAAGGCCACAGAAATACCTCACAAAGAGGATTACCAGCCTCAAACAGATGCCCTACGCAGACTGTCTCAAAAACTCCAGCTTTAGTCCATTGCATATTGCCTACTCAGAGGTGATCTCTGCCTAACATACAAAGTTATGTCAAACTCAGAGCTGTTGGACATGTTCCACTTAAAGAAATCCCAACACCTCAGAGCTACACGCTCTAGGGACCTAAACCTTGTCCCTACAATAAACAGAACATGCTGGAGGGATAGATTCCTGTCCCAGAGACTTCCCATACTCTGGAACAAACTACCTATCTATATCAAACAAAGATCCTCATTAGCACTCAAGAAAAAATCTTGATGATTGGATGGGAAATAAGAAATTCACCCAGGGGATCACCTCTGTGGCTCTGCTTAACAGGAGCACAGGAAAATAATTTTCTTGGGTGGCAAAAGCCAGGATACCTTTTTGGATAGGCTTATATAGGCTCTAGGGCCAACAGCCTAGTACCTAACTATGAACATACGGGTTAACATTAAGTTTGATTAGTTTATTTATAATGCCCAAATATGGAATAGTAGCAAGGGTACTGGCTAGTACAAAGTAATGTGTATGCAACAATCTGCCCTCATCCAATGCTACTGTGACTTTTTCAAAGAAGTCCACTAGGTTAAGAGAAAATGATCAATGTTTTACCAATCTAAACAGGTCTGAATAGAAGGATTGTATGCTGCCCACATTTTTGTTTATGAAGTCCAAAATTACGCATTCCATTATCCTACACATAAGGCTAGTAAGGCTAATCAGCCTGTACTTGCCAGGATCTGTGCTGGGCCGCCCAAGTAGAGGGTGACAACTCTGGCATGAAACCATTTGACAGGCTGAAACTGAACATTTTTAGGAATGGGCCAGGAAGGCAGTGCTATATACTGACAAGCAGGCTGCCAGGCACACTGCCAGGTACCAGAATTTTTTTTTGTTTCCTTGGTGACGGCCTCTAGCATTTGTTCATGGGAGACCTTTGTGGTGTATAGACATGTCATACATGGGGAAAGCAGGGGCAGAAGGATGAGAAATAGGACCTAAATGTATCTTAATATACTGTCAACAGCTTCCAAGGCTGAGTGGCTGTTTTATACAGATTCTACGTGAAGCTGGGTACTGTTTATAATATTACCAACATAAATGAAAATGGTTTTAAGGTTGCCTTTGGTGGAGTTGGCAATGATCAGACAGCATCTAGCATTTGTAGATTTAATTTTTTATTCCAGAGTTCAGTTTTGGACAGCAGAGACTTCAGTTTGTTCTGAAAGATACGTAGTTTCTTGTGTTATATAACTTGTTTATTTAGGTCCATTATAGAGGTTTGTTCCTAAACTTGGCATTTGATATATATTAGAGCAGGACCGATATCTCAATGTAGGTAATAAGGTGAGAATAAACAGTCTCTGAATGCTGTGCTACTGGCAACTAGTTCTTCTAAGGAATGGAAGCTTGCAAAATACTCTAGATCACCAGCAGATTTGCTTTAGAAAAATCTCTAAACAGTGGGGTTTGTGGACACTTTGGGCACATGGGTCCTAATGGTTAAACAACAAATGATATTCACATTTGGCCAGGAGCATAACAGTGTTACATTTTTGATGATTAGGTCCAATAAAATTTTACCACCTGTTAAGGGAGTACACTGTATAGTCAGTAGAGTATGCATCAATAAAATTTATGAAGTATTGCACATTACTTGTTAGCTTGTCAATTTATAATTATGTAATTGAGGTCCCCTACAAAATGTTTAGTGGTGAGTGACTCATTCATGGGCTACGGGTGTCACAGAGTGAGGTTATGTACATGGCTAAGATATCAGAAGGTGTCTTGTTGATGGCTACTAAGATGTGGAGGAGTTTTATCTTGCCGCAGAAGTGTAGTTGCAATGGATTTTCAGTGGAATATGAATATCACCACCACCAGTGAGAGACAGACCCTGGATAGAGGATCTAAACAAGAAGAAAACACTGATCTTTGGAAGAAAGGGTATTACATCACTGCACTTGAACTACAATTCAGTCAAGGTTTCTAAGGTCAGGTGGGCTTCTAAGGAAGACAGTTTCTTATTTATCTTCTAGTATTGGGTAGCACTACTTTTACAATGTCCTGGCTTGTTTTTGCTGCGTTAGGAAATGGAATCACCTGACACACTCTCAGGCCCCACAGAGCTAGTATTTTTTACCTTGGCGAGAACCTCAAGGCTAAAGAAAGTCCAATAAGTGAAAATCTGGAAGATAGAGGCATAAGGCCAGCCACTTAGAAGCAAGTAGGATCGTTGACTATCTCCCTCCAAGCAGACATATATTGACCAGCTTGAAATTATACCAATAACCAAGTCAGTTCCTGAAGCCCACTTTCTCTTGCTTGAATTGCAGCATTAGTCACTGTGAATGTAGGATGTTTCTCCAGACTAGATTCATTATAGCCTTGGATGCATATTCCGAAAGTTCTGCCATACCTCTCTTTTTATAATCAAAGCACATGCATCTGAAATCATTTACACTCACAAGGATGGCATCAAAGTCATGTGTGTACCCAGGGAGCAAGGACTTGAGTGTCCTAGTAACCTCAAGTCACCTTTTCCTTACCCCTGATGTGTGATGCAGTTGTGTCTCACTATGGATTTACCAATGTCTAATATTTCCCTGCAAAGTGACTAGCCCAAGTAACCTTAGGTGTTTCACTTTGGAGACTCCTCTTGGCAGCATTAGTGCTGAATGGCATTACATGTGCAACTGGAAGTTCTATGAGAAAATTGAGAGTCATGCCTATGACTTTGAGGTCTCTGACTCCAATGGGAAATCCTCTAACTTCCTCAATGTAACAGGGTGTACTTTTTGGTGTTGGCGCAAAATGAATGGTGGTATTGCAGTGTGCTTTGACAATAAGCTGGCCACCAAATTTTGTAGGCATTCTCACCACTTGCACATGCATTTAATACAAGATAAAAGTAGGTGGTTGTCAATAAGCATAAGGAATTTAGTGCATTGTCTTAGAGCACCTATTGCCAATAAGCTGATAACACTGTAAAAAGGTAGGCCACTGTCCCACAATTCCAGAATCTTGTCTATAGTAATAGTGTAAAGATAAAAAGAAAAATGTACAAACAAGGAAGATATTTTACAGTCTAATGTGTAACTAATCAGGATTGCTAGTAGTTAGGAAATATTTACATTTTTGTTATCCTCGCTGCAGGTACAGCCAGGTAGGATGTGCCAGTGAGGAAGTTACCAATAATGTCCTTTGTTCTAGCCCATCTGTAACAGCAAGGCACAGCCTTATGTTGCTAATTTAGATGCGAGGCGGACTTCCTAAGTTAAGTAGGAAGAGCTTACAGTAGCAAAACTAACTTTTAATTGAAATAACTTTCAGTATTATTGGGTGGTACAGGTTAGTGCAGCAAGGTATTGCACAACCAGACAGAAGGCTAAGGTAGCAGCTTTGTGCAACAGACAGACAGACAGACAGACTGCACTTAGGCACCACAAGAACAGTTGAAGGAGGTCATAGTCTACTCTATAAAATTCACACTATAAGAACCACAGAGATAATATTCAAATAAGTTAAGACTAAGAACCTGTGGCTATGGAATAGACTGTGTTCAATCCCAGCATAATCTCTCTCTGCACTCCAACCAAATGGAGCACAGTGGCAAAGCACAGTAATTTATCAACTTAAGTAGAAGTTTAAAAGCCATTTGACAACTGCTTTGCAAGCATTACAAATGAGCTGAACACCAGCTAAATTTTATTCTCTCACAAAGTAACTCAATGAGCAAAGCAGCAATCAGCCCTAAGGTTCAGTGGGATGTGTTTGTGGTCAACTGCATGGCAGCTTCCAGCAGTGCAGTGGCCAAGGAGGCATCAGACTCGGGCTGCAGCAAAAATTCCTTAGGTTATGACTGCAACAGTTATCCCCACAAGGAATAAGATGTATGGAAGACATTTTCCAGAACTGTGCTAAATGCCAACACATGGAAAGAACACAACCAACCAAGTGCCCATTAATATGCTTCCTCTGTGTTGCATCAAATTCTGATGAGTTTCCTTGGGTAAGTGGCTGACAGTACAGCTCAAATTAAATGAGTCACTAAGTGGAGTCTCAGAATCCAGCTCTAATGAATGATCAGAGAACATATCCTCAAATGAGTCTCTAAATGGAGGAATAACCATTGCATTGGACTTGGAAAATTTTGAATTTAGTCCATAAAGTCCAACTCACCGCACTCCCAGAAAATGTGCTCCCAATTACCTCTTTTTTCCTCGTCACACCCTCCAACATTTGCTGTCTACCTGCAGAAAAATTCTCCAGAATGTACAAGGGGTATAAAAATATCTATGTAAACATTTCCAAGCAAAAATCCCAAATCTTCCAGATTTTCTGGCATCTTTGGGAGACATACCTATATCCTCCCACTGTTTCTTTGTGAATTGCTTCTCCACTCTCTTCTCAATCCTTTCTGAACTCCTCTGATAGATTCTTATAGTTATCATGCAATATTTTATATTTTTTTACTAATTCCTTAACATCAGCCTCTCTTCTAGATTCTACTAAAAAACTCTACCAGTGATGGTCTTTCGTTTAGGACCCCCCCCCCCATTTCTTTCTCTTTGCCTATACTCTGATATCAATCCTCAGGAAGGAAGGCAATCTGTAACCTGCAGTCCAAATAAATTCTTGCTGTCTTCCCATTCTATCATTGTTCCCCCTCTAATTATTTGTTCCCAATACCTTGGTTCCTTTGCCAGTTTTTTCCAATAAATTCCAGCCTCCTCTTGCCTTTTGTCTATATACCTAATTACAGTCATCCCAATTGGCAGAATCTACTTTCTCCATTCCCTTGTTGGCTTAGGTCTTAGGATACTGCTACTTTAAAGATACAATATTCTGTATGATATATATTTTTTTCTCCTTAAAGGCCTGCATCCAAAATCCCAGTCTCTCCTTGTTCTTCCCCAGATTCATCATCATCCCTTTCCACTTTGAATTATAGCTATGGACATGAGCCTTAAAGGTGTTGCTATGAAATACCCCTTCAAATTGGGTAATCCCAATTTGCCCTGTTCTACTGGAAGAATCTGCTTATCCTACTTGACACTTGCAGTCTTCTATGCTCATCAACATCTTGACCTCAGATATACGTTTAGTATTGGGGGGGGGGGGGGGTCGTCAGTTTAGCATGTGGCAAATGTCCGAACCATACAGAGAGAACAGCAAGGAAACTAAGGAAGACACTTTGTCTGTGCTCATACGTCACAGACTGAAGTCAATGGTGTAAGAAGACCTTCTCACAATCCCAATCAACTCCTCAAGCACCATTTTAAACAGCATTATGATGAAGAAAGCAGTATGCTGTACAAATGTTTATTCTTCAAGGGCAACATTTTGTATTTGTGGCACAATAACAGAAATATGGAACTTCCAAGAGATAACTTTCATGCAGCGCAAGAAAATTTGTTTTGCCAGAAGTACTTGGAAGTGAGCCAAGTCACTTGGTATGTCAGATCTGGGCTTCTCAGTCAACAAAACCCAGTCCTTGGGGTGAAGCATATTTCGGTACTTTCACTATTTCCAGTTTTCTCCATTCTTATTTTAGGGTAGCAATAAAATACTCATTGATATTTTCACCTAAACAAAGCAAACACTAAATGATAAACTTTGGAGGCTCTGAAGTTTCTCTGGGGATAGCAGCATAAATATATACCTCAATACACGTTTACAACAACTAAATGCACAATTCCCAGACAAAAGACAGGATCAGAAAATTTTCCAGCAGTCACAATATCAAAGCCAGGAGAATCAGTCAATGAATTCAAAGCTAGTAGATCAAATATTAGCTTTGAAGAGTGAAAAAAATGAGATACAGTTGGTCTGTCTTTACAGCCTGTACTGTTGCCATACACCACTGACATGCACATGCCAAAAATATCAGCACATAGAACTGACACCTGCCTTAATTTAAACTCAGTGATATGAATTTAAAGCATGAATGTCACAACAATGATGAAACCAAAATTAAAAGTTCTCTAACACAGAAAACACAAGTCGAGATGCAGTAAAAGCCTTAAGATTAAATATTCTAAAAAACTTATTGAAATAACTATGTGATACATACATATTCAAAACCCTGGAAGATCATCCCAATTTAACTTTTCTGACAAATCAGGTATTAAGCTTTTTTCAACAATGCACAGCACTTTAGTCAGACAAAGATTAAAGGGGGCGTTCAGGAAAGTACAGTTGTGTACCCACCATAAATGTAGATGTTCAAGTGTATTCACTGTTGCAGTCATTACACTAGGGTTATCCTGCTGGCAGGCTACCCACAGTCGGCCTGAATTCCAAAGTCCTGGTCCGGCGTCGGTTGCTGTCGCCTCTTCCCTGACGTCAGTGCGCCAGGGGTATACAAGATGCAGCCGACACCATTTTCTTCAGTTTTTCTTGCCCCAGATGTCAGGTGCCCCCAAGAAGGTAGGCAATACATTTTGCTTATAAAAAACATACAGTAAATAAATAATACCTTGATCTATAAGCAAATACACCACATAGGTTGTATAGGATAAAGAAGTATAGCTAAGTCCCAGCAAAGAAAGGGGGATGGTGGGTGGGTAACCTGGACTGCAACAGTGAATACACTCGAACATCTACATTTATGGTAGGTACACAACTGTACTATGTTCATCGTGTTTCACTATTGCAGTCATTACACCTGGGTTGAATCCCAAAGCTGAGGTTGGGCGGCTGGGTCTAAATAGGATTAGAAGTGGCTATGAGGCCCTGCAGAACTGCAGTGGCAAAGCCTGCTCTGGATTTAGAGTAAAGAGGTAAGTGATGGTGCTTGTTAAAAGGGTGCACTGAACTCCAAGTTGCAGCCTCCAAAATTTCCTTGGTTGGTACTTCTCTGAGAAAGGCTGCTGATGTGGCTGCAGCCCTGGTAGAATGTGGCCTAATATTCTTAGGCACTGATTTGCCATGCTGTGCATAGCAGAATCGAATGCAGTGTCCTATCCATTTTGAAATAGTCTGCTTTGAAATAGCCTTTCCTTGTGATCCTGTAGCATATGCCACAAAAAGTTGCTCAGTTTTTCTGAAAGCTTTTGTTTTATCCAAGTAGAAGCGTAGCTGCCTGTGTATGTCCAAAGAGTGCAGAAGTCTCTCCCCTTTGTTCTGAGGATTTGGATAAAAAGTTGGCAAATGAATGGTTTGGTTAAGAGACACACTGGATACTACCTTTGGCATAAATGCTGGGTTTGTCCTTAGAGAAACCCTGTCCGGATGAAAAATAATAAATGGTTCCACTGCCATTATTGCCTATAACTCTGAGACTCTTCTTGCTGAAGTTATTACTAGGAGCAGAGCAGTTTTCCATGATAAGAATTTTATCTCAGCTGTACTGGCTGGCTCAAAAGGAGGCAGTGTGAGCTTTTCCAAGACAAAGTTGAGGTCCCATGTAGGTATCGGTGCTCTCCTTGGGGGTCTTATGTTTTTGGCCCCTCTGAGGTACTGTCTTAGCAGTGGATGTGAGAAAATAGGAGGTTCCGTATTGTAATGAGCTGAAATGGCAGAGGCATGGATCTTAATTGATGAGAAGGATAGGCCTTTGTCCAGCATCTCAGTTAGGTATTGTAAAATCTGAGGAATATTTGGAACAAACGGTTCAAGTCCTTGTGCCTGGATCCAAGCACAGAATCTATTCAATTTTTCTGCATAAGATTTCCTAGTGCTGGGTCTCCTGGCTTCCAAAATGACATCCATAACTGCTTTAGAGAGAGGTGTGTTCTGAGTGGTTATATTATTCGCCATGCAGCCAGATTTAAGGTTCTGAGTTGGCTGTGCAGGATCTGATTGTTTTGTTGGGTCAGAAGATGAGGAATTTGAGGTAAAGTCCAGGCTGGGCCTTGAGACATGCTCTTTAGGAATGGGTACCAGTACTGGCGTGGCCAGTCTGGGGCAATCAGAATAATTTTTGGCTTCTCTTGTCTGACTTTTAAGAGTACCTTGGGGAGGAGAGGCAGTGGTGGAAAGGCATAACCTGTTAGGATTTTCCAGCTGAATGACAGAGCATCCACCTTCCATGCTTGTGAGTGATAAGTCCTTGTGCAGAATCTCTGTAGTTGGCAGTTGTGAGTAGAGGCAAATAAATCTATGTCTGGGCATCCCCATTTCCTTGTTATCATGCTAAAGACTTGTGGATCTAGTTTCCACATGTGAGGGTCCATGAGGTTTCTGCTTCGTTCGTCTGCCAGAGTATTTTTCTTTCCTGGCAGGAATTGTGCCTGCAGATGTACTTGATAGGTCAGTGCTGTGCTCCACAAAGTCATGGCTTGCCTGCAGAGGGGGTAGAAATGTGTGCCCCCTTGCTTATGTACCACATGACTGTAGTATTGTCCGTCTTTAGCAATAGTTGTCCTGGGTGTAGTAGATCCCTGAAGGCTGTCAGGGCATTTTGTACAGCTAGCATCTCTTTTTGATTGATATGAAGATGCATTTGGCCTGCGGGCCACGTGCCCTGAATACATTTTCCCGTCATGTGTGCCCCCCAGGCATAATCCGATGCATCTGTTGCTAGTGTCTGCCTGGGTGTGGGTAAAGTGAAAGGCTGTCCCTTGTTGTAGTGACAGGACAGTGCCCACCATCGAAACTCTTGTTGCAGGCAGGGAATGAGGGTTATTATTGTTTCCAGGCTGTGGCAATGTTGAATCCAAACACTTTTTAGATACCATTGTAGCTTCCTCATATGCAGTCTTGCATATGGAATTAGCAGGATGGAGGATGCCATGAAGCCCAAATATGCTCTGACAAAATGACACAAAATACACTGAACCCACAGACACTGCCAACATCCTGGCAGAAAGGTTCAGTGCAAACTCCCCCCCCAAAAGAGCAAAATGTCTATCCCAACAGAGTGTAGCCTTCCTGAGATCACAGATGCACAGGTGAGAGCTGCCCTCTCCAAAGCAAAAAACACAGCATCAATGGGACCAGACGGTGTCCCGGGCTGCGTCTTACACGAGCTCCAAGAAGAACGAAACCCTCATATAAAGTCACTGTTCAATCTCAGCCTTACTACAGGATATGAACCCAAGGAATGGCATACAGCAACAGTGGTCCCACTCCACACAGGTGGTGCCACAACAGACCCCAGAAACTATTGCCCTATAAGCCTGACTAGCCTGGTCTGCAAAGCTATGGAGCGTATCATCATGGAAATCGTAAACAAAGACATTGGGAACCTCTAGACACTGGATCCTACCCAATTCGGCTTTAAGGGCAGATCTTGCCTCTTGAACCTGGTCGACTTCTTTGAAACAGTTACCAAAGCCATAGATGAAGGGAAGGTAGTCCACACAGCCTACCTGGACCTCGCAAAAGCCTTCGACACAACACCCCACTCGGGCATCATAAATAAGCTCACCAGCTTAAATATCAACCCCTATGTCACAAGATGGGTTGCAAACTGGCTCAGGGATAGAACCCACATGGTCAGAATAGCAGGTGCCATGTCAGACTCTAAACCAGTTACAAGTGGCGTCCCACAAGGCTCAGTCCTGGGACCTCTCTTGTTCGGTATATATTTTTCCAAGGTACAGACTAACACGGGTGGACTATGGCTGACCAAGTTCACAGATGACTGCAAACTGCATGCTGTAATTGACTCTCCGGCTGACACAAGCATCCTCCAAAAGGGTCTCACATGGACGGATAACTGGTGCCAGAGCCATGGCCTAAAGCTAAATGCCAAAAAGTGCATAGTCATCCCCTTTGGGAAAAACAAAGTGCCCACAAATTACCACATAGGTGGTAATCCATTAAGTACGGAAGAAGTAATTAGAGACTTGGGGACCCAAGTAGATAGCAATCTCTCCTTTGACAATCACGTTGCCAAAGTGGTTAGAAAGACCTTCTATATAGCCCACCTTATCATGAAAGGATTCACATCTAAATCAAGAGAGGTCATTGTGCCCCTCTACTCATAACTTATCCGGCCCAAAATTGAATACAATGCCCCATTTGGGATGTACATTACCCGACACCTGCAGCAACTGGAAAGACCCCAAAAGTACCTCACCAAGAAGATCAAGGGGCTCAAACAGATGCCGTATGCAGTTCGGCTAAATAAACTCAAGCTCTACTCCGTTGCGTACTGCCTACTCAGAGGCAATCTGTGTCTGACGTATAAAGCCATGTCCAACCCAGAATTAATGGACATGCTTCACCTCAGGAAATCCAAATCCCTTAAAGCTACACGCTCCAGGGACTCGAACCTCAGCACAGAAATAAATAGGACATGCTGGAAGGACAGATTCATATCTCAGAGGCTCCCCTCACTCTGGAACAAAATCCCAATACATGTTAGGCAGAGCCCCTCACTGACCCTCTTCAAGAGAAATCTTGACGAGTGGATGGGAGATCGTAAGTTTACCCCTGGGATCTCTTCTGTGTCCCTGCTTGACAGATGTACAGTAAACTAACCTTAAAAGGGCTACCTTCTGTGACCTACTATACAGAGGCATGGTCAACTAATCTAAAAGCGTGGCGAAAGCCAAACACACTCTGGCTAGGCTTATAAATGCCCTAGGGCAGATAGCCTAGTATCAACCTATGAACCTATGAAGCCGTGTAGGTCTGAAAACACCCTCAGAAGCCGATGCCTGCTCAGTGGCTCCGGACCCATCTGAGGGAATAGTTTCCATAGGCCCAATACCTTGAGTTTCCAGAGGCCTAGTTGTCTCCACGTGGGAGTCGGGGCTGCGAAAGCGCCTCACTGAGATCCTGCGACTGGCCTAGAAGAAGCTTCGTCGGTTTTGGACCACTGATGCCTGTCCTTCTCTTTGTCCTTGCGCATTTTATGAACTACGGTCGTCGGTTGTTCTGCCGGTATTATATAGTTAAACCTTCGGCCAAAGTAATGCAAAGCAAAATCGAACCGACGCTTAATAGTGCGTTGGTTTAATCTAGCACAAAACCGACAACTAGCAACGTCGTGATCAGGGCCTAGGCAAGGAATACAGTAAGAATGAAAATCCTTATGAGGTATTTGCTTCCCACAAGAAATACAATTGTTAACTTTTACTGACATCGGTCTGGAGCAAGAAAAAGTTTCCCCAACGGGGTACTTAGCTTTATTGAAGACTTCAGATCTGAAATTCAATTTCGAAAATCTCAGGAGTCGGCCGACCGGCATTTGCGAACTGCTTTTGCTTCGGGCACTGCGCGGCAAGAAAGAATGAAGAAAATGGCGTCGGCTGCATCTTATATACCCCTGGGAAGAGGCGACAGCAACCGACGCCGGACCAGGACTTTGGAATTCAGGCCGACTGCGGGTAGCCTGCCAACAAGATAACCCTAGTGTAATGACTGCAACAGTGAAACACAATGATCATCAGCCAGACACACAAGGGTGCATATATTACCTTGGTAAATAAAACAAATGTGGGTTCTTTTGCATTTTCATAATGTTCTTGTTAAATGCAGTAATGTACTATTTTGTTTCGCTTTCATGGACTTGTTTCTTTCATCCTGTGTCATACAGCACATTCATTTCATTTTCAAGTTTTGTAACAGTCACAGAGACAGTGCTGTTGTTGCATCACAAGGCAGACAATTTATTTATCCTAACTTAACATATGAACCATGAATGAAAAATATGTTATACTGCAAGTACTTCACTCTCCTACTTGTCAGTTTTTTAAAACATTCATCTTCTGTACCTCCAGAGAAGTTAGTTCTCACATGCCATATACACCAAATTCAGCATTCCCTCCTACATTATACTCTTGGAATTTTGTTTAACACTGATTTTTTACTTTGGGATTTGAACACTCAGCATTTCACTTTCAGAATTTTAGATTTCAGTCTTACTACAAAATGCCTTCTGACTGGACATTTAAAAAATAACTTTGAAGTAAATAACACAATGATGACTTTAAATCCACATCAAGTGAGTGACCTATTCAGAAAAGTTATAGGCTTACAAGGCTATAAATTAAGTTACATATGTATATGCATGTATTTCTGTGCATTATTACACTGCCCTGTCTTCAAGCCTGACAGATGAATCACAGTAGATTCTTTCTACAATAATTAAACCCTTACCAAAACTTTCTTTTCTGTGTGATCCAATTAATCGTTCCAGTTGACCCGTGACGACAAACCTTCTGGGTGTTGATGATCGACTATGCCTTTCTCCCTCTGAAGCAGTAGTTCGTGATGTGTCTGCCTCATTGGCTGCATCTAGATGTTCTATCAAGGAAATCATGTTTAAGGGTTAATATAAAACAATCGTTTTCTGATCATTTAATGCTCATTCACCCTGTTACTGGTGACTCTCTCACTGCCATAATTACTGCCTGTGAAACTACTAAAAAAGAAAAATACAATGCCTAGTTCTGATTAAGTCCTTACTAGGACACAGATAACCAGAGTTGGACTAATGATCAGGGAGTTGCTTAGTCCCACTGTTTGTACTCACCCAGCAGAAGCTACAAAGCTAAATGCACTTGCAAGGTGGAAGACAGTAACTCTCAAGATGAGATGTGGCAAGCATAGCAAAGCAGTGTAAGCTGTAGATGGTACTAGGTATGAGCAGTAACACACATGTACTAAGTGCAGTACTGTGCACTGTCCTGCAGGCAGCTGTAAAACGCTGGGAGACAGCTGCATCAAAAAACTCTCTTGGTGATAGAATGGATGATGGCCTCCAATAACAGACTCTTACTGTGTACGTAATAGTGTGATCAGTTCTTGTCCTACTCAGGCAAATGAATGGGCCACTAGGTCAATGGAAGGCTGACGGTTGGGAAGCAAAAGGGGGGAGGTTTAAAAAAAGTATACAATATAAGAACACTTAGAATAACAAATTATTAAAATCCAAAGGCAATATCACATACAGTACACATCATCCAGCTTGCTGGACCTCATTTCCATCCATGTTAACATTTTCATCATGATAGGTCAAAAAAAGAAGTTATGTCTTACCATAACGTTCCATCTGTATTGTTGATCCTCGTTCAGTCATTACGCATGGGTATCGGTTCTAACCTCGGAACCGAGCTGGCCATTTTACAAGCTCGTGTCAGCTTCAAACTCTCGAGCTAAACTCTTACCCACAATCCCCCTCTCCCTGTTACCTCAGATTGAGTTTGCAAGTCAAAGAAGGTAGAGGCTACCTCTGGTCAAATAACCTAAGAGAACCGGATGGTGAGATCCACTAGAAACTACAGGAGGGGGAAGGAGGGAGGGTCGTAATGACTGAACGAGGATCAACAATACAGATGGAACGTTATGGTAAGACAACTTCTTTATCTGATATTGTTAATCCTCGTTCATTCCTTACGCATGGGACAGAGTCCCCAGCTACCTCTATTCCTGGGAGGCTCTCATGGAAGGACATTCCTAAGCACCATAGAACCGAAAGATGCTCTTCCCCTGGAGGCCAAATTCAATTTGTAATGATTGAAGAAGGTATGAGGCGTACCCAAGTTGCAGCTGCACAGATGTCATGTAAAGAAGCTCCGGCATAGAAGGCAGCAGAAGTTGCCACCGACCTTGTTGAGTGAGCTTTCATAGTAGTAGGCAATGAGATATTGCTGTGTATAAATGAAGGTCACGCAGTCCTTCAACCATCTAGCTAATGTGACCTTAGCAACAGCAGATCCTAATCTAGGTCCAGAAAAAGCCAAAACTAACTGGTCAGATTTACGAAAGGACCTAGTCCTGTTTAAGTAAAAATGGATTTGCCTGTGGATATCTAGGGTATGTAGGCAATACTCTCCTCTGTTTGAATGATTGGGAAAGAAAACTG
Organism: Protopterus annectens; assembly: GCF_019279795.1. Lineage (NCBI taxonomy): Eukaryota > Metazoa > Chordata > Ceratodontiformes > Protopteridae > Protopterus > Protopterus annectens. The sequence goes on along the minus strand of NC_056750.1, from coordinate 711,431,581 downwards.
GCAATTCAATGGCTTGATTAATGGACATTTCGGAGATCACTTTTGGCAGAAATGATGGATTAGTTCTCAGAGACACTATCTTTATGAAAAATCAAGTATGGACTCTTGATACATAAAGCTTGAAGCTCAGAAATACGTCTGGCAGAAGTAATGGTGACCAAAAACAAGGTTTTCCATGACAAATGCTTGAGGTCGCAAAAAGAGGCTGGTTCGAAAGGTGGCATTGTCAGAGCTTGTAGAACTAATGATAAATCCCATGGTTGAATAGGTTCTCTAAAAGGTGGCTTCAGATGATTCACACCTTTTATGAAGGTCTTGCACAATTTGTGGGACATGAGATGAATCTTGGACACCCTCATGAAAATTAGAAATTGCAGCCAAATTAACTTTAATGGTAAAGGCTGATAGACCTGATTGGAAAAGGTCGTCCAGGTAGTCTAGTATTATCGACACTGGTGCTGAGAAGGGAGATCTACTTGCTTATCTTTCAGCCAACACGTAAATCTTTTCCACTTGCTCAGATAAGTAATTCTAGTAGAAGACTTATGAGATGCAATGTGAATGTCATGTACTGGTAAAGAAAGATCATTTTGCCTGGCAATCAAGGGAACTGGAGTAGCCAAGCCATGAGCTTCAGGCTGTTCAAGTTGGGATGAATCAGGTTCTGTGGATGTGATTTTAACTCCCGGGTTGGATGGAGAATCCATGGTCAATCTAGTAGGTGAGGCCAAAGGAAGGGGAACCAAATCTGTCGAGGCCAATATGGTGCTATGAGGATCAACTTGCTCTTCAACCAACGGGCTTTCTTCAGAAACTGGGGAATGAGGGGAAAGGGTGGGAATGCGTAAAGAAGACTCGAGGGCCAATCGTGGACTAGAGCATCCCTGGGTGACTGTCCCGGAGGGGGAATCAGGGTGAAGTAGTTGCTGCATTTGTAGTTGGTCGGGGATGCAAAGAGGTTGCAGCAAGGACGTCCCCAGCGGTGGAAGATCTCTGCAGCTATCAAGGGATTCAGGGACCACTCGTGAGGTTGAAGAATGCACCTGCTGAGTCTGTCTGCTATCACGTTGGAACTCCCGGGAATGTGCGTTGCTAGAATAAAACGGTTGGTAGCCATCACCCATTGCCATATCCTCATGGCCTCTCGACAAAGGGGGTAAGATTTGGTTCCACCTTGCTTGTTGATGTACCAGACCACTGCCATGTTGTCTGAATGAATCGCAATTGTCCCAGACAGCAGCACGGGAAGGAATGCTTGCAACGCCAGAAGCAACGCCCTCAGCTCTAGAACATTTATATGTAGATGGGCCTCCAGTTCGGACCAAGTGCCTTGGACTGTCTGTCCATGACATAGCCCCCCCACCCTATCAGGGAGGCATCCGTGGTCACTGTGGCCTTGGGTTGCTGGGGGGAGAAGGGGCGAGACCATTGTGACAGATTGTGTGTCATCTACCAATTTAAATCCTCTTTGCACCTGTGGGTTACTCGAATCATGGCTGAAAGACGATGCTGAAAAGGATACCAATGGGTGAGCAGTAGCCATTGTAGAAGCCTCATGTGAAACCTGGCCAGGGGGACAATGGTGATGGAGGCTGCCATGGAACCCAACAGCTGTAGAACAGAGTTAGCCGTGGATTTCTCCCTTGAAAGGACTGGAATCAGTTGTTGCTTTATCCTTAAAATTCTGTGCTCTGGAATAGCAGCTCTGCAGTTCATTGTGTCCAAGATAATCCCTACGAGTTCTGTTGACTGAGATGGGGTGAGATTGGATTTTTGCCAGTTTATGGTTATGCCTAGCCTTTGAGCAGCGAGGAGAGTGTATGCCAAAGCTTCTTCCACTAGATGTCTGGTGGAGCGGAAATGAGCCAGTCATCTAGGTATGGAAACACCTGGAATCCTTGAAGTCGTAAGTGAGCTGTGACAACTGCCATGCACTTTGTGAACACACTGGGGGCTGTAGAGAGTCCGAAGGGCAGTACTCTGAACTGGTAGTGACTGGCTCCCGCAAGGAAGCGCAGAAATCTTCTTGATGGCCTGTCCACTTTTATGTGGTAGTACGCACCTTGAATATCTATCGAGCACATCCAATCATCTTTTTCCAAAAGCGGGAGGATAGACTGCATTGTGACCATCCAGAATTTTTGTACTCTCACAAACTTGTTCAATACACTGAGACCCAAAATTGGTCTCCAGTCCCCGGTTTTCTTTGGCACCAAAAACAGTCTTGAATAGAATCCGGATCCTATCTGGTATGGAGGGACTATTTGGATGACTCTCTCTCTTAGCAGCTTTTCTATCTCTAGTGCTGCTTCTTCCCTTTGACTGGGTGGAACTTCGGGAAGGTTTTTTGAAGGGACAGGACAAAGATAGAAGGGGATCGCATAACCTCTGGTTATAATCCTTTGTACCCAAGAATCGGTGATGATGGTTAGCCAGGCAGAAGGGTACAAGGAGAAACATCCCCCAACCACCTCCAGAGGAAAGGAGTTGGGCCGCTCTTCAGGAGCGCTGGTAAGATTGGCCAGTGAAAGAATCCCTAGAACCCTGGTTACGCTGACCCCCTCTGCCCAGAAAGGAGAGTCTTCCCTGTGAGTTTCCCCCCTCTGCCTCTAGGGGAGAACTCGGCCTGTGTGCCACAGAAAGGACCCTGAGATTTATTGAATCATATCTTCCCACTCTTTTGGTTTCGGGAGAAAGCATGTTGAGGGGAAGAATAACAGACACCTACGGCAGAAAGGGTCTTACCGTCCTGTTCACATCTGGCTAGTGTGCTTTTAACTTTGGGCCCAAACAACGAGGAGGCCTCAATGGGAGCATTAAGAAAGGAAGCCTTAAAGGGTTCAGCGAAATTGCACAAGCGCATCCAGGCATATCGTCTCAAGACAGCAGCTGAACCCGCTGCTCTAGCTGCTCCTTCTAATGCGTGACATATCAGTCGCATAGAGGAGTTAGATATTGACTCAATGGTGGCCAGCTGAGAGGCCACATTGTCACAGACCTCATTAGACTCGGCACCAGCCAAGGTTTCAGAGAGCTCAGAAATCATATCCCTTTGAAGCCTGGTAAAGTGTGTCATATAATTCAGGGACCTGACAGTAAAGGTCGCTGATGCAAAGGTGCGCTTCCCTATCCTGTTCAGGGCCCGGGACTCTGTTAGGCGGATGGACAGTCTGGCTTTCTTCTTCTGCCAGATCCTTTTTTGTTGCGGCCACCATCACCAAAGCATCCACAGGAAGACCTTTTGACCAATGGGGATCCGTAGCAGGAGGGAACAAAATCTTATCTGGCCTCCGGGGAATAGCTTCAACGGTATCAGGAGCCTTCCAAGCACGCTGCATGATATGCTGGACAAGTTCATTGGCAAATGGAGTAACCTAGGAGGTAGGGGGCCGGGCGCAAAAGGCCTGCAGGAACCCAGATTCCTCAGAGGTCGGATTAGAGGACTGCCAGTCACCTGTTTCAGGATTTCGAGGATATCACCAAAGGATACCTCAGAGGGTGACCAAGGGGATCCTTCCCCCTCATCAAAATCTGTGTCTTCATTGAGGGACTCCTCTGTGGAGTCCATGTGCTTCCTCTTACACAAACTTTTCTGGTGGACTTCCTCAGCAGGAGAAGCTGGAGAAGACAACAGAAAAGGGGTTTCCTGTGGGAATATGTCCTGAGGCCCTTACACCCGGTGTCCGCACAGTGCGACTTGTGAAACCAGTGTACCAGACGAAGGCGGAGGGATAGACAGTCCAGTATCGCCAGCAGCAGCGAAAGCCTTCTCCATCAGTTGGAAGGCTGGCCCACCTGAAGAGGAGTGAATGTCTAGGACAGGGGTCACCCCTCCCCTAAGTGGCTCAGCCTGCCAACCCAGAGTCCCTGGATGGCTGTGGAGCAGCAAACTATGCGCGTCATAACTGACATCCTGGGTCGTAGCAAACCTTTCCTGCCACGAAGGTAACTGCGGTTCCTTAGTGAGATCCATAAAGGGAACCGCAGAAGGGGAAGACTGTGCTATATCCATGGACTTCAAAGGCAATGAAGGAGGAGAATAAGAAGGGGTCTTTGGAGACGGGTGATCACCTCCCAAGGAAGGATAGTTCTTGAGGGGTGGGATACCTCTGGCCAAGAGCACCTGATCCACAAGACGCAACACATTGTGTTCGGAAAGGCTTCTGGTGGACCACACGGAGACTGAGGGAGAAAAAGGCCTGTCCACAGAAGAGGCTAACTCGGTGACCATCTCATCAGTCCGCATAGAGAACAACGGTGCCGAGAGAGACTGGACTACGGGTGTCTGCACCGAAGTAGTCATCGGTGCAGAGGTCACAGTCTGCACCGACACAGGGATCGGTGCTGAAGTGGTTGTCGGTACCGAAGCTGGAACTGACAAAACTGGAGTCAACAATAAAGGCATAGGTTCTGAGTACGATGTCGGACCCGAAGTGGTCAAGGTCTGCGCCGACTGAACAGTCGGTGCCGATACAGTGGTAATAGTCTGAACCGAGGAGCCCCTCAGTGCCGATATAGTGAAGGCTGCAGGAGAAGACGGAGCCAAGATCACTAATGGAGCCGAAGGCCTCGGTGCCGAAGGTCTAGGCACTGAAAGCACTGGGGCTGACTGAGTGAGCTCCAGAGCCGAAACTTTAGCCTTTTTAGGTTTTGGTTGGCGGGAGTCCCCAGCCGGGGATGAAGGCAAAGATTTAGCCTTGGTAGGAACATCCAAGATTTTCTTATGGGCTCTAGGAGGGGTTGAGGCCTCTGACCCAGAAATAGCCTCTGAAAAGGGAGATTTAAGAAGTCCCTTCAGCAACAACTTGTTTTTCCTTTCCAACAAAGTTCTATTTGAAGAGTTGTCACAGATAGTACAGGGCGGGTCAACAGACAAGTGGGACGCCCCCTAACAATAAACGCACAAAGAGTGTGCATCAGAAGTAGGTAGTTTGTGTCCACAATCAGAACACCATTTAAACCCTGGACTACCTTTCTTATCTGCCATGATAGCAAATTAAATAGCAGAAAAGGGTACCAGCAATGGTACAAAAGAATACCCAAAGGTATGAGAAAAAAGGGGAGGACTAGCAACGATGGTATGGGGAGAATACCTCGCGGTAAAAAGGTAGAGAAAAGAGAAGAAAAACCTGAAGAAAATATGGTCGCTAGATGCGATAGGGTAAGAGACAATGAAATAGAAACTTTTCTGACAGAAAATTAATATGAATGACTATTAAACAACAAATAACTGTACTTGGCTCAAGAGAAGCAGCTTGACATGACCAAATGGCAATGCGGCAAACGAAATCTGAGGTAACAGGGAGAAGGGGATTGTGGGTAAGAGTTTAGCTCGAGAGTTTGAAGCCGACGCGAGCTTGGAAAATGACTGGCTCAGTTCCGAGGTCGGAACCGATACCCATCCGTAAGGAATGAACAAGGATTAACAATATCACATCAGGTATTTCACCAAATTCTACTAGTCACTTCTGCAGTGAGCTAGTTAGGTGTTCTACATACTCAACAAAGGAAAGGAGGTTGTGGATGGAGGCAATAATGCTAAATACTTTGAGAGCCCAGATAAAGAGAATGAGGGAGTGAGTTGTGGGACACAATATTGAAGATACACACGTTAGACAAATGCAGGAAGATAGTAATCAGCTGGCTTTCAAAAGGGCTGGGATGTCTGCTGTGCTGGTTCTTGGACTAGCCGTTCCCATTTGTAGTCTATAAGTAAGAGTAATATGACTACTCAGTGGAAATGAAAACTGAAGTAAAAATGTTTATTTTTTAACTGATGCTTCCCAGGGCATTAATTCAGTCTGGGAAGCTTAGCAGGCAGCTCTTCTAAATCGACCTTTTTGTACTGCACAGTATGCTGCTAGCTGAAAATTCCTGTATGTTGCTCTGGCTGTCCCACTGAAGGAAGAACTTGTTAGTACGGTCCAAGTCTACTATGAGTATATCTTGTTAAAGATGGCAAAATAGCTCAACCGGCTGCTAAATTCAAGGTTCCTTCCTTAGGTCAATCCTTGCTCTGACTACTCTCTTTTGTACCTGTCTGCGATTGCAAAAATAAGGGTAAAATAATGCTTGTTAGCAACACAAAATAAATAGTACTTTTTTTCTGCGTTTGCTTCAGACTTGATGATCTAAGGCTTCCCCAATATGTCAGCAATTAACCTTCAGTCTCCACCACTTCTACTTTGGCTACTCCAGCAACATCCATATTACTGTGTGTGTGTGTGTGTGTGGGGGGGATTCCTTTCCAAGAAGTAGTTCTGTATAGAGCTTAGTCTGTATTTTAAATGTGATGGAAGGTGTAATATCAGTGACTACTGAATATGTTAATGATATTAAAGCAGGTACTTAAAGGAGAACTGTACCGATAGACTGAAAAAAACATGTTTATTTCACCATGGCTTGATGTTTCCTACATTTTAACACCACTTTTGGACTCAACAGTTTTTTTATATTTTTAAATGTAATTCCAGAGTCTGCCCACATGGGATCCAGCATCTTGGTTTTTTAGTCTACCTCTAGGTATCCCACAAATCATTATTTGACTTTAAAAATCTTACATCATTGCCGTTATAAGCTACTCCTGTCAATGTACTGACTTTACATGTATTTTCACATATAGTCTTCTTTCTTTTAGTCAGTCAGGTATAATAGCCATTTCTTGTTTTTCAGTGACTACTTAAAAGACAAACAGGGATAATCACACAGAACAAACTTCTCAGTGCCTGTTACTTCTTTTTCTTTCTAAAGTGAACAATTTGTATTATTTTATTATGCCTGCATTGTACTCCTTAAACTCATCTCCCCTCCTCCTAAACAACCCCCTACACATCTGTCAAAGTGGAAAAGGTAATTTGAGCTGTTTGCTGCTGTGGCTGATAGCTCACAGCAAAAGAAAGTTCATGTAATGCTGCTTTGTACTATCCACCTACTTACAATAGGCACTTATTTTTTCTGCACCGTAGCCTCTTTCTGTCCTCAAATTTTAATCCTTACTACCTAAAAATAGGTAACACGTTTGGCAAGCCTTCCAACTTCATTTATTAGGCATTCCTAAGAAAGCACAATTCTTTAATTGTGTCACAAAGGCCGTAAAAAATGTAACATTTTGTTTTTATATAGCACTGAGATGCACTTAAAATAAGACATTTAGAATCAATGTGTATTTTCTAAACAATATGAATGCAAGTGTAAGCTTTCACATTACTGACTTAGCAGTAATCACCATTGATTACTTGAAGTTATCTGCAAAATCAGGGACATTTGAGATGTACGGTCTTGGGCCAGTTACCTTTTATTGTACTGTTGTCTGTATTTGCTTCCTGTAATTTGTCTCTTGCAACTGCAGGATTTATCCATGTTGTCCGCAGCAATTTTCTTAAATCAGTATATCACTGTTAATGCATCTTCTCTGATTTATTTTTCACACACTGCAACTCAGGATGCAACCCCCATTACTGTTTTGTTTCTGATTCATTCATCTTTATAAATCTATCTTACATATTACTATTTATGTTATATAAAGTTAAGAGGAAAAGCCTGGTAACAGCTTCATAACAGCAAAACCCAAATAACTAAGCAAACATACCTTGAACATTGGAATAAAGCAAAAAAAAACTAGTAAAATTAGACAAAATCAACTACTACTAAAACATCCAAAATAAACATGTAAAAAAAAACTCAAATTCTGGGAAGCAGTCAATAACATACTTCATCCAGGTAAATCCTCTGCCCCCACCCCAACAACTAATAATTCTGACAATATAGCCAGCCAGTTCAATAAATTCTACACAGAAACTGGCCAACCCTAGCAAGCTCTGTAGGCAGTGTACATAACCCTACCCCAATTACCCCCAGAATAGCACCAACTCCCTAGAATCCACCTCCTACTTCAACTTGCACCCAGTATCCAAGTCTATAAAAAAAAAACTTATTTCAAAAACTGAAACCAACAGCCCTAGCCACTGATAACCTTCCAGGAGAATTTCTACAAACTGCAGCCTAAGCAATAGCCTACCCAGTAGCCATACTTATAAACAGATCAATATCTGAAAGCCAGGTACCTGTAATATGGAAAACCTCCCACATTTTACCACTACACAAGGGTGTAATTCCACTGAACTCACCAATTATTGCCCAATTGCCATCCAATCTCCCTTATCTAAAATACTAGAAAGAGTTATGCACACCCAACTAATGGATTACCTTCTCACACACAAACTACTGTCAAACACCCAACACAGTTTCTGTCCCTTTCACTGCACCACCATAGCACTGCTGTCCTTTAGTAACACAGTGAACCACTACAGAAATAATGGACAATTCATATCTGCCATATTTTTAGACTTATCCAAAGCCTTTGACATGGTAAATCACAATAAACTCATCGATATTCTCTCCACTCTAAAACCTTAGCAGTTCCACTATCACATGGTTCCAAAACTATCTAGCAGGATGACTGCAAGCCGTCCAGTGGCAACACCAACATTCTCATATTCTCTCAGTCATCTTAGGGGTTCCACAAGGCTCAATCCTTGGACCTCTACTTTTCTCTCTATTCACGAACCAGTTGAGCACGTCCGCACCATATGCCTCTGTACTGCAATACGCTGATGACTCCACACTAATATGCGCAGCCGCCACACTGCAAGACTTCAACACCATAAAGTACAGTTTTGTACCTACCATAAATGTAGATGTTCGAGTGTAAACACTGCTGCAGTCATTACTCTTGGGTTATCCTGCCGTCAGGCGATTCCCCAGTCGGCCTGAGTTCCAAAGTCTTAGTCCGGCGTCAGTTGCTGTCGCCTCCTCCCTGACGTCAGTGCGACAGGGGTATTTAAGATGCAGTCGACGACATTTTCTTCATTTTTTCTTGCCCCAGATGTCAGTTGCCCCCAAATAGGTAGGCATTTCAATTTGCTAGTAAAATATACAAAAGAAAAGCAAACAACCATTTTTAGTTACCAGCAAATACTCCCCATAGGTAATAAAGGGTAGATGAGCTAGGAAGTACCATAAAGTAAGAGGGGAAGGAGGGAGGGTAACCTGGACTGCAGCAGTGTTTACACTATAATATCTACATTTATGGTAGGTACAAAATTGTACTATGTTCATCGTGTTACACTGCTGCAGTCATTACACTTGGGTGGAATCCCAAAGCTGAGGTAGGGAGGCTGGATCTATAAGGCATTAGGGGTGGCTATAAGACCCTGCAGGACAGCAGTGGTGAAGCCAGCTCTGGATTTGGAGTATAAAGGCAAATGGTAATGTTTGGTGAAAGTATGCACAGAACTCCATGTTGCTGCTTCAAAAATTTCCTTGGTAGGTACTCCTCTGAGGTAGACAGTTGAAGTGTCTGTTGCCTTGGTGGAGTGAGATCTAATGCTGCTAGGTACAGGTTTCCCATAGTGGGTATATAGCAGAAACGTATACAGTGTCCTCTCCATTTTGAAATAGTCTGCTTTGAAATGGCTTTTCCCTGTCCTCCTGCAGCGTATGCTACCAATAATTGTTCAGATTTTCTGAAAGCTTTGGTTTTGTCCAAATAGAAGCGTAACTGCCTGTGAATGTCCAAAGAATGTAGTAGTCTTTCCCCTTTGTTCTGTGGTTTTGGATAGAAAGTTGGCAAGTGAATAGTTTGGTTTAGAGCCACACTTGATACCACCTTTGGCATAAAAGTAGGGTTAGTTCTTAAAGACACCCTGTCCTGGTGGAAGATGAGGAAAGGTTCCACTGCCATTAGTGCCTGTAATTCTGAAACTCTTCATGCTGATGTTATTGCCAGTAGCAGAGCAGTTTTCCAAGAGATGTATTTTAATTCTGCTGTGTTAGTTGGCCCAAAAGGAGGTAAAGTTAATTTTTCCAAAACAAAGTTGAGGTCCCAAGTTGGTGTAGGTGCTCTACGGGGCGGTCTTATGTTTTTAGCCCCTCTGAGGTATTGTTTGAGCAAAGGATTAGAAAAAAATGGTGGATCCGTGTTGTAATGAGCAGAAATAACTGAGGCTTGGATCTTGATGGATGAGAAGGAGAGGCCCTTGTCCAGCATCTCAGTTAAGTATTGAAGTATCTGAGGAATGTTTGGGACAAGAGGGTCAAGGCTGTGCACTTGGTTCCAGGCACAGAATCTCTTCCATTTTTCCGAGTAGGCTTTCCTGGTGCTAGGCCTTCTGGCCTCCAGAATGACATCCATAACAGCTTTGGAGAGAGGCATTGCTTGCCTGACTAAGGAATTTTCCATGCAGCTAGATTTAAGGTCTTTAGCTGGCTGTGAAGTATCTGATTGTTGTGCTGTGTCAACAGCTGTGGGATTTGAGGCAAATTCCAGGGTGGTTCTTGTGTTAAGTTCTTTAAGATTGGGTACCAGTGCTGGCGTGGCCAGTCTGGTGCAATCAGGATAATTTTTGTCTCTTCCTGCCTGGCTTTTATGAGTACCTTTGGAAGGAGAGGTAAAGGAGGGAAAGCGTATGCTTGTAGTTTTTTCCAGCTGAATGAGAGAGCATCCACTTTCCAGGCTTGTGGATGGTAGGTCCTTGTGCAGAGTTTTTGTAATTGGTAGTTCATTGGGGATGCAAATAGATCTATGTCCGGGCTCCACCATTTTTGTGTTATCATTCTGAATACTTGTGGATCCAATTTCCATTCGTGGGGGTCCATGATGTTTCTGCTTAGGTCGTCTGCCGGGGTATTTTTCTCTCCTGGCAGGAATTGTGCTTGCAGATGAACTTGGTAGTTTAAAGCTGTGTTCCACAAGGTCATGACTTGTCTGCAGAGGGGGTGGGAGTGTGTGCCCCCTTGCTTGTTTATGTACCACATAACTGTGGTGTTGTCTGTCTTTAGAAGTAATTGTCCTGGATGCAGCAGGTCCTTGAAAGCTATAACTGCATTTTGTACAACTAGCATCTCTTTTTGATTGATGTGGAGATGTCTTTGCTCTGTGGGCCACTCGCCCTGGATACATTTTCCTGCCATGTGCGCTCCCTAGGCGTAATCTGATGCATCTGTTGTCAGTGTTTGCCTGGCTGTGGGTTGAGTGAAAGGCTGTCCTTTGTTGAGGTGACAAGCTTGAGCCCACCATCGAAACTCCTGTTGAAGGCAAGGAATTAGTGGTATAACTGTTTCCAAACTTTGACAGTGTTGAGACCATATACTCTTTAGGTACCATTGAAGTTTCCTCATATGCAGTCTGGCATATGGAATTAGTAGTATGCAAGATGCCATGAAGCCCAAGGCCTGCAAAATTTTTCTTGCAGGGAGTTGGGTCTTTGTTGCCATTAAATGAAAATATTGAGTCAGTTGTCCTGGCTTGTCTGGCGTAAGATAAGCCATCTGGGCCGTTGTGTTCAAGCTGGCACCCAGGAATATTATCTGTTGTGAGGGCACTAGTTTTTATTTCTTTCAGTTTACTGTATACCCCAGGCAACTTAATAACTTTTTTATGTACGCCAGATGCTTTAGTAGAATGTCCTTGCTCTCTGCTTGAATCAGGCAGTCGTCCAGGTATGGGTAAATTTGAATTCCTTTTTGCCTGCAAAATGCAATTACTGGTGCCAGGCACTTTGTGAAAACCCTGGGCGCAGTAGATAAGCCAAAGGGCAGTGCAGAGAATTGATAATGCATTGAACCAGCTAGAAATCTGAGGTATCTTCTGCAGTTTTGTATGATAGGGACATGCAGGTATGCCTCTTTGAGGTCCAAAGTCACGAGCCAAGCTTTCTTGCCCAGCATGGGAAGAAGCTGTTGTAGTGTCAACATTTTGAATTTTGGAACATCCAGGTAAGTGTTTAGAGAAGAAAGGTCCAGAATGGGTCTCCAGGCTTTGTCCTTTCTGGGAACCAGAAAGAGTCTTGAGTAAAATCCTTGTCCTTGCTCCTATGGTGGCACCTTTCGAACAGCTCTCATGCCCATGAGTGCTGTCATTTCTTTTTGAGCCTCTGCCCATTGATTTGGTGGCAGATTTGGCATTCCTTTTAACCTTGGTAGAGTGTGAAAGTGGAACCTGTAGCCTTGAGATACAATGTTGAGAACCCATTTGTCTTTGGTGATGCAATGCCAATTGTGATAGAAAAGTGCCAGTTTTCCTCCTAAGGGGGCTGCCAAGAGAGAGCTGTTTGGCAGGTGCAGTGGAAAGTCATTGAGGCTGCTTTTTATAAGGTTGAGGCCTGTCTTTCCCTTCTTTCTGGCCTGATGTACTCCATTGTCGAGGCCTGTAAGGGCCTTGTACCTGACCTCTACCTCTTGGGCGTCTGTATCTGCCCCTTTGTGGTCTGTCTGTGACTGGAAAGGACCAATTCTTTGTTGGCCAATTTCTGCTAAAACAAGGAGGCTGAACCTGTAAGAAATTTTTTACCGTTTGCATAGATTTTGCCTTATCCTCCATCTTCTTTAATACCTCCTCTGCCTTAACTCCAAATAGCACATCCCGCTGCAAGGGTGCATCCAATAATTTGACCTTAACATGATCTGGTAACGTATGTTCTTTTAACCAAGCATGCCTTCGAATGACAGAGGCTGTAACTGCTGCTCTACAGGAGGCCTCTAAGGAATCAAACCCACATTGTAAAGTATGTTTTCCCACTTGTTTGGCTGCATGCATTAAATCCTGCATTTCTTTAAAATTAGGAGGATCTGAGTCTGGAAGCATCTTTTGTTTCAACTGAGACATCAAAAATTGCTGATATTTTAGCATGTGAAACTGGCAATTCAAGGCTCTCATTGCTAAAGTTGCAGACGTATATACTTTCTTTCCCCATCTGTCTAATGCTCTGGAATCTCTGTCAGAGGGAACGGGGTTTTTTGCTGATGAGGCCTTAATCCCTTTGGGTCCCTGAGAAATAGTTTCAGGGTCAGCAACAGGGCTTTTGTCCAGAAATTTGTGAGTCAGGGACTCTGTAATATCTATCAGGTTTAACTGGGGCTGGGAGTAAGGAGTCAGGGTTTAAACTGGATTCAGTGTACACATCATCCACAGTATCTAAAACTGGTGGGATAGCAAGGGGTCTGTGTTGAGGCAATAAAAGGAAGTCTCCGAGCCTTTTCTTGGATTCTGAGTAATCCTGGCCTTCCCAATGGAAATATTCCCTCATGGTATGTAAGGTTTCCCCAAAGGAGTAGTCCTCAGGCGGAGAGGCTGAGGGAATTGATTCCTCAGCATCAGAATCCTCATAAGGGGGTAAAGAATATCTTAGGTCTGAGGATGAGTCTGAGGAAATGGACACCTGGTTGGAAGATTCATATTCTGCATCCTGTCTGGGCCTTTTATCAGGAGGGGGATGGGACCCCCTGATCAGGGTGATTAGGTCTTCGGCCATTTTTAACATTTGTTTCTTAGGCATGGAAGCCTGTCCTGGAGAGAGATGTGTCTGTTTCTTTGCTTTTAAGGAGGGCTTAGACTTAGCAGAGGGTTTAACAGTTAACTGGGTAGGTCTGAAAACACCCTCTGTAGCTGTGGATTGCTCAGCTACTTCGGTTCCCTCTGTAGGGTTAGGATCGGAAAGCTGAAAACCTATTGCATCCGAAGGCCAAGCCAGCTCCACGTGGGAGTCGGAGGCGGTCTGTGGTTCTGTGGAAGCGGTAGTCAGGGGCTGTGTAGGCGCCTCGCTGAAAACCCGAGAACCGGCGACCGGCCTAGAAGAGGCCTCGTCAGTTTTGGGCCTCGGATGCCTGTCCTTGTCCTTGCACTTTTTATGCATTCTGGACGTCGGAAGTTCCGATGGCATGGTGTGATTGAATTTTCTCCCAAAATAATGTCGGGCAAAATCAAACCGACGTTTAATAGTGCGCTTGTTAAACCTAGCACAAAACCGACAATCAGTGACGTTGTGGTCAGGGCCTAGGCATGGAATACAATAGGAGTGGAAGTCCTTATGAGGTATTTGCTTCCCACAAGAAATACAATTAACTTTTACTGACATCGGTCTGAGCAAGAAAAAGTTTCCCCAACGGGGTACTTAGCTTTTTAAGAAGACTTCGGTTCTGGATTTGGAATGAAAATCTCAGGAGTCGGCCGACCGGCACTTGCGAACTGCTTCTGCTTCGGGCACCGCGCGGCAAGAAAGACTGAAGAAAATGGTGTCGGCTGCATCTTAAATACCTCTGTCGCACTGACGTCAGGGAGGAAGTAACAGCAACCGATGCCGGACCAAGACTTTAGAACTCAGGCCGACTGGGGAACCGCCTGATGGCAGGATAACCCAAGTGTAATGACTGCAGCAGTGTAACACGATGAACATCCCAAGATTCATTTCTGACTGGAGAAACATGGCTCACTAACTCTCAGCTCATTCTAAATCCCCCAAAAAACTAAGCTACTCTTTTAGCCCAACTAGATCCCCTTCATCTTCCCAATCCTTTAATATCTTGTCCAGAAACAAAACTATAATTACTCCAACTACTCTCACTCAACTGCTTGGGGTTGAAATTGACAATAACTTGAAATTTGACATTCACATAGGCGAAATTATCAAAAAGGTTCACAAGGAAATTGTATTCCTGTACAGAAATAAACAATTTCTTACAAGCAACACAAAAACTACCATAGCTCTCACACACCTCCTATCTACCCTCCTCTATGCCTCCCCAGTATTCACCAACCTTTGGAAGACTGACTTGATCCAAATGGAATCCTGCTACAGTAAAACAGCAAGATTTGCCACTGGTGTCTCATATAGATCACATCACTATCAATCACTTAAACATCTAAATTGGCTTGAACTCCCCCAGCCCCTATACTTTAATCAATTAACCTTTGCCCACAAAATTCTCCACCAACCCGATAAAAACCCCCTTCTCTCCATTATATCATTCAACCATACACCACTGCATGATCTCTTCGCTCCAGTAGCCTACACCTTCTTGATACCACCAAAGCCAGTAACTTAGGGAAATCTCTCTTCTCCAATTCCATTCCTAAAATATGGAATAAACTGCCAACCCCAATAACTTCCAACTGCTCTCTCAGTTTAAAAAGCTCCTTAAGTCACACCTTGTGAACACCTGGCTATGCACCTGTCACTCCCCTGGATAGTTCTTTTCTAGTTCCTAGATATACTACTGCCCTTTATATTAGCTTAATCTAACAGCAGTTAGTAAAGTACAGTTTTGTACCTACCATAAATGTAGATGTTCGAGGATCCCATTGCTGCAGTCCTTACTATTGGGTAGTCCGCCATCCAGTCGGCCCGAATACCAGAGTATAAGGCTGACGTCGGTCAGGGCGCATTAGACTGACGTCAGGACGTCAGGGTATTAATGCGCATGACCGACGTCATATCCTCAGTCTTTTCTTGCCCCAGATGTCAGAAGATCCTAAAAAGACAAGGCCCAAAATACCTGCACCAAAAATATGTACAATATATACAAGAATATATACAAAAAATATCAGCATGTAACCTCACCTACACAACCACCCCTAAACACAGAGGGAAGGAGGGAGGGTAAATTGGACTGCAGCAATGGGATCCTCGAACATCTACATTTATGGTAGGTACAAAACTGTACTATGTTCTTCGTTCCCCATTGCTGCAGTCCTTACTATTGGGTAGAATCCCAAAGCAGAGGTAAGGGAGGCTGGCAAATCATAAAGAAGCAGGAGCTGACAACATGCCTTGCAAAACAGCTGTGGCAAAACCAGCCCTAGACTTAGAGTAGATAGGAAGGTGATAATGCTTAGAGAAAGTATGCACTGAACTCCAAGTAGCTGCTTCCAAAATATCCTTAGTTGCCACCCCCCTCAGAAATGCTGTTGAAGTGGCAGTAGCCCTAGTGGAATGAGGCCTAATCCCAGCTGGAATCTCCTTGCCATGATGGGAATAACAAAATGCAATGCAAAAGCCTATCCACCTAGAAATAGTTTGTTTTGACACAGGCTTGCCCTGCGAACTCAAAGCAAAAGAAACAAGCAACTGCTGAGACTGCCTAAAATCCTTAGTCCTGCTTAAATAATAACGCAATTGCCTGTGTACATCTAAAGTGTGCAAAATCTTTTCCCCTTTATTTTGGGGGTCTGCATAAAAAGTAGGCAAATGAATAGTTTGGTTTAAAGCCACACTAGAAACTACCTTAGGCATAAAGGAAGGATTAGTACGTAATGATACCCTATCCTTATGGAAAATCAAAAAGGGCTCTACTGCCATAAGGGCCTGCAACTCAGACACCCTTCTTGCAGAAGTAATAGCCAACAGAAAAGCAGTCTTCCATGACAAGTATTTCAATTCAGCAGTAGCTGCAGGCTCAAAAGGTTGTAGAGTAAGTTTTTCCAACACAAAATTGAGATCCCAAGCAGGAGTAGGAGCTCTACGTGGGGGTCTGATATTCTTTGCCCCTCTAAGAAACTGCTTGAACAAAGGATGCGAAAACAATGGTGGGTCACAATCATAGTGAGCTGAAATTGCTGCAGCATGAATCTTAATGGAAGAGAAGGACAAACCTTTGTCCAATAACTCAGTAAGATATTGAAGAGCCACACTCAAATTAGGCTCAGAAATCTCCAAATTCTTTGCTGTACTCCAAAATAAAAATCTCTTCCATTTTTCTGCGTACACTTTCCTTGTACTAGGTCTTCTAGCTTCCATAATCACATTTAAAACTTGTTGAGGAAGTTGAGACCTGCTGTGTTTCAACACAGAAGATGCCAGGCTGTTAGATGAAGAGAGTGAAGCTTGACATTGAGCAGATGACCGTCCTTCTGAGATAACAGATGAGGAATCAGAGGTAAAGGCCATGGAGGCTTTTACCAGACTCCGTAGTAGTGGGTACCAATGTTGCCGAGGCCAATCTGGAGCTATCAAAATCATCCTTGGCCTGTCTTGTCTGACCTTTAATAGTACCTTTGGAAGAAGAGGCAGAGGTGGAAAGGCATACACATGAAGGTTTTTCCAACTGAAAGACAGAGCATCCACTTTCCAAGCTGTGTGATGAAACCCCTTTGTGCAATACTTTGGCAGCTGGTGGTTTAGTGGAGAAGCGAACAGATCTATGTCTGGAGTTCCCCATGACACTGTCAATTTCTGAAATACATGAAGATCCAGTTTCCACTCGTGGGGATCCATGATTTGTCTGCTTAACACATCTGCTAAGGAGTTCTGTGCTCCTGGCAGAAACCTTGCCTGAAGAGTTAGTTGCAAGCTTAGCGCAGTCTCCCATAAAATCATTGCTTGCCTGCATAGAGGATAAGAATGTGTTCCCCCTTGCTTGTTGATGTACCACATGACAGTTGTGTTGTCTGTTAGAATCAACACCTGCCCTGGAAGAAGTAACTCCTTGAAAGCCATTAATGCAAACTGGACTGCTAACATCTCCTTCATGTTTATATGTAGATGCTGTAGTCTGGCAGGCCACTTGTCTTGTATCCACTTTCCATTTAGATGAGCTCCCAAGCAATGTCCGAGGCATCTGTCGTTAAAATCTGACTCGCCTCTGGCCGGGTCACAGAGAGTCCCTTGTTTAGGTGACATTCCTGAGCCCACCACAAGAATTCTTTTTGAAGGCAAGGTATTATTGGAATGACAGTGTCCAAATCCTGGCAGTGCTGTGTCCATACATTTTGAGATACCATTGTAGCTTCCTCATATGCAGTTTGGCATTGGGAAGCACCAGAATACAAGATGCCATGAACCCTAATGCTTGAAGGACTGTCCTTGCAGTCAGCACGGACTGATGAGATAGTTGATGGAAGTAAAGTGATAGACTCTTTTGTTTGTCCGGGGTTAAAAAGGCCATCTGGGCTGCTGTATTCAGTCTCACACCCAGAAAGCACATGTCTTGAGAGGGTACTAGACTGGACTTTATTTCGTTCACAGAATACCCTAGGCATCTTAGCACTGCTATAATATATTCCAAATGCTGTAGAAGGTCTTCCTTTTCTTGAGCCAGAATCAGGCAGTCGTCCAAGTAAGGATAGATTTGAATTCCTTGTAGCCTGAAGTAAGCTATCACTGGAGCCAGAACCTTTGTGAATACTCTGGGCGCAGTAGATAAGCCAAAGGGCAATGCAGAGAACTGATAATGAGAATTTCCAGCTCGAAACCGCAGATACTTCCTGCAACTTAGCCTTATAGGTACATGAAGGTAAGCTTCCTTGAGATCTAAAGTTACCATCCAGTGATCTTTGCCCAGCAGAGGTAAAAGCTGTTGTAACGTCAACATCTTGAACTTGGGAATGTCCAGATAAGTGTTGAGGAGAGATAAATCCAAAATTGGTCTCCACGTGTTCCCCTTCTTTGGTACTAGGAACAGGCGAGAATAAAATCCTAGGCCCCTTTCTGATACAGGGACTGGCTGAATGGCCCCCATCTGGAGTAACTGAGAAACTTGCTTGTGAGCCTCTTTTCTTTGTGGAGGAGGAACGTTTGGCATGCCTTTGAAAGGGGGCATTGTATGGAAATAAAACCTGTAACCGTGGTGAATGATATCCAACACCCATCTGTCTTGAGTAATTAAATCCCAATTTTCTTTGAAAAGAGACAGTCTTCCTCCCAGAGGTGCTGCCAGACGAGAATCTACTGGCAGCTGAAAAGGCAGGTCATTGGGTCTGTTTACGAAAGGACTGACCCCTGCCCTCACCAGAAGTCTGAGCAGGTGAACTCCCTGTTCTAGGCCTAAAAGAACCTTGAGCCCTGCCCCTACCACGTCTAGACCTACCCCTAGACTGGGAATCATAAGCAGGATATGTCCACCCCTTAGCAGGCCAATTTCTACTAAATTTCGGAGGCTGCACCTGCAAAAAATCTTTAACAGTTTGCATAGACTTAGCTTTGTCCTCCATTTACTTTAAAACTGCTTCCACAGGCGAACCAAACAACACATCAGACTGTAAAGGAGCATCCAAAATCCTTGTCTTAACATGCTCAGCTAAATTCTGATCCCTCAACCAGGCATGCCTGCGAAGAACAGAACTAGTGGCAGCCACCCTCGAGGAGGCCTGTATAGCATCAAAACCACATTGCAAAGAATGCTTACCCACTTGTTCAGACACATGAACCAAATCCAGCAACTCTTTACACTCAATACCTTCCGCCAAAGCATCCACCTTAGATTTCAATTGTGAAAGGAGATAATTTTGATATTTTAGCATGTGAAACTGACAATTCAACGCTCTCATGGCTAGAGTAGAAGAAGTATACACTTTCTTTCCCCACCTATCCAAAGCCCTTGCCTCTTTATCAGCGGGAACAGGATTTTTAACCACAGAGGCCTTAACACCTTTAGGCCCCTGAGAAACAGTTTCTGGGTCCACCCTAGGACTCTTAAATAAATACTTATGAGCTTCGGGCACCCTATAATACCTATCAGGTTTAACAGGAGCAGGAGGCAAAGAGTCAGGGTTCAGGGAAGCCTCTGCAAAAACATCTTCTACCACATTCAACACAGGAGGTATAGCTAAGGGCCTATGCTGGGGCAAAAACAAGAATTCCCTAAGCCTTTTCCTGGAATCAGAGTAATCCTGGCCTTCCCATTTAAAGTGCTCCCTCATGGAATGCAGAGTCTCTGAAAATGAAAAATCCTCAGGAGGAGAAGCTGTAGGAGTGGAATCATCCACATCAGAATCAGAATAAGGAGGATACTCCTGCAAATCTTCCAGAAGACTCAGAAGCCTCTGAACACTGTTCAAAACTATCAAACTCGGTTCCACCCTAGGCCGCTTGGCAGGAGGGGGCCTAGAACCTCTAATCATAGTAATCAAATCTTCTGCCATTTTAAGCATATGTTTCTTAGGTACAGAACCCGAAATGCTAGGAGAAGCCCCCACTGAAGCTGAACTTGGCCTACCTCTCAAAGAAGTTTTGGCAACAGAAGGAGAGGCTCTAACAACCTTGGGAAGAGAGGGAAGAACAGTTACCTGAGAAGCCCCTCAGCCTGGCCTACCTCCTGAGAAGGCACATCCTGTAACAGTAAAGTTTCTGCCTGAGACTCCATGGAAACTCCTGGCAAAACCTCTGGCTCCACTGAGCCTTCTAAAGAACCGACGTCCGGGACTGCGGTTCATCAACCCTAGGCTTCGCTGTTTTGTCCTTGCGCTTCTTGGGCGAAGCGGGCGTCGGAGCATCCGACGGCATTTTATAATTGCAACGCTTCCCAAACACTAACCTGGCACAGTCTAACCTCCTCTTAATAGTGCGTTTGTTAAACCTAGCACAAGAGCGGCAACCAACAACGTCGTGCTCAGGCCCTAAACAAGGTATACACAAGGTATGGTAATCCCTATGCGGTATCTGTTTCCCACAAGAAATACAGTTATTCACTTTTTCTGACATCCGGTAAAATACTGAGGCAAGAAAAAACCAAAATGTTCCCCAACGGGGTACTTAGCCAACTCTGATTCGGTCTGAAACTCCGGTTTCGGAAATATTTCAGAACGCCAACCTGCACTCGCAAAACTGCTTCTGCATCGGACCATGCGGCAAAAAAGACTGAGGATATGACGTCGGTCATGCGCATTAGTACCCTGACGTCCTGACGTCAGTCTAATGCGCCCTGACCGACGTCAGCCTTATACTCTGGTATTCGGGCCGACTGGATGGCGGACTACCCAATAGTAAGGACTGCAGCAATGGGGAACGAAGAACATCTGCATCTGTAGGTAAATAATCCTCTTTGCAGTTGTATTTGTAGCATGATGATGTACAATGAGACTTAAAAAAATTCTGTTTTCTTCAACATTACGTAACTTAATTGCCATCAATGTGGTATTTGGCAATGTTTGTAAGCTGTTGAGATGTCCAACTAGTACTCTCTGCAAACTTTTATACTGTAATAATATGTCTAACTAGTACTCTGTGTATACTTTTATATTGTAATATGCCTGTAATTGAAGCTTTTTCTCCCTGGGCCTCTGCTGAAAAAGGACCTGCGTCAAGTCGGGCTTTCCCAGTAAACAGATGTAAAATAAATAAATAAAAAAATATGTTTATTCTCTTCCCTTTGTAATTCCAAGATACCATTACTGGTGTTTCTTAAAGCTCCCACGTCACTTATTATAATGAAAGTAAAGTTGTTTATTATAAAGACATACACGTTCATATACCTGTGTTAGACTGAGTATTCTTACTAACTTCACTATAGTACATTAAGATAGAATAATGTTGCCTGAAAATACAGAGTCAGACTTGTGTTTTTATGTATGCATTCAGTTTCAGGGAAAGACAGTTCAGTAGAAAGGAAAAGATAATCTTTCTGGCTAAACATGAGACGTGCAAAAATAACAGTTTTCAAGGGAAAGCAACAGAAATGTTCCTTTCTCAAGGGAAAGGTATGTGTACTTGCAATGGAATGCTAGATAAAGAATAGACAGGCACCGTGTGGCACATGCAAGATGAGGCTTGAAAACCAAGGTTAAAGAGGCATTTAAAACATTGCAGGGTTTTGCCATGGTTAGGAAATACTTCTGACACTATCAATTAAGTTAGCTTTTGGACTAATATGCAAAAGGCCTTTGCAGAATAGACACTCAAGCCTGAGTACAGAAGTCAGGTAAAATATCCATCCTATTCAAGAGAATCAGAATATACGTGCAAAAACATTGGATATATTTATCACCACTGTTACTGTTATCCAGCATTCCAGAATATCTATAGACTGTGTTTATCAACACTGGTATTGGAGGTAGGATTCAGATATTGTTAACTGATAAAGCATTTTTAACCAAACTACAGCGTGTGCAGAATTCATTCTGTAAAGTACAAAAAGACTTGGCCCATAAAGGAGAGACTGGCACCTGTTCAGCACAATTTTGGGTAATTAACAAATAAAGACATTAATTCCAGTCTCACTTCAGTTGTTTCCAGTTAAATTCAGTACACTGCAGACTTAGCAATTCCTTCACCCGGCATCAAACAGATGAAAGAACATGCACGGACTAGGCACATACTGCCTTGCTTGGACAGAATGCATTACTTACACACATTGAGTGACTCCTGTGTGACGACAGACTACCAGAACTAAATGTCAGTGTTAAATACTGAATTCACAAAAGCACACTCCTGGAATGGCAGTTTTACCCAAGGTTACTGTTATACATTTTCTTGGCAGTGAATTTTAGGCCATGACTCTGGCACCAGTTACTAGTTTTTATTACGCCTTCTTGGAGAGCATCTGTCTCTCTGGGGGGATTCCATGAATGTGTCTAGTTTGCAATGCCTGTGAACTTGGTCATTCAGAGGCCAGTGACATCAGACTTTACTTCAGAGAAGATGATGCCAAAAAGGAGCTGCCCTAGCAGAACTCTGCTAGTCACCGACCTTTTCGCAGACTTCTTGGGACTTCTCTTAATGCCAGCTAAGTGTCTAGTGGATGATGTAAGAGTTCATACCCAATCTTGTGAGCTTGTCTACAATGCTCGAGTGAGGTATGATGTAGTATGCCTTGGCAGGTCAAAGTAGGCCACATGCACCATTATGCACTCATGCACTGCTTGATGACTTTATTAAAGTCCACCAGGGTAAGCAGGCATGACATGTCCTTGACTAAATTAAAGTGAGTTAGGTCGTGTCTGATGTTCTTCAATGTCATTATTTATTACATCCATGATCATTTTTTTCTATGGCTTTACAAATGAGACTAGTCAGACTTATAAATCGTTAATTACCCTGCCTTGGTTGGTAGATGGCCTGCCCTTGTGCAGGGGGATACAGCTGCAGTCCTACATTCATTTGGCATAAACTCTGTTTGGAGGATATAGTTAAATAATCATTCTAGTGGGCCCTTCAGGTCATGTTCCCTATCTAGCAGGAATCTTGGAATATTATTAGGACCTACTGATGCAGTGGTTTTGGCCTTTTAGAGATCAACGAGAACCTCTTCCCTAGTGATAGTTACAGTTGAAGTTACTTCTTAAGAGATGTTGAGGGAAGAAAACACAATAAAATTGGAACAGGCTATCGGCCATTAGATTTCCTAAATCCTTTGGCTCAGTATAGATAGCTTAATTTACTATTACTTTAGCATATTGTTGTGTACTGCCTTTGAGGTGTTTGACATAGCTAAAGAATGCCTTGCAATTGTCCTTGGGCTAGGAAGCAACTTAACTTCATTAAATGTTCCCAGAGTGCCACTTAATAGTAGGTCATTTTCCTTGGACTAATTCCTTAAACTTCTACATATAGCTAGTGTTGCAGGTTTTATTTGAAAGGAGACAGCTTAATGGTCTGACCTGATCTGTGAGGATGTTACACTGTCTCTCTGTGTGTGTGTGTCTGTCTGTGCATGTGTGTGCAAGGGAGGAAGGTTGCAATCTTCACCCACTTTCATGAGGGGCTAGGTCGAGTATCTTTGCACTGCTAGTGGGTATATGGACTAGCTGGAATTTTTGGGCCTGTGAGTTTGGGGTTGTGTAGGATTCTTAGTTTAAAGTGGTGTAGGTCAAGTTCCCCATGAATATGATATTGGGTTGACTGCAGAGTTACTCTAGTATATTCAATTACCTCACTGCTTATACACATAAAAGTTGGCTCACCAATCCTGTTTAGAGAGAGGCAGCTTGGCTCACTGCTTGGTTAGGAGGCTGCATATACAAATAAATTTACGGATAACCTTACCACAGAAACCGTTATCAAAACTGCAAAAATGGAAAAGTCCCGTACAATCAAGTCCAACTGCACCCACCCCACAAAAAAATGCAGGTCCAGAGCCCTGAATTGCACTGTTACAGCCATACTGCACTTCTCCCCTCAAAAAGTGTACAGGCTATGACCTGACACTGCAATATATTATTTCTTTTGCCCTATCACACTGGTTGCCTTTTGCTTATAGTACAAGGGCAAAGTAACTGTTCAAAATCAATTAAAATGCAGTTTGTGACAAGCCTCAGTGTCATACTATGGCAGCCAGTCCCATAGATGTCTATTCACACAGGTGTTGGCATTCAGCACACAGCATCCATGCCACATCACAGTAGGCAGATCACTATCCTAGAGAGACTGACCCGGTAAACAAAAACTAAATAACATAACACATTATCCCTCTGTCCTTTCAACCTCTCTGCTGCTGTCAAAGAATGCATGCGCACACATGTGTTATCTATATTTGATATAAGGCCTATAATAAATCAAGCTCTACCACAAGTGCAAAAAGACAATAGAGTGCATGCAAAAATCTAAATACAAGCAGCAATACAGAGTTACCTCAGTATTACATTACAATAAAATATAATCTACAAAATAAAATGTACAAAACATTAAGAAAGTACAGTTGTATACACTTACCATAAATGTAAATGTTCTGTTGCAGTCATTACATTTGGATTATCTGCTTGTAGGTAGCCCTCAGCAGGCCTGATTATCAAAGTCTTGGGTCCTGCGTTGGTTGCTGTCTCTTCTTCCATGACGTCAGGTAGTCAGGGTTATAAAACATGCAGCCAATGCCATTACATCAGTTTTTCTTGCTCCAGATGTCAGGTGCCCCCATAATGGAAAGCAATTATATACAAGGTTACATCTCCAACAAAAATCAAATACACCAGAAAGCTTAAATACAGTAAACAAGAAGAGAGGTATAGCCAATAGAAGTTAAGGGGCTGGAGGGAGGGTAACCAGGACTGCAACAGTGAATACACTCGAACATCTACATTTATGGTAAGTGTACACAACTGTACTATGTTTTCTTCAGAGAAAAGGAGGCTCAAAAGGAGGTAGAGTGAGCTTTTCCAATACAAAGTTAAGGTCCCAGACTGTTTCACTGTTGCAGTCATTACACTTGGGTAGATTCCCAAAGCTAAGGAAGGGAGGAGGCAATTAAAGAGCATTAAGACCAGCTATTAGGCCCTGCAAGACTGCAGTGGCAAAACCAGCTCTGAATTTAGAAAACAAATTGGCAAATGGTAATGCTTGGTGAAGGTATGTACAGAACTCCAGGGAGCAGCTTCTAGATGTCCCTGGTAGGAACACCTCTGAGAAAGGCTGTTGAAGTAGATACAGCCCTGGTGGAATGTGACCTTATCCCCTGTGAGGAAGGTTTTCCATGATGCTTATAGCAGAAAGGAATGCAATGGCCTATCCACTTAGAAATGGTTTGCTTTGAAATGGCCTTCCCCTCTGCCCCTGCAGCAACGGCATCTAGCAGCTGTTCAGTTTTCCTGAGTGGCTTAGTCCTCTCCAAATAAAATCTAAGCTGTCTGTGCACGTGCAAAGAGTGCAGTATTCGTTCTCCTTTGTTCTATGGATTAGAAAAGGTTGTCAAATGAATGGACTTATTCAGGGCTGCACTGGTCCTGAGGGACACCTTGTCCGCATGGAAGATGATGAAGGGCTCCACTGCCAAGAGGGTCTGTAATTCATACTCTCTACTTGAAGTGATGGCTAGAAGGAAGGCTATTTTCCAAGAAAGGAATTTCAACTCTGCAGTTGCAGCTGGCTCAAAAGGAGGTAGAGTGAGCTTTTCCAATACAAAGTTAAGGTCCCAGGCTGGAGTAGGGGCTCTCTTGGGTGGTCTTAAATTTTTGGACCCTCTGAGGAATTGTTTCAGCAGGGGGTGAGAGAAGAGGGGGTGGCTCAGTATTATAATGTACTGAAATGGCTGAGGCATGAATTTTAATAGAAGAGAAGGAAAGACCCTTGTGAAGCTTCTGTTAAGTATTGAAGAATATGCAGTAAGCTGGGCACTGATGTGCCCATCCCCTGGGTTTGGCTCCAGGAACAGTATCTCTTCCACTTTTTCAGCATAGGATTTTCTAGTACTAGGCCTCCTTGCCTCTAAAATGATATCCATCACAGGTTTGCTGAGGGATGGTAAAGGAGAGATTAAGTAATTCGCCAGGCTGCAAGGTTCAGTGTTAGAAGCTGAGGGTGCAGAATCTGGTTCTCCTGCTGAGATATCAGGGAAGGAGTCTGAGGCAGGTGCCATGGAGATAACTGTGACACACTGCGCAGGAGGGGGTACCAGTGTAGGCGCAGCCAGTCTGGAGCAATCAAAATTATCCTTGGTTTGTCCTGTTTGATTTTTAGTAGTACTTTGGAGAGCAGAGGCAGAGGGGGGGGGGAAGGCATACACCGATAGGTTTTTCCAGCTGAAGGACAGAGCATCTACTTTCCAGGCTTGTTTGTGAAGAGTCCTTGTGCAACATATGTCCAATTGGTAGTTCTGGGGAGAGGCAAATGGGTCTATATCTGGGCTCCCACATTTGCTTGTCAACATGTTGAAAATCCTTGGTTCCAGTTTCCACTCGTGTGGGTCCATGAGGTTTCTGCTTAGTCCATCTGCCAGTGTATTTAATTTTCCTGGCAGGAATTGAGCTTGTAGGTGCACTTGGTAGCTCAAGACTGTGTTCCACAATGCCATGGCTAGTCTTCAGAGGGGGTAAAAATGTGTACCCCCCTGCTTGTTTATGTACCACATAATAGTGGTGTTGTCCATCTTTACCATTAGTTGTCCTGGAAGAATGTGGTCCTTGAAGGCTGTCAGAGCATTCTGTACAGCTAACACTTCTTTTTGATTGATATGCAGGTGCATTTGACTTGGGTTCCATTTGCCCTGAATGCACTTCCCTGCCAGATGAGCCCCCATGCACAGTCTGATGCGTCTGTTAGGGTTTGGGTGGCAGGGGGTGAAGTGAAAGGTAGTCCCTTGTTTTGGTGGCAGGTCTCTTCCCACCAAAGGAACTCTAGGCGTAGGCAAGGTATGATAGGTCTTGAGAATGTTGACACCATAGGCTTTTTAGATACCACTGTAGTTTCCTCATATGCAGTCTTGCATATGGAATTAGAAGAATGCAGGAGGCCATGAACCCCAAGGCTTGCAGTATTTGTCTTGCAGATAGCAGGGTTTTTGTGGCCACTTGTTTGAGGTAGGTTGTCAAATGAATTTGTTTCTCTGGCATGAGGTAAGCCATCTGGGAAGTTGTACTCAAGCTTGCTCCCAGGAATACAATTTGTTGGCAGGGTACCAGGTGTGATTTCTTTTCATTTATGGCGTACCCCAGACAAGTTAGACCGCTTTTTACAAAGCCCAGATGATTCAAAAGTATGTCCTGGCTTTCTGCCTGAATTAGGCAATCGTCCAGGTATGGGTATACTTGAATATTTCTTTGCCTGCAAAATGCAATAACTGGAGCAAGGCACTTTGTGAAAACCATGGGCGCAGTAGATAAGCCAAAGGGCAGTGCAGAGAACTGATAGTGCATGTAGCCTGCTTTGAAGCGTAGGTATCTTCTGCAAGATTCCCTGATTGGGATGGGCAGGTATGCTTCTTTTAAATCTAGTGTTGCCAACCAGGCATCTTTGCCTAGCATAGGAAGTAATTGGTGAATAGTCAGCATCTTTAATTTTGGAATCTCCAAAAAGGTGTTTAGACAGGTCCAGGATAGGATGCCATGAATTGTCTTTTCTGGGTACCAGGAAAAGTCTCTAGCAGATACCTTGTCCCTTTTCCTCTTCTGGTACCAGATGAATAGCACCCATGCTTAACAGAGAAATTACTTGTTTTTGGGCCTCTGCCCACTGATTTGGGGTAGGTCCAGCCACCCACCTGGTGCTGGCAACGTATGGAAGTGAAATCTGTATTCCTGGGACACTATATTTAAAACCCATTTGTCCTGGGTAATGAGTTCCCAATTCTTTGCATGAGGAGCAACCCCCCCCCCCCCCAAAGGGGCAGTCAGTTGTTAGGTGCTTGCAAATTTTAAAAGGAAGTCATTGAGACAGTTTACCATAGGGGGGGGAGTCTTCTTATTCCCAGATTTGGAAGTAGAGGCCCCCCCACTGCTTAGTTCTGTGTGTCCCCTGGGACTGAAACCTGGGGTTTTTGCTGTGGCTAGGTTTGGCTTGAGGAGACCTGGAAGGGGCTGGAAAGGACCAATTCTTAGATAGGAGGCTGAACTTATAAAAAATCTTAAACAGTTTGCATGGATTTAGCTTTTATCTTCCATCTTTTTAAGAACTTCCTCAGCCTTGTTGCCAAACAGGCGGTCCTGATTTTAAGGAGCATCCAACAATTTAGCTTTAACATGATCAGGCAAAGATTGCTCCTTAAGCCAAGCGTGCCTTCTGAGCACAGACCCAGTAACAGCAGCCCTGCAAGAGGCCTATAATGAATCAAATCCACATTGCAAAGTATGTTTTCCAACTTGTTCAGCAAAATACATTAAATCCTGTAATTCTTTATTTTCCACACAGCCAGGAATCAACATCATTTTCTGTTTAAGCAGTCCAATAACATGTTGCTGATACTTTAACGTATGAAACTGGCAGTTTAAAGCCCTAATGGCCAAGGTTGCAGAAGTGTAAACCTTCTTACTCCATCTATCCAGCGGCTTGGAGTCTCTATCAGAAGGGGTAGGATTTTTAGCAGTAGAAGCCTTAATGCCCTTGGGCCCCTGTGAAATAGTCTCTGGATCTGCAATATGATTTTTGAAAAGGAACTTGTGGGACTCAGTGACCCTGTAGTATCTGTCAGGTTTCTGGGAGCAGGAGGCAGGGAATCAGGGGCCAAACTAGATTCCGAAAAAGCAACAACAACAATGTCTAGTACAGGAGGAATAGCTAAAGGCCTATGCTGAGGTACGAGAAAAAAATCCCTAAGCCTCTTTTTTGAATCAGAAAAATCCTGGCTTTCCCAGTGGAAATGCTCCCTTAGAGTATGTAAAGTTTCCCCAAAAGAAAAATCCTCAGGAGGAGAGGGAATGGAGTCCTCTGCATCATAATCTTCATAAGTAGATGAGGGCAAATCCAGATCATCAGAAGAATCAGAAAAAACAAAATCCTGATCAGAAGATTCATAAACAACTTCAGTCCTAGGCCTCTTAGAAGTGGGGGGTTGGCTGCTCCTGATAAGAGTTATTACATCTTCAGCCATTCTTATCATTTGTTATTTTAGGAATAGAGGCCTGAGCATGTGGCCTGGGCATCAGTTTTTTAGACATGGATCGAGATTTAGGCCCAAGTAAAAAAGGAGGCTTCGGTTTAATATACAAGTCCGTAGGTCTGAATACACCCTCAGAAGCCGGTGCCTGCACAGCGGCTCCAGAACCATCCAAGGGGGAGACATCTATGGGTTCCATAGTTGAAGCATCTTGCGGCATACCGGACTCCGAATGGGTCTCAGTAGAGGCCTGCGAATCAGAAGTAGCGGGTATCAGGGGCTGCGAAAGCGCCTCATTGAGTACCGGTGAACTGGCGACTGGCTTAGGAGAAGCATCGTCGGCAGTTTTGGACCTCGGCGGCCTGTCTTTATCTTTGTGTTTTTTTGGAATCCCGGTAGTCGGATGGCTAACCGACGACATTTCTGGATAATTAAACAGAGAACCGAAATATTTAGAGGTGAAAATATACCGATGACGGATAGTGTGCTGATTAAATAAAGCACAAAACCGACAGCAACGTACATCGTGGTCAGGGCCTAGGCAAGGAATACAGGACGAATGAAAATCTTTATGAGGTATTTGTTTTCCACAAGTATTGCAATTATTAACTTTTACTGACATCAGTAAGGAGCAAGAAAAAGTTTCCCCAACGGGGTACTTAGCTTTAGTTTCAGGAGTCGGCTGACCGGCACTTGCGAACTGCTTCTGCTTCAGGCACCGCACGGCAAGAAAGACTGATGTAATGGCGTCGGCTGCATGTTTATACCCCTGACGACCTGACATCATGGAAGAAGGGACAGCAACCGACGCAGGACCCAAGACTTTGTTAATCAGGCTGACTGAGGGCTACCTGCAAGCAGATAACCCTAATGTAATGACTGCAACAGTGAAACACGAAGAACATCTGACAGTGCATGTAGCGTGCTCTGAAAAGTACAGTTGTGTACACTTACCATAAATGTAGATGTTCGAGTGTCTTCACTGTTGCAGTCATCACTGTAGGGTTCTTCCAGCTGGCAGGCAGCCCTCGGTCAGCCAGAATCCCAAAGTCTGGGTCCGGCGTCGGCTGTGGACTCGCCCTCCCTGACGTCAATGCGCCAGGGGTACAAAGGCTCCTAGCCAACACCATGTTCTCCAGTTTTTCTTGCCCCAGATGTCAGGTGCCCAAAAGTAAAGGCTAAAAGTAAAACAAAAATGTAACATACAACAAACCCCATATCCTATAGCAAATACACCTCAGAAGAAGGGTGAAGCAGGGAACCACACCAATAAAAAATATAAGAGGGGACAGGAGGGTGGGTAACCCAGACTGCAACAGTGAAGACACTCAAACATCTACATTCATGGTAAGTGTACACAACTGTACTATGTTCATTGTGTTTCACTATTGCAGTCATCACTGTAGGGTTGAATCCCAAAGCTGAGATAAAGGGTGGAGGTTATTGAGTAGAAGGGGCGGCTAGAAGGCCTTCCAAGACTGCAGAAGCAAAGTCTGCCCTAGACTTAGAATAAAGAGGGAGATTACAGTGCTTAGAGAAAGTATGCACTGAGCTCAAGTAGCAGCTTCCAGAATATCTTTGGTAGGAACTCCCCAGAGAAAGGCAGCTGAAGTAGCAGCAGCTCCGGTAGAGTGAGTCCTAATGTTTCCTGGGATTTGCTTTCCATGATGAGAGTAACAAAATCTGATTCCATGAGCAATCCATTTAGAAATGGTCTGTTTTGAAATAGCTTTGCCTTGGGAATTTGCTGCATAAGAAACAAACAGTTGTTCTGTTTTCCTGATAATCCTTGGTTCTGTCCAGGTAAAAGCGAAGCTGCTTGTGCACGTCCAAAGAATGCAAGATCCTCTCCCCCTTATTTTGTGGATTAGGGAAAAAAGTTGGCAGGTGAATAGTTTGGTTTAAAGCCACTTTAGAAACCACTTTAGGCATGAAAGTAGGGTTAGTTCTCAAAGAAACCCTGTCTTGATGAAACATAATGTAAGGTTCCACAGCCATGAGCGCTTGTAACTCCGAGACTCTCCTGGCTGAAGTTAAAGCCAGTAGGATAACAGTCTTCCATGATAAATACTTTATATCAGATATGGCCGCAGGCTCAAAAGGAGGGAGAGTTAGTTTTTCCAGGACATAATTGAGGTCCCAGGCAGGGATGGGTGGTGTCCTTGGGGGCCTTAAATTCTTTGCTCCTCTGAGATACTGTTTCAGAAGTGGATGTGAAAAAATTGGAGGATCTGTATTATAATGTGCAGAAATAGCTGAGGCATGTATTTTTATGGAGGAAAAAGATAAACCCTTATGCAACATATCTGTTAGGTAATGTAAAATCAATGGAATATTTGGAATGTGAGGATCTGATTCCTGAGCATGCATCCAGGTGCAAAATCTCTTCCATTTACCTTCATAAGATTTCCTAGTGCTAGGCCTTCTGGCTTCTAAGATAACATCCATGACCTGTTTGGAAAGGGTAGGATTAATCATAGACCCTGAATACGCCAGGCTGCCAGGCAAAGAGTTTTGATATGTGAGTGCAGGACTGGCCCTGATGTTGAGACAAAAGATTTGGAATCTGAGGTAGAATCCAAGGAGGTTCCTGGGATAGATTTATCAGTGTTGAGTAACAAAATTGTCGAGGCCAATTCGGGGCTAGTAAGATCAGCTTTGGTTTGTCCTGTTTTATTTTTAATAACACCCTTGGTAGAAGAGGAAGTGGTGGAAAGGCATACCCCGAGAGGTTCCTCCAACTGAATGAGAGAGCATCCACTTTCCATGCTAGCTTGTGATATGTCCTTGTGCAAAAAGTCTGTAACTGGTGGTTGAGGGGGGATGCAAACAGATCTATGTCCGGGCAGCCCCAGGCTTCTGTAATCATATTGAATATTTGGGTGTCTAGCATCCACTCGTGTGGGTCTGACAGGTTCCTGCTCAGGCTGTCTGCCAGAGTGTTTTGTTTCCCTGGCAGGAATTGAGCTTGTAGGTCCATTTTGCAAGCTAGTGCTGTGTTCCATAGAGTCATGGCTAGTCTGCAAAGGGGGTAGGAGTGTGAACCCCCTTGCTTATTTATGTACCACATAACTGTGGTGTTGTCTGTCCGTATCAGTAACTGCCCTGGCTGTAAAAGATCCCTGAATGCCAAGAGGGCATTCTGCACAGCTAACATCTCTTTTAAATTGATATGTAGATGCTTCTGATCCTCTGTCCAAAATCCTTGCAGGCCTTTCCCCTGCAAGTGGGCTCCCCATGCATAATCCGAGGCGTCCGTGGTTATCACTTGGTAGGCTGGAGGTAGACCGAGGACTTTCCCTTTGTTTTGAAGACATGCCATGGCCCACCAATGGAATTCCTTTTGCAGGCAAGGCAAGACAGCAATTTCTGTTTCTAGACTGTGACAATGCTAGGACCATATGTTTTTTAGGTACCATTGTATTTTCCTCATATGCAGTCTTGCATATGGTATGAGTAGGATGCAGGAAGCCATGTAACCCAAAGCCTGCAGGCATTTCCTTGCAGTTAGCTGAGACATTAACGCCAGGCTTTTGAAAGTTGAAGCCAAGTGTAGTTGTTTTTCTGATGTCAGGAATGCCATCTGGGTTGTTGTGTTTAAAAGAGTACCCAGGAAAGTTATCTGTTGAGTGAGTGTCAAATTTGACTTTTTTTACGTTCACAATGAATCCCAGGTACTTGAGTAGATTCTGAACAAATTCCAGGTGCTGGAGTAAAATGTCCTTGCTGTCTGCTTGAATAAGGCAGTCGTCCAGATAAGGGTAAATCTGAATTCCCTTGAGTCTGCAGTAAGCTACTACTGGTGCCAGGCACTTGGTAAAGACCCTGGGCGCAGTAGACAAGCCAAAGGGCAGCGCAGAGAATTGGTAATGTTTCGAGCCTGCCTTGAACCTGAGGTATCTTCTGCACTCCTGTCTGAAAGGAATGTGTAGGTACGCCTCCTTTAAATCCAATGTCACCATCCATGCATTTTTGCTCAACATTGGCAGGAGCTGCTGCAGAGTAAGCATCTTGAACTTTGGTATCTCCAGGAAAGTATTTAAGACGGACAGATCCAGGATGGGTCTCCAAGTATTTTGCTTTCTGGGAACTAGAAAGAGTCTTGAATAAAAGCCATGACCCCTCTGAATTTGGAACCAGTTCTATGGCCCTTATAGCCATGAGGGACTTCACCTGTTTTAATGCCTCTGCCCATTGAGTTTTTGGTAGGTCTGGCCATCCGTTTGATTTTGGTAAGGTGTGAAAGTGGAATTTGTAACCTCTTAAAACTACATCCAGAACCCACTTGTCTTGGGTTATGTAAGTCCAATTTCGGTGAAAAAGAGAAAGTTTTCCTCCCAGAGGAGCTTCCAGGAGAGAGGTTCTTGGAGTCATGCAGGGGGAGTCATTGAGTCTGTTTCCTATAAGGTTGAGACCTATCTTCTCCACCCCTGGGGGTGGAAGCACTCCACTGTCTAGGTCTATAAGAGGTCTGTGCTTGGGCCCTCCCT
Organism: Protopterus annectens; assembly: GCF_019279795.1. NCBI lineage: Eukaryota > Metazoa > Chordata > Ceratodontiformes > Protopteridae > Protopterus > Protopterus annectens. Next base: position 711,398,306 of record NC_056750.1, on the reverse strand, counting down.
CTGGGGTGCCTATATCTACCCCTCTGAGGCCTGTCCGAGCTGGGAAAGGACCAATTTTTAGCTGGCCAATTTCTGCTAAATCTAGAAGGCTGAACTTGTAAGAAATCCTTAACCGTTTGCATGGATTTTGCCTTATCCTCCATTTTCTTTATAACCTCTTCAGCCTTAGACCCAACAAAACATTGTGTTGAACAGGGGCATCCAGTAACTTTGCTTTCACTTGTTCAGGCAAATTTTGTTCCTTTAACCAAGCATGCCTTCTAATGACCATGCCAGTGGCAGCCGCCCTGCAAGAGGCCTCCAAAGCATCAAAACCACAGTGTAAGGTGCGTTTCCCCACCTGCTCAGTAGCATGCATCAAATCATGTAATTCCTTATTATCAGCACATGCAGAAATGGTACCCAGTTTTTGTTTCATAACAGACACAAAAGGTATTGCTGATATTTCAACATATGAAATTGACAATTTAAAGACCTAATAGATAAAGTAGCAGAAGTGTACACTTTTTTTGCCCCATCTCTCCAAAGTTCTAGAATCCTTATCTGACGGAATAGGGTTCTTAGCAGTGGCGGCCTTAGGACCCTGAGAAATGGTTTCTGGATCAGCAGTAGGATTTTTGTAAAGTAACTGGTGGGAGTCAGGGACTCTGTAATATCTATCAGGCTTAGCAGGGGCCGGAGGAAAGGAGTCAGGAGTTAAATTAGACTCAGAAAAAACATCATCCACACTATCCAAAATAGGAGGAATAGCCAGGGGTCTGTGTTGGGGAAGAAGAAGGATATCCCTAAGCCTTCTCTTAGATTCAGAGTACTCCTGTCCTTCCCAGTGAAAATGTTCCCTCATGTCATGTAAAGTTTCCCCAAAGAGTAATCCTCAGGAGGAGAAGCTGAAGGAATGGATTCCTCAGCATCAGAATCCTCATAAGGAGGGAAAGTATAATCCTGTTCAGAGGAAGACACTGAAGAGATAGATGCCTGATCAGAGGATTCATAATCCAATTCTTGTCTTGGCCTTTCATCTGGAGGGGATGTGAAGCCCTAATCATAGTTAGCAAGTCCTCCGCCATTTTAAGCATTTGTTTTTGAGATTTAGGTCCCGGATCAGAGGAGGCCTGGGCTTGAGTCTTTGCCTTTGTCTTTACCTGAAGCTGCGTAGGTCTGAAAACCCCCTCGGAAGCCGGTACCTGCACAGCGGCTCTGGACCCATCCGAGGGAGCATTATCCGAAGGTCCCACGCCTGGAATATTCAAAGGCCTAGTTGGCTCCTCGTGGGAGTCCGTTTTGGCAAGCGGTTCTGTAATGGCCGACAGGGGCTACGAAAGCGCCTCACTGACGACGGCCGAACCGGCAGCTGGCTCTGACTGCAAACTGTCGTCTGATTTGGACCTCAGAGGCCTATCCTTATCATTGCGCCTTTTATGAACTCCGGTAGTCGGAAGCGTGTCCGATGACATGTTATAATTAAATCGCCTCCCAAAGTAATGAAAGGCAAAATCGTATCTCCATTTAATAGTACGTTGATTAAATCTAGCACAAAACCAACAACTAGCTACGTCGTGGTCAGGGCCTAGACAAGGAATACAGTAAGAGTGAAAATCCTTATGAGGTATTTGCTTCCCACATGAAATACAATTGTTAACTTTTTCTGACATCGGTCTGGAGCAAGAAAAAAAGTTTCCCCAGCGGGGTACTTAGCTTTGAAAAGAAGAATGTCTTCGGTATGAAGCACCAAAAATAACAGGAGTCAGCCGACTGGCACTTGCGAACTGCTTCCACCGTGCGGCAAGAAAGACTGGAGAACATGGCGTCGGCTTGGAGCTTTGTACCCCTGGCGCATTGACGTCAGGGAGAGTGAGTCCACAGCCGACGCCGGACCCAGACTTTGGGATTCTGGCCGACTGAGGGCTGCCTGCCAGCAGTAAGAACCCTACAGTGATGACTCAACAGTGAAACAAGATGAACATCGTAGGTATTTTCTGCAAGATTCCTTTATTGGGATGTGCAGGTAGGCTTCCTTTAAGTCCAATGTTGCCAACTAGGCATTTTTGCCTAACATGGGAAGCAGCTGATGAAGAGTTAGCATTTTGAATTTTGGAATTACCAAAAAGGTGTTTAGGATAGACAGGTCCAGGATAGGAAGCCAGGAGTTGTCTTTTCTGGGTACCAGGAAAAGTCTTGAGTAAAAACCTTGTCCCCATTCTTCTGCTGGGACAGGCTGAATAGCCCTGATACTTAGAAGAGAGAGAATCTGCTGTTGAGACTCTGCCCACTGATTTGGGGGTAGGTCTGGCCAACCGTTTGGGGTTGTTAAGGTGTGGAAGTGGAATCTGTATCCTTGGGAAACTATATTTAAAACCCATTTGTCTTGAGTAATGATTTCCCAGTTTTTTGCATGCAGGGCGGTCTTTCCACCTAAAGGAGTAGTCAGTTGAGCAGGGCATGGAAGGTTTAAGGTTAAGTCATTATGACAGTTTATCATAGCGGGGTGTCTTACTACTTTCAGCTTTGGAAGTGGGAGCCCCCCACTACTTAGGCCTTGTGAGTACCTTGAGACTGTAGCCTAGGTAGTCCCCTGTTCCTGGGTTTGGACTGAGAAGGCCTGGAAGAGACAGGAAAGGACCAATTCTTAGAAGGCCAATGCCTAATAAATCTGGGAGACTGTACTTGCAGGAAATCTTTAACAGTTTGCATAGATTTAGCTTTTTCCTCCATCTTTTTAAGTACTTCTTCTGCTTTGGTGCCAAACAGGTGGTCTTGGTTTAAGGGAGCATCCAGTAATTTAGCTTTAACATGATCTGGCAAAGTTTGCTCCTTACACCAAGCATGCCTTCTAAGAACAGACCCAGTGACAGCAGCCCTGCAAGATGCCTCTAAGGAGTCAAAACCACACTGCAAAATATGCTTACCAACTTGTTCAGCAGAATGCATTAAATCCTGTAATTCTTTATTTTCAGCACGGTCAGGAATCAACATAATTTTCTGTTTAAGTAACCCAATAATATGCTGCTGATACTTTAACATATGAATCTGGCAGTTTAAGGCCCTAATGGCCAAAGTAGCAGAAGTGTATACCTTCTTACCCCATCTGTCCAGGGCCGTGGAATCTCTATCAGAGGGGGTAGGGTTTTTGGCAGTAGTAGCCTTAATGTCTTTGGGTCCCTGTGAAATGGTCTCTGGGTCCGCAGTAGGATTCTTAGAGAGGAACTTGAGAGAGTCACGTACTCTGTAATACCTGTCAGGTTTCATGGAAGCCAGATGTAAAGTGTATGGGGCCAGGCTAGATTCCAAGAAGGCATCATTTACAATGACCAGTACAGGAGGGATAACTAAAGGCCTGTGTTGAGGAAGGAGTAAGAATTCCCTAAGCCTCTTTTTGGAGTCAGAGTAATCCTGGCTTTCCCAGCGGAAATGCTTAAGAGTGTGCAAAGTTTCACCAAAAGAGAAATCTTCTGGAGGGGAAGCAGAGGGTATGGAGTCCTCTGCATCAGAATCCTCATAGGCAGATAAGGACAAATCCTGGTCATCAGAAGAAACAGAAATTTCATAAACCTGAGAAGAAAAATCAGTTCTAGGTCTCTTAGAGAGAGAGAAGGGTGGCTTCCCGAGTAATAAGGTCTTCAGCCATTCTTATAATTTGTTTTTTAGGCATTTGGGCCTGACCATACGCTTTGGACGTCAGCGTGGATCGAGTTTTAGGCCTTGAAGAAGAAGATGGCGTTGGTTTGATATGTAAGTCAGTAGGCCTGAATACATCCTCAGAAGCCAGTGCCTGCACAGCGACTCCGGACCCATCCAAGGTAGAGACATTCGCAGGTTCCATAGTCGAAGAAGCATATTGCGGCATACCGGACTCCGAATGGGTCTCAGTAGAGACCTGCGAATCTGAAGTAGCGAGTATTACGGGCTGTGAAAGCACCTCACTGAATACATGCAACTAGCTTAACGGAAGCTTTGTCGGCAGCTTTGGACCTATGCGGCCTGTCTCTGTCTTTATCTTTACGTTTTTTTGGAATGTCGGTAGTCGGATGGCTTACCAAAGCCATTTCTGGACAATTAAACAGAGTACTGAAATAGCTTGATGCAAAAATGAACAGATGACAAATAGTTCGAGGATTGAATAAGGCACAAAACAGACAGCGAGGGACGTCGCGGTCTGGGCCTAAGCAAGGAATGCAGAACGAATGAAAATCTTTATGAGGTATTTGCTTTCCACAAGTAATACAAGTGTTAACTTTTACTGACATCGATTTAGAGCAAGAAAAAGGATCCCCAGTGGGGTACTTAGCTTTAGTTGAAGACTTCGGTTCTGAAACTCGAAAATGAAAATTTCAGGAGTCGGCCGACCGGCACTTGTGATCTGCTTCGGGCACGGCCTGAAAGACTGATATAATGGCATCGGCTGCATGTTTTATACCCCTGAGTACCTGACATCATGGAAGAAGAGACAGCAACTGACACAGGAACCAAGACTTTGATAATCAGGCCGGCTGAGGGCTACCTGCAAGCAGATAACCCCAATGTAATGACTGCAACAGTGAAAAACAAAGATCATCACTTAAATTACACCAATAACAAAAAAAAAAGTAACAGGCACTAATTTATGCAAACGCTGCAGCAGTGGTTCAGTCCATTACCCAAACAAGTAAATGACTATAGCAAGTGATCGATACACTCGGTGTTACACTACAGAGAGACACAATGGTTCATGAACATGCTAATGGAATTGTAAAACAGTAGAAAGCGCATGCATAAATTTATAAAATGAACACAGGCACAGCAGAAATCAAAAGCCTAGCCAGTTAGCATCACTGATGAGGAGTGCAGTTAAGTCATCAATATCATGGGATTAAAACAGCATAATTTTTGTATATTTCTCTGCTTTGTGAAAAGATGTTGTAGAATTAGTTGTTCTGCTTAATCACAGATGATTTTGGCTCAATATACACTCTATACTCAAAGTCTAGGGAATAAATAATGCCTGTGGCACACTGACCCAGATGCTACCAGCTGTCACACTGAAATGCCCAACATTATAAGTGTTGCATATGTTCAACCCAAATCATAACTAGAGACACTGCTATAGAATTATGAACCTTTAAAAACATTTTCTTACTTAAAAAAAGAAAAAGCCAGTCTAACTTCCACAGCAACACAAAGATCTTACTTGACAAAAAGCCAGACAGATGAATGTGAAATGGTGGCTTAGGCAAGGGGTTCTATGACACCCAACTCCATGCTTCCCTCACTGCTCCTTTCCCATACACATCCCACAGTGCCTCCCCCCATTTCCTCATTACCGCCTCCCCATATAATCCAGATTATTATTTTTTAATCTTTTCTGACAATTTTTGTATTATTCTTCAGATGCAGGGATATGAACCTGTATATCTTTATAATAACAAATAACTTTACTTTCACTGTAATAAGTGACATGGGAGCTTTAAGAAACACCAATGTTGGTACCTTGGAATTAAAAAGGGAAAGGAATAATATATTTAAATAAACACAATAAATAGTAATATGTGGGATGGATTTATAAAGAGGAATGAAAAAAACTGAAGTAACTGGAATCAGAAACAAAACAGTGAAGGGAAGCTACATGCTGAGTTACAATGTGTGAAAGATAAATTGGAGAAGATGCACCATCAATGATTTACTGGTTTAAGAAAATTACTGCAGACATCGTGAATAAAACCTCCAGTTGCAAGCGACAAATTACAGGAAGCAAATAAAGACAACAGTACAAAAGGTAAATCGCCCAGGACCATACATCTCAAATGTCCCTGATTTTGCAGCATGCTCATGACTTTTTTTCCAATTTAATTTTTACCTGTCCCTCATAACTTCTCAGGTAATCGATGGTGACTACTGTTAAGTCAATAATGTGACTGTTTACACTTGTATTACTGTTGTTTAGAAAATGCAAGCTGATTCAAAATGTCTTATTTTAAGCGCATCACAGTGCTATATAAAGACAAAATGTTTTATTTTTATGGCCTTTGTGACAAAATTATTTAAGAATTTTGCTTTCTCAGGAATCCCTAAAAAATGAAGTCAGAATGTGAAACAAATGTGTTACCAAATTTTAGGTAGTAAGGATTAAAATTTGAGGACAGAAAGAGGCTATGTATGGGACAGCAAATACAAGTGTCTCACTGTAAGGAGGTGAATACTAGTACAAGGCAGCACTTTACCTCCTGCTGTGAGCTGTCAATCACATCAACAAACAGCTCAAATTACCTTTGTCAGCCTTACAGATACAAAGGGGAGATGAGTTTAAGGACTATAACTCAGGCATAATCTTCTTCATCTTCTTTCGGCTTTTTCCGGTTAGGGGTCGCCACAGTGGAACTCCGGTTCGCTATTGACTGGCAGTAGATTTTTACGGTGCTGAAGTGCCAGCTCGATGCCCAACCTTCAACTAAGGCATGCCCATATACGCATGTCTTTCGAATGCCACTCAACCGCAGGGAGGACATGAAGACTCCACACAGAAGGCGCTCCAGTCGAGAATCAAACTGGAGAACCTTTTGCTGTGAGGCGACAACGCTACCGCTGCACCACTGCTAACTCAGGCATAATAAAAGGATGAAAACTGGCCATGTTAGAAAGAAAAAGTAGTAACAGGCACTGGGAATATTGCTCTGTGTGATTACCCTTTTGTCTTTCAAGTAGTCACTGAAAAGCAAGAAATGGTAATTAATCCTGACTGACTAAAAGAAAGCAGGATATATGTAAAAACACATGTAAAGTCAATGCTAGGAGCTACAATGTAAGATTTTAAAGCCAAATACTGTATTGTGGGATACCTAGAGGTAGACTAAAAATCAAGATACCGGACCCCATTATGGACAGACTCTCGAATTACATTTAAAAATATAAAAAAGTATACGGAGCCCAAAAGTGATGTTAAAATGTAAGACACATCAAGACATGACAAAATAAAGTTTTTTTTTTACTCTGTGGGTCTCCTTTAACTCTACGATATGCAGGCTGTATACTGTAGCGCAAAATAAAAGCTGGACAGAAGCATGTTACAGTTAATATACTGTTCTGATCTTGGGCTGCTAGTGTGGAGTGAAAAGGTGTTTTGCTAATATTACATGTATAACTAAGACAATAATTTCCCTTATCTTTACAGGTATATCTAAATTAAAGTCCTTGGCTTAAACTGTAGTGTTATAAGCAAAAAGGCTTGACAAAGATGGAAGGCATGGAAATTGCTGAGTATCTTTCATCTGCTAAATTATTAGTTTCCTTTTTCTATTAGCAAAATTCTCAGTGAGAAAACAGACCTGCAGGTGCAGGCATTTAGCCAGGGGAAGTCTACTTTATGGTTTGAGTTTAATTTACAAAGATGCTTTCATGCATCTGCAAAGTTGTTGGTTCTTTTTTCACTGCTGACTGACCTTACTTGGAGAAGAGCTGTTTGAAGGTGCAAGTAGTCAATCTTGAGAGTTCTGAGCACTTTTTGCTGAGTGAAATGAAACAATTAAAGTTAAAGTGGCAAGTAGTTCGCTGAAAAATAAATGAAGTCTAAAACTGGGCAAAGATGTTGTAACCTCCCCAGTAGCCTTAATTTTTTAATGCATTTAATGGAACAGTCCACAAAGTACAGTTGTATACACTTACCGTAAATGCAGATGTTTGAGTGTATTCACTGTTGCAGTCATCACATTTGGGTTATCCCTGCCAGGCTAGCCCTCGGCCGGCCCTAATACCAGAGATTACTATTTCTGTGTTGGTTGCTGTCGCTTCAGGACTGACGTCAGGTCGTAGTATGAAGTAAGGCAGCCAACACCATTGCATCAGTTTTTCTTGCCCTAACCTGTCAGGAGCCCCCAAGTGGGAGCCAGGTTCTGGTGGAAGAACCCCACCAGTAGAAAGTAATTACCAGTATGTCCCTTGTAAGCAAAGAGAAGAAAGAAGACGGGGTTGGAGGGAACAAAACCAGAACTGAAACAGTGAATACACTTAAACATCTACATTTATGTTAAGTGTACACAGCTGAACTTTGTTCTTTGTGTTTCACTGTTACAGTCATCACATTAGGGTTGATTCCCAAAGCTGAGGAAAAGGGTGGAGGCAGTCAAGGAAACTAGGAGCTGGCTAGGATGCCCTGCAAGACTGAAGAGGCAAACCCTGCCCTGGATTTGGAGAAGCCAGGCAGATGGTAATATTTGGTGAAGGTGTGAACAGATGTCCAGGTGGCAACCTCCAGGATATCCCTGGTGGGGACTACTCTGAGGAAAGCTGCAGAGATGGAGGCTGCTTTGGTGGAGTGAGTCCTGACCCCCTTGGGGGGAGGCTTTCCGTGTTGTTTGTAGCAGAAATGGATGCAGTGTACGATCCATTTGGAGATGGCTTTGCCCTCTGCCCCTGCAGCAAAGCTAACCAGCAAATGATCAGACTTTCTGAAGGATTTAGTCCTGTCTAGATAGAATCTGAGCTGTCTGTGCACATCTAGAGAGTGCAGGATCCTTTCCCCCTTGTTCTGTGGGTTAGAGAAAAAGGTTGGCAAATGAATGGATTGGTTGAGAGCCACACTGGACACCACGTTGGGCAGGAAGGATGAGTTAGTCCTGAAGGATACCCTGTGAGCATGGAAGATGATGAAGGGTTCCACAGCCATGAGTGCTTGCAGCTCAGAGACTCTTCTGGCTGAAGTGATGGCCAGAAGGAAAGCCGCCGAGGCAGGTTCGAAGGGGGGAAGGTGAGCTCTTCCAATGCAAAGTTAAGGTCCCAAGCTGGGGTTGGTGCTCTTCTGGGTGGCCTCAAGTTGCTAGCCCCCTCTTAGGAACGGTTTGATCAGAGGGTGTGAGAAAAGGGGCTGCTCAGTGGGGAAATAAGCAGAGATAGCAGAAGCATTGAATTTTAATAGAGGAAAAGGAGTCTCCACTGTGTAGCAGGTCAGCTATGAAATCCAGGGAGGGAGGGCTGTGCCGTATTTGCTCCCACAGCCTGAATCCAGGTGCAGAAGCTTTTCCATTTGTCAGCATGAGACTTCCTAGTGCTAGGGCATCTGGCCTTACGTACATCATCTAGAACCCATTTGCTGAGGTTGGCAGATTGATAGGGGGTTAGGGAATAAGCCAACCTCCCAAATTGAGTGCCTGCAATTGGGGATGCATGAATTCCTCTTCCCTCTGGGTCAGGTGGTTTGGAATCTGAGGGAGATGCCAAGGTGGCAGATGGGACAGGCTGTGCAGCAAGGGGTACCAGTGCTGGCGAGGCCAGTCTGAAGCTATAAGAATTGTCCTTGTTTTTTCCTCATTTATTTTGAGCAGCACACTGGGGATGAGAGGTAGTAGATGAAAGGCATAGACCGATAGACTAACCCAGGGGAAGGACAGGGAATCCACTTGCTAAGCCATGCAGTGATGCTCCCCGGTGCAGAACTTGCTGAGCTGATGGTTGGTGTGGGAGGCTAAGTGGTCGACCTTCAGGGTAGCCCATTTCTATGTTATTACGGCAAATGTTCTTCAGTTTAGCTACCACTTGTGTGGGTCCAGAAGATTTCTGCTTAAGTGGTCCACGAGAGAGTTGAGAGAACCCGGTAGAAATTGTGGAACAGGTGGAGTTGCATTGCAGAAGATGTGTGCCAAAGGGTCATGGCCAGCCTGCATAGAAGGCAGGACTGAGTCCCTCCCTGCTTGTTGATATACTACATCACAGTTGTGTTGTCTGTTTTGATCAGGAGAGCCCCTAAGGAGAGAAGGGGCTTGAAAGCTATCAAGGCATGCTGGATAGCTATCATCTCTTTTTGGTTGATGTGCAGATGGATTGGCTGTGGGCTCCATTGGCCCTGTATGCACCTGCCGTCCATTTGTGCACCCTAGGCATAATCTGATGCGTCTGTGGTGAGGGTCTGGGCAGCATAGGGTGATGATAAAGGTAGTCCTTTGTTGAGGGAGCATGCTGTTGCCCACCAAATAAAATATTTTCTGAGGCAAGGTATTATAGGTATAAGAGTCTCCAGGTCTTGAGAGTGTTGACACCAAAGGCTTTTTAGGTGCCACTGAAGTTTCCTCATATACTGTCTGGCATGTGGAAGGAGTAGAAAGCAAGATGCCATGAACCCCAGAGCTTGCAGGATTTTCCTTGCAGATAGTTGGGGTCTGGTGGCTAGTTGAGAGAAGTAGGCTGTCAGGAAGGTTTGCTTTTCTGGTGTAAGGAATGTCATCTGAGATGCTGTGTCCAGGCTTGCCCCCAGGAATATAATCCTTTGGGTGGGTACCTGTTTGGCTTTTTATTTGATTGTGTACCCTAGGGAGGTTAGTAGGTACTTTACAAAGGTCAGGTGCTTGAGCAGCTTTTCCTGGCTGTCTGCCTGAATTAGGCAGTTGTCTAAGTATGGGTAAATCTGGATATTCCTTTGTCTGCAAAAGGCAATGGCCGGAGCCAGAGATTTTGTGAAAACTCTGGGAGCAGTAGATAAGCCAAAAGGAAGCACAGAGATCAGAAAGTGGTGAGATCCTGCCCTGAAACAGAGATATTTCCTGCAGGATTCCCTGATAAGAATGCGGAGGTAGACCTCCTTTAGGTCTAGGGTGGCTAGCTAAGCATCCTTGGAGAGCATGGAATTCTGGGATCACCAGGAAGGTGTTTAGAATGGATAGACAGAGGATGGGGTGCCAGGTGTCCTCTTTCCTGGGTACCAGAAAAAGTCTGGAGTACAAATCTTGGCCTTTCTTTCTGAAGGAACATGCTCTACTGCCCTCACGGAGAGCATGGAAAGGACTTGCTTTTGCACCTCTGTCCACTGGTTTTGAGGTAGATCTGGGAATCCTTTTGGGGTTGGGAAGGGTGTGGAAATAATTTGTATCCCTGGGACACTATGTTGAGAACCCAGTGGTCGTTGGTAATGGTGGTGCAGGTGTTTGCATGTAAGGAGAGTTTTCCTCCTAGGGATAAGTGGAGGTGGGCAGAGGGAGGGGGTGGGGGAGGAAAGTCATTGCGAGTTCTTACCATAAGGTGGTGGCTTAGAACTCCCTGGTTTTGAAGTGGAGGTAGTCCACTGCTTAGATCTCTGCATTTCCTGTGGCTGCTCTCTGTGGGATCTGGTTTACTGGGGTCTGGGCTGAAGGGACAATGCCTGCTGAACCTGGGTGGCTGGACCTTTAAGAAATCCTTTACTGTCTGCATAGATTTTGTTTTTCTTCCATCCTTTTTAAGACCTCTTCTGCCTTAGTGCCAAATAAGTTGTCTTTGTGCAAGGGGACATCCAACAATTTAGATTTAACATGGACTGGCAAGGGCTGTTCCTTAAGCCATGCATGCCTTCTAAGGACAGAACTGGTGACTGCTGCCCTGCAAGAAGCTTCTAGGGCATCAAAACCACAGTGCAAGGTGTTTAATTACTTGACTTGTAGAATGCATCAACTCTTGTAACTCTCTAGATTCTGCACAAGCAGGAAAGGAAAACATTTTTTGTTTGAGGAGTTCCAAGGTATGTTGAAATTTTAGCATATGGAACTGACAATTTAGTGCTCTGATAGCAAGAGTAGCTGAGGTGTATACTTTTTTTACCCTATCTGCCTACTGCTTGGGAATCCCTATCTGAGGGAGTGGGATTCCTAGCAGAGGTGGCTTTAATTCCTTTAGGCCCTTGAGAAATTACCTCGGGGTCAGCAGTAGGATTTTTAAAAAGAACTTTGTGTGACTCAGGGACTCTAATACCTGTCTGGTTTTCTGGATGCAGGAGGGAGGGTGTCAGGAGATTAGCTGGATTCCAGGAAAACATCATCCACAACATCCAGGACTGGGGGGATGGCCAGGGGTCTGTGCTATGGAAGATCTAAGAATTCCCCAAGTCTCTCTTTAAACTGAGGGTAGTCCCGACTTTCCCATTGGAAGTGCTCCCTTAATGTGTGAAGGTTTTCCCGAAAGGAAAAATCATCTGGGAGAGAGGCTGAAGGAATGGAATCCTCTGCATCAGAATCCTCAAACAGAGAGGGGTTGCATGTCTTCATACTCAGATGCATCAGAGTCATTGGACTCCTGTTCAGACAAAACTACAGGGGACAGATCTCTTTTTCTTTTGAAAGGGGTAGCCTGGCTTCCCCTGATCAGCATAATAAGGTCTTCCACCAGTTTAAGCATTTGAGACTAAGGCAAGGAAGCAGGTGCCTGAGATTGGGTCATCGGTTTCTTGGGTGTGGTTCGTAACCTGGGCTTAAGAAACTCGTTAGTTTTTGAAAGAAAGTACAGTTGTGTACACTTACCATAAATGTAGATGTCAAAGTGTATTCACTTTTGCAGTGATCACACTTGGGCTATCTGCCTGCAGGTAGCCTTCAGTAGGCCCAAATACCAGAGTCTTGGGATTTCTGCATTGGATGCGGTCGCCTCATCCATGACGTCAGGTCGTCAGGGGTATAAAACGTGCAGCCGAAGCCATTACATCAGATTTTCTTGCCCCAGATGTCAGGAGCCTCCAAAATAGGAAGCAATCAAATGGTGTGGAACACCTCCAGTAAAACATAAATACCATTTCCATAAGAGATGGGCAAAAAAGAGGATAGGTAGAAAGTATAGAAAGACAGGGGGCTGGAGGGAGGGTAACCAGGACTGCAACAGTGAATACACTCGAACATCTACATTTATGGTAAGTGTACACAACTGTACTATGTTCTTTGTGTTTTACTGTTGCAGTCATCACAACTGGGTTGATTCCCAAAGCTGAGGAAGGGTGGAGTTAGTCAAGTAGTAGGGCTGGCTAGCAGGCCTTGTAAGACTGCTGTGGCAAATCCAGCTCTGGATTTAGAAAATATAGGTAAGTGGTGATTCTTGGTGAAGGTGTGTACAGAACTCCAGATTGCAGCTTCCAGGATGTTCCTGGTAGGGACTGCCTGAGAAAAGCTGTGGAGGTTGAGGTCGCCCTAGTGGAATGTGGCCTGATCCCCTGTGGAGTGGGTTTTCCATGGTGTTTGTAGCAGAAATTGATGCAGTGTGTTATCCATTTAGAAAAAATAAGTTATGTACTCACCATAACGTTCCATCTGAGTAAGTAAATTAATTTGTCTGCAACCTGTGGGAGCCGGCAGCTTTCCTAGCAAAGATACGAGCTCCAAGCTCCTCCCCCTACCCATAATGCCCTGCTACCTCCCTCTAACCCTCAGATCGAGTTTGCCATAGTATCCTACAACACTACTATAACACAAGGAAAAACTATCTGAACATCCTAACCTGAATGCAGTTTTCCAAGATACATACTTTAAGTCAACGGAAGCTGCGGGCTCAAAAGGAGGACCAGTAAGAGCCTGGAGAACTAGGGTTAAATCCCATGGAGGGACTGCTTCCTTAACAGAGGGTCTCAAAAGAAAAGCACCTTTCAAAAAGGTCTTGCAGATCTTAGATGATGCTGGAGTGCCAAATTTGTTTCCAATGTGAAAGTGGGAAATTGCTGCCAGTTGAACTTTATCAGCTGAAGAGCTAGCTCCCTGATGGAAGATTTGAGATAAAAAATCGAGGACTGCTGGAATAGGAGCCGTAAAGGGGTCCAAATTCCTATGCTCCGCCCAGACAGAAAAAACATTTCCATTTACTCTTGTAAACTTTTCTGGTAGAAGGTTTATGAGCGGCCACCAGAATGGCTTTAACTGAGGATGAGATACCGGGAGTCCTAGCCATCAAGGGAATGGGATCAACCAAACCGAAAGCTTGAGGTTGTCCAGGTCGGGGGTCTTCAATCCCAGGGGATGAGAAATCAGATCCAGAAGGGGATATAAAATCCAGGGAGGATGCATTAGATGAGACCGTAGGCAAGGGAACCATGTTTGACGAGGCCAGAATGGGGCTATGAGGATAACTCTGCTCCCCAACTGACGAGCTTTCTGCAAGAATTTTGTCATCAACAGAAGAGGAAGATAAGCATAAAGAAGACCAGATGGCCAAGCATGAACCAGAGCGTCTCTGGGGTTTTCCCCTGGTGGGGGAATTAGTGCGAAAAACTCACTGCACTTTGCGTTCGAAGGCAACGCGAACAGATCGCAGCAAGGTTGACCCCATCTGAGGAAGACCTGTTTCGCTACTAAGGGGTTCAGAGACCACTCGTAGGGTGAGAGGATAGTCCGACTCAGCTTGTCCGCTAGAATGTTTGACCGACCCGGTATGTGTGTTGCTATGCGAAAGCGGTTGGTGGATATCGCCCATCCCCACACTCTCATGGCCTCTCGGCAAAGTGGGTAAGATTTGGTTCCCCCTTCCTTGTTGATGTACCAGACCACTGACATGTTGTCTGTTTGAATTGCAATAGTCCCCAGAGGAAGAAGGGCATGGAGAGCTTGCAACACTAGAAGCACCGCCCTCATCTCCAAGACATTGATATGCAAAAAGGTCACTGTGTGATTCCACGTGCCATGGACGGTACTGCCCAAGCAATGCCCCCCCACCCGAGCCGAGATGCGTCCGTGGTCACTGTGACTTGGAGTGGGGACATGGAGAAGGGGCACCCTTCCCGGAGGTGCTTGGAATGGAGCCACCACAGTAGGGATTTCCTGCAAACCCTGCTGAGAGGAATAGGAGCAGACAAGGGATGAAGCAGAATGGACCACTGGACCTGTAAAGTCCACTGGAGAATCCTCATATTCAGACGTGCGAGCGGAGACAAGTTGAAGGTCACTGCCACGGACCCCAGAGCCCTCAGGACTAACTTCGCTGGAGGGGCCGGGGACTGAAGAGCCAAAACATGAAGATTTAGTCTGCGAAGTCTGTCCGATGTCAGAAAGACTTGGGACTGAGTTGTGTCTATCCTGGCCCCTATGAAATCCAAAATTTGAGTAGGCTGAAGGGAGGATTTCTTGTGGTTGATCGTGATCCCTAGATAGCAGGCGAGATGTAGGAAATAGTCTCTTACTGAACATAGTAGATGCCTGGTGGGGGCGGCTAGGAGCCAGTCGTCCAGGTAGCGCCTGTCCATTAGAACATGGTAGTACGCATCCTTGAGGTCTATGGAGCATATCCAGTCGTTCTCCTGTAACAGTGGGAGAATGGATTTAATGGTGACCATCCGGAACTTCTCTCTGGCAACTGACAGGTTCAGTGTGGACAGGTCGAGAATTGGCCGTAAGTCCCCCGTCTTTTTTGGCACCAAAAAGAACCTGGAGTAAAAGCCTGATCCGGATTGACCAGGGGTGGGGCATGCTGGATGGCTCTTTTTTTCTAGAAGTTCTTTTACTTCGAGGGCTGCTACCTCCTTCTGATTGTGTGGTACATTGGGGAGGTGCTCCGACCGGGGGAGGGGGGGAGTATTTAGGAATGAAATTGAGTAACCTCTGGATAGGATCCGGAGCACCCAGCGATCTGTCGTAATGGACTCCCAATGTGCTAGATGCTCCGAGAAGTGCCCCCCGACTGCCTCCAGAGAGGAGCAGTCGGGCAACCCCTCAGGGTTGCTGAGCGGGTCGATTGGAAAAGGGTTCCCTCGACCCAAAATTCTTCGGCCCCCCTCTGCCTCTGGGCCGGCATCCACCCTGTCCTCCTCTGCCTCTGAAGGACGAGGGATCTGGAGCGAAACGGGATTGTTGGGATTTCTGGAACCACATCTTCTTCTGTCCTCTTTGGTTCCTGGAGAAGGACCTCTGAGGAGCAGAGAAGCGGATCCCGACGGCAGACGTTTTCCCGTCCTCCTCGCTCTGCAGTAGCATATCATGGACGGCTTTGCCGAAAAGCATAGAACCGTCAAAGGGGTTGTTCGCGAAGGACGCCTTGAAGGGTTCTGCAAAGTCGCAGTGACGTTGCCAGGCCTGCTGTCGTAAGACAATGCCTGTTCTGCTGGATCTAGCCACTCCCTCCGTGGCATGGGAGAGAAGCCGCATAGAGGTATTTGTGATGGACTTAAGAGTGGCCATTTGTGCCAAGAAGGTCCGTTTGTCCTCGGCCGACAGGGACTCTGGCGGTGACCCAGCGTACTCTTTGATTAGGTCTCGCTGTAGTCGAATCACGTGTGCCATATAGTTCAGTGACCTTACAGAGAAGGTCGCTGAAGCGAACATCCGCTTTTCCAAGTCGGTCCATCATCCGAGACTCCTTGTCTGGAGGATGTACCGAGGAACTTTCCTGTGCTAATTCCTTGGTGGCAGCCGCCACCACCATGGCATCTACAGGGGCACCCTTGTTCCAAACTGTCCTGTCTGTGGGGGGGGCTGAGTATCCTGTCCGGTCTCTTGGATATTGGCTCCACAGTGTCCGACTCCTTCCATGCCCTGGTAGTTATGAGGTCCACCAGGGGATCGGTGGGAGGGGACACCCAAGAGGTAGATGGGCCTGCGTCGAATGTCTCCAGAAAGACAGACTCGTCCGAGGAAGGCTTTTGGGCTGACCACCCCCCCCTAATACGAAGCATTTCCATAATGTCTCCAAAGGAGACCTCTTCGGTGGGTGACCTGGGGGAACCTTCCCCTTCCTCCAAGTCTGTGTCTTCTGTGAGGGACTCGGGTGAGTCCAAGTGCCTCCTCTTGCACTTACATTTGTGAGGGACCTCCTCGGGGGGGGGGGGGGGGCTGTCCGAGGAGGGCTCACCAACAATGTACTGTTCCTGCATGGGAACCATCTGGGATGTAGGCGCAGGCTTGTCCCTGTGGCCGGATGATGGAAGACAGGCCCGTCTGAGAGGGAATGGTGGGTGGATCCGTAGCCAGAGCCTGGGTCCTCAAATCCCTCGAAAGGACCCTCTCCACGACGTTGAACGCCAAGGGTGAGCTGCTCTCCCTAGGATCCGAAAGCAGTCCCCTCGGATCCGGCGTGTGGATCGGCACCGGAGATGACCCGATCAGATCCAAAAGGGCAGTGCGATCCGACCTCAACGGAGCCGAAAGCACACTAACCCCTCCGGATCAGACGCTTATCTCACATACCCGAGAGCTCGGATCTGAAAAGGGATCCGACAAGCTCGAAGGTACAGTCGGAGCTAAAGTAGGAAACACTGTCGGCGCCGACACCACCCCAGCTCCGAAGCTACTCGGATCCGATAGCGGGTCGGAGAAGGAGCAATGGGGGTGAAAAATGGGGTCAAGGCAAAAGCACTCCCGTCTGCAGCTGGGCCTGAAGAAATCGACGCATCATCCGATCCATGTCCGCGTCAGATAAACTTCTAGTTGACCTGGATGAGGCTGCCGAGGCTGGCCGGGAAGGCCGCCTGGATGACCTCGAAAGTGACCGGGTCTCCTCCTCCAGCTCCGGGGAGAAACGTGGAGAACGAAGCCTGTAGGGGGAAGACCCGGACACCTTAAGAGGGGAGGCAAGATGCTTAGATGGCAGGGCCGAGGGAGCTGAATCAGCCCGCCTCTTGTGGCTACGATGCCTGTCTCTCTCCCATTCTTTATCCTTCCTATCCTTTTTCTCTGTTCCCTTTCCTCCTGAGATGAAGAGGGAGTTTGAATCCCGGCCAGGGGAGCAGGAGCAGTCGGTGGGGCAGCCGCGGCTGGCACCACGGAGGGGGAGGAGGACAAAGCTGAATCCGGGGGCAAAAGGCCCACAAGGACTAGCTTAGTCCGCCTATCCCTCAAAGCCCTGGGGTTGAAGGCTGCACAGATAGTGCAGCCTGAATAGAGATGGTCCACACCCAGGCAAATAAAGCACCGAGTGTGGCCATCCGCTGGGGACAGCTTATGGCCACACAGGGAGCATTTAGAAAAAAATAGCATTTGGGCCCTCGGACATACTGACAGGATTAGGCCCACACGCACACACCTTCACACACAGACAGAAGGGGGGAGGGGATTAAGTTTACACTAAACTAAACATAGAACTAAAGATAAACTACCCAGATAGGAGAGAAGGGTATCACACACACTCAGAAAATATTGATTTTTAAGGGAAAAAAGTAAAATAATCTACTCAACTCAACATACCCAATGCTAGGAGCTCATTCTCAGATGCTTCAAGAGGCCGTGGCAAACGAGATCTGAGGGTTAGAGGGAGGTAAGCAGGGCATTATGGGTAGGGGGAGGAGCTTGGATCTTTGCTAGGAAAGCTGCCGGCTCGGATCCGATACCCACAGGTTGCTGATCAAATGAAGTTAACTACTTCAGATTCGTTTTTTTTTCAAAATGGCCTTGCCCTCTGCCCCTGTAGCAAAGCTGACTAGCAGCTGGTCAGATTTTCTGAAAGGTTTAGTCTTGTCAAGATAGAACCTGAGCTGTCTGTGCACATCCAAGGAGTGCAGGATCCTTTCCCATTTATTCTAAGGATTAGGAAAAAAGGTTGTCAAATGGATGGATTGGTTTAAAGCCACACTGGATACCACCTTGGGCATAAAAGATGGGTTAGTCCTGAGGGAAACCCTGACCGCATGGAAGATAATGAAGGGTTCCGGGCCTGTAGCTCAGGCACTCTTCTTGCTGAAGTGATGGCTAGCAGTAGGCTGTTTTCCGAGAGGGGAAATTTAACTCTGCTGTAGCAGCAAGCTCAAAAGGGGGAAGCGTGAGCTTCTCTAGTACAAAGTTAAGGTCCCAGGCAGGAGTGGGAGCTCTCCTTGAGGGTCTTAAATTGTTAGCTCCTCTCAGGAACTGTTTTATCAGAGGGTGAGAGAAGAGGGGTGGCTCAGTATTGTAATGAGCTGAGATGGCAGAGGCATGAATCTTAATTGATGAGAAGGATAGGCCTTTGTGGAGCAGCTCTGCTAGGTAATCTAGGATTGGAGGCAAGGAGGGCACGGCTGTGTCCTTCACTTGAGAATGGCTCCAAGAACAGTATCTATTCCACTTTTCTTAATAGGATGTGCTAGTATTGGGCCTCCTGGCCTCAAGGATAACATCCAGCACCTGTTTGCTGAGGGTTGCTGGTGATGTATTCAGGAAATAAGCCAGGCTGCCACCAGGTTCAGGGTCTGCAACTGAGGATGCAAAATCTGTCCCTCCTGCTGGGACAGCAGAGAGGGGTCTGTTGTAGGTGCCAGGGTGGCACTACTGTCAGACTGCGTAGGCATGGGTACCAGTGCTCGCATGGCCAGTCTGGTGCAATGGGGATTGTCCTTGGCCTGTCCTGTTTGATCTTGAGGAGTACTCTTGGAAGGAGGGGCAGAGGGGGAAAGGCATAGATTGAGAGGTTTTCCCATGTGAAGGATAGTGCATCCACTTTCCATGCCTGGCTGTGGGGAATTCTGGTGCAAAATTTGTTTAGTTGATGGTTTTGGTGGGATGCAAAGAGGTCCACCTCTGGTGCCCCCCACCTGTGTATTAGAAGTTTGAATGAGTTTGGTTCCAGTTTCCACTCGTGTGGGTCCATTAGATTTCTGCTTAAGTCGTCTGCCAGTGAATTATGTTTGCCTGGTAGGAATTAAAATTGCAGGTGCACTTGGTTGCTTAAGGCTGTGTTCTACAGATCCATGGTTAACCTGCAGAGTGGGTAGGAGAAAGTTCCCCCCTGCTTGTTTATGTACCACATAACTGTGGTGTCTGTCTTTATCAAGAGTTGTTCTGGCAGGATAAGGTATTTGAAGGCTGTCAGTGCATTCTGTACAGCTAACATTTCTTTTTGACTGAAATACAGGTGAATTTGTCCTGGGCTCCATTTGCCTACCATGTGAGCTCCCCATGCATAGTCTGATGCGTCTGTTGTCAGAATTTGGCCGGCGGGGGTTTGTGAGAAAGGGGGTCCCTTGTTGTGGTTGCAAGCCTCTGCCCTCCAAAGGAACTCTGTTCTAAGGCAAGGAATGATAGGCATCACTGTTTCCAGGTCCTGGGAATGTTGACACCAGAGACTTTTTAAGTACCACTGAAGTTTCCTCATATGCAGTCTTGCATATGGAATCAGCAGAATACATGAGGACACGAGCCCTAGGGTTTGTAGTATTTTTCTTGCAGATAGCTTGGTTTGGGTGGCCAGTAGTTTGAAATAAGTTGTCAAATAAACCTGCTTTTCTGGAGTGAGGAATGCCATCTGGGAAGTTGTGTTCAAGCTTTCTCCCAGGAATAAAATCTTTTGGTTGGGTACCAGATGTGATTTATTTTCGTTGATGGTATACCCCAGAGAAGTTAGGAGTCTCTTTACAAACGTCAGGTGCTGAAGTAGCAATTCCTGACTGTTCGCCTGAATCAGGCAATCGTCCAAGTATGGGTAAATTTGAATATTTCTCTGCCTGCAGTAAGCAATGGCTGGAGCCAGGCACTTTGTGAATACCCTGGGCATGGTAAATAAGCCAAAGGGAAGTGCAGAGAACTGAAAGTGCATAGAGCCTGCCCTGAAACGTAGATATTTCCTGCAAGATTCCCTTATGGGGATGTGCAGATAAGCTTCTTTTAAGTTTAGGGTGACTAGCCATAAGTCATTGGCTAGCACAGGAAGGAGGTGCAGGAGAGTAAGCATTTTGAATTTTGGTACCACCAGGAAGGTGTTCAGGGATGACAGATCCAGAATAGGGTGCCAAGAGTTCTCTTTCCTGGGCATCAGGAACAGCCTGGTTGAATAGCCTGATAGTGAGAAGAGAAAGTACCTGCTTTTGTGCCTCTTTCCACTGGTTTGGAGGAAGGTCTGGCAATCCACATGGGGTTGGCAGAGAGTGGAAATAGAATCTGTAGCCCTGGGATACAATGTTTAAGACCCATCGGTCTTGGGTAATTTACTCCCAGTTTTGCATGCAAAGCGAGTTTTCCTCCTAGGCGTGCAATTGCTTTGGCATGGCTAGGAAGGATTAAGGATAAGTCATTGTGAACTTTTTTCCATTGGGAGGGGGGGGGTAGATTACCACTCCCAGTTTTTGAGGAGGGAGCACTCCATTGTTTGGATCTGTGCATACCCTGAGACTGTAGTCTTTGTGGTCTGTTCTCCCTGGGTTTGGGCTCAAAGTCTGGAAGGGACTGGAAAGGACCAATTTTTTGAAGCCCAATGCCTACGGAATCTAGGTGGTTGTACCTTAACAGTTTGCATGGATTTAGCTTTTTCCTCCACCTTTTTAAGAACTTCTGCTTTTGAGTCAAACAAGCATTCTTGGTTTAATGGAATATCAAGTAATGTTGCCTTGACATGGTCTGGCAAGATTTGTTCCTTCAGCCAAGCATGCTTTCTCAGAACAAACCCAGTGACAGCAGCCCTGCAAGATGCTTCTAAGGCATCAAAACCACACTGCAAAGTATGTTTACCAACTTGGTTTGCAGAATGCATTAAGTGTTGTAAGTCCTTATTTTCTGCACAATCAGGAATCAACATTTTTTTGTTTAATTAGATCAATAATATGCTGCTGGTACTTCAACATGTGAAACTGGCAATTTAAAGCCCTGATGGCAAGAATTGCTGAGGTATAAGCCTTCTTATCCTGTCTAGAGCCCTAGAATCCCTGTCCAAAGGGGTAGGGTTTTTGGCTATAGAAACTTCAATACCTTTAGGTCCCTGGGAAATGGTCTCTGGATCCGCAGTGGGACTTTTAAAGAGAAATTTGTGAGAGTCAGGTACTCTGTAGTAACTGTCAGGCTTTCTAGGATCAGGTAGTAAAGTATCAGGAGTAAGGCTGGATTCCATGAAGACATCTACAATATCCAGGACACGGGGAATAGCTGGGGGCCTATGCTGAATCAAGTCTAAAAATTCCCCCGAGTCTCTTTTTGGACTGAGGGTAGTCCTGGCATTCCCAGCTGAAATGCTCTCTTAGGGTATGCAAGGTTTCACCGAAAGAAAAGTCCTCTGGGGGGGAGAGGCTGAGGGGATTGAATCCTCTGCATCGGAGTCCTCATAGGTAGATAAGGGTACATCTTGGTAATCACAGGGGTTAGAGTCATCCGACTCATGGTCTGAAGAATCCGAAGTAAAATCAGTTCTTCATCTTTTAGAGGGGGGAGTCTGGCTTCCCCTAACTGAAGTAATAACGTCTTCAGCCATTCTAAGCATTTGTTTCTGTGGCATGAGAGCTTGAGAATGTGCTTTGGTCATCGGTTTCATAGGCCTAGTGAGAACTCTGGGCCTTAGAAATTCAGTAGATTTAGTTGTTAACGAAGTAGACTGTTTGATACGAACATCAGAAGGTCTGAATACACCCTCAGAAGCCAGTGCCTGCACAGTGGCTCTGGACCCATCCAAGGTAGAGACATCTGCAGGTTCCACAGTCGAAGAAGCATCTCGCGGCATACTGGACTCCGGATGGGTCTCAGTAGAGGCCTCCAAATCTGTAGAAGCCGGTAACAGGGACTGCAAAAGCGCCTCACTGAGTACCGGTGGACTGGTCACTAGCATAACGGAAGCATCATCGGCAGTTTTGGACCTTTTGGTCTGTCTCCATCTTTGCGTTTTTTCGGAAGATCGGTAGTCGGATGGATTACCGAAGCCATTTTGGAATACGGAGAACGAGGGCAAAAGAATTCAGAGACAAAAAGAGCCCGACAACAAATCATTTGGGCGCTGAACAAGGCACAAAACCGACAGCGAGGGACGTCGTGGTCTGGGCCTAAACAGGTGACGCAGTAAGAATGAAAATCTCTGTGAGGTATTTGCTTTCCACAGGCAAGACAATTGTTAACTTCTTCTGACATCAGTTAGAGCAAGAAAAAGGATCCCCAATGGGGTACTTAGCCTTAGAAGACTTCAGGTTTGAAACTCGAAAAACGAAAATTTCAGGTAGCTGCTGACCAGCACTTGCAAAACGCTTCTGCTTCGGGCTCCCGCGCGGCAAGAAACGCTGATTGTAATGGAATCCGCTGCATGTTTTATACCCCTGACGTCATGGATGAGGTGACAGCATCCGACGCAGAAATCCCAAAACTCTGGTATTAGGGCCAACTGAGGGCTGCCTGCAGGTAGATAACCCAAGTGCGATGACTGCAACAGTGAAACACGAAGAACATTGGTAGTTGCGAAAAAAGTCGGTTTGTGTCCAGAATCGGTAGTTCAAAGGACTTCCTCCGAAGCCGGTGTCTGCTCAGCAGCTCTGGACCCAACCAAGGTAGAGACAACGCAGGATCCTTAGTCGAAGAAGAGTTTTGCAGCATACCAGACTCCAAAAGGGTCTCAGTAGCAGCCTGCGAATCCACAGAAGCGGGCATCAGGGACAGTGAAAGCACCTGAGGACCAGAGAACTAACGACTAGCTTAATTGGAGCGTCGTCGGTAGGTTTGGACCTGTGTGGTCTGTCTCTATCTTTACGTTTTTTCAGATCATCTGCTGTCGGATGGCTTACCGAAGCCATATCGGAATTCGAGGGCTGTAAGCGAAAATATCTAGCTACAATAAGGGCCTGACGACATACAGTTCTGGCACTGAACAAAGCACAGAAGCAACAGTGGGGTACGTTGTGGTCTGGGTCTAAGCAAGTGACGCACTATGCATGAAAGTCTCAGTGTGCTATTTGCTTTCCACAGGTGAGAGAATTGTTAACTTTTTCTGACATCGGTTAGTGCAAGAAAAAAGGATCCCCAATGGGGTTACCTAGCTTTAGAAGACTTCAGCTTCAATTCGGAAGAAGAAACTCAGGTACCGGCCGAACGGCACTCGTGAAAACTGCGTCGGGCTCCATGGGAAGAAAGACTGATGTAATGGCGTTGGCTGCCTTACTTTATACTACTGACGACCTGACATCAGTCCTGAAGTGACAGCAACTGACGCAGAGTAGTTTAAGTACTGCAGAATAAAGGGAAGGGGAATAAGCCTCTGGTATTCGGGCCGGCTGAGGGCTATCCTGGCAGGGATAACCAAAATGTGATGACTGCAACAGTGAAACACAAAGGATATCTTAAGTTTCTTTATTTAAATGTAGCCAGTGTACATTTTGTTCGGGCAAAAAGTTTGTTTCCTGAAAGTGTGCAAGCTGTTTTTCACATCTGGGAAGAGAATAAAGATAAAGAAAATCAGTATAAGTGAAAAATAACAAAGGCTGTAACATGTGCTTTAGGTATCTTTTAGATTAGGCAGTGCCTGAGGGTGCAGCTGTTATTTGGGGCAACTGCTCAAACCTGGAGGGGGTACACTTCATTTGTTGAAATGTATACAATTTGGAAACTTTTGTTTGTTGAAATGTGTATAATTGTATGTTTGTGTTAAGTTAAAAGGGGACTGGGATTCTGAAATGTATTTAGTTTTTCTTTGAATATTTTCACTGAAGCAAAAAGTCTTGAAAATGTGGCAAAGGTTCAAATGGGAACCAGAAGAAGCAACAGTATATAATATTGTTGTGCCAAACAATGCAGGCATGTAAGCCAAAAGTTAAAAAAGACACATTCAAAAAAACAGTCTAGTACAATAGGTGGAGAGGTAATAGCCTTCTATTATAACAGACATTCTGTCCAAATTATCATGGAATGTAAAGACCGTAAAGGTAGAGATAAAAAGGAGAGAGTACTGAATTATATTAAGAAATCTAGGGTGCAAACAGAAATATTACAGGAGACATGCTTAGATAGAAATGATCATGTGAATTTGACAAGGAAAGGATATTAAGAATGGATGTTCATCAGAATATGAAGGACAAAGGAAAATGGGAGTAATATTGAATGCTAGTAGGGCTCCAATGGTGATACAAAAGAAAAAGACAGACAATAATGGTAATAATTGCAGATCTGTGGAATTATTGGCTAGTGGCAGGGAACTGAGGATTATACTGGCATGTACTTACATTCCACCAAAAACTGGTGGGGACTTGATTTGCAATCATAAGGATGCATCAGGGACCTACAAGTGAAAATGTAACAGAGAGAGAGTAGATTTCTGAAAAAAAATACATGAAAATATTTGGTAAGGAAGACGTGAACTTAATAGTCGAAACTTGGACAGAATTTACATATTCTCCAAGGTACAGTAACTGGGCTAGATTGGCCGGAAATTATATTTCTCAGGAGCATATACATTTAACTGAAAGCTTTGATACACATCCAATACTGTCTCATATCACGCACCAATAAAAAACTAAGACAAAGACAAACAAGGTAATGAAATAAACACTGGTGCCTTCCTACTTACCTGTTACACAGAAATTAATTTAAAGTATGGGTAGTGGAAATTACTTAGCTAGAATAGAATATATAAATTTATTCTTAAAAGATAGCCATCAACTGGGATAAAATGAAAACAGACTTTAAATATAAGATAGAAATAAGAGACATAATGAGAAAGTAATAGGAATTAATTAGGACTGGCAAAGGTTTAAGTACTGCAGAATAAAGCGAAGAGGAATCTCAAAGAACAAGACAAGGAGCACTTGCAAAGTGCTAAAGACAGTATTTGGATAATATGCATAAGATTAGAAAGATTGCTACTATGCAAATATTTTATTTTTTGACAACTCCAGAGCACAAAAAAAAAATTAGCAAAATGAATTATGCAATATAAAGTTAAAAAAAAGAAAAAAAAAAAAGAGAGAGATTGATGGAGGGTTTTCATGGAATCAAATGAAAGACAAGGAAAGAGTCCTGTGACCATTTACACCATGCCACTATCCACCCACAGACTGTGCCTGCTTTCTGAAGGATGTTACCAGTCACACCAGGAGTGAATATGTCAATATCCACTCAATCATCCAGTTCTTATTTGAAGACAATTAATATACCAGTCACACTGCTGATTTGCAGTATGAGGCTATTCCAGAGGTGGGGAAGATGCTGGGTAATGAATCCTGTTTCTAATGTTTTATTTGCTTATGAAAATTTACATCCCTGGTTCTGCTGTTTGTGGGACTATTTGATTTGTGGAGATAAAAAAGAGATCCAGGACCACTGGGTCTCTAATGGCAGAGACGACAAGCCGTTGATATTAGTCTCAAAAGTCTATCAAGATAATAAACAATGCTTCCAGTCTTTTCTGGTAGCTTAGGCATTTTATCCCAGTGATCATCATAGTTAGGAACCTAGGAAGCTATGGATCTTTCTAGTTGTTTGATATGTCTAGTGAAATACATCACAGAAGGTGAACTGTATGCAATAATTGGCCTAATCAAAGTTGAATATAACGGGATAATGAAGTCTTTAGATCTGGCTGTTATTCCTTTGGAGGATGGACTTTCTGACTACTGATACATGATGATAAAAGGGGAGAGAATTATCGGACTACCAGGATGACTGCAGACTGATCAACAGTTTAAATTTCAACACACTCAGTGTGAAAACAGATACTGACAAGAGGGAGCCAATAAAGTTGTCATTTTGGACAAGATTCAGTTGTTTGCTAGTATGTAAACCGCCTGGATTGTCAAAGAACAAAAAATGAAAATGTCAAAGAAAATCGATCAGAAAATGTCTGGGAAAAATCCTGCAGCTGTTCAGCAAAAAGCAGTTCAAGCTTCAGCTTTGGTACAAAAGATGGCGTCCAGTAAATTAGTGGAAAAAAGTAATCAAATGTACTCGCATTTAATTACAATAAATTAAACGTTGAAAGAATATATATAAACTGAAACAATAAAAGGCTACAGGAAAAAAAACAAAGTTATCTAGCTATTCAGATGAACTGATTAAAAAAACTGCAAAATCAGAGGTACAAGTGAAGAAAAGGCTGGCTGAGCACAAGACATCACTTTTTGAAACCACTCTTCTTGAGAAGAGTTAGAAGACAGAGTGCTCAGAGAAAATCTGAGATTTTCTGCTGTACCAGAAAAACTGGAAGGAACAGATCATTAATTTTATAAAAGGACAAATACACAACTGAATTTGTTAACAGAAAGGGTACACGGACCGTATGCACCAAACCTGGCCACGAGAAAGCAGCCAACACCTATAGTAGTAAAGATGTAATTGTACCAGCAGAAAGCTGACCTTGACAAAACTAGAGCAGAAGAGAAACAAGCTAAAAATGGGAGACAGAGCCTTTGTGGAAAATGAATCTATACAACACACAGAAGTGAAGCAAATTTATACCAGCAATCAGGAATGTCAAAAGGCAGTGAAGACTAAAGCTACTAAATCCACCAGTCTTCAGCATATTTATTTCCTGGAGGATCAGACATTTTTGATGCAAAACAGGCTAAGAAGGAAATAAAAGTCATCCAACAAAAAATGAGCTAGAAAAATGAAGAGGACTCTGCTTCTATTTCTAACGATAAAGCTCACTGAGAGACTTAGCCAGTGAAACTGTTTCCACGGATTCAAAGTAAATGCTTGAGACACAGAAAAAAAAAACACAGGAGTCTACTATAAAAAACAGAAATACCTTGGACTTTAACAGGGTCTGGTGATGGGAGATGGAGATGATCAGGAAGACCACCAGCAACACTGAAGTTAAGGAATAAATGGGAGACTATAAAGCATCAAGCACATTTCTGAAACAGGGTTTTGCAAGAGAAAGTGACTGAGTAAGACTGAAGTTTTCTTAACTTTGAGGGTGGATGGTAAAGCATGTACCCCACTTTATGTCACTGACGTTTAGAACACTAAAGGGGAAAAAAGCAACCAAGTAAAACAATTTCTACTTTTAGGATTTGTACAAAATATTTCAAAATATAAACTGCATGTTATGCTGTAAAGCAGTTTTCTACAGTGTGCAGTTAGGAGTATTTTAAATGTGGAGGAGTCTTTTCAGTAACTGTTGTGTGTGTTGAAGTACATAAACACTTTTTATTTTCCAACACTATTAGATAAACAACAAATATGTTAACATTGCAAACATTTTGATTACTAAAACATATACATTTTAAATTCCACCCTGTGTAAGTGGTCATCAATAAATACACTGGCTTATTGCAGGTTAAACAGCATAAATTAGCACTACATGTGGTCGCCTAGTATGTTTAATCCTCATAAAAATAAAAAGAGTAACTATAACTAACAAAATATCACTGTAGTCATTCAGTCTTCATAAATATGCTCATTCTCCATAAAATCCTTCCATTTACTCCATTCCTAATGATTTTCCATTTTTGCATGCTAAAAACTTTGATATTGTGGGAAATGAATAAGAGACAGCAGCCTCCCCAGCAGCCATAATACTTTAATAAAGTTAGTAGAAAGTACATTTGTGTACACTTACCATAAATGTAGATGTTCGAGTGTATTCATTGTTGCACATTTGGGTTATCCTGCTGGCAGGTTGCCCTCAGACAGCCTGAATTCCAAAGTCTTGGGTCCTGCTTTGGTTGCTGTCGCCTCTTCCCTGACGTCAGGTCGTCAGGGGGTATAAAAGATGCAGCCGACACCATTTTATTTAGTTTTTCTTGCCCCAGATGTCAGGTGCCCCCAAAAGGGTAGGCTAAAATTAGGTAAATAAAACATATATGTACCAAAATAACTTTTTACCTTCCTCTATAAGCAAATACACCATCAAGGTTGTATAGATTGGAGAAGTAAAGATAGGTTCCAGCAAAAATAAGGGGGATGGCGGGTGGGTAACCTAGACTGCAACAGTGAATACACTTGAACATCTACATTTATGGTAAGTGTACACAACTGTACTATGTTCTTCATGTTTCACTGTTGCAGTCATCACGTTTGGGTTGAGTCACAAAGCTATGGTTGGGGGGCTGGAGCTAAACAGCATTAGGAGCGGCTATGAGGCCCTGCAGAACTGCAGTGGCAAAGCCTGCCCTGGATTTAGAGTAGAGAGGCAGAGTGTAATGTTTTGTAAAGGTATGCACTGAACTCCAAGTAGCAGCCTCTAAAATGTCTTTGGTTGGTACGCCCCTGAGAAAAGCTGCAGAAGTGGCTGCAGCTCTGGTTGAATGTGGCCTAATGCCTTTAGGCACTGGTTTGCCATGTTGTGAGTAGCAGAAACGAATGCAGTGACCTATCCACTTTGAAATACTCTGCTTGGAGATGGCCTTTCCTTGTGATGCTGTGGCATATGCCACTAGTAATTGCTCTTTCTGAAAATGTTAGTTTTGTCCAAGTAGAATCTAAGTTGTCTGTGTACGTCCAAAGAATGCAGAATGTTCTCCCCCTTGTTCTGTGGATTTGGATAAAAAGTTGGCAAATTAATTGTTTGGTTAAGGGCTACACTGGATACCACTTTAGGCACAAATGTAGGGTTTGTTCTTAGAGAGACCCTGTCTGGATAGAAAATGATAAAAGGTTCCACAGCCAGGAGAGCCTGTAGCTCTGAAACTCGTCTTGCAGAAGTTATTGCTAGGAGCAGAGCTGTTTTACAAGATAAAAACTTAATGTCCGCAGTAGCAGCTGGCTCAAAAGGAGGTAAAGTGAGTTTTTCCAAGACATAATTGAGGTCCCATGCAGGTGTTGGTGTTCTCCTTGGAGGCCTTAAGTTTTTGGCTCCTCTTAGGTACTGCCTTAATAAAGGATGAGAAAAAAGTGGTGGCTCTGTATTGTAATGAGCCGAAATGGCAGAGGCATGGATTTTAATTGATGAAAAAGATAGGCCTTTGTCTAGCATTTCAGTTAAATATTGCAAAATCTGAGGAATATTTGGGACAGCTGTATCAGTTCCTCGAGCTTGGTTCTAAGCGCAAAATCTCTTCCATTTCCCAGAATAGGATTTTCTAGTACTAGGCCTTCTGGCTTCTAAAATGACATCCATCACAGCTTTACTGAGAGGTGTGGTTTGTATGGCTACATTATCCGCCATGCTGCCAGGTTTAGAGTCCTGAGTTAGCTGTGCAGAATCTGATTGTTTTGTTGGGACAGTAGATGAGGTATTTGAGGTAAGGTCCAAGCTGGGCATTGGGACAAGTTCTTAGGATCGGATACCAGTACTGGGTGGCCGGTCTGGGGCAAAAAGAATCATTTTTGGTCTCTCCTGCCTGACCTTTAGGAGTACTTTGGGGAGGAGAGGCAGTGGAGGAAAGGCATACACTGATAGGTTTGTCCAGTTGAAAGATAAGGCATCCACTTTCCAAGCTTGTCTGTGATAAGTCCTTGTGCAGACTCTTCTTAGTTGATGGTTTTGAGGGGAGGCAAATAGATCTATGTCCGGGCATCCCCATTCCATTGTTATCATGCTGAAGACTTGTGGATCCAGGTGCCACTCGTGGGGACCAATGAAGTTTCTGCTTAGTTCGTCTGACAAAGTATTTTCCTTTCCTGGCAGGAATTGTTCCTGCAGATGAACCTGGTAAGTCAATGCTGTGTCCCATAAAGTCATGGCTAGTCTGCATAGGGGGTAAGAATGAGTTCCCCCCTACTTGTTTATGTACCACATGACCATGGTGTTGTCTGTCTTTATCAGTAGTTGTCCTGGATGAAGTAAGCCCTTGAAGGCTGTCAGGGCATTTTGAACAGCTAGCATCTTTTTGATCGATATGTAGATGCTTTTGGTTTGTGGACCAGGTGCCCTGAATGCCTCTTCCTGCCATGTGTGCCCCCCAGGCATAATCTGATGCATCCATTGTTAGGCTCTGGCTGGCTGGGAGTAGTGTGAATGGCTGTCCCTTGTTTTGTGACAAGGCTTTGCCCACCATGGAAATTCCTGTTACAGGCAGGGTATTAGAATAATCATTGTTTCCAGACTGTGGCAATGTTGTGTCCAGACTCTTTTTAGGTACCATTGAATTTTCCTCATATGCAGTCTTGCATATGGAATTAGTAAGATGCAGGATGCCATGAAGCCCAAAGCCTGCAGAATTTTTCTTGCAGATAACTGGGCCTTTGTTGCCATTTCCTTGAAATGGGTAGTCAGTTGCCTTTGTATGTCTGGTGTGAGATAAGCCATCTGGGCAGTTGTATTTAAGCTTGCACCCAGGAATATTATCTCTTGAGAGGGTACTAGTTTTGATTTCTTTTTGTTGACTGTGTACCCTAGGCATGTTAATAGTCTTATCACAAAAGTCAGATGCTGTAGTAGAATGTCCTTATTCTCTGCTTGTATGAGGCAGTCGTCCAAATAAGGATATATTTGTATTCCTCTTTGTCTGCAGTAAGCAATTACTGGTGCCAGGCACTTTGTGAAGACCCTGGGTGCAGTAGATAAGCCAAAGGGCAGTGCAGAGAATTGGTAATGGTTTGAGCCAACCTTGAATCTGAGGCATCTTCTGCATGATTGTCTGATTGGGACATGCAGGTATGCCTCTTTTAGGTCTAAAGTCACGAGCCAAGCCTTGCTGCCCAGCATGGGCAGAAAGCTGCTGTAAGGTCAACATCTTGAATTTTGGTATTTCGAGGTAAGTGTTTAGAATAGATAGATCCAGTATTGGTCTCCATGCTTTGTCCTTTCTGGGTACCAAGAACAGTCTTGAGTAAAATCCTTGTCCCTGCTCTTGATGTGGCACTTGTTGAATTGCCCTCATGTCCATGACAGCAGCGACTTGTTTCTGAGCCTCTGCCCACTGATTTTTTGGCAGGTCAGGCCAACCATTTGCTCTTGGCAGGGCATGGAAATGAAACTTGTAGCCTTGTGAGACTATGTCTAGAACCCATTTATCCTGGGTTATAATGTGCCAATTTTGATAAAAAAAATGTTAGTTTTCCCCCTAAGGGTGCTGCCAAAAGATAAGTGCGTGGTACAGGCAGGGGGAAGTCATTGGGACTGTTTCCTATAAGGTTATGATTTGTCTTCTCCACCTTTGGAGGTAGAGGCACTCCACTGCTTACACCTGTAGGAACCTTGCGGCTGTGATCTGCCTCTACGGCGTCTGGATCTGCCCCTTTGAGGTCTGTCTGAGACTGGAAAGGACCAATTCTTTGTAGGCCAGTGTCTACTAAATATAGGTGGCTGTACCTGTAAGAAATGCTTGACCGTTTGCATAGATTTAGCTTTGTCCTCCATTTTCTTTAACACCTCTTCTGCCTTAACACCAAACAAGGTATCATGCTGTAAAGGAGCATCTAATAATTTTGCTTTAACATGGTCAGGCAGATTTTGTTCCTTTAACCAAGCATGCCTCCTTAACCAAGCATGCCTCCTAATGACAGAACCCTAACAGTGGCCCTTCAGGAGGCCTCCAGAGAATCAAACCCACATTGCAAAGTATGCTTTCCAACTTGTTCAGCTGCATGCAATAAATCCTGCATTTCTTTGTTTTCTGCACATTCAGAATTAGCCATCATTTTCTGTTTAAGCAGTGTCATGATATATTGCTGATATTTAAGCATATGAAACGGCAATTTAAAGCCCTTATAGCCAAAGTAGCAGATTTGTAAATGTTTTTTCCCCATCTATCCAGTGCCCTAGAATCCCTGTCAGAGGGGGTAGGGTTTTTTGCAGTAGAAGCCTTGACCCCTTTTGCACCCTGTGAAATAGTTTCTGGGTCAGCAGTAGGGTTTTTGAAAAGGAATTTATGAGAGTCAGGGACCCTGTAGTATCTGGCCGGCTTAACAGGAGCTGGAGGTAAAGAGTCAGGGGTCAGACTAGACTCCGAGAACACATCATCTACAATGTCTAACACAGGTGGAATAGCTAGAGGCTTGTGTTGAGGTAGTAAAAGGAAGTCTCGGAGCCTTTTCTTAGATTCTGAAAAATCTTGGCTCTCCCAGTGGAAGTGCTCCCTCATGGTATGCAAGGTTTCCCCAAAAGAGTAGTCCTCAGGAGGAGAAGCTGAAGGAATTGACTCTTCAGCATCAGAATCCTCATGGGGGGGGAAGAGAACATTCCTGATCAGAAGAGGAATCAGAAGAAATGGAAACCTGATCTGAAGATTCATAGTCTGTCTCTTGCCTAAGCCTCTTATCAGGAGGGGGATGGGAACCCCTGATCAAGGTAATTAAGTCTTTGGCCATTTTGAGCATCTATTTTTTGGGCATGGAGGCCTGTCCTTGTGGCCGGTGAACTTGTTTCTTTGCCTTTAAAGGTGTTTTAGCCTTTGTCTTTGATGTCGGTTTAATATATAATTAATTGGGTCTGAATACACCTTCGGAAGCCGATGCCTGCTCAGCGGCTCGGGACCCATCTGAGGGAATTATCTCCGAGGCTCCAATATCTTGAGTTTCTTGCGGCCTGGCTGACTCCATGTAGTAGTCAGTAGCGGGCGTCAGGGGCTGCAAAAGCACCTCAGTGAGGACTGGCGAACCGGCGACTTGCTTAGGAGAAGCTTAGTCGTCGGTTTCGGACCTCTGTTGCCCGTCTTTTTGTTTTCGTTTTTTGTGAACTCCGGTAGTCGGATGGCTATCCAACGACATTGTATAATTAAATCTTCGCCCAAAATAGCTTAATGCAAGGAATACAATAAGAATGAAAGTCCTTATGAGGTATTTGCTTCCCACAAGAAATACAATTATTAACTTTTTCTGACATCAGTCTGGAGCAAGAAAAAAGTTTCCCCAACAGGGTACTTACTTTTAATGAAGACTATTGATCTGAAACTCGAACATGAAAATCTCAGGAGTCGGCCGACTGGCACTTGCGAACTGCTTCTGCTTCAGGCACCGAGCGGCAAGAAAGACTGAATAAAATGGCATTGGCTGCATCTTTTATACCCCTGACGACCTAACATCAGGGAAAAGGTGACAGCAGGACCCAAGACTTTGGAATTCAGGCCGACTGAGGGCAACCTGCCAGCAGGATAACCCAAATGTAATGACTGCAACAGTGAAACACGAAGAACATCAGTGAACATTTAATAAAACAGTGAACAATTTACAGACAGCCTTCTTCATACAGCCAAGTGTTAATGTTTTCTGAAAACATTCAAGGCGATTTCACATCAGGTGGGGAAAAGAAATAACAAAAGGGCGAACAGCAGTCAGTGTAAGGAATGATGTAGTGTTGGGCAAGCAAGACAATTTCCATGTTCCTTGCAGTGCCACAGGGAAAGAGTCTGTCACATACAGGTAGTTGCTAAGCTTGCAGTCCAGGGTATTATGGAGGGGGGCTAGCCTCAATTCCCAGTTGCTCCTAAGCAGTGTCTGCTTGAGTGACTTGCTTAAGATCATACAGTAGGCAAGTGAGAGCTAAGGGAATCAAAACCTACACAACAGGAACTACAGCTCACAGCCTTAGCCATCAGCACCAACTGGCAAAAAAGAAGGTCTTGAAAATGTGACAGATTCAAATGGAGATGAGAAAAGGCAAGTATATAAAAGAGCAGCCTGCTGAAAATTAGTCTGTGCATGTAAGACAAAAGCTGGAAATACACTTTCAGAAAAAAGTACAGTTGTGTACACTTATGTAGATGTTCGAGTGTATTCACTGTTGCAGTCATTACATTTGGGTAATCTGCTGGCAGGTTGCCCTCAGTCAGCCTGAATAACAAAGTCTTGGGTCCTGCGTCGGTTGCTGTCTCCTCTTCCATGACGTCAGGTCATCAGGGGTATGAAACATGCAGCCGACGCCATTTTATTCAGTTTTTCCTGCCCCAGATGTCAGGTGCCCCCCCAAATGGGAAGCAAATATATATATATATATATATATATATATATATATATATATATATATATAAATCTATATCTATATCTAATCTAATCTATATCTATATATATCTATATATAAACAACAATATATGTAAATGCACTTTTAGCAACTTAAACTTTACCTTCATCTAAAAGCAAACACACCACAAAGGCTTTAGAATATACTGAAAGAAAGAGAAATTATAGAAAAAGGGGGATGGTGGGTGGGTAACCCAGACTGCAAGAGTGAATACACTCGAACATCTACATTTATGGTAAGTGTACACAACTATACTAGTTCTTCGTGTTTCACTGTTGCAGTCATTACATTTGGGTAGAAACCCAAAGCTATGGATGGGAGGATTGAACTAAATAGCATTAGGAGCGGCTATAAGGTATGAACAGAGCTCCAAGAAGCAGCTTCTAGAATGTCTGTGGTTGGAACTCCTCTGAGAAAGGCTGCTGAGGTAGAGGCAGCCCTGGTGGAATGTGACCGAATTCCCTTGGGCACAGGTTTACCATGGTGCAAGTAGCAGAAACGAATGCAGTGGCTTATCCACTAACAAACAGTCTGCTTTGATATAGCCTTCCCCTCTGATCCTGAAGCAAATGCCACCAGTAGTTGCTCAAACTTTCTTAGAGATTTGGTCCTGTTTAAGTAGAATCTTCGTTGTCTGTGTACGTCCAATGAATGCAGAATCCGCTCCCCCTTCTGCGGATTTGGGTAAAATGTTGGCAGGTGAATTGTATGGTTAAGAGCCACACTGGATACCACCTTAGGCATAAAGGAAGGATTGGTCCTGAGGGACACCCTGTCCGGGTAAAATGTAATAAAAGGCTCCAGAGCCATGAGAGCCTGTAGTTCTGAAACCCTTCTTGCTGAAGTGATTGTCAAGAGGAAAGCTGTTTTCCAAGATAAAAGTTTTATATCCGCAGTAGCTGCTGGTTCAAAAGGAGGCAGGGAGAGTCTTTCCAGCACAAAATTGAGGTCCCATGCAGGAGTTGGTGATCTTCTGGGAGGCCTTAAATTTTTGGCCCCTCTGAGATACTGTTTTAGCAGAGGATGAGAAAAGAGGGGAGGCTGCGTGTTGTAATGAGCCGAGATGGCAGAGGCATGGATTTTTATTGAAGAAAAGATAAGCCCTTGTCAAGCATCTCAGTCAAGTATTGAAAAATTGGAGGGATATTTGGTTTTGCTATGTCTGTTCCTTGTGCTTGGTTCCAAGCACAGAATCTCTTCCATTTAACAGCATAAGATTGTCTAGTACTAGGCCTTCTGGCTTCCAAAATGACATCCATCACAGATTTACTGAGAGGTATTGTTTGAATAATTAAATGATCAGCCATGCTGCAAGGTTCAGAGTTTGGAGCTGAGTGTGCAGTATTTGCCTGTTCTGCTGAAACAGTAGATGAAGTATTTGAGGCAAGTACCAGGGAGGGAGTTGAGACATATTCCTTAGAATTGGGTACCAGAGCTGGCAAGGCCAGTCTGGAGCAATCAGGATCATTTTTGGTTTTTCCTGTCTGACCTTTAGTAAGACCTTGGAGAGAAGAGGCAGAGGGGGAAAGGCATAGACTGATAGGTTTTTCCAACTGAAGGATAGGGCATCCACTTTCCATGCTTGTCTGTGATAAGTCCTTGTGCAGAATTTGTCCAGTTGATAATTTTGGGGAGAGGCAAATAGATCTATGTCTGGTCTCCCCCATTTCTGTGTTATCATGCTGAAGATTTGCGGATCCAGTTTCCACTCTTGCGGGTCCATATAATTTCTGCTTAGGTCATCTGCCAGAGTATTTTGTTCTCCTGGCAGGAATTGAGCTTGAAGATGTACTTGTGAAGTCAAAGCTGTGTTCCACAATGCCATGGCTAGTCTGCAAAGGGGGTAGGAATGTGTACCCTCCTGCTTGTTTATGTACCACATAACCATGGTGTTGTCCATCTTTAATCAGTAGTTATCCTGGATGAAGTAAGTCCTTGAAGGCTGTCAGAGCATTCTGAACAACTACCATCTCTTTCTGGTTGATATGCAGATGTATTTGTTTTGGGCTCCATATGCCCTGAATACATCCCCCTGCCAGGTGGGCCCCCCCAAGCATAGTCTGATGCGTCTGTAGTTAGGGTTTGGGTGGCAGGTTGTAGAGTGAATGACAGCCCCTTGTTTTGGTGACATGTCTCTGCCCAACAAAGAAACTCCTGTTGTAGGCAGGGAATGAGATCATTGTTTCCAGACTGTGACAATGTTGACTCCATAAACTTTTTAGATACCATTGAAGTTTCCTCATATGCAGTCTTGCATATGGAATTAGTAGAATGCAGGATGCCATGAACCCCAAAGCCAGCAGAATTTGTCTTGCAAATAACTGGGTTTTTGTTGCCATCTGTTTGAAGTAAGTTGCCAGTTGCCTTTGTTTGTCTGTCGTAAGGTAAGCCATCTGGACAGTTGTATTCAAGCTTGCACCCAGGAATGTAATTATTTGAGAGGGTACCAGTTGGGATTTCTTTTCGTTTGTTGTGTACCCTAGGCATGTTAGAAGCCTTTTTACAAATGCCAGATGTTGAAGAAGAATGTCCTTGTTCTCTGCTTGAATGAGACAGTCGTCCAGGTAAGGATAAATGTGTATGCTTCTTTGTTTGCAAAATGCAATTACTGGTGCAAGGCACTTTGTAAAGACCCTGGGCGCAGTAGATAAACCAAAGGGCAGTGCAGAGTATTGGTAATGCAAAAAAACTGCTTTGAAGTGGAGGTATCTTCTGCACGATTCCCTTATTGGGATATGCAGGTATGCCTCTTTAAAGTCTAGAGTCACTAACCAAGCGTTCCTGCCCAGCATAGGCAGTAGCTGTTGTAAAGTCAGCACTTTGAATTTTGGAATGCAGAGGAACGTGTTCAAAATCAAAAGTCCAGCATTGGACACCAGGCATTTTTTTTCTGGGTACCAGAAAAAGTCTTGAATAAAAACCTTGTCCTTTTCCCCGTTCTGGTACTGGTTGAATAGCCCCAATATCCATGAGGGACGTAACTTGTTTCTGAGCCTCTACCCATTGAATTTGTGGCAGATCTGGCCAACCATTTGGAATTGGCAAAGTATGGAAATGAAATCTGTACCCCTGGGATACTATGTTTAATACCCACTTGTCCTGGGTAATTAACTGCCAATTTTGAGCATGAAGTGCTAATTTTCCCCCAAGGGGGCTACCAAAAGATAAGTGCTTGGTGAAGGTAGAGGGAAGTCATTGAGACTGCTTACTGTAGGGTTGTGCTTTGTTTCCCCAGATTTGGAGGTGGAGGCACCCCACTGCTTTGACCTGTAAGAACCCTGTGATTGGTATCTAGAGCCTTTTGAGAGCCTGGATTTGCCTAGAGAGGCTCTGTTGGTCACATGAAAGGACCAATTTTTAGTAGGCCAGTGCCTGCTGAACCTGGGTAGCTGCACTTGTAAGAAATCTTTTACAGTTTGCATAGATTTAGCTTTGTCTTCCATTTTCTTTAAAACCTCTTCTGCCTTATTACCAAACAGAGTATCATGCTGTAAAGGGGCATCCAACAATTTAGCTTTAACATGATTAGGCAGATTTTGCTCCTTGAGTCAGGCATACCTTCTAATCACAGAACCAGTAACTGCGGCCCTGCAAGAGGCCTCCAAGCAATCAAAACCACATTGCAAAGTATGCTTTCCAACCTGTTCAGCTGCATGCAATAATTCCTGTAATTCTTTTCCACACAATCAGAAAATAATATCATCTTCTTTTTCAGTAAGCCCATAACATGCTATTGATATTTAAGCATATGAAACTGGCAGTTTAAGCCCCTAATTGCCAAGGTTGCAGACGTATAAACCTTCTTTCCCCATCTATCCAGCGCCCTGGAATGTCTATCAGAGGGGGTAGGATTTTTGGCTGCAGAGGCCTTTACACCTTTGGGACCTGGTGAGATAGTCTCAGGATCAACAGCAGGATTGTTGAATAGAAATTTGTGGGAGTCAGGAACCCTTTAATATCTGTCAGGCTTACTAGGAGCCAGAGGTAAGGAATTAGGAGTCATGCTTGATTCCAAAAACACATCATCAACAATGTCTAATACAAGAGGTATTGCCAAAGGCCTATGCAGAGGAAGAAGGAAATCCCTAAGCCTCTTTTTTGATTCAGAGAAATCCTGACTCTCCCAATGAAAATGTTCCCTTAAAGTATGCAAGGTTTCTCCAAATGAATAATCCTCAGAAGGAGATACAGATGGGATGGATTCTTCTGCATCTGAATACTCATGGGGTAGAATAGAAAATTCCTGATCAGAAGAGGAAACGGAAGAAATGGAAACCTGATCTGAAGGTTCATAATCAGTGTCTTACCTAGGCCTCTTAGCAGGGGGGGGGGGGGTTTGGGAACCCCTGATCAAGGTTAATTAAGTCCTCAGCCATTTTGATCATCTGTTGTTTAGGCATAGGAGCCTGAGCACGTGGCTCATGCGTCAGTTTTTGAAGCTGGCGTTAGTTTTATATAAAAATGTTGAGGCCTAAAAACACCCTCAGAAGCCAGTGCCTGCTCAACGGCTCTGGACCCATCCAAGTGAGAGACATCCGCGGGTTCAATACTCAAACTCTCACGGCATACCGAACGCCACATGGGTCTCGGTAAAGGCCTGCGACTCCAAAGTAGCGGGTATCAGTGGCTGCGAAAGTGCCTCACTGAGTACCGGCTAACCGGCGACTGGCTTAGGAGAAGCTTCATCATTTGATTTTTGTGAACTCTGGTAGTTGGATTGCTAACTGTCGACATTTCAGGGTAATTAAATCTGGATCCAAAATATTTTGAAGCAAAAATATACTGACGCTTAATGGGGCGTTGGCTAAATCTAGCACAAAACTGACAGCAAGGCACGTTATGATCTGGACCTAGGCAAGGACTACAGTACAAATGAAAATCCTTATGAGGTATTTGCTTCCCACAAGTAATGCAATTATTAACTTTTACTGACATCGGTAAGGAGCAAGAAAAAGTTTCCCCAGCGGGTTACTTAGCTTTAGTTGAAGACTTCGGTTCTGAAACTCTAATGCGAAAATTTCAGGAGTTGGCCGACCGGCACTTGCGAACTGCTTCGGGCACCGCGCGGCAAGAAAGACTGAATAAAATGGCGTCGGCTGCATGTTTTATACCCCTGACGACCTGAAGTCATGGAAGAGGGGACAGCAACTGATGCAGGACCTTAAACTTTGTTATTCAGGCCGACTGAGGGCAACCTGCCAGCAGATTACCCAAATGTAATGACTGCAACAGTGAAACACGAAGAACATCTGTCATGTATAATGAGGGGGGGGGGGGCAACATCTTTTTATCATAATGGCTACTCTATCCATATTATCCTGGAACATAAATATAAGAGGGTAGATTTATGATAAAATTTATGAAAATATTTGGTATGGAAGGAGGAGATTCAGTGGCAGGAACTCTGACAGGATTTACAAACTATTCCCCAAAGTACAACAAGTGGGCAAGACTGGATAGAAATTATATTTCTCTAAAACATGTGCCCTGAACTGAAAACTGACACATCCAGTAACAATTTCAGATCATGCACAGATAAAAACTAAGACAAGGTAATGAAGTAAAAAGGAAACACTGTGGTTTCCTACCAATGTATTAAAAAGAGACTCATTTAAGGAATGGGTAGGGGAAATTATTCAAGAGTTATTAGGGAAAACAATTTTTTTCAGAAGCAAGAGCTCATGAGTGGGATGTGATGAAAACTGAGTTTAAAATAGGGTAGAAATAAAACAGAAAAATGGTTATAAGTAATAGGAATTATTAAATCCTATTATTGAATCCCTAGTTTGGCACGACTGTCTCTAATAGACATAGGCAGTCTTGTAAATGGTTCAGCTATCAGGACCCTTGCTTGTACATCTTTCATGTCCCAAGCCCCTGCTTACACTTATCAAGGGTATCAGAACTTGTAAGAGATTTGGGATGCATATCTGGGTTTAAAAGGGCCCTTGTGGATGTTTGCCTGGTACACACCTATGTATTACTTAGAGGGGATCATAGCCGGCCTTAGGCATAGGTCAACTAGGCGGCTGCCTAGGGCGCTGCTCTAGCAGGGGCAGTTTTTATTGTTTATTTGGTGTAGGTTGACCAGGATGGAGGCACTGGGTGGTGTGGGGGGGTGCTGTGGAGCCCTTTTGCCTAGGGCACCAGTTGACCTAAGGCCACTCCTGGAGGGGATGACAAAGATTAATAAAGTATTGCAGAATAAGAGGAATCTCACAGAATAAGAAAAGCAACTGCTGAGTGCTAGAGAAGAAAATAAAGGAGTATTTTGATCTGTATGAGTTTAGAAAGACTGCTGTTAAGGAACTTTTTTGATAACTCCAGAGCACATAAAACTTTAGCACAATGACTTACACAACAGAAAATAGAAAGGGTTGTTGCCAAACATAGGGATACTATAAGAAGAAAAATAACCAGACATCCTATAGCGGTATTTAGAAATTTTACAAAAATATGTATAAATCAGAGTCATGTGGAAACCAAGTAAGAACAAAAATGGAAGTATTTATGGAAGAGCTAATTATGCCAAGTCCAGAGGAAGATGAGGTTCAAAAAAAATAAAAGTTAAAATAAGAGATTAAATAAAATGGTTAACTGTATAATCAATCTGCATGGAAGTCTCCAGGAAAAGATGGTATTCCTATGGAAGTCTGGAAGTGAGGAGGCAAGAAAGTGACAAAGATGTGAAATATTTTAACAGGAGGGGAAAACACAACATCTCAGAAGACATCTGTGGTGGCTGTATTACCCAAATAAAGTAAAGACCTGTCAAACCCAGCTTCATATAGACCCACTTCAATTTTAAACCATGATTTTTAAGTATTTATGTATGAATGGCTAATGTGTTGCCTAAATTAATTGATATGGTCAATGTAGTTTTGTGGAGGGGAGGCAAATTATTTGGATAGCATTAACAGAGCAATGAAGATCTACAGGGAAGCAGATTGTAAGAAAATACTGCTATTGTTGCTTAGGTCCTGATGCAGAGAAAGCATACAATTAAGTGAGCTGGGATTATATGAGTAGGGAACTGGAAGCATTTGCATTCCCTGATAAAATAAAAAGGTTGATTAGGAGGATAAATGAAGGACCAGAGACAAGAATTAAAGTGGGAGGGATCGTCTCAGACAAATTGTTTAAAGAGAGGAACCAAGCAGAGGCATCTTCTTTCCCCCTTGCTATCTGTTTTATATTTAGAGTTATTGGCAAATAAAATAAGGGGACTCAGAAATTCAAGGACAAAACTGTTATGGTAATCAAGAAAAACTGGCTTTATCTGCAGATGACATTTTGTACATGATAAATCAGAAAAGGACATATCAAGTGTTATGAAGCATTTTAAGACAGTTTTGGGGCATTTTGGGATATAAAATTAATGAAGGTACAACAAAGGCTAGAGCTGTAAATTATGTTCCCACACACAAAATGATTCAGCAATACCCACATTTATTGAGGCATGATAAAAAGTACAGTTGTGTACACTTACCATAAATGTAGATGTTCGAGTGTATTCACTGTTGCAGTCATCATATTTGGGTTATCTGCCTGCAGGTAGCCCTCAGCTGGCCTGAATACCAGAGTCTTCACATTTCTGTGTCCGATGCTGTCGCTTATTCCATGACCGTCAGGTTGTCAGGGGTATAAAACATGCAGTTGATGCCATTACATCAGTTTTTGTTGCCCCAGACCAGATGTCAGGTGCCCCCACAACAGGGAGCAATTATAAGGTATGGAACACCCCCAGCTAAAAGCAAATACACGTGATATATGCCAAATAAGGAGGAAAGGTAAAAGTCAAGAGAAGTCAGGGGGCTGGAGGGAAGGTAACCAGGACTGCAGCAGTGAATACACTCGAACATCTACATTTATGGTAAGTGTACACAACTGTACTATGTTCTTCGTGTTTCACTGTTGCAGTCATCACATTTGGGTTGATTCCCAAAGCTAAGGAAGGGTGGAGGTAGTTAAAGAGCATTAGGACTAACAATAAGGTCCTGTAAAACTGCTGTGGCAAATCCAGCTCTGGATTTAGAAAAAATAGGCAGGTGGTAATGCTTGGTGAAAGTATGTACAGAGCTCCATGTTGCAGCTTCAAGGATGTCCCTGGTAGGGACTCCTCTGAGAAATGCAGCAGAGGTAGATGCAGCCCTGGTAGAATGGTTCTTATCCTCTGTGGGGCAGGTTTTCCATGGTGTTTGTAGCAGAAATGGATGCATTGTGCTATCCCATTTGGAAATGGTTTGCTTTGAAATGGCTTTCCCCTCTGCTCCTGCAGCAAAGCTAACTAGCAGCTGGTCAGATTTTCTGAGAGGCATAGCCCTGTCCAAACAGAATCTAAGCTGTCTGTTTACGCCCAAAGAATGCAGTATCCTTTCCCCTTTATTCTAAGGATTAGTGAAAAAAGTAGGCAAATGAATAGACTGGTTTAGAGCCACACTAGACACCACCTTGGGCATAAAGGATGGATTAGTCCTGAGGGAAACCCTGTCAGCATGGAAGATAATGAAGGGTTCCATTGCCATAAGGGCCTGCAGTTCAGACACTCTTCTTGCTGATGTGATGGGCTAGAAGTAAAGCTGTTTTCCAAGAAAGGAATTTCAGCTCTGCTATAGCAGATGGTTCAAAGGGGGGGGGGGGGGGTGAGTTTTTCCAATACAAAGTTAAGGTCCCAGGCTGGAGTGGGAGCCCTTCTGGGGGGGGGGGTGTCTCTTACATTTTTGCCCGCTCTAAGGAATTGTTTTAGCAAGGGATGAGAGAAGAGGGGGTGGCTCAGTATTATAATGTGCTGATATGGCAGACGCATGAATCTTAATTGAAGAGAACGATAGGACCTAGTGGAGCATTTCTGTTAAATAATCTAGAATATGAGGTATGCATCTTTTCCACTTTTCTGAATAGGATTTTCTAGTACTAGGCCTCCTTGCCTCAAGAATGACATCCAGCACCTGCTTACTGAGGGTTGCTGGAGGTGGGATCAGGGAATTAGCCAGGCTGCAAAGTTCAGGGTTTGAAGCAGAGGGTGCAGAATCTGGCCCGCCTGCTGGGACAGCAGGGAAGGGGTCTGAGGCAGGTGCCAAGGTTGTAGCACTGTCCAGACTGTGCAAAAGGGGGTACCAGTGCTGGCGTGGCCCATTTGGTGCAATCAGTATTGTCCTTGGCTTGTCCTGTTTGATCTTTAGTAGAACCTTCGAGAGGAGAGGCAGAGGGGGAAAGACATAAAATGAGAGGCTTTCCCAGGTAAAGGACAGGGCATCCACTTTCCAAGCCCGACTGTGGGGAGTTCTGGTGGAGAATTTGTTCAATTGGTAGTTCTGAGGGGAGGCAAACAGGTCTACATCTGGTAGACCATTTCCCCCCATTTGTTCTTCAAGAGCTTGAATATTTTGGGTTCCAGTTTCCACTCGTGTGGGTCCATAAGATTTCTGCTTAAGTCGTCTGCCAGTGAATTTATTTTGCCTGGCAGGAACTGAGCTTGTAGGTTCTCTTGGTAGCTCAAGGCTGTGTTCCACAGAGCCATGGCTAGTCTGCAGAGTGGGTAGGAATGGATTCCCCCCTGCTTGCTTATGTACCACATAACTGTGGTGTTGTCTGTCTTTACCAGTAGTTGTCTTGGAAGAATAAGGTCTCTGAAGGCTGTCACAGCACTCTGTACACCTAACATTTCTTTTTGATTGATATGCAGGTGCATCTGTTTTCAGTTCCATTTGCCCTGAATGCACTGCCCTGCCATGTGAGCCCCCCATGCATAGTCTGAGTCTGTTAGGGTTTGGGTGGCAGGGGGTAGAGTGAAAGGCAGTCCTTTATTGTGGTAGCAGGCCTCTCCCACCAAAGGAACTCTGCTCTTAGACAAGGGATAATAGGTATCATTGTTTCCAGATCCTGAGAATGTTGACTACCATAGACTTTTTAGATACAATTGAAGTTTCCTCATATGCAGTCTTGCATATGGAATTAACAGAATG
Source organism: Protopterus annectens (assembly GCF_019279795.1). Taxonomy (NCBI): domain Eukaryota; kingdom Metazoa; phylum Chordata; order Ceratodontiformes; family Protopteridae; genus Protopterus; species Protopterus annectens. Next base: position 711,354,186 of record NC_056750.1, on the reverse strand, counting down.
CAAGAAGCCATGAACCCCAGGGCTTGCAGGATTTTCCACATGCAGACAGCTGGGTTTTCATGGCCAGTAGTTTGTCAAATGAACTTGTTTCTCTGGAGTGAGGAATGCCATCTGGAAAGATGTGTTCAAGCTTGCTCCCATGAATACAATCTGTTGATAGGGTAATAGGTGTGATTTCTTCTCGTTGATGGTGTACTCCAGTGAAGTTAGACGTCTCTTTACAAATGCCAGGTGCTGTAATAGCAAGTCCTGACTCTCTGCCTGAATCAGGCAATTGTCCAATTATGGGTAAATCTGAATATTTCTTTGCCTGCAAAATACAATGGCAGGAGCTAGGCACTTTGTAAATACCCTGGGCGCAGTAGATAAGCCAAAGGGCAGTGCAGAGAACTGATGGTGCATGGAGCCTGCCCTGAAGTGTAGGAATTTTCTGCAGGATTCCCTTATTGGGATGTGCAGGTGCACTTCTTTTAAGTCTAGAGTTGCCAGCCAGGCATCTTTGGCTAGCATAGGAAGAAGCTGCTGAAGAGTTAGCATTTTGAATTTTGGAACCACCAGAAAGGTGTTGAGAATAGAAAGGTCCAGGATAGGACACCAGGAGTGTTTTTTTATTGGGAACTAGAAACAGTCTTGAATAAAAACCTTGTCCCCTTTGTTCTGCTGGAACAGGTTGAATAGCCCTGATACTGACGAGAGAGAGCACTTGTTTTTGGGCCTCCACCCACTGGTTTGGGGGAAGGTCTGGTCATCCACTTGGGGTTAGGAGTGAGTGGAAGTGGAATCTGTATCCTACGGAAACAGTTTAAAACCCATTTGTCTTTGGTAATGAGTTCCCAGTTTTTTGCATGCAGGGCGAGCTTTCCTCCTAAGGGAGCAAGTAGCTGAGCAAGGGTTGGTAGAGTTAAGGATAAGTCATTGTGCCATTTTTTCATGGGAGGGTGGCTTACTACTCCCTGCTTTGGAAGTGGGCCCCCCACTGCTTAGATCTGTGCATAGTCTGAGGCTGAAGTCTTGGTGGTCTGCTGCTCCTGGGTTTGGACTGAGAAGGCTTGGAAAGGACCAGTTTTTAAGGCCAATGCCTACTGACTCTAGGTGACTGTACTTGTAAGAAACCTTTAACAGTTTGCATACATTTAGCTTTTACTCCATCCTTTTGAGGACTTCTGCTTTATTGCCAAAAAGGTACTCTTGGTGTAAGGGAGCATCAAGTAATTTAGCTTTAACATGATCTGGCAAATTTTGTTCCTTAAGCCAAGCATGCCTTTTAAGTACAGACAGTGACAGCAGCCCTGCAAGATACTTCTAAAGCATCAAAACCACATTGCAAAATATGTTTACCGACTTGGTCAACAGAATGCATTAACTCTTGTAAGTCAAGAATCAACATCATTTTTTGTTTAATTAATCCCATAATATGCTGCTGATACTTTAACATATGAAACTGGCAATTTAAAGCCCTAATGGCCAAAGTGGCAGAAGTATATACCTTCTTACCCCATCTGTCTAAAGCTCTAGAATCCCTATCAGAAAGGGAAAGATTTTTGGCAGTAGTAGCCGAAATGCCTTTTGGTCCTTGGGAAATGGTCTCTGGATCCACAGTAGAATTCTTGAAAAGGAATTTGAGAGAGACCGGTACTCTGTAGTACCTGTCAGGTTTCCTGGGAGCTGGAGGCAAAGTGTCTGGGGTAAGGCTGGATTCCAAGAAAACATCATCTAGAATCTCCAGAACAGGAGGGATAGCTAGACGCCTGTGTTGAGGCAGGTTTAAAAATTTCCTAAGTCTATTTTTGGATTGAGAATAGTCCTGGCTTTCCCAGCGGAAATGCTCCCTAAGGGTATGCAAGGTTTCACCAAAAGAAAAATCTTCTGTTGGGGAAGCAAAGGGAATGGAATCCTCTGCATCAGATTCCTCATAAGCAGATAAGGGTAAATCCTGGTAGTCAGAAGGAACAAAGATATCAGATTCCTGATCAGAAGAATCAGAAAGAAAATCAGTTCTAGGTCTCTTAGAGGGGGAAGACTGGCTTCCCTTAATTAAGGTAATAATGTCTTCAGCCATTCTAATCATTTGTTTTTGAGGCATATGGGCCTGAGAATGCGCTTTGTTCATCTGTTTTCTAGGCTTAGTGCGAGCTTTAAGCCTGAAGAATTCGGTATTTTTAGCTTGAAACAAAGTCGTCTGTTTGATATGAAAATTGGTAGGCCTGAATACACCCTCAGAAGCCAGTGCCTGCATAGTAGCTCCGGACCCATCCAAAGTAGAGACATCAGGATGTTCCACAGTTGAAGCAGCATCTCTCAGCATACCGGACTCCGATTGGGTCTCAGTAGAGGCCTGCGAATCTGTAGTAGCGGGTATTAAGTGTTGCGAAAGCGCCTCACTGAGTACCGGTGAACTGGCGACTAGCTTATCAGAAGTGTCGTCGGCAGTTTTGGACCTATGCGGTCTCTGTCTTTATCCTTGCATTTTTTCGTAAGATCGGTAGTCGGATGGCTTAACAAAGCCATTTCAGAGTACGGAGATCGAGAATGAAAGTATTTAGCTACAAAAATAGCCAGACAATGAATAGTTCGGGCACTGAACAAGGCACAAAACAGACAGCTTGGGATGTTGTGGTCTGGGCCTAAACAGGTGATGCAGTAAGAATGAAAATCTATGAGGTATTAGTTTTCCACAGGCAAGACAATTGTTAATTTTTCTGACATCAGTAAAAGATAGAAAAAAGGATCCCCAATAGGGTACTTGTATTTTTGAAGACTTCAGGTCTGAAACTCGAAAACAAAAATTTCAGGAGTTGGCCGACCGGCACTTGCTAACAGCTTCTGCTTCGGACACTGCATGGCGAGAAACACTGATGTAATGACGTTGGCTGCATGCTTTATACCCCTGACAACCTGACGTCATGGAAGAAGCGACGGCATCCGACACAGAAATCCGAAGACTCTGGTATTCAGGCCGGCTGAGGGCAGCCTGCAGGCAGATAACCCAAATGTGATGACTGCAACAGTGAAACACGAAGAACAAAGTATTTAGAAGTATGGATTAAAAAGGTTTCTGTTATAGCAACAAAGGATATGTGGGAAGATACTAATCAAAACATAATACAAAAAAACTGAAAAGCTGGAAGCTCTTATTTAAGGATACAAATACTAAGACAGTAGTAGTGAAAATGTTTTAGTCCCTTTAGGTTTATATGCAGGTCAGGCATATTTTTATCAACCGGGAAGAAGTTCTGGACAATAATAAAAAACTGAAGGAATTTATTTGGGAGGGGAAGAGAGTGAGAGTTAAGTGGGATAAGGATATCCTCCCAATTGAACAAGGTGCTTTATGATTACATGATGTGAATGGACATTTTGGTGCTACACACTTAAGGATCATATACATAACACAAGCAGAAGGTTATAATTCAAAGTGGAAAGGGATAATGATGAACTGGGGGGATGGGGTCAAGAAATAAGGAGAGAGTTAAATTTTGGATGTAGATCCTTAAGGAGAATCACCACCATCACACAGATAATTATATTCATAAAGTTGCAGAAAGGATTAAGAGCTAAGCCAGCAGTGGAATTAAGCAAGGAGACCTTGCCAATAGGGATGACTGCAAGTAGAGGTACAGAGAATAGGGAAGAGGGGGTGGAATTTGCTGGAGAAAACTGGCAAATAATTGGAGATGGAAAGGTAATAAAGTGGGATGAGGCTAAGTTGTTTAAATAGTAGGTTACAGATTGCCTTCCATACCAGGTATTAATATCAGAGTACAGGCAAATAGAAAGGGATTGACGAGTCCTAAATGAAAGATTTGTTCTGGCAGAGTATTTAGTCAAATCTAGAACAGAAGCTGCTGTTAAAAAAAGGGAATAATTAGTACTGCATTTAAAATGCTTGACAACTTTAATAAATAAAGGAGTTTAGAAGAGATTGGGAAGATAGACTGGAATAGCAGTTTATCAGTGAACAATGGGAAGACATTGATATGGCTCTGAAGTATGCAACAAAGTCCATGTCCATATAGTTTAGGATTTTTGCTTGAAGTGTTAAAAATATTTGTACACCCCAAGCAGACCTCAGAGATTTTTTTTTCACAGGCAGAAAGCAAAAACTGGAGGTGTGATGGGGAAGAAATAGGTAACTGGGAACATTTTTTTTAATGTAATGAGCTGGTAGATTTAAAAAATTCTGTACAGAGTACCATGTCAAAAACATCAGGACAGCAAATGGCTGTAAAGATGGAAATAATTATTTTGGGCTGGGACTCAGGATTTGAATTGTCTAGACACAAGGTCTTAATGAGTTTTATTCTTTGTCTGGCAAAAGAAGCAATTACTAGAAAGTGAAAGCCAAAACTGTACCTAAAGTACTAAATATTAAAAAATAGAATCTTTTTGAAAAGGGAAGGATCAAACTACATAGAAATTTCCTAAAAGTGACAATATTGCACTTTTTAACAAATCTGAGCCAATTTTTAGTACATAAGGTATTAGAAGTATAAGTTCTTGCTGAAGTCTTTGGCATCAGAGGGGAACTTGCCAAGGACTCACTGTTTACAGTAGCCTGCAAACTTTGTTAGCCAGAGGTCTTGGTTCATTGGTCTGGAAATCTAAAAAGTAAATGCTGAACAAAAATTCCAGAACTGAGACTCGGGCACCACTAATCACCTTCATACTCTCTGGTGAGACACCCGTTACCCACACCATGTGTTCTCTCTCTTTAGCTAATCTACTGTCAATCTTACTACATAGCATGCTTAGTGCACTGCAAACAGATCCCTAACTATACTGGCATGTGGAATGGTGGCAAACCCACTAGCCAGTTCAAGGTATGCTGTGTGAACAGCATGACAGCTCTCAGCACGTTACCCTTTCACAGTTAAGATTCATTACACAAGCTCTACCCTTGACAAAGACGAACTGTTGTGGGTCTAGTCTGATCAAATATGTAAATCCGGTTTATCAAGTCAGTTATAATATGCTTCATGACCTTGCAAATAAAACTTGTCAGGCTGATGGGACTAATTCCAGGGGTCAGTGGTAGGGCCACTCTTGTGGAGTGGCATCACTACTGCTGTGGGCAAAATCTCAGTGATGAAGCCAATGTCTAAACTCAGGTTAAATAGTGGCTCTGCCAGGGCTTTAGTACTGTTTACTAAACCAATTATACTGTCACATTCCATGGAGGAAGTATTTTTAGTTTTAGCACCTTTAATACTTGTTCTTTAGCAATGATAAGGTGGTCGTCTGAGAGATTCAGTAAAGTGTTTTTTAGGTAGTTATCCCTGGGATAAAATTCACACTGAATCTGCTTGCTTGTACACTCTCAATACCTACTGAATCAGTGTAGGTTGTGCCATTACAAATAAGTTCCAAGCACTCTTGGGTGTTACTTATTAGTTTTTCAACACAGCCAAAGGAGGATTTATAATTGCCCTTAGCTTCAGTTGCTAACATAAGATGCCATGTTGTCAATCTCGCCTTTATTCTCACTTGAGGAGGGTCGGATCTGATGTGTCGGATCAGTCTTGGGCAATTCTCCAGCTCGAGGTCTTCAGCAAAGCTCGTGGGCCTCATTCTTTACCCATAATGCATTACCCTAGTTATCCCAGATCTTGTTTGCCGCACAGCAAAGAGTTTTCGTCAGCTATAGCTCCTGGCTAAGTACAGCTTTTTCACTACTTCATTTTAGCATAGGTTATCTTTCCCTCTCTAAATTTCTTACTTATTTTACTTCTTTCCCCAATTAGGCAACTGTTTAAATTAGAGGGAGTTTAGAAACGTCTGTTTTAGTTGGAGGACGTTCCTTACTTTCCCTTCAATACCTTTTGATCCCTTTCTTTACCTTTCCAAAAAATAGTAGTACTAGTAGTATATTTCTATTTCTTTCTCCTTGTTTAGAGTCTAAGTTTTCTGCTTGTATGTCTGTGGGTAAAGTCCATTTAAGTTAGAGGACTTACTCTTCCTTAGAGTGATTGTGCTATTTTCTCTCCCTCTGTTTTCTCCTAAGATCATGTCCTAAAAACAGGAAAGCAAGCCTTTGGGCTTCAAGAAGAGCGAGAAGTGCAGTAAGAAAATCAACGATTTACACACTGTGTGTGTGTATTGTTTGGGGGCTCTTCATCTGCAGGAGTCTCGTTCCAGTTGTCACAACTTTAATCAGAGGGTGTTAATGGAACGCAAAGTAAACAGATTTTGAAAGACCTTTTGAAAATGCCTTTCTCTGAGGCTATATCTTCCAATCCTTCAGAAAAGCCACCTAAAATACCTTAATCGGAGTTGAGATCCTCATCAGAGCCAAAACAGAAGGCTCCAAAATTGACAGACCATAAGGCTGTACTGGAGCAGACATCTCATTCCGGCTCCAGAACTCCTTCAGAGCAGGAACCTTCACTGGCTCTGCCTACTTCCACTGCACAAAGACAGAGGAGCCATTCTCCTTATATTGAGAAGATTTCTTCCAGCCTTCCTTCTCCACTGTTAGAGACATCAAGGTCACCTGTCCTGTCCACTAGGTCTACCAGGAGTTTATCCGATGAAGACATGGACAGGATCATTGAAAGACTTCTGAAGACACCTGCTTTGGCCAAACTTCTCATGGATCTGAGCGCCCAAGGGAATCAAGTCAGTCTCAAACCCCATCTTCTGTTGCAGTTCCTCCTCCGATCCATCCTCCTGCTTTGGAGCCAGAAGATTCCAATATCCAGGTTGTCTGTGTCTGGTCTAGGAACCATAACTTCCTCGATTCCAACATCTGCCCAGAGTGTCCCTGTGCCTTCAGAGCAGGAGATCTCTGGGAGCACACACTCCCCTGTAGAGTCTTCGGATCCGACCATGCGGGCCTCTGCACCGGTGAGTTCAGCTCCTACCTCTGCTTCAGAACTGCTCTCTTCTGCTCTGGAAATTCCTTCAGCTCCACTGACGTGTCAGATCCGATGACTTCTTCAGAGCGGAGAGGGTCTGCCTTTGAGGTAATGAGGATGGTTTTGACTTCTTCACAGTCTGGGACATAATCTTTTTTGGTTATTCCTCCCTCTTCAGGTGAGGTGTCTGTCTCCTTACGGGCCCTCTACACAGGTCTGCAGACACATCAGGCATCAGGACATGCCTCAGGGTACTGCCCCCTCTTCGAAAACCTCTCCAAAATATCCCAGTGAAGAGGTCCCTCGGAAGAGGACATGCAACAGGAAGCATCTTGACTAACCAGAACAGTCTATCACATCTGGCACTGACCTTGATGAAGCAGAAGGGTCCCCACTATCACATCCTGAAGATGTCTCTTTTGGAGACATCCTAGAATTATTACAACAGATATAACTGGCAGCTCTCCACCCTTTCAGCTGAGGAGTCAGGTCTTCCTTAAGGCCTTTGCATCTCGCCATTCAACTTCTTGGGTTACTCCCCCTTTTGATGAGCTTGTCTAATTAATCTCACAAAAGGCTTGGGAGACCCCAGGCACCATAGACCCTACTCCTAGGAAGCCAAACAAATACATCACCGCCCCAAAAGAAAAGGTTTTCTCACAAAGAGTGTATGAGTTGATGCCATGGTTGTGGTGGTGGCCACTAGAAAGGAAATCTCTGAGATGAGTACCTCTATCCATCCTCCTAATAAGGACTCTAGGACCATGAATAGATATGGGAAAGCACGTCTTTGCATCAGCGACCTTTGATTTACTGTCTCTGAATTATATCACTCACTTCACCAGACTTCAGAGGGACCTGATTAAAGAATTGCCAGACTCCCTCCAAGGAGCTGTAGCTGATGCAGCAGCAGAGAAAGCCAAAGGTCAGCTTGCTATCTTGAATTCAGTTGTCAATTCGTCCATGAGACTCATTTCTTATGCAGCAGATGGAACGAGTAGGGCAGCAAGCTTAGATATCGCTCTTAGCAGGCAAGCCTGGATGTGTTTTTCTAATTTTGTAGAGCCTTTCAAGTCTTCCTTCATTAATGCCCTTTTTCACGGCTCATCCCTTTTTGGGCTAAAAGTGAAGGAAACGCCCACCAGGTGTGAAGAAGGTAGGACTTAGTCTGCTATTGGAGTGTGTTTTTCCAGTCCTACTAGACCCTTTCCCAAGGGTCAAAAACATAATGGAAATATGTGGTTCAAAACATCTGAGGTCTTACCAAGACACACAAGGTGAAAGTTCCCCCAGAGGCAGAGGGGGGAACAATAATGGAAGATGCTGTCCTCGTGGCTCAGCAGAGCCATTCTGTGGCCACACAAGTGTCCCTCAGTCAGAAAGTTACAGAAGTGATCTTACGCAAATGGGGCCAGCCTTGCTGTGACCTTTTTTCATCACTCAATGCCAAATGCAGCAACTACTTCACCCTGATCCCTCCTACGGGGCAGTCACCACAGGATGCACTTGTTCATGATTGGCCCCCAGGACTTCTTTATGCTTTTCCCCCAGTTCCTCTAATTCCAAAGCTCCTACAAAAAGCGAGTTTGTTGGAGACAACCATTATCCTATTTGCTCCCTCAGCCTCATCTTCTGGACGAACCCTGGATTCTGGACCCATTTCCGAAATTTCTGACACACCCATCGGGGATGGTTCATTCCCAACCTAGACTCCCTGAAAATGACAGCGTGGCTGCTCCAGTTCTCCTAATTGCCAGGTGTCCGTCCCTCTCTTCCCCAGTCAGGCATATTATTTTACCATCTTGTAAAACTTCTACTCGGAAAACTTTACAAAAGGAAATGGAAGAGTTTTGTTATATGGGCAAATGATAAAAAAACAAAAACAAAAAAAAAACCCTTTTACAGCACCAGTTCATTCTGTTTTACAGTTTTTGTCAGAGATCTTCAATGATGGAGCAGTGGCAACTTCAATTAAAGTTCAGCTAGCTGCGATCTCTGACTTTCATATAGGAGAAAATGACCATCCTATCATGTCACACAGACTTTGCAGAGCTTTTCTGAAGGGCACTGTTATGCTAAGACCTCCACATAAACATCCAATGCCCTGTTCTGATCTCAGTTTTCGTCTTATCCAATATTATATTTCCCCTCTTTGAGCCCTCAGCCACAAGTGACATGAAATATTTCTCCTGGAAAACTCTGTTCTTGGTGGCAATTACTTCAGCCAAAAAGGTATCTGAGTTGCAGGCCTTGTCCATAAACCTCCTTACCTAATCTTTCATAAAGATAGGGTGTTGTTACACACTAATCCATCCTTTCTACCCAAGGTTGACACAAAAATACCCTTAATCAATCTAGAGACCTTCCAGTTTTCTTTCCCATCTTCCAAAATAAAGGAGAGTATTTCTTGCATCTTCTAGAAATTTATAGACAATTACGTTTCTATTTACACAGAACTTCAGAATTCAGAAAATAAGATCAGCTTTTTGTGTCATATGCTGACACAAGGAAAGGTCAACCAGTTTCAAAAGTCACATTATCCAGCTGTCTTTCCATATGCATATCCCACATTTACAATTTCAAAAACAAAGCCCTACCAAATGTTGCTAAAACTCATTCCACTAGATCTGTGGCCACATCTACAGCCTTTCACGCTAGACTACCACTGGATAATATCTGTGCTGCAGCTACTAGGTCAGTACCTTATAACTTTTATTACTCATTACAAAGTGGATCTGGCCTCTAGGAGTACAGCTTCCTTTGGTTCTGTGGTTCTGAGGAATATTGTTCCATGAGCAACCCAAGAGTTCAGTTGCTTGGGACGTGGTGCCACAAGTGACAATAAAGGTGAAATTGACAACATCACATAAAGAAGTTATGTTCTTACCATAATGTTCCATGTGTGTGGTCCATTTCGTCCTTTATTCTCACAATCCTCCCTCCTTCCCCCTGCCTATACTCCTGGTAGACTGAATAACAAAATAAAGATTTGGCAGGGCCACATAGCCTCAGAGAATATACCCTTTCAGTCTGGTTATAATTTATGGCAGTAAGTATCTATACATATTTCTATACATCAGCAAATTGCCACTATGCAAGTCCTTCTTTACGTGCTGTTGGGGGGCAAATAAGATTTGAGGTAACTAAGGGAATGCATTATGGGTAAAGAATGAGGCCCACAAGCTTTGCTGAAGACTTCGAGCTGGAGAACTGGCCAAGATGAATCTGACATATTGGATCTGACCCCCAAGTGAGAATAAAGAATGAGATGGACAACACACATGGAATGTTATAGTAAGAACATAACTTCTTTTTAATAGACCTAAACGTTTGTCAGTTTTCTAATGTTATCCATAACAATAGGGGCCTTTTCATCAGCTGTATATTTGAGGGAGGTTTTTTTTTTTTCTTCACACTTTTACTGTAGAGTGGTGGGGGTGGTTTTCTTTTAAATTTCCCATTATATTTAGAAAGGCTGGGAGGGTGGCCTAATGGTTAAGGTGTTTGCCTTATAAACACAAGGTGCAGGGCTTGAGTCTCATAAGGGATAATTGGCTAAGCTTAAAATGGCTCACAAGGGCAGCTAGCTTAGTACTAACTTACGAACCTATAAAATCTGATTGGGACTGACAGTTTTAAACATTTATCTAAATGGGCAAAGGATTCCTTTATTAAGCTTTCTCTCAGTTTTGAAACTTCATCATAGAATTTGATAAGTACATTTGAAATCAATGTATTCTAAAATACTGGTTTTAGTGGGGGTTGAGATTTGGAAGGTGAGGGTAGATAATTTATGATCTGACAACCAGAAAAAGAGATACTTAATTTGTAAGGAAGATGTCCTTTGCTGAGTTTGTTAATCTGGTCCTGAGAGCTTTTGTATAAATCTAAGAACGTTTGGACGTATCCTACATTGGTGGTACTGGTACTTCAGTTTGCTAAAGGGTAGTTAAATAGTACAGTTTTGTACCTACCATAAATGTAGACGTCCGATAGGCATGCATCTGCAGTCCTTACAAATGGGTTGTCCTGTCGTCAGGCAGCCCTTCGGTCGGCCGGATTCCAAAGTCTGGGTCTGGCCTCGGCTGGTGTCGCACTTCACCCGACGTCATAGCTGCAGTTCTTCGGGTATAAAGACATCAGCCGATGCCATTTTCCTCAGTGTTTCTTGCCCCAGATGCCAGGTGCCCTCTAGGAAGGCTAAATTTGGATAAATGCAAATGGTTCCAAATAGTAGAGAGCAAACAAAAAATAAGCATGTATGTACATATATACAAAGAAATATACCATAATAGATTCCCCCAGCTAGCTACAAGATGGGCAAATACCCTAGGAGTACCACAGAGGGGAAGGAGGGTGGGTAATCCTGACTGCAGATGCATGCCTATCGGACATCTACATTTATGGTAGGTACAAAACTGTACTATGTCCTTCAAGGATGCATCTGCAGTCCTTACAAATGGGTAGAATACCATAGCCAAACTGGGGGAGGAGGAGAAAAAAGATTATGGTGTAGTTAAGATCCCTTGCAAAACAGCAGTGGCAAAACCTGCTCGGGATCTGGAGTATAAAGGTAAATTATAATGCTTGGCAAATGTATGCACGGAGCTCCAAGTAGCAGCCTCTAAAATGTCTTTGGTAGCCACTCCTCGTAAAAAAGCTGTGGTAGTGGCTGTAGCCCTTGTAGAGTGAGGCCTGATGTTTTCTGGAGTTTTCTTCCCATGGTAGGAGTAACAAAATCTAATGCAATTTCCTAGAAATTGCTTTTCCTTCCATTCCTGTTGCATATGCTACCAGTAGCTGGTCAGTTTTTCTACTGCTCTTGGTCCTGTCCAGGTAGTAACGTAATTGTCTATGTACATCCAAGGTATGCAACAGTCTTTCTCCCCTGTTCTGTGGGTTGGGGAAGAATGTAGGTAGGTGGATAGCTTGATTTAAAGATACCCTGGAGACCACCTTTGGCATAAAAGTAGGATTAGTTCTCATGGACACTCTATCTTGATGGAAGATCAGGAAGGGCTGTACTGCCATTAATGCCTGTAGCTCAGATACCCTTCTTGCTGAAGTGATTGCAAGCAGGAAAGCAGTTTTCCATGATAAGTACTGTAATTCTGCTGTTGCTGCTGGCTCGAAAGGAGGGAGTGTCAACTTTTCTAGCACAAAGTTCAAGTCCCATGCTGGCAATGGTGGCTTCCTAGGTGGCTTTACATTTTTAATCCCTCTCAGAAACTGCCTGAACAGAGGATGTGAGAAGACTGGAGGATCCAAGTTGTATTCTGCTGAAATAGCTGATGCATGAATCTTAATGGAAGAATAGGACAGGCCGTTGTGGAAGAGCTCTGCCAAGTATTCCAGGATGTTAGCTATGTTTACCAGTGACACATTCTCTCCTTTTGCAGTACTCCAAATGAGATATCTTTTCCATTTTGCTGAACAATTTTTTCTTGTTGAGGGTCTGCGAGCCTCCAAGATAATGTCTTTAACCCTTTGAGATAAATCTGGGTTATTTGGTCTTATGCAATGTTCCAGGCAGCCAGCTGCAGTGTTTTCAGGTTTGGATGCAGGGTTTTGAAGTTGTTCTGTGTTAACAGCAAGGGAACTAGGGGCAGAGGCCATATTTGTTCCCGAGACATACTCCTCAGTAATGGGTACCAATGTTGCCTTGGCCAGTCTGGAGCTATCAGGATGATCCTTGGGCGGTCTTCTTTGATCTTCAATAGCACCTTGTGCATCAAAGGAAGAGGTGGGAATGCATATGCTGTCAGGTTTTTCCAACTGAAAGATAGGGAGTCCACTTTCCAAGCAAGTGGGTGGTGCGTCCTTGTGCAGAATTTTTCAGTTGGTGATTGTGTGGGGATGCAAATAAGTCTATTTCTGGTAGTCCCCATTTCCCTGTAATGGTTTTGAAGATGTCGGATGCAGCATCCATTCGTGGGCATCCGTGGTAGTTCTGCTTAGGATGTCTGCTAGTATATTTTCTTTTCCTGGCACAAATTGCTTGTAGCTGAATGTTGAAGCTCAGTGCCACATTCCAGAGGTCCATTGCCATCCGGCATAGAGGGTATGAATGTGTGCCTCCCTGTTTGTTGATGTACCACATAACTGTGGTGTTGTCCGTCCTTATCAGCAGTTGACCCTGTTGAAGAAATGGTCTGAATGCCTGAATTGCCAGTTTTACTGCCAGCATTTCCTTTTGGTTTATGTGTAGGTGCAGCTGGTCTTGAGTCCATAAGCCTTGTATGCACTTGTCCAGCATGTGTGCCCCCCAACCGAGGTCTGAGGCGTCTGTTGTGATGGTCTGGCTTGGTTGAGTGCTGTGGAAGGGCAGTCCCTTGTTTGATTGACAGGCCTGAGCCCACCATTGGAATTCTTGTTTCAGGCATGGAATTATTGGAATTTGGGTTTCTAGGCTGTGCTTGTGCTGAGACCATAAATTCCTTAGGTACCACTGTAACTTTCTCATATGTAGTCTGGCATGTGGAATCAATATTATGCAGGATGCCATGTAACAGCTTGCAGGAGGTTTCTTGGAGATAGCTGGTTCTGCATTGATAATGCCATGAAGTAGAAAGGGAGTTGCTCCTGTTTTCTACTGTCAGGAATGCCATTTGTTTTGATGTGTCCAGATCTGCACCCAAGAAGGTTATCCTTTGGGATGGTATCAGCCTTGACTTTTTATATTGACTGTGTATCCCAGGGCTTGTAGTAGATGAATGACCCTTTCCAAATCTTTTGTTAATTTGTTTTGTTGTCCGCTTGTAACAGGCAGTCGTCCAGGTAAGGGTAAATTTGAATTCCCTGAAGCCTGCAATGAGCAATTACTGATGCCAGGCATTTCGTGAATACTCTGGGCGCAGTAGATAAGCCAAAGGGCAATGCTGAGAATTGATAATGCTCTGATCCTGCAAGAAATCTGAGGTATCTTCTGCAATTTGGTCGTATGGGGACGTGCAGGTATGCCTCCTTGAGATCTAGAGTTACCAGCCAAGACTCCTTGCCCAGCATGGGAAGAAGCTGCTGTAGGGTCAGCATTTTGAATTTTGGAACAATGAGGTATGTGTTTAAAGCGGACAGGTCGAGAATAGGTCTCCATTGGTTTTCTTTCCTTGGTACCAGGAAGAGTCTGGAGTAAAATCCTTGCCCTTGTTCCATAGATGGTACCCTTTCTACAGCTCTCATCCTTAGTAAGTGATTTATTTGTTCTAGAGCTTCTGTCTTCTGATTTGGAGGTAGGTTTGGCATTCCTCTCTTCCTTGGTAGAGTATGGAAGTGAAACCTGTAACCTTGGTCTATTGTCTGTAAAATCCATTTGTCTCCTGTGATGTAATGCCAGTTTACTGAAAATAAGGCTAGCTTCCACCTAAGGGTGCCTCTAGTTGTTCCCTGGTAGGCGGTGCCAGAGCCAAGTCACTGCGATTGTCCTGTGGAAGTGGTGGTGGCTGGATCTGTGGCTGTACCTCGCTGGTTGTTAGCCTGCCACTGGCGTCCCCTGTAGGCACCTCTGGATTGACCCCTGCCTCTTGAGCGCCTATTCCTGCCTCTCGGAGCTCTGGAGGTGTCTGGAAAGGACCAATTCTTGGAAGGCCAGTTCCTGCTAAACCTTGGAGGCTGGACCTGCAAGAAATCCTTGACTGTCTGGACAGATTTTGCTTTCTCTTCCACCTTCTTCAGCACCTGCTGCGCAGGAGCCAAACAAATTGAGCTTATCCATGGGAGCATCTAGGAGCTTTGATTTAACATGGTCTGGTAAGGACTGCTCTTTTAACCATGCATGTCTTCTGATCACTGTGCCAGTCATGGCTGATCTAAAGGAAGCCTCCAGTGCATCATAGCCGCATTTTAAGGAATGATTACTGACCTGCTGAATGTTATGTACCATTTCCTGTACAGATTTTTTGTCTAATGGTTCATCCGAGGACAGTGTTTTAGTTAATTGGTCTAACATAAATTCCTGATACTGAATCATGTGGAATTGACAGTTCAAGGACCTAGCTGAAAGAGTAGCAGAAGTTACCCCATCTCTCTAAGGCCCTAGATTCCCTTTCAGAGGGGAGGGGGTTTTTAGTAGAAGTAGCTGCTACAGCCTTGGGTCCCTGGGAGATAGTTTCGGGATCTGCAAAAGGGGCCTTATACAAATGATAATGTGTGTGCCGAACCCTGTAGTACCTATCGGGCTTAGCAGGGGCCGGAGGAAGAGAATCAGGAGCAGTACAAGCATCATTAAAAGCATCATCCACAACAGTAAGGACTGGAGGAATGGCTAAAGGCCTATGCTGTGGCAAATGCAAAAAGGTTCTAAGCCTTTTCCTAGAATCTGAAAAATCCTGGCCCTGCCATTGAAATTGTTCCCTCATAGCATGCAAGGTTTCCCCAAAAGAAAATTCCTCAGGCGGAGAGGCAGAAGGAATGGACTCTTCTGCATCAGAGTCCTCATAAGGAGAAAAGGGCCCTCTGGAGGGTTTGAATTATCTGATTCATCAGAGGAGCCATCTGAAGAAACTGGCTCAGGGGGCTCTACTCTAGTCCTCTTCTCTGGAGTTGGGTGAGAGGCCCTGTCTGGATGTGGTTGGGATCCCCGGATCAAAGAAATGAGATCCTCTGCTAGACTAAGCATTTGTGAACTAGAGCTAGGCCTGTGAGAGGGGGTCTTAGCAGGCACAGATTTTGTAGTTTTTGCTGCTTTAGCCCTGGCAAAGGCCTTAATCGATATGGATGCAGGAGGCCTAGCAGCTCCACGTGCAGGGGTAGAAATATCCAAAGGGATAGTATCAGATAAATCCTGTGAACCTGCAAGAGCAGGTGGGATTTCAGTAGCAGATTCAGCTAGGCTGGATGAGGCCTCGGTAAGTGGCAAGTTTTCGGCCGAAGGAAGAACCGTGGACTCAGTTTCAGCCGAAACCGAGACACTCGCGGTTGGCTTAACCGCGGTTTCGGCCGAAACCGCGGACCGCGAGTGTCGGTCCTTTTCCTTGCGCTTTTTATAAATTTGCGTAGTCGGAGTATCCGACGGCATAATGTAAGCAAAATCGGAGCCGAAAAACTCTTCAGCAAATTCCGACCGACGTCTAAGCGTCCGTCGGTTGAAAGAAGCACAGGCTAGACAAGCTGCTACGTCGTGGTCTGGGCCTAAGCAAGGTAAGCAGTAAGAGTGGAAATCTTTATGAGGTATTTGTTTCCCACAAGTTAAACAGTTATTCACTTTTTCTGACATCGGCTGAGGCAAGAAAGAGTCCCCAACGGGATACTTAGCTTTTTAGAAGTCTTCGGTACTTGTAGTAGTAATCTCTGGTTCTGACCGACCGGCACTTGCGAACAGCTTCTGCTTTGGGCACCACGCGGCAAGAAAGACTGAGGAAAATGGCGTCAGCTGATGCCTTTATACTCGAAGAACTGCAGCTATGACGTCGGGTGAAGTGCGACACCAGCCGAGGCCAGACCCAGACTTTGGAATCCGGCCGACCGAAGGGCTGCCTGACGACAGGACAACCCATTTGTAAGGACTGCAGATGCATCCTTGAAGGACATCCTCCCAAAATAATGGAATTATTGCTTGAAGTGAGTACATCAAGTACATTTAGGAATCTTACATGATTTTCAGTGGACACAGAAGGGGTCCTGTAAAGGGCTATAAAGTGACACATGGTCCTGTTTAGTGTGATCTGGAGTTCAAGGAGTTCCATTTGTAGGTCACTGGGGATCTCTCTAGAGGTAACATAGCCCTAACAAATATAGAGACGCCACCACAGTTGGATCAGGTCTGAAGGCATGGTAGGCATATCATCACAGTATACAGGGAATGCTTTCTGAACATTTAAACCAAGTATCAGCAATTACTTAGATATGGACATTTTCAAATGCAGGAGAGAGCCTCAAGGCTGGACAGTCTATTGTTGAGATTTTTGGCACTGAAAAAAATATTAGCTACAATGGGATGTCCATTGGCAGGACTCTACCTAAAAAGATACTGTGGTAGCAAAGGTTTTAGCCA
This sequence comes from Protopterus annectens, assembly GCF_019279795.1. Taxonomy (NCBI): domain Eukaryota; kingdom Metazoa; phylum Chordata; order Ceratodontiformes; family Protopteridae; genus Protopterus; species Protopterus annectens. The sequence goes on along the minus strand of NC_056750.1, from coordinate 711,337,344 downwards.
TTATGTGAAATCCTTGGAATGAGAGGTATGAGCCAAACTTTACAAATCAACTAAAACTGTTGCATATCTCGTACAATGTTAGGAAATACTGTATCCACTAGGAATGACACCAACTATTTAGCCAGTTGTTGAAACAGATTATCTTTTCTTTATACCAAAGTATCACTCTTGAAGAAAGGAGGATTCAACTAAATATCAGAGGAGTCTTGCCTGCATTTGTAACAGGCACAGAGTTCTGACATGCACCTCTGCATATCCCTCAGGGTTTTGGGTTTCACATCATTTACTCAATGTGGGCCACCAACATTTTGTAGTGATTTGCCAGGTAAAAGGGTATTCAGGACTCTTGAAATATCCAGCTCCAGAAAGACAAATGTTACCCTGCATTTGCCTTTTAGAATTGACATTGGGAGTGAAGAACACAAGTGTTTTTTTTAAGTTAAGTATCAACTGAGATTCTGAGAGGCAGTTTCCTACATTAGGGAAGGTGAGGTGAACTACTGCTAATTGAAGAGGCACAAAATAAAGAGGAAGCACTGTCAGCATATTGTATAATTGTACAAATGTAAGCAACTGTATGTAATTTAGTGATGAAGATATAGAAAAGTATTGAGCTGCAAACAGATACTTGAGGAAGGTCTACTGAGACCGGGATAAAAACGGATAAAGTATCTTTCCATTTGACTAGGTGACTGGCGAGAGAGTCCTTCTAAACCAACTTAGGTTTAGGAAACTTAAGACTAGGTCAGAGAGTAATTTAAGTAGAATTTCATGGGAAACAGTACTGAAGGATTTTAAAGGGTCGAGGAAGCTGGAGAAGGTAAGATGGTTTTGATTTAAGTGGCTGAACACTGTATTTAAAAAGGAAATGTGAGCTAAGTCAGTATCATAGCCTGGTAAAAAGTTGTACTTTGTCACCAATATATTAAATTTTTAGTTAGTCAGCCTAACAGTTCTTTGTGTAAAATTCATGTTTATTTTGTCACAGCAAACACACCTTTACGACAAGTGCAAAATGACATACCCAGAAATGTAGCAGCTTCCCTGCCTTTTAAACTGCAAGCACATATTAAGTACTACAGACAACCAATTAAGATATTTTTCCTTCAGTTTTAGAAAACCTTTCAGAGATATGGGCCTGTTTAAGTAGGATTAGCTCTATGCAAGAAAGGTCCTTTGCAATCATCAAATATGATCTGGAACTGGTGGAATCTGGTTTCTGAGTGAATCATGATGTTTTAGTCCAGTCCTAGTCTTGCAAGTATGAGCTGCTAACAAGCTGTTTCGAGCAGTCCAGTGAGATTCCCTCAACATCTAATTGCTTATGCATCTTTAAGCAAGTCACGTAAACAGTGTGTGTTCCTGGGCTGAGTCTGAAAATTTTGTTTGCACTTTGCAGACTGGGTTAGTACCACTAGGCTAGCAACCTCGTTTCAAGGAGATTCAATGTGCCATTCATATTGACAGAGAAATTTCCTAAGTTAGCAGGTAATTTCCCATACTCTTTTTATTAGCAAATGGCAATGGATGGATACTGAAGGCATAAAGAGCAACATGGCAGAGGAAGGAGCGAGAGATGTTACTACACATTTCTGATGAGGGAACTGCTAATACTGAGGAAGAGGAAATTGTTGCTAATATTGCATTATCTACAGGATTAGTGGTTGAAATGTAGCAGTGTCTGTTAGACGAAGCTGAACCTGTGGAGGATTCAGATGTATCATGAGAAGATATAATGCAACTGCAGGAGAAACATCAGTTGGATGCAACAGAAATAGCTCTACAGGAACCATCAGTTGGAGGAAAAAATGTTGTGAGACAGTAGTCTGCAGTGCATAACCCAAGGTTGGAGTTAAACAGACTGAGATGCAGAATATGTATATGCTAGATTATCATCAAAATGCATTCATTTACTTTTTGTAACAGAAAGTATAGCCAGTAGTAAAACTAAACTAACTACTTACCAATGCATTTTACTGGACAAGTGGGTGGTACCATTAGGCTTTGGAGTAAAAAAAAGTCAGAGTATTAAGACATCTGGGATCTAAAAACATCTGTGAAGTAAATTCTGAAACTTTCCCACAGTTAAAAAAAATTCTGTTGGCTTGTAACCTTGTAATTTAGAACAGTTGATGTTTCAGAATAGGATATAAAACCAACTAACAAGTGTGCTGAAGGGTTTCTGTAAATGGAATAAATGATAGGAGGACTGTTTGGACTGGGTTGTAGGAGTACACGTCTGTGTAAAACAAAGGAAATATTGCATTTAGTGAGTGTTGCTCTAAGTGGAAAAAGTGTTTCAAAAACATTGTGAATTTTTTTTTAATGTTTGCTCCTCATGTAAACATGACAAAAGAAAGAGTGAGGGCATGAGGATTTGGCACTCCTCCATAAGAGAGGAATAAGTGTCGTATCAGAAAAGGGACTTTTTGCACTCCTCAAACACTGTTGAGAGGCATCAGATCTAGGAATGGCACCAGGCCCCAAATGAGCCAGCTACAGCTATGATTACGAGCCATCAAAAACATGATTTTTCTGTGGGGATTCTATTAATTTTAGTCTTGTCCAAAAAGGCACTGTGTATATGGGGTGGAGGAAGGGGTTATGGCCTTCAGAGAATGTAATTTGGAGAAAATGTGGACAAGGATATATACGGTTTGACTGTAATACACTCTCAGTCAGTGATGAAAAAGGGATTACGATTGGTACAGAGGAAATGTGACTTGTATCTGAACATAATAGTTGTTATGCACTTACCATAACTTGCTATCTGCGTTGTCCAGTTTCATTATGCATTGCAAAAGGGTTTTCAGATCCATCCTTGGATACAAGTCTGCCATCACCCAGACATACGATCTGAGCCTCAAACTATTTCCTCTCCCATGAAGCCTCACTCCTCCTCAAACCGAGTTTGCTGCCCCTTCCACAAGATGGTTATCTCAGAGATAATAGAAATAGAGAAACAAAAGACCTACTGGAGTCCAAACTAGGAACCAGTGGGTTCCGTAATCCTCTAGATCGCTCTCAGCTGCAGAAGGAAGAGGGAAGGAAGGTGGGAAGTGATGCATAATGAAACTGGACAACACAGATACCAAATTATGGTAAGTACATAATTTGTAATCTAATGTAGTCCATTTCAATATGCATTACAAATGGGTGAGAGTCCCCAGCTACACAAACACTGGCAGGACCTCAAGGAAATATATGCCTGAGTACCGCGGAACAAAAGGATGCTCTGTTTCTGGAAATGATGTCCAACTTGTAGTGATGCACAAATGTATGGGCTGTGGACCAAGTAGCTGCAGCAAAGATTTCATCAACTGGAGTTCTAATAGAGAAAGCTGAAGAGGTTGATATTGATCTGGTGGAGTGGGCTCTAACTGGATGGGGAAGTTGTTCGCCTTTCTGAGAGTAAACTGTGGAAAGACATTCCGTAATGCATTTTGCTAAAATAATCTTGGACACAGCCTGTCCCAACCTGTTAGGCAAAAAAGCAATGAACATCTGCTCTGAATTTCTATGAGGTCTGGTCCTAGGTAGGTAGAACCGCAAGTGTCTGAACATCCCAAGAATGTAACAGTTATTTGCCTTTACTGGAATAACTGGGAAAGAACACAGGTAAATGAATGGACTGATTCATGTTCGCCTCTGAAGAGACCTTTGGCATAAAGGAAGGATTTGTCTCGAGAAACTATCCCTGAAAAAGGTTATATACAGAGATTAAGAAGACAAAGCCTGCAATTCTGAAACTTGTCTGGCTGATGTAATAGCCAAAAGAAAGGCCATCTTCCATGAAAATACGTCCGCTCACAAGAACTAGCAGGTGCAAAGGGTTTCTGGGTGAGATCTTGCAGTACTAAAGTAAGATCTCAAGGGGGAGAAGGATCCTTGATAGGGGGTCTGAGGTGAAAAACCCCTTTTAAGAATGCCCGACAGTTTAGAAGAAGAAAGGGTAGAGGGAAAGCCAACTCCCTTCCCAATGTGGAGATTAGTGATAGCTGCAAGTTGTACCTTTATGGTAGGAAAAACTAGCTCCCTCATGGAAAAGAGAACTCAAAAACATAAGAACATCTGAAAGTGAGGCTGAAAAGGGGTCTATATTCCTGTGTGAAGCCCAGATCTGTTTTTCTGTTGGATGTGAAAAGAGATCCTGTCTGGGACCAAGTATCCATGGAGTATATTTGCTGTGAGACCGCAGAAAGAGGAAGCATAATGGACGAGGGCAATGAGGATAACAAATGTCAAATAAATAAAATAAAAAAAATATTGGTCTTCAACGTACTGGCTTTCTGTAGAACCTTGGGTATCAGGGGAATCAGAGGATAAGTGTAAAGGAGACCCAGGGGGCCAACTGTGGACTAGACCTTCCCTGGGCGACTCCCCCTGCAGGAGGGAACAGAGTGAAGTATCTGCTGGACTTGATGTTTATTGGGGAGGAAAATCGATTGCAGCAAGGTTGGCCCCAACGGCTGAAGATTTCATTTGCTACTGACTGGTTCAGAGAACCACTCATGAGGACTCAGGCTGCTCAAGCTGTCTGCCAGAATGTTGGATTCTCTCAGGATGTGCGTTGCAAGGAGAAACAGTTTGAAGCAATCGCCCATTCCCAGACTCTCACAGCCTCTCTGAAGAGCAGGTAAGATTGGGTCCCCCCCACTTGTTGACGTACCATACCACTGACATGTTGTCCGTCAGTAGTCCCCATTGGGGGGCAGTCCTGAAAGGCTTCCAACTTGAGGACCGCCCTTATCTCCAGGACGTTTGTGTGCAATTTGGTCTTTGAAGGGGATCAAGTGCCTTGGACCATCCTTCCATGAAAATGTCCCCCACACCCCAAATGGGAAGAGTCCATGGTCACTGTGGCCGAAGAAGGGGAAGGACAAGAGGACTGCCTAGATGAAGATAGTCTGTGAGCATCCACCATTACAGGTGACATCTACAAACTGGAGTACGTTTGATCAGGGTTGATAAAGGGTGACACCAGATGGACCACTGAACCGGCAGAGTCTACTGCAGAACTCGCATGAAGAACTTGGCTAGAGGCACCAGAATTACTGCAGCCAACATGGAGCCCAAGGCTATGAGAACTAGGTGAGTTGAAGGAGATGGAATGTCTAAAAGTCATTGTACCTGCTGCGTGAGAGACTATATCCTTTATAAGGGGAGAGCTGCAAATTGAGTTACCGTGTTCAATTGTTTCCCCGATATATTACATGTCCTGGACTGGGACCATCTAGGATTTTGCCATGTTCACTGTGATTCCCAGGATATGAAACAGGCATATCATCACCTGAAGCACCTGGAGTAGTTGATGCCTCGTGGGTGCCGTTAGGAGCCAATCGTCCAGTTAGAGGAACACCTGGAATTCTTATAGATGGAGATGCCCTGTTTCTACTGCCATGCACTTGGTGAACACCCACAGGACAGTGGGGAGACCAAAGGACAGTGCGCTGAACTTGTAATGATCAGCCCCCAGCCAGAAGCATAGCTATGTCATGCAGCGCCTGTTTATTTTTGCTATGATAGTACGCATCCTTGAGATCCAACAAGCACACCCAGTCATCCTTGCGCATGAGCGGCAGAATGGACTGTACTGTAACCATACAGAACTTTGTCTTCTTGACAAACCGATTCAAACTGCTTAGATCCAGGATGGGTCGAAGGTCCCCGTTCTTCTTTGACACCAAAAAGAAGCATGAGTAAGTTCCGCATCCTCGTTCGGTTGGGACCTGCTGGATGACTCTCTAGTCTAGAGGTTTTTGCACTTGTAGCAGGGCATTCTCCCTCTGACTGAGGGAGACGTTCCACTGTGTGGGGAGGAAGAAGGGAAAAGGACTATAGTAGACTCTGGATATATTTAACACCCAAGCGTCATTTGTTATGTCTGTCCAAGCTGCTGGGTGCAAGGATAGTCTGCCACCGACTGCCTCCAGAGTAAGAGAGTCGGGCAGCGCTTTAGGAGTGCTCAAAGGGCTTGCAGAGAAGGGTTCCTTGAAGCCCTGATTTTGTGGGCACCCTCTGCAGTATTTATTTTATTTTTACTTTATTTTACATTTGTTAACCGGGTTAGTCTGGCTGAGCTTTTGGCTCATTTTCAGCAGAGACCCTGGGAAAAAAAGCTCCTCTGGACTAGAAAACAATTTATTAAATTTTAGTAACATAGTAGTAACAATCAGCTATAGGATCTTACAAGCAGAGACCTGAAGAGAAAAGAAAATCTCCTCAGGCAATTCAATTATACAGAGTATTAACAACTGGCAGACAAATATGCGAGTTGTTACAAACAAGGTTTTAAACAATTAGCAGAAGAAAATGTGACTAGTTACAATATTATTTTAGCTGCTTAGAGCAAAATGAGTCAATAGTTAGGCAGATGCTTATTTAAGGTGGGTAGGATTTAGTTGTATAGGAGTTTGGAAACTAGAAAGGAAAGTAGGAATGGCTAGTAGGAGATGTAGGGGAGGTAGAGTATAGGAGACAGACTGAACAGGTAGGTTGTTGAGACTGTAAGAATTAAGAGTGATTGGAGATAAAGGAAGGGAAGAGGTAGAAGAGGCAGGGGAACAGTGTTAGAGATAACATTAAGAGTGAGGTGCTGAAATAGGAAAAAGCATGATGGTTTCAGGGTGGTTGGCTACAGTGGCAAGACCATTTTGTTTTTAGGTATTTCCTTGTGGCTAATTTGAAACTTTTGCTATGCTGGAGGGATTTTATTTCCAAGGGGAGTTGGTTCCAGGATATAGCTGGGTTATAGTTATAGAGAAGGCAGCCTATTTTGGTTTTGGGTTTGTAGATGTCTAATAATTCTTGATTTGAGCTGCGTAGCGTCCTAGCAGGGGAATATTTGGATATGATAGTGGAGAAGCTGGGGCAGAAGGAGGGTATGATTTGTAGTTGGTATAGTTGGAACAGCTGAGGGAATTCTAGCCAGTCTAGCTGCTGTATTGCTAAGCAGTGGTGTGACTTGCAGGTTTGGTTAGCTGCAAATCAGGCAATCTTATTATAGGTAGTTTCAAGCTTGGAAAGAAGTGTAGAATTTAGGTTTGTGAATATGTGGCAGCTGTACAGGAGTGTTGGGAGTAATAAAGCCTGGGAGAGAGTTATTTGGGCAGTGTTAGTTAAGTATTTCTTGCTACGGAAAAGGTGTCCAAGTTTCTGATTAATTATTTTTACTGAGTTAGTAATAAGGAGCTCAAACGTAAGCTGATCATATATAATAACATCTAGCAATTTAGTACTAGATTCAGCTGAGATGATAGTGTTGTTTCAGAATAAGATGGTAAATGTACTTTTGAGTGTGGTGATGTTTTTAGGGAGGAAGAGTAGGAGCTTAGTTTTTTTTTGGATTAAGTATTAGTTTGTTATCACTGAGCCAAGTCTCAATGGTGTGAAAGGATGCCTGGGTAGTTGACTGGAGGTCAGCTGGGTTGTCAGCAATAGTTATAACAGTTGAGTCATCAGCATATTGCACAAGAGATGACTGGGGACAAGAGGAGTAGAGCAAGTTGGTGAAAATATTAAAGAGCAGTGGTCCAAGTATGGACGCTTGGGGGACTTCCATTTGTACAGTGAGAGGGGAGGATAGTGCAGAGAGCCATTTAACTGATTACTGGCGAGTTGAGAGATAGCTGGAGAACCAGGAGATAGTAGGGGGAGAGAAATATAAGTTAGTGAGTTTATCTAGGAGGAGTGGGTGAGCGAGAGTGTCAGAGGCTTTAGAAAGGTCAAGGAATAAGCATGAGACAAGTTTATTGTTATCACGAGCTAGGAAGACTATGTTGATGAATGATATGAGTGCAGTAGTTGTACTATGCTTGGGACGGAAACCATGCTGTGTGGGTGTGAGAAGGTTTTCCTGGTGAAGGTAATGCATTTCCTGCTTGTGAATGCATTTCTCTAGGATTTTTGAGTGGAAAGAGTATGGCAACTGGTCTGAAGATGGACATGTCTGAGGAGTTGCCCCCTTTGTGAATGGGTAGAGTAAAGAAATTCTTCCACACAGTGGGGACAAAGGATTCAGAAATGGATCGGTTGATTAAGATGGATACAGGATAGGCAAGAGGTTCAGAGGCAATCTGCAGGAAGTAAGAGGGTAGCTTGTCAACAGATGGAGAGCAAGGTTTAAGTTTAGAGAGTAATGACTTTACATAGTTAGTTGATAGTGCTTTTAGAGAGGAGGAGTTAGGAGGATTTGGAAGAGGTATAGAGTTTGTGGGGGTGCTAGTGTTGTTTCTGGGGAGGAGAGAATTTATTATGGAGGTTATTGAGTTTATAAAATGATTGCTAAATTTGTTGGCTATGTCTTCACGTGTGGCATCAGGACATGGGTTAGGGGAGGAAGGGTTTCCTGGATGAAGAGTCTGTTTAATAGAGCTCCAGAATTTCTTTGGGTCTGATTTAAGAGTAGAGGGAGGATTGGCATAAAAGTTTATTTTGTCATAATGGATGATTTTTTTTTTTATTTTATGCCTGAGTTCTTTATATTTCTGAAGAAGAGAAGGGGTCCTAGTTTTAGTCCACATTTTCCAAATCCTATCCCGGATCTTTCATGCGGGTTCTGGTAGATTTAGTGAGCCAGGGAACAGTATTAGATTTGATTCTAATCGTGCGAAGAGGAGCAAGGGAGTTAATAATGTTTAGGAATGTAGTGTTGAAGGAGTGGACAGCTTCATCTAAAGGAAGAGTGGTGAGGTAAGACCAGTTAATTTTGGAGAGTTGGTGAATAAAGGAGTTAGGACAGAAATGAGAAAGTGAGCGGGGTGGTAATAAATTTGTTAGGTTTGGTAAGGTGAGGAGCATGTCTGGTAACTGTTATAGGACAGTGGTCGCTGAGGGCATTTGGAAGGGTTTGAGAGTTATGATAGTTTTGAGGGTGGGACACCAATATCCAGTCAAGAAGAGAGCTAGGTAGGTGATATTTATTAATGTAGGTTGGGGTTGTGATTAGCTGCTCAAACCCATGTAGGTTTATACAGGTAGTAGTGTTGGGAGCTTCTATTGTAAGCCAATCAAAATTAACATCTCCCAGTATAATTATTTCATTGTGGATGGCATGTGAGAGGTGAAATAAGATGTTCTCAAGTATGTTAATATTATCACCAGGGGGAATATAGATTGTTGCGACTGTTATAGTGTTGAAACTGTTAAGTTTGAAGTTGGTCAGTAGGATTTCAGCTGGTGAGAAGGAGGGTAAGTCTAGTGTGGGACTGATATGGGAGAGAGAATTAGAGTCGAGTATGGAGACTCCTCCTTTTCTTTTAGTTCAATCTAATCTAAGGATATTATAGCCAGGAGGGATGATTTCACTGTCCAGATGGTGTGGTTTTAACCATGTTTCAGTTAGGGTAACTATGTCAGGAGTATAGTTAGCTATCCAAGGATGGAGTTCTTGAACTTTATGTACAAGGCTCCTGACATTGATAGAGCAGAATTGTACTTGTTTTTGTGGGTTGGAGGGTTTGGCCAGTTTAGATACAGGGGGGTTATTGTTCAGGCTAGTGTCTGTAGGGCCTGGGTTAGGATGAATGTCACCAGATAGAAGTAGAGGTCTGTAATGAGGTTTTAATTTGAGTAAGTAGACTTAGTTTTTTTGTTTTAAAGGGCAGGGGGAAGGATGGAGGGACAAATTAGTAGATAGGGTTGTGGTGTAGTACTTGAGTTAAGAGTGGTGTTTGAGGGATGGAAATAGGGATGAGGTAATTTTAAGTGATAGGAGGTGAGGTGATAAGAGTATAAGGAGTAGAGAAGGTAAAAGTATATTTTGAGTTGTAAGTGACATGTCACTTTATGGGATGTAGAACAGAAGATGAGAGGAAGGGGTGGGAGTAAGGTATAGTAGTCTTTGATAGTAGACAGTAGGGAAGTGTGGAGAGGAGCAAAGAAGGGAAGTAGTACGAGAACAGGAAGTAGAAGGGTGGGGGATTAGGGAGGAAGTGAGGGAGTGTGGTTGTATGGACAGGTATAAAGGTAATGATATGGGGGGGTAGGAATGGGGGTGGGAGAGGAAAGAAGTGAGCAGAGTGAAAGTACAGTTGTGTACCTACCATAAATGTAGATGTTCGAGTGTATTCACTGTTGCAGCCATTACAATTGGGTTATCCTGCTGGCAGGCTACCCGCAGTCGGCCCGAGTTCCAAAGTCTAGGTCTGGCGTCGGTTGCTATCGCCATCTCCCGGATGTCAGTGCGCCAGGGGTATAAAAGATGCAGCAGACGCCATTTTCTTCAGTTTTTCTTGCCCCAGATGTCAGGTGCCCCTAAAATGGTAGGCTAAATTATGCCAATAAGCATGCATACACAAAAACCAACTTTTCCTTCATCTACAAGCAAATACACCACATAGGTTGTATAGAATAGAGAAGTACAGATAAGTCCCAGCAAGGAAAAGGGGGATGGTGGGAGGGTAACCTGGACTGCAACAGTGAATACACTCGAACATCTACATTTATGGTAGGTACACAACTGTACTATGTTCATAGTGTTTCACTGTTGCAGTCATTACAATTGGGTTGAATCCCAAAGCTAAGGTTGGGAGGCTGGTGCTAAATAGGATTAGGAGAGGCTATCAGGCCCTGCAGGACTGCAGTGGCAAAGCCTGCCCTGGATTTAGAGTAGAGAGGTAAGTGATAGTGCTTTGTAAAAGTATGCACTGAACTCCAAGTTGCAGCCTCTAAGATGTCTTTGGTTGGTACTCCTCTGAGGAAGGCTGCTGAAGTGGCTGCTGCTCTGGTTGAATGTGGCCTAATGCCCTTAGGCACTGATTTGCCATGCTGTGAATAGCAGAAACAAATGCAGTGGCCTATCCACTTTGAAATAGTCTGTTTCGAGATAGGCTTTCCTTGTGATCCTGCAGCATATGCCACTAGAAACTGTTCAGTCTTTCTGAAAGCTTTGGTTCTGTCCAAGTAGAAGCGTAGCTGCCTGTGAATGTCCAAAGAATGCAGAAGTCTCTCACCCTTATTCTGTGGGTTTGGGTAAAAAGTAGGCAAATGAATTGTTTGGTTAAGGGCCACACTGGACACTACCTTAGGCATAAATGTAGGGTTTGTCCTTAGAGAAACCCTGTCAGGATGGAAAATGATAAAAGGTTCCAAAGCCATGAGTGTCTGTATCTCTGAGATTCATCTAGCGGAGGTAATTGCTAGGAGCAGAGCTGTTTTCCGGGATAAGAATTTTATATCAGTTGCAGAGGCTGGCTCAAATGGAGGCAGTGTGAGTTTTTCCAAGACATAGTTGAGGTCCCATGCAGGTATTGGTGCTCTCCTTGGAGGTCTTATGTTTTTGGCCCCTCAGAGGTACTGCCTTAGTAATGGATGAGAAAAAATAGGTGGTTCAGTATTGTAATGAGCTGAAATGGCAGAGGCATGAATTTTAATTGATGAAAAAGAAAGGCCTTTATCCAGCATCTCAGTTAAGCATTGCAAAATCTGAGGGATATTTGGAACAGTCGTGTCAATACCTTGTACCTGGTTCCAAGCACAGAATCTCTTCCATTTGTCTGCATAAGATTTTCTGGTGCTAGGCCTCCTGGCCTCCAAAATAACATCCATCACTGATTTAGAGAGAGGTGTGTCTTGAATGGCTACATTATCCGCCATACTGCCAGGTTTAAGGTCCTGAGTTGGCTGTGCAGTATCTGTCTTGCTGGGTCAATAAGTGAGGAATTTGAGGTAATGTCCAAGCTGGGCATTGAGACAAGCTCTTTAGGAATGGGTACCAGTGCTGGCGGGGCCAGTCTGGGGCAATTAGTATCATTCTTGGCTTCTCTTGTCTGACCTTGAGGAGTACACCTTGGGGGAGGAGAGGTAGAGGAGGAAAGTCATATACTGTTAGGTTTTTCCAGCTGAAAGATAGAGCATCCACTTTCCATGCTTGCTTGTGATAAGTCCTTGTGCAGAATCTCTGTAGTTGGCAGTTGTGAGGGGAGGCAAATAGGTCTATGTCCGGGCATCCCCAGTTCCTTGTTATCATGCTGAAGACTTGTGGATCCAATTTCCACATGTGGGGATCCATTAGGTTTCTGCTTAGTTCGTCTGCCAGAGTATTTATCCTTCCTGGCAGGAATTTTGCTTGCAGATGTACTTGGTAAGTCAGTGCTGTGTCCCACAAGTTCATGGCTAGTCTGCAGAGGGGGTAGGAATGCATGCCCCCCTGCTTGTTTATGTACCACATGACTGTAGTATTGTCCGTCTTTATCAGTAGTTTTCCTGGATGAAGTAGATCCTTGAAGGCTGTCAGGGCATTCTGAACAGCTAGCATCTCTTTTTGACTGATATGTAGATGCATTTGACTTGCGGACCATGTGCCCTGAATACATCTTCCTGCCATATGGGCCCCCCAGGCATAATCTGATGCATCTATTGTCAATGTCTGCCTGGCTGTGGGTACGGGGAATAGCTGTCCCATGTTCAGGTGACAGGCTTTTGCCCACCATCGAAACTCCTGTTGCAGGCAGAGAATGAGGGTAATTATTGTTTCCTGGCTGTGGCAATGTTGAGTCCAAACACTTTTTAGATACCATTGAAGTTTCCTCATATGCAGTCTTGCATATGGAATTAGCAGTATGCAGGATGCCATGAAGCCCAAAGCCTGCAGAATTTTTCTTGCAGATAACTGGGTCTTTGTTGCCAACATTTTGAAATAAGTAGTCAGTTGTCTGTTTGTCTGGCATGAGATAAGCCATCTGGGCAGTTGTATTTAAGCTTGCACCCAGGAATATTATCTCTTGAGAGGGTACGAGTTTTGATTTCTTTTCGTTTACTGTGTACCCTAGACCTGTTAGTAATCTTTTTACAAACGCCAGATGGTGTAGTAGAATGTCCTTGTTCTCTGCTTGAATAAGGCAGTCGTCCAATTAAGGATATATTTTTATTCCTCTTTCTCTGCAAAATGCAATTACTGGTGCCAGGCATTTTGTGAAGACCCTGGGTGCAGTAGATAACCCAAAGAGCAGTGCAGAGAAATGGTAGTGCATTGAGCCAGCTATAAATCTGAGGTATCTTCTGCATGATTGTCTGATTGGGATATGCAGGTATGCCTCTTTTAGATCTAAAGTCACAAGCCAAGCCTTCTTGCCCAGCATGGGCAGAAGCTGCTGCAGAGTTAACATTTAGAATTCTGGAATATCCAGGAATGTTTTTTAGGATAGACAGGTCCAGTATTGGTCTCCAGGCTTTGTCCTTTCTGGGTACCAAGAATAGCCTTGAGTAAAATCCTTGTCCCTGCTCTTGCTGTGGTACTTGCTGAATGGCTCTTATGTCCATGAGGGATGAAACTTGTTTCTGTGCCTCTGCCCATTGATTGCTTGGCAGGTCTGGCATACCGTTTGGCCTTGGCAGGGTGTGAAAGTGGAACCTGTAGCCTTGAGATATGATATTTAAGACCCATTTGTCCTGGGTGATCATGTGCCAATTTTGTGAAAAAAAGTGCTAGTTTTTCCCCCAAAGGAGCTGCCAGAAGATAAGTGCTTTGGTGCTGGCAGGGGGAAGTCATTGAGACTGTTTCCTGTATGGCTGTGATTTTTCCTCTCCACTTTTGGAGGTAGAAGCACCCCATTGTTTAGGCCTGTATGAGCCTTGGGGCTGTGATCTGCCTCTGGGGTGTCTGCATCTGCCTCTTTGTGGCCTGTCTGACACTGGAAAGGACCAATTCTTTGTAGGCCAGTTCCTGCTAAATCTGGGAGGCTGTACCTGTAAGAAATCCTTCACTGTTTGCATAGATGTAGCTTTGTCCTCCATTTTCTTCAACACCTCTTCTGTTTTAACACCAAAGAAGGTATCATGTTGTAATGGAGCATCTAATAGTTTTGCTTTAACATGATTGGGTAGATTCTGTTCTTTTAACCAAGCATGCCTCCTAATGACAGAACCTGCAACTGCAGCCCTGCATGAGGCCTCTAGAGAATCAAAACCACATTGTAAAGCATGCTTTCCCACTTGTTCAGCTGCATGCAATAAATCCTGCATTTCTTTGTTTTCTGCACATTCTGAATTTGTCAACACTTTCTGTTTAAGCAGTGACATAAGATATTGCTGATATTTAAGCATATGAAACTGACAATTTAAAGCTCTTACAGCCAAGGTAGCAGAAGTATAAATCTTTTTCCCCCATCTGTCCAGGGCCCTTGAATCCCTATCAGAGGGGTAGGGTTTTTTGCAGTGGAAGCCTTGACCCCCTTGGGACCCTGAGAAATAGTTTCTGGGTCAGCAGCAGGGTTTTTGTAAAGAAATTTATGTGAATCAGGAACCCTGTAGTATCTGTCTGGCTTAACAGGGGCTGGTGGTAAAGAGTCAGGAGACAGACCGGACTCTGAAAATACATCTACAATGTCAAAACCAGGTGGAATAGCAAGAGGCCTGTGTTGATGTAATAAAAGGAAGTGTCTGAGCCTTTTCTTGGATTCTGAGTAATCTTGGCTCTCCCAGTGGAAATGCTCCCTCAGAGTATGCAGGGTCTCCCCAAAAGAATAATCCTCTGGAGAAGAGGCTGAAGGGATATATTCTTCAGCATCAGAATCCTCATAGGGAGGAAGGGAATATTCCTGTTCAGAAGAGGAATCAGAGGAAATGGAAACCTGATCTGAAGATTCATATTCTCTCTCTTGCCTAAGGCCTCTTATCAGGAGGGGGATGGGAACCCCTGATCAAAGTAATTAGGTCTTCAGACATTTTAAGCATCTGTTTTTTAGGCATGGAGGTCTGTCCAGGAGAATGCTGTACTTGTTTCTTTGTCTTAAGAGCTGCTTTAGTCTTTGCCTTTGAAGCTGAAGGTGGTTTTACATATAACTGTGTAGGCCTGAAAACGCCCTCAGAAGCCGATGCCTGCTCAGCGGCTCCGGACCTATCTGAGGGAATCGTTTCCGTGTGTCCAATACCTTGAGTTTCCAGTGGCCTAGTCGGCTCCACATGGGAGTCGGAAGAGGCCTGTGGCTCTGAGGTAGCGGGCGTCAGGGGCTGTGAAAGCATCTCACTGAGAACTGGTGACAGGCCTAATGGATGCCTCGTCGTCGGATTTGGACCTCGGATGCCTGTCCTTTTCTTTTTCTTTGCGCTTTTTATAAACTCCGGTAGTCGGCTGTTCCGATGGCATTATATAATTGAATCTTCTGCCAAAGTAATGAAATGCAAAATCGTATCGACGCTTAATAGTGCGTTGGTTAAATCTAGTACAAAACCGACAGTTAGCAATGTCGTGGTCAGGGCCTAGGCAAGGAATACAGTAAGAATGAAAATCCTTATCAGGTATTTACTTCCCACAAGAAATACAATTAACTTATTCTGACATCGGTCTGGAGCAAGAAAAAAGTTTCCCCAATGGGGTACTTAGCTTTAATGAAGACTTCAGATCTGAAATTCGAATTTGAAAATCTCAGGAGTTGGCCGACCGGCACTTGCGAACTGCTTTTGCTTCGGGCACCGCGCGGCGAGAAAGACTGAAGAAAATGGCGTCTGCTGCATCTTTTATACCCCTGGCGCGCTGACGTCAGGGAGGAGGTGACAGCAACCGATGCCGGACCTAGACTTTGGAACTCGGGCCGACTGCGGGTAGCCTGCCAGCAGGATAACCCAATTGTAATGACTGCAACAGTGAAACACGATGAACATCGGAGCGGGGCTACACCTTCCAGATAGAACTTAGCTAAAAAAAAAAAAATCTATCACCTAGTCCAGGGATACTTATTAGAGATGCTACACCTGGAGGGCTTTCAGCTGCAATTAGAGCAAATATGACATCCAGGGTTTTTAAAACCTTTGGTGTGTTGTACCCGAGCAATCACTTGGGGGGTGGGGGAAGGGAGGGAAACCTTCAATCGGAATTTAAAGTAACAGGGGAGAATCCAAGGGACTCTGCTAAACCTAGCTAATTATCAAGGACAGCCAAGGAAATAAGGTAAACATAGAGGCACCCTTGTTCAAGGACTGGAAGGTTTCTCCAAGAAAAACTGTGTGTAGGAATACCACCACAGGTGGACGTTGTATGCTGCTTACTAGTCTGCAATGGCAGATTTTATTCTCTTTTATATCTGTATATCCCTTTGCTCATTGTTTGCTGCACACAATATAGCTAAAGATAAAAGCAGCAGGAGACTTTGCGCCTCTGTTTGGTGTTGAGTGAAGAACAAGTATTGAGGAGGAGGGACTGAAGGCTATGACTACTGAGAGGGAATAAATACCTTCACATATAACAAATTATCAACAGTGAAACGGATGAAAGGGGTGGGAGCAGGCTAAGAGGAAGAAGGTTTGCAGCTATTGCCCCTGGGGTATGCACTCTAGCTGACTGTAATAGATTTTAACAAGGCATAAAAAGAAGTTCTGTACCTACCGCAACATTCCATGTTAGTTGTCTTCATCTCGCCTTCCTTCTTGCTGTTTGGGTTTGGAGCCGATCCTCAGCTCCGACTCGCCCATCTTCTATAGATCGAGAGCTGTTTACTGGCTCGAGGCTACCCCTTAACCCAGAATGCCCAGCGTCAGCTACCCAGATCTCGTTTGTGATAGCGCACACTAGACATGAGTAGAGTAACCAGTTACTAAAACTGGTTGTCCAATACACCTAAACAAGGAAAGTTATAAATTACCTGGCATGTGAAGTAATAAAAGATGCTCAGCCAGTGAAAACAAAGGGGAACTCCTCACAATCCTCCAGGAAGGTGGAAGGAGGGAGGGACGCAAGAAGGAAGGCGAGATGAAGACAACTAACATGGAACGTTATGGTAGGTGCATAACTTCTTTATGTTAAGTTGTCCATCTCGCCTTCATTCTTGCTGTTTGGGACAGCGTTCCTAGCATCTAAAATCCCAGGTGGCTCATTGGAACAAACTCGTCAGAACAGTAGAACCAAAGGAAGCTCTGCTCCGGGAAACTATATCTACCTAGTGATGAGAGATAAAAGTGTGGGGGTTTGCCCAACTGGCCGCTGCACAGATTGAGTCTATGGGCAACCTAGACTGAAAAGCTACAGAGGTGGCTAATGCTCTAGTGGAATGACCTTTTGGTTTAGCTGGTAGTTCTTTATTTCGTAACTGATAAATAAAGGCAATAGAATCAGATAACCATCTGGATAGGGTCATTTTAGAAACTGGAAGGCCTTGTTTGTTGAAAGCATAAGAAAGAAATAACTAGTCTGACTTTCTTAGTTCCTTAGTTCTCTGGAGGTAAAAACGCAATTGTCTGTGTACATCCAATTGGTGGAGCTTGTATTCTGCCTTGTTGCTGTGATTAGGAAAGAAAACTGGGAGATCTATGGATTGATTTAAATTGTTCTCAGAGCAGACATTAGGAATAAAGGATGGACTGGTCCTCAGATAAACTCTGTCCTTGTGAAACACCAGGTAAGGAGGACGAACACATAGTGCTTGAAGTTCTGAGACACATCTAGCTGAAGTGATAGCAACCAGAAAAAGTGTCTTCCAAGAAAGAAATTTTAAAGAGCATGATGCTGCCAGTTCAAAGGGAGGCAAAATTAAGGAGGCTAAAATTAAATTGAGATCCCAAGGAGGGGGAGGATCCCTAACTGGGGGTCTAAGAAGAGATGTTCCTTTCATAAAGACTTTGCAGAGCTTATGAGACATTATGCTAGAATTAAACATACCGATATGAAAATTAGAAATGGCAGCTAGTTGTACTCTAATGATAGCGCAAACCACACAAGATTGAAAAAGCTGTACTAGAAATTCAAGAATGGACTGGGGCTGACAAAGGATCCACATTTCTAGATTCTGCCCAATAAGAAAACCGTTTCCATTTACTAGCATACGTTTTCCTCGTAGTAGACTTATGTGAGGAAGCAATAATATCATGGACTGCTTGGGAGATATTGGAAAGCCTGGCTAAGGTTGGAAGTGGAGTAACCAAGCTGTGAGCTGGAGAGTTTGAAGGGACTGGTGCAACCTGCCTGATTGGTTAATCAGAAGATCTGGAACCGGGTCCAGAATCCACGGTTGATCCAGAAGGTGTAGGTGTAGGAACGGGAACCATATTTGTCGAGGCCAATATGGGGCAATGAGGATCATTTTGCAACCCAACGATTTTGCTTTCTGTATGAGTCATGGAATTAGGGGAAAAGCGTAAAGGAGTCCCTGAGGCCAGTCGTGGACTAGAGCATCTCTAGGTATATGACCTGGAAGAGGAAGTAGGGAGAAGTAGCTGCTGCATTTGTTGTTGAGAGGAGTGGCAAATAGGTTGCAGCAAGGCTGTCCCCATTTGCAGAAGATAAGATCCGCAACCTCCTGATTCAGAGACCACTCGTGAGGCATGAGGATAGCTCTGCTGAGCCTGTCCGCTATAACGTTGGATTTCCCAGGGATGTGTGTTGCTATCAGAAAACGTTGGGAGGAAATTGCCAATTGCCACAGTCTGAGTGCTTCTTGACACAAGGGGTAAGACCTGGTCCCGCCCTGTTTGTTGATGTACCACACCACTGACATGTTGTCCGTTTGGATTGCAATGGTCCAGGAAGGAAGAGAGTCTTGAAGGGCTTACAACGCTAGGAGAACTGCTCTCATTTCTAGGACAATGATATGCAGATGGTACTCGTGAGGTGGCCAAGTGCCTTGGACTGTCCTGCCTAGATAATGCCCCTCCCCCCACCTTATCAGGGAGGCGTCAGTGGTCACTGTGGCTACCGGAGGGGGTTGTATGAAAGGTCTGCCCTGAATTACTAGTGGGGAGACCAACCACCAAGAGAGGTGCCTTTTGCATGTTTCTGTGATCAGAATCATGTGAGACATGGGTAGTTCCTGGAAAGACCACGGTGTGAAAAGAAGCCACTGAAGGATTCTCATGTGGAAACACGCTAATGGGACAAGAAGAATGGCAGCTGCCATGGAGCCTAGAGCTTGGAGGACATGTCTGACTTGAACCCTTTTGCTCTGCATTAGCATTAACACTTGTTGACGAATAGTGGAAACTCTTTCCTGTGGTAATCTTGCAAACATTTCTTTTGTGTTTAATTCTGCTCCTATGCATGCAATAGACAGACAAGGCAACAAGGCAGATTTTTCGAAATTTACTGTAAAGCCCAGCTGAGTGCATGATGTGATTGTATAATCCCCGTACCTCTAAGAGTTGACGCCTGGTGGTAGCAGTCAGGAGCCAGTCGTCTAGATAGGGAAACACCTAGAATCCTTGATGCCTCAGGTGAGCCGTGACTACTGCCATACACTTGGTGAACACCCTGGGGGCTGAGGTGAGACCAAAGGGCAGAGCTCTAAACTGGTAATGACTGGCCCCTACCCAGAAGTGAAGTAATCTCCTGGAGCGTCTGTCCATCTTGATATGTTAGTACACGTCCTGAAGATCTATCGAGCACATCCAATTGTCCTGACCCAAAAAAGGGAAAATGGACTGCAGTGTCACCATCCGGAACTTTTCTTTTTGTAAAGATTTGTTCAATCTGCTGAGATCCAGTATTGGTCTCCAGTCCCCTGTCTTTTTTGGTACTAAAAAGAATCTTGAGTAAGTTCTGGATCCTAGTTGGCTTGTGGGGACTTCTTGAATGGCTCTTTTTTTCTAGCAGCCTTGAAACTTCTGTGACTGCTTGATCCCTTAGATTGGGTGGGACATCTGGGATGGGCTTTTTCGATTCTGTGGGGGATTGATGGAAGGGAATTTTGTAACCTCCGGATATGATGGATAGTACCCATCTGTCTCTGGTTATATGTTGCCAGGCTTTTGGGTACAATGAAAGTTTTCCCTTGACTGCCTCCAGAGGTGAGCAAGTCGGGCAACCCTTCAGGGATGCTGGAAGGGTTTTGGCAGAGAAAGTTTCTCTGTCACCCTGGTTTTGCAGTCCCCCTCTGCCATGATGGTGGCGTCTGTTATTGTTGTTTCCCCCTCTGCTCTTGGGGGGGGGGGGGGTCACCACGTGTGTCAGGAAAGGGTCCCTGGGATTTTCGGAACCACATCTTTCCGCTCTTCTGACCCTTGGGATAAGGTCTGGAAGGAGTGGAAAAATGGACTCCCATGGCAGAGAGTCTTGCCTTTCTGCTCACACCTGGTCAACGTGTCTTTCACCTGAGGCCCAAAGAGAAAGGAAAGGAGCCATCAAAGGGAGTATTGGTGAAGGACACTCGAAAGGGTTCCGCAAACTGACACAGCCACATCCAAGCATGTCTCCTGAGAGCCACACCTGTCCCTGCGGTTCTGCTCGCTCCATCGGCTGCATAGGAAATCAGCCTCGTGGAGGAGTTAACTATGGAATTAAGAGTCACAAGTTGATAAGCTGATAAGCTACTTTGGCTGATGCTCCCTCAGCTGTAGGATCTTGAAGGGTATCCCCAAGCTCTTTCAGGAGATCCCTTTGAAGATGTGTAAAATGGCATAGATAATTCAGGGACCTCATTGAAAAGGTCGCTGAAGCAAACATTCGCTTTCCATATCTCTCCATCGTCCGAGACACACTGTTCGGAGGATGAACAGATGAAGAGGTCTCTGCTAACTGTTTCTTGGTGGCTGCTGCTACCACCATGGCATCAACGGGCACACCTTTGGAGAGGAATTGCTTGTCCTGGGGGGCTATAATAAATTTATTTGGTCTCCTTAGAGTAGGTTCCACAGAATCTGGAGCTGACCAAGCCTTTCGAGTCACTACCGACATGAGTGGATCGAAAGTAGGAGATACCCAGGAGGTGGAAGGTCGGGAACCAAATGCATCCAGGTATACAGACTCATCTTCGGTAGGGGCTAGGGAAGTCCAGTCCCTCCTCCTCTAAGCATTTCAAGTATGTCCAAAAAGGAAACCTCTTTAGAGGGAGACCTTGGGGACCCTTCCGATTCATCCATGTCTGTATCTGAAGTGACAGACTCAGGGGAGTCTATGTGCTTCTTCTTGCACTTCTTCCGGGAAGGCTCCTCTGAATGATCAGGGGAGGCTTCAGAAGAAGAGGCGTTACCCAATGGGGTGTCCTGGGGCATAGGTTCCCTACACTTGGGGTCTGGAGGAGGAGTGGAGGTTGGCACAGACACCACGGGGGAGGAGCCGATGGAGCTGGCAGTAGAGCTGTCTCGGGGGACAGCACACTCCGCATGACCTTGAAGGCGTCCCGACCTCTAGGCAGAGAAAGCTCCGGCACCGAAGAAACAGGAGTCTTTCACCGCGTCGAGGGTGATGGCTCCGAGGCCGATGTTGGAGCCGAGCTCACCTGCGTCGAAGCTCCGAGGGGGAGAACGGGGTCAGACAAGGGTCCGAGGGTCCGATGCCACTCCCCCCCCCCCCGGAGCTGACGAGAGAGCCTTAGCACCCAGATCCCTTGATAGAAGGTACAATCAAGGGAATCGGAGCTGATTTCGGAACCGAAAGAGAGATGATGATCAGCGCCAATGGTTCTACTACCTGCGGATCCATGGTCTCCAGCTCCGAGCTAAATGTAGTCGGAGGAGGAATAGAAATAGAGGTGGTTGGAGCTGATACCTGTTGAGGTGGGCTGGACAGAATTTTTGCCAGTGCCTATGACTTAAGCAATCTACTTACTACTCTCTCCACATCATGATCCGATGATCGAGAGGAGTGGGAAGAATGATGGCTACGTTCACTCTGTAATAAAGGTGACTGAGGTGCCGAGTGGATGGACTCCAAGGATTGAGACATCAGTCTCTTTTGGCTCCGAGACGGCTCCGAAATAGCAGATGGAGCCGACAGAGGAATTGTCTTGTCGCTGCCAGCCGGTACCGACATACTTGGTTGGTCAAGTAAAGGAGTCGGCTCCTCCTTCGGAGCCGACGGCTTGACAGACTTATGGGACTTTGCTGGCTGAGTACTTTTAGCCGGAAATTCCTGAGGCTTCAATAACCCCAGAAGGATTAATTTGTTTTTGCGCTCCTGCAGGACCCTTGGACTAAAAGCATGACATACAGAACAGGAGTCCTGCAGGTGAACAGCGCCTAAACAATATACACAACTAGTGTGCCCATCTGTCAGAGACATTTTCTGACAGCATGAGTCACACTTTTTGAAGCCAGATACCTTGGTATCTTTAGACATTATAGTAACAACAACCACAACTACAATAATGAAAAGCTATACTACAAAAAACAAGAACAAATAGACTTTTTTTTTTTTTTTTTTTTTACAGTTAAGGAAAAGAAGGAAAGCCTCCAATTTAAACGGTTATCCTGGGGGGAGGGGGCTCTAATTTAAACGAGTTCAAGGGAAGAGAAGGCCTGAGAGTTATGGAGCGACAGCCAACAAAGCTAAAATACACAAGAACGCAATAAGGGATAAAGGAATATTATCTAGACAAAAAATAGACAAATACTTGACAAACTTTCAAAAATCAACAACAATATATAATAGAAAAAAGATTATACTAAGCCTGAGCCAGTAAGAAAGCAACCTCGCAGCTGAAGCGGCAAATGAGATCTGGGTAGCTGACGATGGGCATTCTAGGATAAGGGGTAGCCTCGAGCCAGTAAACAGCTCTCCAGCTATCGAAGATGGCCGAGTCGGAACTGAGGATCGGCTCCGAACCCAAACAGCAATAACGAAGGCGAGATGGACAACTTAACATCAGCAGTTACAAAAGCTGGCACCTACACTACACACGCGGCAATAACAAGGCTCCTGGATTTAAACCAGGGGCTGCAGTCTATTTTTGGATGATTGCTGGTTAGAGATGGGATCCTCCATGAAAGGTGATCATTACTCCAGAAAAGATGATCCTGAAGGGGGCCAAGGTACTTATCTGTGCACTTTGGGATTGGTTCCATGGTGCCAGGCTCTGTCCAAGCCCTGTGGGCGATGAGGTCAACAAGTTGGTCCACCAGTGGAGTAAACCATGATGCAGATGATCCCATCCCGGAAGCCACCAGGAACACGGACTCCTCCGAAGGGGGATGGGATGACCATCCACCCTTTTTTTCCAGGATTTCTAAGATATCTCCAAAGCAGGCATCATTGGGTGAAGATCAGGGGGACCTTTCCACCTTTATCAAAGCCAGTGTCCTCTGTTCAAGACTCCAAATGGGAGTCAATGTCCTTCCTCTAGCAGCGACACTTCCAAGGCACCTCCTCGACTGGGTACTTGGGGGGGGGGGGACTCCTTGCTGAGGGGTTGGCTGGAGGCTCTCCAGGAGGGGCTGACCATGGATTAGACAGACAGGAGCAAAGCTTCGATCCACAGAGGACTGGGGAGGGCTTGGTGGAAGAAGGACTGGATCTCAAGCAGTCAAGAAAGCCCTCTCTGCTACCTAAAATGCTGAGGATGCCGGGGGAGCCTGCCCCTCCCCATCCCAGTGGCTGAAGCCTCTAAGGGAGAAAGAAATGAGGCCAACCTGGATCTGACATCACCAGAAGACACTGGACCCGAGCTATCGAAGACTGATGCTCCCAGAGGAAGGACCGGCTCCGAAAAGGACAAGGTTGGAGTGTACACCAACTCAGAGGATCCGGTGTCGATCCCTCGAATTCAGGACCAGCTCTTCTTCAACAGAATCAAAGCTGAGATGGTCTGGGTCACTGTCCCGAGTCGGGGAAAGGAGTATTCCACAATCCGATGCCATTCCACTTGGGATCACCAGACCCTGCAACTCCAAAGCCAAGCAGATTGGAGGAGGAGGAGGCTGAAAAATCTGGTTCAGGGCACTCATGGATCCAGAGTGGGTTAGAGTTTTCACTGTTCAATACTTCCATGATGGTATTCGATTTCTCCCCTTCCTTTCCCTCGCTACCCTGTGTTCTTGTGGTAGAACTTTATCAGTTATTAATTTAGTAGCACAGTAATATTTCCTATTCACTTTTTGTTATATTGCACAGATCTTTATGGACAGTCCTAATTACTGCATTCATTTGTTTTATCAGACTTCTGACTTTTTGGGTTTTATTGACTTTCTGCAGTCTAGTTCTTTCATTGATCTTAATATACCTATCCATGTCTGTTAAATGAAGCAACTCTTCTCTAAGCTCATTTTCTTCCAAACTGAGAGCACATCCCTCATTTTCCATTTCCTGTAGGCATTCTATAGAAAGTTCTATAACATCTTCTTGTGGCATCTTCTCTTAAATTTCATCCTGCGCCATCCATTGCTATGTCATAGGGGAACTCACTGACCTGTCACTCCTGAACATTGACTGCAGAGTTTCCACAGTTTCCCGTTCCTTTCCTTGCTGTCTAGCTTCAAGTGAACATTTATACAGGTTCCCTGTGGAAGGCTCCAAAATATCTTGATAAGGCACCTGAACAATTGCTTCTTGTTCCACTGGTTTCCCCTTAATTTGGATATCCATTGCTCTAGCCTGTTGTGGTACTTTCTGCATTTGATTTTCTACACTGAATCCTTCACTTTGCAGGTACTCCATAATCTCAGTTTCTATTTCTTTAACTTCATTACTAATCTCCTTTTCTACTTTGTCTGTCTTACTTTTTTTCTATTGTAAAGTTTTCCATGTCCAGATTCTTTTGCCTGTATTTCTCTTCAAATATATTTGGTGCTGCTCTTTTTGTATTGATTAGTTTTGCTTTCTCCTCTGCATAAATATTACACCATATTAAATCTATTTTTCTTTCCCATGTCCATATTTCTCCTCATCTTTCTGTTTCTGCTTACTTTGGGGACTCACTCCATCATGCCGTGATGTAACCGGTGTTGGACCTTTTACACCAAATCCTTCACTTTGCAGGCACTCCATAACTTCAACTTTTATTTTTTATTTACCTCCTACTTTACTAATCTTCTTTTCTATGTTCCATCTTTGTGATATTAACATTATG
Source organism: Protopterus annectens (assembly GCF_019279795.1). Classification (NCBI taxonomy): domain Eukaryota; kingdom Metazoa; phylum Chordata; order Ceratodontiformes; family Protopteridae; genus Protopterus; species Protopterus annectens. Next base: position 711,312,640 of record NC_056750.1, on the reverse strand, counting down.
TTGGATGAGGAAAGGATTGTGTGCTACAGTCAAAAAGATATTTCTTAAGGGGCTTGTAGAATAAGTTAATGTATGCAAAGGCAGAGATGTCTTGTAAAAAAACAGCGGAAGGTAAAAAAATGAAAATGTATACTAAAAATATGAAAAGAAATATTTCAATGGGAGAGAGAAAGTGTGTTAGAAGACATTAAAGTGGTGCAGCATGCCCTAGGGTATGGGCTCCATAAGAAGTTCAGTAGTGAAAAGATTTTCTTAAAAGTAACAAATGAATTGCTAGTAAATAGAATTACAAATGAAGGGATTAATGGATGAGGCAATAAAAGAGGTCTACATTAAAACACCGAACATTCAAAATGTCGAGTGTTCTAATATCGACCCGTTTTCAGCGAACGCTGAAAATATCGAAGAAATAGAAAACCAATTTTTTTCCTAGGGAAAGAATTCGGTTGTCCGTTTCTGTTGCTTCGGTATTTTCAGCACTCTGGTGGAAATTTACTGGTCGGGTTCAGATAAGTGTGCAATTGTGCGGACGTGAGTGTTAGGGCAGGGTAGGTGAGTTAGGGTTAGGGCATGGGTGAGGTGACTGTGCGATAGTGACGGACCTTAGAGTTAGGGTTTAGGTTAAGATAAGTGGACAGTTAGTAGTGTATGTATAGTTTAGTGTAGGGTTAGGTGTAAGAGTTTAGGTGTATGTGTGTGGATTGCTGTTTGTTTCGTGTGTGTGTGTGTGTGTGTGTGTTTTGGAACAGCAATTTTTTTCCCCAGGAAAACATTCGCTGTTCTGACTGTTCGATGTTTTGAATTTTCGATTGATAGGGTTCGAAATTTGAACACTCAATGTTTTGAAAGTTCGGTGTTCTAATATAGACCCAATAAAAGGTATATATGTCTTGTATTTTCTTCCCCTCTCAACTGCTAGGTCATCAGACCAGACAGCGGCAGGTTTTAGACATGTGGATCCAAGACTCTGGCCCCACCACTATAATTTCCCTCTATCAACAAAGTCCCTCAGATCGGGTTTGCCTGATTATATGAAATTCACAAGCAATAAAACATATGGCAGTGGGACAGAAGAAGGTAACCTTGAGCTAGCATTACGGTAAGTACATAACTTTCATATCGGATGTTGTCTCTCCCATCCATTCTCAACTGACAGGTCAGAGTCCGCACCCACTACAAAAAAAAAAAAAAAAAAAAAAAAAAAAAAAATAAAACAGGTCATCTTATAGACATTCTGGAGAATGGGGGAGCCAAAAGAATTTGAAGACCTGGACAGCAAATCCAATTAGTAACAGGATATGAATGCATGTACAATGGACCAAGCGTTTGCAGCACAAATATCATCAATAGGAACTCTGGAAATGAAGGCTGTGGAAGTTGCCAACGCTCTTGTAGAATGAGCTTTAGGACTAGTTTGACAATCCTTTTGCTTTCTAAGCAAAAGTGATACAATAAATAAGATAGCCATATGGAAAGCATGGCATAGGTTCATAGATTAATAATAGGCTACCTCTCCTTGTGGGCCATTTTAAGCCTAGCTAATTACCCCATTGTGAGAATCAAACCGTGCACCTTGTGTCTGCAAAGTAAACACCTTAACCATTATGCCCATCCTCCCACCTTAGAAAACATCAATTAACAACTTGATCAAATAGAAGGAAATTAAGAGTTGGTCTGGTTTCCTAAAGGTTTTAGTGCAATGCTGGCATCCTAACTGATGACGGAGATCCAGCAGATGCAGGATGTACTACCCCTTTATTGGAAAGATTAGGAAAAAAAAGCCTTGCACGTTAATGGTCTGAATGAAAGAAAAATCTGAAGCCACCTTGGGAAGAATGTAGGGTCAGTTTGAAAGATAACCAATCTTCATGGAATATCAAATAAAGTGTTTTTTGCAGGAAAGAGCTTGGAGCTTGGAAATTGTACAGGCAGAAGTTATCACTACCAGAAAAAGCGTTTTTCCATAGAAGAAACTTCAGTTTCCCTTGTAGCAGCAGGTTGAAAGAGAGGTTTACTCAAGGATTGTAGTAAAAAAGTAATATCCCAAGGGGAGACATGGTCCCTTAGAGTGGAAGCAAAGGGGAAAAGTACACCTCAGAGTGTCTTGATAGTTTCAACAAAGTTAATGCGTATTTTCTACTACTACAGGAAAATTCGAGATGGCAGCCATTTGAACCTTGATGGTAGAATAACTCACTCCCTCTCAAAACAGGCTAGTTAGGAAGTCCAAAATAGAAGGGGTTGGGAACAAAAAGGAATCCATGCCTCTGGAGGGAGCCAAAACAGAAAATCTCTTCCACTTACTTATGTAAACCCTTTCCACTGGTGAGACAGTAAAAGGGACCTGGTGAGCCTGTCCACTTAAACATGGTATTTCACCGGGATGTGGGTTGCAACCAGTGAGCACTAGCAAGATGTCACCCACTGCCAAACCCTCATGGTTTCTCAACATACTGGGTACAGTCTGTGTTCCCCCCTTGTTTGGTGATGCACCAGACCAATGACATGTCTGCCTGAATCAAAATTACACCTCCGGGAGGAAGTCCTGAAGAGCCTGCAATGTAAGGAGGACAGCCCTCATCAATGGGACACTGATGTAAAGACTGGCCTCTTTGGATGTCCACTTGCCTTGGATGGCCTTTCTCTTGAAATGCATCCCCCACCACCACCCAAAAATGGAAGCATCCATAGTTGCTGTGGCCTATGGAGGGGCTAGAATAAAGGTGCGACTTAGACACACCAGAGGCAAGTCTAACCACCAATGAAAATGTTGTCTGCATATCTTCAACAGACTGATAGAAATATACATGGTATGGTATAATACAGACAACTGAACTGCAAGAGTCCACTGTAACATACATACAGAGTATGAGAACATGGAATGAGTCACGAAAGTTAGAGGTATTCATAGACCCTGGGAGGCGAAGAATGCTGGAGATTTCTGTAGAAAAGAACTGTTTATGTTTGTTGCCGTAGAGTAATAATTTTTGAATACAAGAGTTTTGCTATCTGTGAGGTCGTATCAAGACGACATCCTATGAATTTTATTGTCTGAACAGGTGATAGTTTGAACTTTTCTGTGTTGATCATAATCCAAAGATGGTTGCACAGCTAAGGCAAGGTGTCCCTGGCTTGATCTTGTAGATTTCTGGTGGCAGCAGTTATGAGCTACTCATCTTAATACGGAAACACCCAAAACCCTTGTATTCTGAGATGAGCTACGACCACTGCCAAACATTTGGTAAATGCACGGAATATGTGGTGAGACCAAAGGGAAGTACCCTGAACTAAAAATAACCGTCTCCCAGCTGAAAGCTTTTAGATTGCCTATTTTTATGTGATTGTACAGATCCTGTAGGTCCACTAACATAGCCAATCATCTTTCCTCAAAAAAAAAGGTAGATGGCCTGAAACATGACCATCTGGAATTTTGTCCGTTTCACAAATTGGCTTAGGTGGCTGAGGTCCAAGATGGGCCTTAAGTCCCTCTTTTTCTTTGGAGCAAAATAACCTTGAAAAGACTCCAGATCAGTGTTGGCCTGGTGGGACCTCCTGGATGACTTGCTTGTCTAGCAGCTTTCTGACTATTATTCTCTGCACACATGTATCTTGGGTAATAATTGTCAAAGCTAAAGGGTGCAGAGACAAGTGTCCCAACTATTTCCAGAGTGCAGCAGTCAGGAGCACTTGAAGAGTTCGTCATTGAAGGGACATCAAAAAGTACAGTTGTGTACACTCAACATAAATGTAGATTTTTCGAGTGTATTCACTGTTGCAGTCATCACATTTGGGTTATCAGCCTGCAGGTATCCCTCAGCCAGCTGGAATACCAGAGGCTTCGCATTTCTGCATCGGATGCTGTTGCTTCTTCCATGATGTCAGGTCATCAGGGGTATAAAACATGCAGCCGACTCCATTACATCAGTTTTTCTTGCCCCAGATGTCAGGTGCCCCCACAATAGGAAGCAATTATATGGTATGAACACCCCCAGCAAAAAGCAAATACACATGATATAATATATGCCAAACAAGGAGGAAAAGTAAAAGTCAAGAGAAGTCAGGGGGCTGAAGGGAGGGTAACCAGGACTGCAACAGTGAATACACTCGAACATCTACATTTATGGTAGATGTACACAACTGTACTATGTTCTTTGTGTTTCACTGTTGCAGTCATTACATTTGGGTAGATTCCCAAAGCTATGGTTAGGAGGAGGAAATTATACAGGATCAGGACCAGCTATAAGGCCCTGCAAGACAGCAGTGGCAAAAACAGCTCTGGATTTAGAGAAAAGTGGTAAATGGTAATGTTTGGTGAAAGTATGAACTGAGCTCCAGGAAGCTGTTTTCCAGGAGAGAAATTTTAAGTCTGCAGTAGCAGCTGGCTCAAAAGGAGGGAGAGTGAGTTTCTCCAATACAAAATTGAGGTCCCAGGCAGGGGTTGGAGCTCTTCTGGGTGGTCTTAAGTTTTTGGCCCCTCTGAGATACTGCTTTAGCAGAGGATGAGAGAAGAAGAGAGATTCTGTGTTGTAATGAGCTAAAATGGCTGAGGCATGGATTTTTATGGAAGAAAAGGACAGGCCCTTGTGAAGCATCTCAGTAAAGTATTGCAAAATCTGAGGGATGTTGGGCACTGCTGTGCTTATCCTTTGAGACTGATTCCAGGCACAGAATCTTTTCCATTTGTCAGCATAAGATTTTCTAGCACTAGGTCTTCTCGCCTCCAAAATGACATCCATCACAGGTTTGCTGTGGGATGCTAAGGTTGAATTTAGGTGATTAGCCACACTGCAAGATTTAAAGTTTGGAGCTGAGGGTGCAGAGTTTGGTTGTTCTGCTGAGACAGAAAGGAAGGTGTCTGAGGCAGGTGCCACGGTGAAATGTGTGAGACACTGCGCAGTAGTGGGTACCAGTGTTGGCGAGGCCAGTCTGGAGCAATCAAAATCATTTTTGGTTTGTCCTGTTTGACTTTTAGTATAACTTTGGAGAGCAGAGGCAGAGGAGGAAAGGCAAAGACTGAAAGGTTTTTCAAGCTGTAGGACAGTGCATCCACTTTCCAGGCTTTTTTGTAATGAGTCCTTGTGCAAAATTTGTCCAATTGATAGTTCTGGGGTGAGGCAAAAAGATCTATGTCTGGGCTCCCCCATTTGCATGTCAACATGTTGAAAATCCCTGGTTCCAGTTTCCATTCGTGTGGGTCCATGAGATTTTTGCTTAGTTTGTCTGCCAGAGTATTCAGCTTTCCTGGCAGGAATTGAGCTTGTAGTTGTACTTGACAGCTCAAGGCCGTGTTCCACATTGTCATGGCTAGTCTGCACCCCCCTGTTTGTTTATTTACCACATAATCGTGGTGTTGTCCGTCTTTATCAGTAATTGTCCTGGGTGAAGGTAGTCCTTGAAGGCTGTCAGTGCATTCTGTACAGCTAGCATTTCTTTTTGATTTATATGAAGGTGCATCTGATTTAGGCTCCATTTTCCCTGAATGCACTGACCTGCCATGTGAGCAGCGCATGCATAGTATGATGCATCTGTAGTTAAGGTTTGGGCGGCAGGAGGTGGTGTGAATGGCAGTCCCTTGTTCTGGTGGCTGGCCTCTGCCCACCATAGGAACTCCAGGCGCAGGCAAGGTATGATTGGAATCATTGTTTCTAGGCTGTGACAATGTTGACACGCACACTTTTTTAGATACCACTGAAGTTTCCACATATGCAATCTTGCATATGGAATTAACAGAAATGCAAGAGGCCATGAACCCCAGGGCTTGCAGGATTTTCCTTGCAGATAGCTGGGTTTTTGTGGCCAGTAGTTTGAAGTAGGTTCTCAAATGAACTTGTTTTTCTGGAGTGAGGAATGCCATCTCGGAAGATGTGTTCAAGCTTGCTCCCAGGAATACAATCTGTTGGTAGGGGTAATAGGTGTGATTTCTTCTCATTGATGGTGTACCCCCAGTGAAGTTAGAAGTCTCTTTACAAATACCAGGTGCTGTAATAGCAAGTCCTGACTCTCTGCCTGAATCAGGCAATCGTCCAAATATGGGTAAATCTGAATATTTCTCTGCCTGCAAAATGCAATGGCAGGAGCTAGGCACTTTGTGAATACCCAGGGTGCAGTAGATAAGCCAAAAGGCAGTGCAGAGAACTGATAGTGCATGGAGCCTGCCCTGAAGTGTAGGAGCTTTCTGCAGGATTCCCCTTATTGGGATGTGCAGGTACGCTTCTTTTAAGTCTAGAGTTGCCAGCAGGGCATCCTTGGCTAGCACAGGAAGAAGTTGCTGAAGAGTTAGCATTTTGAATTTTGGAACCACCAGAAAGGTGTTGAGAATAGAAAGGTCCAGGATAGGACACCAGGAGTTTTCTTTTCTGGGAACTAGGAACAGTCTTGAATAAAAACCTTGTCCCCTTTGTTCTGCTGGGACAGGTTGAATACCCCTAATACTGAGGAGAGAGCACTTGTTTTTGGGCCTCCGACCACTGGTTTGGGGGGATGTTTGACCATCCACTTGGGGTTGGGAGTGAGTGGAAGTGGAATCTGTATCCTAGGGAAACTATGCTTAAAACCCATTTGTCTTTGGTAATGAGTTCCCAATTTTTTGCATGCAGAGCAAGCTTTCCTCCTAATGAAGTAAGTAGTTGAGCAAGGCTTGGTAGAGTTAAGGATAAGTCATTGTGCCATTTTTCCATAGGGGAGTGGCTTACTACTCCCTGCTTTGGAAGTGGGGGCCCCACACTGCTTACATCTGTGCATAGCCTGAGACTGAAGTCTTGGTGGTCTGCTGCTCCTGGGTTTGGACTGAGAAGGTCTGGAAGGGACTGGAAAGGACCAATTCTTTGAAGGCCAATGCCTACGGAATCTTGGTGCCTGTACTTGAAAGAAATCTTTAACAGTTTGCATAGATTTAGCTTTTTCCCCCATCCTTTTGAGGACTTCTGCTTTGTTGTCAAAAAGGGCTCTATGTAAGGGTGCATCCAGTAATTTAGCTTTAACATGATCTGGCAAGTTTTGTTCCTTAAGCCAAGCATGCCTTCTAAGTACAGACCCAGTGACAGCAGCCCTGCAAGATGCTTCTAAAGCATCAAAACCACACTGCAAAGTATGTTTACTTACTTGGTCAGCAGAATGCATTAACTCTTGTAAATCTGTGTGTTCAGCACAGTCAGGAAATCAACATCATTTTCTGTTTAATTAATCCCATAATATGCTGCTGATACTTTAACATATGAAACTGGCAATTTAAAGCCCTAATGGCCAAAGTAGTAGAAGTATATACCTTCTTACCCCATCTGTCTAAAGCTCTAGAATCCCTATCAGAAGGGGTAGGATTTTTGGCAGTAGTAGCCTTAATGCCTTTTGGTCCTTGGGAAATGGTCTTTGGATCCGCAGTAGGATTCCTGAAAAGGAATTTTTGAGAGTCAGGTACTCTTGTAGTACCTGTCAGGTTTCTGGGAGCTGGAGGCAAAGTGTCTGGGGTAAGGCTGGATTCCAAGAAAACATGTACAATCTCCAGAATAGGAGGGATAGCTAGAGGCCTGTGTTGAGTCAGGTTTAAAAATTCCCTAAGTCTCTTTTTGGACTGAGAAAAGTCCTGGCTTTCCCAGCGGAAATGCTCTCTAAGGGTATGCAAGGTTTCACCAAAAGAAAAATCTTCTGGAGAGGAAGCAGAGGGAATGGAATCCTCATAAGCAGATAAGGGTAAATCTTGGTAGTCAGAAGGAACAGAGATATCAGATTCCTGATCAGAGGAATCAGAAAGAAAATCAGTTCTAGTTCTCTTAGAGGGGGAAGGCTGGCTTCCCCTAATTAAGGTAATAAAGTCTTCAGCCATTCTAATCATTTGTTTTTGAGGCATATGTGCCTGAGAATGCACTTTGGTTGTCGGTTTTCTAGGCTTAGTGCGACCTTTAGGCCTGAGGAATTCGGTATTCTTAGCTTGAAAATTGGTAGGCCTGAATACACCCTCAGAATAGGTGCCTGCACAGCGGCTCTAGACCCATCCAAGGCAGAGACATCCACAGGTTCCATAGTTGAAGAAGAATCTTGAGGCATACTGGACTCCGAATGTGTCTTGGTAGAGGCCTGCGAATCTGCAGTAGCGGGTATCAGGGGCTGCGAAAGTGCCTCACTAAGTACGGGCAGACTGGTGACTACCTTATCGGAAGCGTTGTTGACAGTTTTGGACCTATACAGTCTGTCTTTATCCTTACTTTTTTCAGATCATCTGTATTTGGATAGCTTAACGAAGCCATTTTGGAGGATGGAGATAGAGAACAAAAATATTTAGCTACAAAAATAGCCCAACGACGAATAGTTCGGGCATTGGACAAGGCACAAAACCGACAGCGAGGGAAGTCGTGGTCTGGGCCTAAACAGGTGATGCAGTAAGAATGAAAATCTCTATGAGGTATTTGCTTTCCACAGACATGACGATTATTAATTTTTTCTGACATCGGTTAGAGGAAGAAAAAAGGATCCCCAACGGGTACTTATCTTTTTGAAGACTTCAGGTCTGAAACTCGAAAATGAAAATTTCAGGAGTCGGTCGACCGGCACTTGCGGAAGTACAGTTTTGTACCTACCATAAATGTAGATGTTTGAGGATCCACATTGCTGCAGTCCTAACCATTGGGTAGTCCGCTGTCCCAGTCGGCCCGAATACCAAAGTATATGGCTGACGTCGGTCAAGGCGCATTAGTCTGACGTCAGGACGTCAGGGTACTAATGCGCATGACCGACGTCATATCCTCAGTCTTTTCTTGCCCCAGATGTTAGAAGACCCTAAAAAGACAAGGCCAAAACCAAAAACACCAAACACTCCTGCACCAAAAATATGTACAATATATACAAAATTACAAGAGTATAACCTCACCCACACAACCACCCCTACACACAGAGGGAAGGAGGGTAAATTGGACTGCAGCAATGTGGATCCTCGAACATCTACATTTATGGTAGGTACAAAACTGTACTATGTTCTTCATTCCACATTGCTGCAGTCCTAACCATTGGGTAGAATCCCAAAGCAGAGGTAAGGGAGGCTGGCAAATCATAAGGAAGCAGGAGCTGTCAACATGCCTTGCAAAATAGCTGTGGCAAAACCAGCCCTAGATTTAGAGTAGAGAGGAAGGTGGTAATGCTTAGAGAAAGTATGCACTGAACTCCAAGTAGCTGCCTCCAAAATATCCTTAGTTGCCACCCCTTAGAAATGCTGTTGAAGTGGCAGTAGCCCTAGTGGAATGAGGCCTAATCCCAGCTGGAATCTCCTTGCCATGATGGGAATAACAAAATGCAATGCAAAACCCAATCCACTTAGAAATAGTTTGTTTTGACACAGGCTTGCCCTGAGAACTGAAAGCAAAAGAAACAAACAACTGCTGAGACTGCCTAAAATCCTTAGTCCTGCTTAAATAATAACGCAACTGCCTGTGTACATCTAAAGTGTGCAAAATCTTTTCCGCCTTATTTTGGGGATCTGCATAGAAAGTAGGCAAATGAATAGTTTGGTTTAAAGCCACACTAGAAACCACCTTAGGCATAAAAGAAGGATTAGTACGTAATGATACCCTATCCTTATGGAAAATCAAAAAGGCTCTACGCCATAAGGGCCTGCAATTCAGAAACCCTTCTTGCAGAAGTAATGGCCAACAAAAAAGCAGTCTTCCATGACAAGTATTTCAATTCAGCAGTAGCCGTAGGCTCAAAAGGTTGTAGAGTAAGTTTCTCCAACACAAAATTGAGATCCCAAGCAGGAGTAGGAGCTCTACGTGGGGGTCTTATATTCTTTGCCCCTCTAAGAAATTGCTTGAACAAAGGATGCGAAAACAATGGTGGGTCACAATCATAGTGAGCTGAAATTGCTGCAGCATGAATCTTAATGGAAGAGAAAGACAAACCTTTGTCCAATAACTCAGTAAGATATTGAAGAGCCACACTCAAATTAGGCTCAGAAATCTCCAAATTCTTTGCTGCACTCCAAAATAAAAATCTCTTCCATTTTTCTGCGTACACTTTCCTTGTACTAGGTCTTCTGGCTTCCATAATCACATTTAAAACTTGTTGAGGAAGTTGAGACCTGCTGTGTTTCAAAACAGAATATGCCAGGCTGTTAGATGAAGAGAGTGAAGCTTGACATTGAGCAGGTGACCGTTCCTCTGAGACAACAGGTGTGGAATCAAAGGTAAAGGCCATGGAGGCTTCCTTACCAGACTCCTCAGTAATGGGTACCAGTGTTGCCGAGGCCAATCTGGAGCTATTAAAATCATCCTTGGCTTGTCTTGTCTGACCTTTAGGAGCACCTTTGGGAGAAGAGGCAGAGGTGGAAAGGCATACACATGAAGATTTTTCCAACTGAAAGAAAGAGCATCCACTTTCCAAGCTGTGTGATGAAACCTCTTTGTGCAAAACTTTGGCAGCTGGTGGTTTAGTGGAGAAGCGAACAGATCTATGTCTGGAGTTCCCCATGACACTGTCAATTTCCGAAATACATGAAGATCCAGTTTCCACTCGTGAGGATCCATGATTTGTCTGCTTAACACATCTGCTAAGGAGTTCTGTGCTCCCGGCAGAAACCTTGCCTGAAGAGTTAGTTGCAAGCTGAGCAGTCTCCCATAAAATCATTGCTTGCCTGCACAACGGGTAAGAATGTGTTCCCCCTTGTTTGTTGATGTACCACATGACAGTTGTGTTGTCTGTTAGAATCAACACCTGCCCTGGAAGAAGTAACTCCTTAAAAGCCCTTAATGCAAACTGGACTGCTAACATCTCCTTCATGTTGATATGTAGATGCTGTAGTCTGGCAGGCCACTTGTCTTGTATCCACTTTCCATTTAGATGAGCTCCCCAAGCAATGTCTGAGGCATCTGTCGTTAGAATCTGACTCGCCTCTGGCCGGGTCACAGAGAGTCCCTTGTTTAGGTGACATTCCTGAGCCCACCACAAAAATTCCTGTTGAATGCAAGGTATTATTTGAATGACAGTGTCCAAATCCTGGCAGTGCTGTGTCCACACATTTTTGAGATACCATTGCAGCTTCCTCATATGCAGTTTGGCATTGGGAAGCACCAGAATAAAAGATGCCATGAACCCTAAGGCTTGAAGGACTGTCCTTGCAGTCAGCCCGGACTGAAGAGATAGTTGATGGAAGTAAATGGAAAGATTCTTTTGTTTGTCCGGGGTTAAAAAGGCCATCTGGGCTGCTGTATTCAGTCTCACACCCAGAAAGCACATGTCTTGAGAGGGTACTAGACTGGACTTTATTTCGTTCACAGAATACCCTAGGCATCTTAGCACTGCTATCACATATTCCAAATGCTGTAAAAGGTCTTCCTTTTCTTGAGCCAGAATCAGGCAGTCGTCCAAGTAAGGATAGATTTGAATTCCTTTTAGCCTGAAGTAAGCTATCACTGGAGCCAGAACCTTTGTGAATACTCTGGGCAGTAGATAAGCCAAAGGGCAATGCAGAGAACTGATAATGGGAATTTCCAGCTCGAAACGCAGATACTTCCTGCAACTTAGTCTGATAGGCACATGAAGGTAAGCCTCCTTGAGATCTAAAGTTACCATCCAGTGATCTTTGCCCAGCAGAGGTAAAAGCTGTTGTAGCGCCAACATTTTGAACTTGGGAATGTCCAGATAAGTGTTGAGGATAGATAAATCCAAAATTGGTCTCCACGTGTTCCCCTTCTTTGGTACTAGGAACAGGCGAGAATAAAATCCTAGGCCCCTTTCTGGCACAGGAACTGGCTGAATGGCCCCTATTTGGAGTAACAGAGAAATTTGCTTGTGAGCCTCTTTTCTTTGTAGAGGAGGAATGTCTGGCATGCCTTTGAAAGGAGGTAAGGTATGGAAATAAAACCTGTAACCGTGGTGAATGATATCCAAAACCCATCTGTCTTGGGTAATTAAATCCCAATTTTCTTTGAAAAGAGCCAGCCTTCCTCCCAAAGGTGCTGCCAGACAAGAATGTACTGGCAGCTGAAAAGGTAGGTCATTGGGTCTGTTTACGAAAGGACTGACCCCTGCCCTCACCAGAAGTCTGAGCAGGTGAACTCCCTGTTCTAGGCCTAAAAGAACCTTGAGCTCTGCCCCTACCACGCCTAGACCTACCCCTAGACTGGGAATCATAAGCAGGATATGTCCATCCCTTAGTAGGCCAATTTCTACTAAACTTGGAGGCTGCACCTGCAAAAATCTTTAACAGTTTGCATAGACTTAGCCTTGTCCTCCATTTTCTTTAAAACTGCTTCCACAGGCGAACCAAACAACACGTCAGACTGTAAAGGAGCATCCAAAATCCTTGTCTTAACATGCTCAGCTAAATTCTGATCCCTCAACCAGGCGTGCCTACGAAGAACAGAACCAGTGGCAGCCACTCTCGAGGAGGCCTGCACAGCATCAAAACCACATTGCAAGGAATGCTTACCCACCTGTTCAGACACATGAACTAAATCCTGCAACTCTTTATACTCAATACCTTCTGCCAGAGCATCCACCTTAGACTTCAATTGTGAAAGGAGATAATTTTGATATTTTAACATGTGAAACTGGCAATTCAACGCCCTCATGGCTAAAGTGGAAGAAGTATACACTTTCTTTCCCCATCTATCCAAAGCCCTTGCCTCTTTATCAGGAGGAACAGGATTTTTAACAACAGAAGCCTTAACACCTTTAGGCCCCTGAGAGACAGTTTCGGGTCTGCCCTAGGACTCTTAAAAGATACTTATGAGCTTCAGGCACCCTATAGTACCTATCCGGTTTAACTGGGGCAGGAGGCAAAGAATCAGGGTTCAGGAAGCCTCTGCAAAAACATCTTCCACCACATTCAGAACAGGAGGTATAGCTAAAGGCCTATGCTGGGGTAAAAACAAGAATTCCCTAAGCCTCTTCCTGGAATCAGAGAAATCTTGACCTTCCCATTTAAAATGCTCCCTCATGGAATGCAGAGTCTCTGAAAATGAAAAATCCTCAGGAGGAGAAGCTGAAGGAGTAGAATCATCCACATCAGAATCAGAATAAGGAGGATACTCCTGCAAGTCTTCAGCAAGACTCAGAAGCCTCGAACACTGCTCAAAACTCTCAAACTCAGGTTCCACCCTAGGCCTCTTATCAGGAGGGGGCATAGAACCTCTAATCATAGTAATCAAATCCTCTGCCATTTTAAGCATATGTTTCTTAGGCAAAGATCCTGAAGAGCTAGGAGAAACCCCCACTGAAGTTAAACCTGGCCTGCCTCTCAAAGAAGCCTTGGAAACAGAAGGGGAGGCTCTAACCACCTTAGGAAGAGAGGGAAGAACAGCCACCTGAGAAGCCCCTTCAGCCTGGCCTACCTCCTGAGAGGACACATCCTGTAACAGTAAAGTCTCTCCTGAGACTCCAAAGAAACTCCTGGCAGAACCTCCGCTCCACTGAGTTTTCTAAAGAACCGACGTCCGGGACTGTCGGTTCTTCCACTCTAGGCTTTGCTGCTTTGTCCTTGCGCTTTTGGGCAAGCGGCGCCGGAGCATCCGGCGGCATTTTATAATTACAACGCTTCCCAAAAACTAACCTGGCACAGTCTAACCTTCTCTTAATAGTGCGTTTGTTAAATCTAGCACAAGAGCGGCATCCAACAACGTCGTGCTCAGGCCCTAAACAAGGTATACACAAGGTATGGTAATCCCTATGAGGTATCTGTTTCCCACAAGAAATACAGTTATTCACTTTTTCTGACATCCGGTTAAATACTGAGGCAAGAAAAAACCAAAATATTCCCCAACGGGGTACTTAGCCAACTTTGATTCGGTCTGAAACTCCGACTTCAGAAAATTTCAGAACGCCAACCTGCACTCGCAAAACTGCTTCTGCATCGGACCATGCGGCAAAAAAGACTGAGGATATGACGTCGGTCATGCGCATTAGTACCCTGACGTCCTGACGTCAGACTAATGCGCCTTGACCGACGTCAGCCATATACTTTGGTATTCGGGCCGACTGGGACAGCGGACTACCCAATGGTTAGGACTGCAGCAATGTGGAATGAAGAACATCTGCTTCTGCTTCAGGCACCGCACGGCAAGAAAGACTGACGTAATGGCATCGGCTGCATGTTTTATATCCCTGACGACCTGATGTCATGGAAGAAGCGATGGCATCTGATGCAGAAATCCGAAGACTCTGGTATTCAGGCCGGCTGAGAGCTACCTGCAACCAGATAACCCAAATGTGATGACTGCAACAGTGAAACAAGAACATCCTTAGGTTCAGCAGACCACCTTTGGCACAAAGGTGATGTCCACTGTAATTCCCTCCCTGCCTTGGGAGGGGGTCTATTGCCAGAAGTGTTTTGCACAAAACCTTGCAATTTACAGAACAAAAGCCTTTTGGTTCCTGTAGAAAGTGTTTTGCTGGGGGTGGAGAAGCAGATTCCAACAGCAGACAGGGTCTTGCCATCCTGCTCACTTCTGGAAAAAGTGGACCCATCATAAGGGGCATGAGCGAAGGACATCTTGAAACATTCCACGAAATCACAGAGCTGCATTAAGGTGTGGCAGCAAACAGAAACGACTGCACTCGTTGCTCTCCAAGTACTGCACTGAAGAAGTGCATGGACACATCAAAAGAGGCTTGTAGGGTAGCCAACTGTGTATCCACAGCTTTATGGGACTCTGGAATTAAAGACCCTGAGATAGAATTTGTGATTTCTTAGGTTAGATCCCTCTGAAAGTACATTGAGTTGGCCAAGTAATTCAGTGCCTGTGAAGCATAAAACCACTATCAAAACTTGTCCGTTGCCCTGGACTCCCTGTTAGGGGGGTGGATAGTACAGCTCTTCTCTGAATGCTCTTTGTGGGAATCTACAGCTGGACCCTTGCTCCAGTGTGGCTTGTTCTTTAGGCGAGACCAAAATCTTGTCAGGTTATCAGGGGATTGGCTCCATCATGTCTGGTTCCTTCCAAGCCTGCCAAGAGACTAAAATGAATTAGTTGACAGACTTACCAGCCAGGAAGTACATGGCCATCTCCAAAAGCCTTGAGAAATACTGATTCCTCCAGGGAACTACCCCCTTCCTGGAAATCAGTATTCCTAGTGAGGTAACTCCTGAAGGGAGTTCAAATGACCCCTTTTGCAAGTATGCTTTGTGTGTAATTTTACAGTGGCAAGCTCTAAGATGATGCAGAAGCAGATGGGAGTCCACAACGCGGACTGTCTCGAGACCTCTGAGAACTTGCTGTCCAATGGAAACAGCAGGAGAAGCAAAAGATTTAAGAAGCGTTTGGAATGGTTCCAAGCACAGGAGGGACACTTAAAATGCCTCAAAAGCTAAAGCCAAAACCAAAATTAGTCTCAAAGTCATCCTCCTGTGGGGGATCTAAAGAACTTGACAAGGGCATGCCATGAAACTCGATCCAGCACAGCTCCAAGGCAGACCCCAGAGAGAAGCTGTCAGAAGCTAAAACAAAGAGAGTAAGGGAAGTATCTGAGAGCCTTGGAGTCCATCCAGATCCACCGGCACTGGCTCTGACTTCTTTTGACTCTGTAACTAGTCAAGCTCTGATACTATTGGAGACAAATTAGTAAGAAACACTACTAAGAGTTGAAAACACCCACACCATCGGCTCTAACACAGGTAGCCTCCAGGGAACACTTGGATCCAGTGACACTGAACCCAAATGCTGGATCAGTAAAGGAGAAATTAAGAAAGGGGAAAGGATAGTTCCTAGCCCTCCAACAATAGGAGGTGCAGAGAGGCCTAAATCTTGGTTCTCAAAAATCTCATAATTCTGCCCACATCAGCCTTGGACAGGCTCCTCAAAGACCATGCAGACCTTAATGAAAAAGCTGTCGGTGGTGGCCTAGAGTACCGATTAAAGGACCTCTCTGGGAGATGATTGAATCAGAGCCAAGAAATGAAGAGATCTAGAGAGAACCTTGCTTTAACAACAGAAGGAGTAGGAGACCAAATCCCAATAGGGTCCAACAAAGGAGTCAGATCCGAAGATTTTGAAAGTTTTGGTGCTGGACAGAGGGGTCCTGATGGTCTGTGGGAATCTCTTCAGAGCTTCTTTCTCATGGGGTTTATCAGAAGTTTTTTCCATGGGACCTCTTTACCCATTTCTTCATCTTTAGTAAGAAATCAGGGTAGAAAAGTAAGGGAGATGAGTCTCACAGTAAAGGGTGAGCTGGATTGGGAGGAAGTCAATCCCCCCCTCTGTAGATGGGAGAAGGCCCCACAGTAAAAGGTTGTACTTAAGGTCCAGAAAAGCCCTGGTCTCAAATGCCAAGCAAGAACATTCCTTGTCCAACAATCAACAGGCACACTGATTATGGGTCCTGAAGGGGAAATCTTGTGAAAGTAAGTTGTACATTTCTTAAAACCCAGGGCCTTGTCAGATATTTTGAATGAAAGGAAGAAATCCACACATCTAGAAGAAAAAAATTAGACACCAAGCACAAAAAAGTATGACACTAGTAATACAATAAAAATCCTCCAATACTAAGATAACAACTAGACCATTAAAAATACAATATAATGCAAAACATTTCTAGAGGGGTAGAAATAAGGCAAAAACAGGAGAAACAAAAAAATTCTACTCTAAAGAAAAATCAAGCTAAGCTCAGAACAGATGGGAATACAGTTGAACAAAAAGGACAAAGACCAGTACATAACAAAAAAAAAAAAAAAAAAAAAAAGAAGAAACCAAGCACGTATCTGAAGAAAAGATTGGAGAATCAAGTACCGAGCCAAAGACCATGTCTGAAGCATTCAAGCAACAAACGGGTTCAGGGGTACTGTGTTGATGGATGGGAATTATGGGTAGGGTAGGAGCCTGTGCCCTGGATCCAAATGTCTAGAAGCTGCCAGTGTTGGATCTGTGCAAATCCAATAACCCATCAGTTAAGAACATAAGGAACAGACATCAGATCATTTATTTTAAAAAGTGACAACAAAGGACATTACTTTTGGATATCCATACTTTGTATCCAATATTCAACAGAGCACTGCAAAAGAAATTTAGCAGAAAACTAAAGGATATAGGTAATGTAGGGCTATATGGTGTAGAAGAGAAAGTTAGGAACATATTTGTTGATAAAGAGACAGTGGATTATATTTTGAGAGAACAAGTAGATAATAAGATGGCTGTGTGTAATATGGCCAAGACTTCTAAATAGCAATAAGGAAATTTTATGGACTATTTTGGAAGCATATCAGCACAATTTTTTAAATGGATGGGATAGTGAACATTCAAACTAAAAATTATATAAAACAAGGCTGTTAGATGAGAGAATTTACTTACACTAGTTATGAATGCAGCTACTAGAAATTGTTAGGACTTGGCAAAAGCTATTCAGTAGGTGAGGACAGGAATCAAAATTCCAGTATTACTGAACTATGCAGACAGTTTAGTGATAGCAGTAAGTAATGAAACACAAAAGTAGAAACTTTTGTATAAAGTGTAAGAGGTATTCAAGAAAGGAGGATTATTTTTAAATAAAATTAATAGTAAATTTGGGGATACATTTAAAACTGTTGAATGTATTTTACTAAGAAGGCCATTAGTGCTTTATTCATTTTGGAGGGGGGAATACAGTACAGATTTAATGGACATAATACTACTTGGAGTTGAAAGTCTAATAGGGGTGTGGAAAACTTTTAATTTGTTTTTTCCCCTGAGGAAAAAGTGTATTTACTTCAGACACATACACTGAGAAAATTATGTTATTTGTGGGTACACACACACACACATACACACATATATATATATATATATATATATATAAAGGAGGGAAAGTACAGTTGTGTACACTTACCCTAAATGTAGATGTTTGAGTGTATTCACTGTTGCAGTCATCACATTTTGGTTATCTGCTTTCAGCAGCCCTCAGTTGGCCTGATTATTAAAGTCTTGGGTCCGTCGTCGGTTACTGTCTCATCTTCCATGATGTCAGGTAGTCAGGGGTATAAAACATGCAGCCGATGCCATTACATCAGTTTTTCTTGCCCAAGATGTCAGGTGCCCCCCTTAATGGGAAGCAATTACACACACACACACACACACATATATATATATATATATACACACACACACACACACACACACACAAGGTTATACCTCCAACAAAAAAGCAAATACACCAAAAAGCTTTTAAGTACAGTAAAGGAGAATAGAGGTATAGTCAAAAGAAGTCAGGGGGCTGGAGGGAGGTTAACCAGGACTGCAACAGTGAATACACTCGAACATTTACATTTATGTTAAGTGTACACAACTGTACTATGCCCTTCGTGTTTCACTGTTGCAGTCATTCCATTTGGGTAGATTCCCAAAGCTAAGGATGGAGGAGGAATTTAGAAAGCATTAAGGCCAGCTAATAGGCCCTGCAAGACTGCAGTGGCAAAGCCAGCTCTGGATTTAGAGAAAATTGGCAAATGGTAATGCTTGGTGAAAGTATGTACAGAACTCCAAGTAGCAACTTCTAGGATATCTCCAGTAGGGACACCTCTGAGAAAGGCTGTAGAGGTAGATGCAGCCCTGGTTGAATGGGGTCTAATCCCCTGTGGGATTGGTTTCCCATGGTGCTTACAGCAAAAATGAATGCAATGGGCTATCCATTTAGAAATGTTTTGCTTTGAAATAGCCTTCCCCTTTGCCCCTGCAGCAAATGCCACCAGCAGTTGTTCCGATTTCCTTAGAGATTTTGTCCTGTCCAAATAAAATCTAAGTTGTCTGTACACATCTAAGGAGTGCAGTATATGTTCCCCTTTGTTCTGTGGATTAGAAAACAAGGTTGGCAAATGAATGGACTGATTGAGCCACACTGGATACCACCTTGGGCATGAAAGAGGGATTCGTCCTGAGGGACACCCTGTCCGCATGAGAGATGATGAAAGGCTCCACTGCCATAAGGACTTTTAATTCAAATACCCTTCTTGCTGAAGTGATTGCTAAAATGAAAGCTGCTTTCCAAGAAAGGAATTTTAACTCTGCTGTTGCAGCTGGCTAAAAAGGAGGAAGAGTGAGTTTTTCCAATACAAAATTAAGGCCCCAGGCTGAAGTTGGGGATCTCCTGGGTGGTTTTAGGTTTCTGGCCCCTTTGAGGAACTGCTTGAGCGGTGGGTGAGAAAAGAGGGGTAGTTCGGTGTTGTAATGAGCTGAAATGGCTGAGGCGTGAATTTTGATGGAGGAAAAGGAAAGGCCCTCATGAAGCATCTCAGTTAAGTATTGAAGAATCTGATGCTGTGGCTATCCCTCGAGTTTGATTCAAGGCACAGAATCTTTTCTATTTTTCAGCATAAGATTTTCTAGTACTAGGCCTCTTTGCCTCCAAAATGACATTCAACACTTGTTTACTGAGGGGTGGTAACAGAGAGGTTAGGTAATTAGCCAGGCTGCCAAGTTCAGGATTTGAAGCTGGGGGTGCAGAATCTGGCTCTCCTGCTGAGACAGCAGGGTAGGGGTCTGAGGTAAGTGCTATGGGGCCAGCTGAGACGTACTGCGCACGAGGGGGTACCAGTGTTGGCATGGCCAGTCTGGTGCAATCAGTATCATCCTTAGTTTGTCCTGTTTGATCTTTAGTAGTACTTTGGAGAGGAGAAGCAGAGGAGGAAAGGAATAAACTGATAGATTTTTCCAGCTGAAGGACACAGCATCCACTTTCCAAGCTTGTTTGTGGGGAGTCCTTGTGCAGAATTTGTCCAATTGGTAGCTCTGGGGAGAGGCAAACAGGTCTATATCTGGGATCCCCCATTTGTTGATCAACATGTTGAAAATCTTTGGTTTCAGTTTCCACTCATGTGAGTCCATGAGATTTCTGCTTAGCTCATCTGCCAGTGTATTTGGTTTTCCTGGCAGGAATTGAGCCTGTAGATGAACATGGTAGCTCAAGGCTGTGTTCCACAAAGCCATGGCTAGTCTGCAGAGGGGGTAAGAATGGGTACCCCCCTGCTTGTTTATGTACCACATAACAGAGGTGTTGTCCATGTTTACCATTAATTGTCCTGGAAGAATGTGGTCCTTGAAGGCTGTCAGAGCATTCTGTACAGCTAATTTTTCTTTTTGATTGATATGCAGGTGCATTTGACTTGGGTTCCATTTGCCCTGAATGCACTTCCCTGCGAGGTGAGCCCCCCATGCATAGCCTGATGCTTCTATTGTCAGGGTTTGGGCGGCAGGGGATAGATTGAATGGCAGCCCCTTGTTTTGGTGGCAGGCCTCTGCCCACCAAAGGAATTCTAACCGTAGGCAAGGTACGATAGGAATCATTGCTTCTAGATCCTGAGAATGTTGACACCACAGGCTTTTTAGATACCATTGTAGTTTTCTCATATGCAGTCTTGCATATGGAATTAGTAGAATGCACGAGGCCATGAACCCCAAGGCTTGCAGTATTTGTCTTGCAGATGGCAGTGGTTTTGCGGCCATTGGTTTTGAAGTAAGTTGTCAAATTAATTTGTTTATCTGGGGTGAGGAAAATTGTGTTCAAGCTTGCTCCCAGGAATATAATTTGTTGACAGGGTACCAGCTGTAATTTCTTTTTGTTTATGGTGTACCCCAGACAAGTTAGCACCTTTTGTACAAATGCCAGATGATTCAGAAGTATGTCCTGGCTTTCTGCCTGAATTATCGTCCAGGTATGGGTATGTTTGAATATTTCTTTGCCTGCAAAATATAATGACTGAAGCTAGGCACTTTGTGAATACCCTGGGTGCAGTAGATATGCCAAAGGGCAGTGTAGAGAACCGATAGTGCATGCACCCTGCTTTGAAGCGTAGGTATTTTCTGCAACATTCCCTGATTGGGATATGCAGGTAGGCTTCCTTTAAATCCAGTGTTGCCAACCAGACATCTTTGCCTATCATGTGAAGCAGCTGGTGAAGAGTTAGCATCTTGATTCTTGGAATCGCCAAAAAGGTGTTTAGGATAGACAGGTCCAGGACAGCACGCCATGAGTTGTCTTTTCTGGGTACCAGGAAAAGTCTTGAGTAGATACCTTGTCCCTTTTCCTCTTCGGGTACAGTCTAAATAGCTTTTACTCTTGAGAGAGAGAGTACTTGCTTTTGAGCCTCTGCCCAGTGATTTGGGTGTAGATCTGGCCAACCATTTGGGGATGGTAACGTGTGGAAGTGAAATCTGTATCCTTGGGAAACTATGTTTAAAACCATTTGTCCTGGGTAATGAGTTCCCAGTTTCTTGCTTGCAAAACAATTTTTCTCCCTACAGGAGCAGTCAGTTGTGAAGTGCTTGGAAGTTTTAAAGTTAAGTCATTGGAACAGCTTACCATAGGGGGGAGTCTTACTACTCCCTGATTTGGAAGTGGGAGTCCCCCACTGCTTAGTCCTGTGCGTACCCTGGGACTGAAGCTTGGGTGTTCTGCTGGTTCTGGGTTTGAGCTGAGAAGGCCTGGAAGAGGCAGGAAAGGACCAGTTTTTTTGAGGGCCAATGCCTACTAAATCTTGGAGGTTGCACTTGTAAGAAATCTTTAACAGTTTGCATAGATTTAGCTTTTTTCTCCATTTTTTTAAGAACAACTTCTGCTCTGTTGCCAAATATGCGGTCCTGATTTAAGGGTGCATCCAGCACTTTAGTTTTAACATGATCTGGCAAAGACTGCTCCTTAAGCCAAGCATGCCCTCTAAGTACAGACCCAGTGACAGCAGCCTTGCAAGATGCCTCTAGTGAATCAAAACCACATTGCAAAGTATGTTTTCCAACCTGTTCAGCAGAATGCATTAAATGCTGTAAATCCTTATTTTCAGCACAATCAGGAATCAACATAATTTTCTGTTTAAGCAATCCAATAACATGCTGCTGATACTTTAACATATGAAACTTGCAATTTAAGGCCCTGATGGCCAAGGTTGCAGAGGTGTTTACCTTCTTATCCCATCTATCCAGGGCCCAGGAATCTCTATCAGAGGGGGTAGGATTTTTGGCAGTGGTAGCATTAATGCCCTTGGGTCCCTGTGAAATGGTCTCAGTATCTGCAGTAGGATTTTTAAAAAGGAACTTGTGCGAATCAGGAACCCTGTAATATCTATCAGGTTTTCTGGGAGCAGGAGGTAGAGAGTCAGGGGCCAAGCTAGATTCCAAAAAGGCATCGTCAACAATGTCCAACACAGGAGGGATAGCTAAAGGCTTGTGTTGGGGCAGAAGTAAGAAATCTCTAAGCCTCTTTTTAGAATTAGAGTAATCCTGGCTTTCCCAGTGAAAATGCTCTCTAAGAGTATGCAAGATTTCACCAAAAGAAAATCCTCTGGGGGAGAAGCAGAGGGAATCGAGTTCTGTGCATCAGAATCCTCATAGGTAGATAAGGGTAAATCCTGGTCATCAGAAGAGACAGAAATTTCAGAATCCTGGTCATAAGTATCATAAGCAAATTCAGTCCTAGGAGAAGGTTGGCTTCCCCTGATTAAAGTAATAAGGTCTTCAGCCATTCTTACCATTTGTTTTTTATGCATCGAGGCCTGAACATGCGGTCTGGGCATTGGTTTTCTAGACATGGTTCGAGCTTTAGGCCTAGAAGAAGAAGAAGAAGAAGATGGCGTTGGCTTAATATGCAAGTCAGTAGGCCTGAATACACCCTCAGAAGCCAATGCCTGCACAGCGGCTCTGGACCCATCCAAGGTAGAGACACCCGCAGGTTCCACAGCTGAAGCATCTCGCGGCATACCTGACTCCCAATGGGTCTGAGTAGAGGCCTGCAAATTTGAAGTAGCGGATATCAGGGGCTGCAAAAGTGCCTCACTGAGTACCGGTGAACTGGCGACTAGCTTAGAAGCGTCATTGGCAGCTTTTGACTTAGACGGCCCGTCTCTGTCAATCTTTGCATTTTTTCGGAATGTCAGTATTCGGGTGGCTTACTGAAGTCATATGTGGATAATTGAACTGAGAACCAAAATATTTAGAAGCGAAAATGTACAGACAACGAATAGTTTATGGTTTAAATAAGGCATAAAACTGACAGCGAGGTACGTCGTGGTCAGGGCCTAGGCAAGGAATACAGTACGAATTAAAATCTTTATGAGGTATTTGCTTTCCATAAGAAACGCAATTACTGAATTTCACTGATATTGGTAAGGAGCAAGAAAAGGTTTCGCCAACGGGGTACTTGGCTTTAGTTGAAGACTTCAGTTCTGAAAGTCGAATACGAAAATTTCAGGAGTCGGCTGACCGGCACTTGCGAACTGCTTCTGCTTCGGGCACCGCACTGCAAGAAAGACTGATATAATGGTGTCGGCTGCATGCTTTATACCCCTGACTACCTGACGTCACGGAAGATAAGACAGCAACCGACGCAAGACCCAAGACTTTGATAATTAGGCCAACTGAGGGCTACTGCAAGCAGATAACCCAAGTGTGATGACTGCAACAGAGAAACACAAAGAACATGTGTGTATTTACCATATGGGGAAATAGGTGGACTCCAAGATGCCTTCAGATTTTCATCTATTTCTGGTTTGCTATCCATTCCCGCTTGACACCGATATGCTTCTGCTAAACTAAGCAGGGAAGTCATTACACTTGTTCTCATGTTTTACAACTCTCTCAGCTTGGATCTTGTGAGGTCAACAAATATGTATGCAATCCTACGACAGCAGATGTACACATCATTTTCAAGGATGCCCGCACCTTCTTCAGAACAAGGAACATATAGTCTTGGTATATACACTGATTTTTATAAATCATTTGATAAACATGAAGCATTTTTCTTGTTTTCCTGTACAAATGATCCAATACCTTTTGGGGCTAGTCAATCACACTAAAACTATTAAGTTAGAATAGGAACATCAAATTGGTTTACAGCCTGGATTTTGTTCCTAAATGTCAGAGCTGTTTTCAATGTTAATTTTAGTCTTCTAAAATATTCCTTACAAAGTTTTATTAACATTTGTTAATGTTTTTAATTTATTCTGTTATTAATTTAGCTCCACAGTAATATATCCTATTTACTTCTTATATCTTATGAATTTCTATGAATAGTCTGGATTAACTGTGTTCACTTGTTTTATCACATTTCTACCATTTTGGGTCTTACTGACTTTCTGTAGTCTATTTCTTTCATTGAGCTTAAGTATATCCATTTCTATTAAATCACATTCCTTGTTCTCAGTTTTCTGTGGGCATTCTACAGAAAGTTCCTGAAAATCTTCCTATGCCATATTCTCTTCAACTTCACCTTGTGCCATCCATTGCTTTTTCACATGGATACTCACTGGCCTATCACTCCACAAACTGACTGCGTCAGAGTTGCCACAGTTTCCTGTTCCTTCCTTTTGTTGTGCAACTCCAAACGATCTTCTGTACTGGTTTCCTACTGAAGACTCCAAAGTAGGGTCATATGGCAACTGATCAGATGCTTTCCTCTTCACTGGATTCTCCTCACTTTGGGGATTCACTGAGATCACATCATAATAGAATAGAGTAAGATTTTCTTCACTAAATTGTTCACTTTGCAGGTAATCCATACCTTAATTTTCAAATTAACGTATCCATTACTCATTCTCTTTTCTACTTTCTCCCTTTGTTTTCTTATTTTTAGTATTGTAAAATTTTCTATATCTGGATGCCTTTGTCTGTATTTCTCTTCAAATATCTTTGGTGCTGCATTTTTGTACTGATTAGTTTTGCTTTCTCATTTGCATAAATATTTCACCATATTAAATCTTTTTTCTTTCCCATGCCCATATTTCTTCTTCAGAAATCTCCTGCTCCTCATCATTCTCCCTACTTAAGGGTCTTATTGTTACATCATGCTGTGACAATTATGAGTTACGTACTTACCATAACTTGGTACCTGTGTTGTCCATTTTCATTTTTCCTCATTGCTGAGTCTCGGATCAGACAGTGGATCAGACTCAGCTGCATTTCTAAGACTTCTGATCCAAGTCTTGAGCACTTCCCTCTCCCACAATGCAGCATACCTTCTCTAACCCACCAGATCGAGTTTGCTGCCCTACATATTAGTAACAAAAAAAAAAAAAAAAAGAACAGAATGAACAGTTCAGGTTCCGTAAAACCTCTAGGTAACTTCACCGAAGACCAGGACGGGGATGGATGGAAGGGGATGTGAGGAAGTATGAAAATGGACAACACATATACCAAGTTATGATAAGTATTCTTCCTCACTGCTGGGTTAGAGTCCCCTGCTACATAACTCCTGGGTGGCCCTCAAAAAAGCATATGCCGGAGCACCAAACCAAAAGATACCCTGCTTCTGGAGACGATATCCAATCTGTAATGACAGACAAAGGTATGAGACTTAGATCAAGTGGCCGCAGTACCGATTTCATCAGTCAAGGCTCTAGAGGAAAAGGTAGATGAAGTATAGTACAGTTGTGAACACTTACCATAAATGTAGATGTTAGAGTGTATTCACTGTTGCAGTCATTACCTTTGGGTAATCTTGCTGGCAGGTTGCCCTCAGTTGGCCTGAATTCCAAAGTCCTGGGTCCTGCATTGGCTGCTGTCGCCCCTTCCCTGATGTCAGGTCACCAGGGGTATAAAAGAAGCAGCCGATGCCATTTTCTTTAGTTTTTCTTGCCCCAGATGTTAGGTGTCCCCTAAAAGGGTGCCAAAATTTATATTATATATATAATCTATATCATCATCTTCTTTCGGCTGTTCCCATTAGAGGTCGCCACAGCGGATCATCTGTTTCCATTTCTTCCTGTCCTCTGCATCATGCTCTTTCACACCAACCGCCTGCATGTCCTCTCTCACCACATCCATAAACCTTATCTTAGGCCTTCCTCTTTTCCTCTTTCCTGGCAGCTCCATCCTTAGCATCCTTTTCCCAATATACCCAGCATCCCTCCTCAGCACATACCCAAACCAACGCAATCTCGCCTCTCTTGCTTTGTCTCCAAACTGTCCAACCTGAGCTGATCCTCCAATATACTGATTCCTAATCCTGTCCATCCTAGTCACACCCAGTGCACATCCAGCTCTGACTCCTGCCTTTTCGTCAATGCCACCATCTCCAAACCATATAACATAGCTGGTCTCACTACCCTCTTGTAGACCTTCCCTTTCATTCTTACTGGTACCCGTCTGTCACAAATCACTCCTGACACTCTTCTCCACCCATTCCACCCTGCTTGTACTCTCTTCTTCACCTCTCTTCCACACTCACCATTACTCTGAACTATTGATCCCAAGTACTTAAACTCATCCACCTTTACCAACTCTACTCCCTGCATCCTCACCATTCCTCTACCCTCCCTCTCATTTACACATATATATTCTGTTTTAGCCCTGCTGACCTTCATTCATCTCCTCTCCAAAGCATATCTCCACCTCAACAGGGTCTCCTCAACCTGGTCCCCACTCTCACTACATATCACAATGTCATCTGCAAACATCATAGTCCACGGGGCCTCCTGTCTAATCTCATCTGTCAACCTGTCCATCACCACTGCAAATTAGAAAGGGCTCAGAGCTGATCCTTGATGTAATCCCACCTCCACCTTAAATGTATCTGTTACTCCCACCGCAGTCCTCACCAATGTCACACTACCCTTGTACATATCCTGTACTACTCTTACATACTTCTCTGCCACTCCCGACTTCCTCATACAATACCACAACTCCTCTTTAGGCACCCTGTCATATGCTTTCTCTAAGTCCACAAAGACACAATGCAACTCCTTCTGACCTTCTCTGTATTTCTTCAACACTCTCAGAGCAAATATTGCATCTGTAGTGCTCTTTCCTGGCATGAAACCATACTGCTGATCACTAATCATCACCTCGCTTCTTAACCTAGCTTCCATTACTCTTTCCCATAACTTCAAGCTGTGACTGATCAATTTTATCCCTCTGTAGTTACTGCAGCTCTGCACATCACCCTTATTCTTAAAGATAGGTACCAAAACACTTTCTCCACTCCTCAGGCATCCTCTGACTTTCCAAAATTTCATTAAACAATCTGGTTAAAAATTCCACTGCCATTTCTCCTAAGCACCTCCATGCTTCCACTGGTATTATTTATATATATATATATATATATATATATATATATATATATATATATATATATATATATATATACATATATATATCTATATATAAAAATCACATGCACCAATATAAACATTACCTTTATCTACAAGCAAATACACCACATAGGTTGGATAAATCAGAGAAGGAAAGATAGGTTCCAAAAGAAGAAAAGGGGGGTGGCGGGTGGGTAACCTGGATTGCAACAGTGAATACACTCGAACATCTACATTTATGTTAAGTGTACACAACTGTACTATGTTCTTCGTGTTTCACTGTTGCAGTCATTACATTTGGGTAGAGTCCCAAAGCTATGGTTGGGAGGGCTGGAGCTAAACAGCATTACGGGCGGCTATGACGCCCTGCAGAACTGCAGCGGCAAAGCCTGCCCTGGATTTAGAGTAGAGTGGCAGATGATAGTGTTTTGTAAAGGTGTGCACTCAACTCCAAGTAGCAGCCTCTAAAATGTCCTTGGTAGGTACTCCCCTGAGAAGGGCTGCTGAAGTGGCTGCAGCTCTGGTTGAATGTGGCCTAATGCCCTTAGGCACTGGCTTGCCATGGTGTACAAAGCAGAAATGAATGCAGTGGCCTATCCACTTTGAAAAAGTCTGCTTTGAAATAGCCTTTCCTTGTGATCCTTCAGCATATGTCACTAGTAATTGCTCTGTCTTTCGGAAAACTTTGGTTCTGTCCAAGTAGAATCTAAGCTGTCTGTGTACGTCCAAAGAATGCAGAATTCTCTCCCCCTTGTTCTGTGGATTTGGATAAAAAGTTGGCAGGTGAATAGTTTGATTAAGAGCCACACTGGACACCACCTTAGGCATAAATGAGAGACCCTGTCTGGATAAAAAATGATAAAAAGTTCTACAGCCATGAGTGCCTGTAGCTCTGAAACTAGTTTTGTAGAAGTTATTGCTAGGAGCAGAGCTGTTTTCCAAGATAAAAACTTTATATCAGCAGTAGCAGCTGGCTCAGAAGGAGGCAAGGTGAGTTTTTCCAAGACATAGTTGAGGTCCCATGCAGGCATTGGTGATCTCCTTGGAGGCCTTAAATTTTTGGCCCCTCTGAGGTACTGCTTTAATAAGGGATGAGAAAAGATTGGTAGCTCTGCATTGTAATGAGCCGAAATGACAGAGGCATGAATTTTAATAGATGAAAAAGATAGGCCTTTGCCCAGCATCTCAGTTAAGTATTGCAATATCTGAATCTCAGAATCTTTTCCATTGTCCAACATAAGATTTTGTAGTACTAGGCCTTCTGGCTTCCAAAATGACATCCCATCACAGCTTTACTGAGAGGTGTGTTTTGTAGGACTACATTATCCGCCATGCTGCTAGGTTTAAAGTCCTGAGTTGGCTGTGCAGGATCTGATTGTTTTGCTGGGACAGTAGATGAGGTATTTGAGGTAAGGTCCAAGCTGGGCATTGAGACAAGTTCCTTAGTACTGGATACCAGTACTAGCGGGGCCAGTCTGGGGCAATCAGTATCATCTTTGGCTTCTCCTGTCTGACCTTTAGGAGTACCTTGGGGAGGAGAGGCAAAGGGGGAAAGGCATATATGGATAGGTTTTTCCAGCTGAAAGATAGGGCATCCACTTTCCATGCTTGTCTGTGATAAATCCTTGTGCAGAATCTTTTTAGTTGGTAGTTGTGAGGGGAGGCAAATAGATCCATGTCCGGGCATCCCCATTTCCTTGTTATCATGCTGATGTCTTGTGGATCCAGCTGCCACTCATGGGGATCCATGAGGTTTCTGCTTAGTTTGTCTGCCAGAGTATTTTTCCTTCCTGGCAGGAATTGTGCCTGCAGATGTACTTGGTAAGTCAATGCTGTGTCCCACAAAGTCATGGCTAGTCTGCAAAGGGGGTAAGAATGTGTGCCCCCCTGGTTGTTTATATACCACATGACCATGGTGTTGTCTGTCTTTATCAGTAGTTGTCCTGGATGAAGTAGGTCCTTGAAGGCTGTCAGGGCATTTTGAACAGCTAGCATCTCTTTTTGAATGATATGTAGATGCATTTGGTTTGAAGTCCATGTGCCCTAAATGCATCTTCCTGCCATGTGGGCCCCCCAGGCATAATCTGAAGCATCCGTTGTTAGTGTCTGCCTGGCTGGGGGTAATGTGAATGGCTGTCCCTTGTTTTGGTGACAAGCCTTTGCCCACCATCGAGACTCCTGTTGCAGGCAGGGAATGAGAGTAATCATAGTTTCCAGGCTGTGGCAATGTTGAGTCCAAACACTTTTTAGGTACCATTGAAGTTTCCTCATATGCAGTCTTGCATATGGAATTAGTAGGATGCAGGATGCCATGAAGCCCAAAGCCTGCAGAATTTTTCTTGCAGATAACTGGGCATTTGCTGCCAACATTTTGAAATAGGTAGTCAGTTGCCTTTGTTTGTCTGGCGTGAGATAAGCCATCTGGGCAGTTGTATTTAAGCTTGCACCCAGGAATATTATCTCTTGAGAAGATACTAGTTTTGATTTATTTTTGTTGACTGTGTACCCTAGGCATGTTAGAAGTCTTTTCACAAAAGCCAGATGCTGTAGAAGAATGTCTTTGTTCTCTGCTTGAATTAGACAGTCATCCAAGTAAGGATATATTTGTATTCCTCTTTGTCTGCCGAATGGAATTACTGGTGCAAGGCACTTTGTAAAGACCCTGGGCGCAGTAGATAAGCCAAAGGGCAGTGCAGAGAATTGGTAATGCATAGAACCAGCATTGAATCTGAGGTATCTTCTGCGTATTTGTCTGATTGGGACATGCAGGTATGCCTCTTTTAGGTCTAAAGTCACAAGCCAAGTGTTCTTGCCCAGCATGGGCAGAAGCTGCTGCAAAGTCAACATCTTGAATTTTGGTATATCCAGGAATGTGTTCAGAATAGATAGGGCCAGTTCTGGCCTCCAGGCCTTGTCCTTTCTGGGTACCAAGAACAGTCTTGAGTAAAATCCTTGTCCCTGCTCTTGCTCTGGTACTTGTTGAATGGTCCCCATGTCCATGAGGGATGAAACTTGTTTTTGTGCCTCTGCCCATTGATTTTTTGGCAGATCTGGCCAGCCGTTTGCCTTTGGCAGAGTATGGAAATGGAACTTGTAGCCTTGTGACACAATATTTAGAACCCACATGTCCTGGGTTATTACTGTGCCAATTTTGAGAAATAAGTGCTAATTTTCATCCTAAGGGTGCTGCCAGGAGATAAGTGCTTAGTGCAGGCAGGGGTAAGTCTTTGGGACTGTTTCCTGTATGGTTGTGATTTGTCTTCTCCAACTTTGGAGGTAGAAGCACCCCATTGCTTTGACCTGTATGAATCGTGCATCTGGGATCTGCCTCTAGGGCGTCTGGATCTGCCCTCTGAGGTCTGTCTGACACAGGAAAGGACCAATTCTTTGTTGGCCAGTGTCTACTAAACCTAGGTGGCTGCAATTGTAAAAAAATCTTTGACCGTTTGCATAGATTTAGCTTTGTCCTCCATTTTCTTTAACACCTCTTCTGCCTTAACACCAAGTATCATGCTGTAAAGGTGCATCTAATAATTTAACTTTGACATGATCAGGCAGATCTTGTTCCTTTAACCAAGCATGCCTCCTAATTACAGAGCCCGTAACTGCGGCCCTGCAGGAGGCCTCCAAAGAATAAAAACCACATTGCAAAGTATGCCTTCCAACTTGTTCAGCTGCATGCAATAAATCCTGCATTTCCTTGTTTTCTGTACATTCAGAGTTGAACAACATTTTCTGTTTAAGCAATGCCATAACATGTTGCTGATATTTGAGCGTATGAAACTGACAGTTTAAGGCCCTTATAGCCAAGGTAGCAGATGTGTAAACCTTTTTTCCTCATCTATCCAGTGCCCTAGAACCACTGTCAGAGGGGGTAGGGTTTTTTGCAGCGGAAGCCTTAACTCCTTTGGAACCCTGAGAAATAGTTTCTGGGTCTGCTGCAAGGTTTTTAAAAAGGAATTTATGAGAGTCAGGAACCCTGTAATATCTGTCAGGCTTAACAGGAGCTGGAGGTAGAGAGTCAGGGGTAAGACTAGACTCCGAAAACACATCTACAATGTCTAACACAGGTGGAATGGCTAGTGGCCTGTGTTGATGTAGTAAAAGGAAATCCCTGAGCCTCTTTTTAGATTCTGAAAAATCTTGGCTCTCCCAGTGGAAATGCTCCCTCATGGTATGCAAGGTTTCCCCAAAAGAATAGTACTCTGGAGGAGAAGCTGAAGGTATAGATTCCTCAGCATCAGAATCCTCATAAGGGGGAAGAGAATATTCCTGATCAGAAAAGGAATCAGAAGAAATGGAAACCCGATCTGAAGATTCATAGTCAGTCTCTTGCCTAGGCCTCTTATCAGGAGGGGGATGGGTACCCCTGATCAATGTAATCAAGTCTTTGGCGAGTTTGAGCATCTGTTTTTTGGGCATAGAGGCCTGACCACATGGCTCTTGAGTTTGTTTCTTTGCTTTATAAGGTGCTTTAGTCTTTGCCTTTGAAGCTGAAGTCGGTTTAATGTAAAGATGTTTAGGTCTGAATACACCTTCAGAGGCTGGTGCCCGCTCAGCGGCTCCGGACCCATCTGAAGGAATAGTATCCGAGACTCCAATACCTTGAGTTTCCAGTGGCATGGCCGACTCCACGTGGGAGTCGGTAGCAGCCTGCGACTTTAAAGCAGCGGGCATCAGGGGCTGCGAAAGCGCCTCACTGAGAACCGGTGAACGGCTTAGGAGAAGCTTCGTCATCGGTTTTGGGCCTCGGTTGTCTATCTCTCTCCTTTTCTTTGCGCTTTTTGTGAATTCCAGTAGTCGGATGGCTATCCCACAACATTTCTGGATAATTAAACTAGCGTCCAAAATAGTTTAAAGCAAAATCATACAGACGCTTAATAGTGCGTTGGTTAAATCTAGCACAAAACCGAGAACCAGAAATGTTGTGATCAGGGCCTAGGCAAGGAATATAGTAAGAATGAAATCCATATGAGGTATTTGCTTTCCACAAGAAATACAATTATTTACTTTTTCTGACATCGGTCTGGAGCAAGAAAAAAGTTTCCCCAACGGGGTACTTAGCTTTATTGAAGACTTCGGATCTGAAACTCGAACACAAAAATCTCAGGAGTCGGCCAACCGGCACTTGCGAACTGCTTCTGCTTTGGGCACCGCGCGGCAAGAAAGACTAAAGAAAATGGCATCGGCTGCTTCTTTTGTACCCCTGACGACCTGACGTCAGGGAAGGGGCGAAAGCAGCCGACGCAGGACTTTAGAATTCAGGCCAATTGTGGGCAGCCTGCCAGCAGGTTACCCAAATGTAATGACTGCAACAGTGAAACACGAAGAAAGTACAGTTTTGTACCTACCATAAATGTAGATGTTCGAGTGCTAATACAGCTGCAGTAATCACATATGGGTTCTCTGCCGTCAGGCGGTCCCTCGGTCGGCCGAATTCCAAAGTCTAGGTCCGGCGTCGGTTGTTGTCCCTTCTTTCCTGACGTCAGAGCGACAGGGGTATATAAGACACGGCCGACGCCATATTCTTCAGTCTTTCTTGCCCCAGATGTCAGGTGCCCCCAGAAGGAAGGCAATACATAAATTATATATATATATATATATATATATATATATATATATATATATATATATCTATATATAAATATATATATATTCAAGCAATGCAATGTAATCAAAAAACAGTAGTTGCAAGCAAATACACCATAGGAGGATAACCCAAATTAGGTTGTATGAGGAGGTGTTATCCACTAGTCCTTTATCAAGAGGGGAAGGAGGGAGGGAAACCTGTACTGCAGCTGTATTAGCACTCGAACATCTACATTTATGGTAGGTACAAAACTGTACTAAGTTCATCGTGCATACAGCTGCAGTAATCACATATGGGTGGAATCCCAAAGCTACGCACAGGGTGGTAGGCACTAGTTGGAACTGGGATGAGCCAGAATGCCCTGCAACACAGCAGTGGCAAAGCCTGCTCTAGTTTTGGAATATAAAGGCAGGTGGTAGTGTTTTGTGAAGGTATGCACAGAACTCCAAGTGGCTGCCTCCAAAATATCTTTGGTAGGAACTCCTCTGAGGAAGGCTGTAGAGGTAGCTGTGGCCCTGGTGGAGTGGGATCTGATGCCTGTAGGGACAGATTTCCCATGATAGGAGTAACAAAATCGTATGCAGTGGCCTATCCATTTTGAAATTGTCTGTTTGGTAACAGGCTTCCCTTGAGCTCCTACAGCATAGGACACAAAGTTGTTCTGATTTCCTGAAAGGTTTTGCTCTGTCCAAATAATAACGTAGCTGTCTATGGATGTCTAAGGAATGTAACAGCCTTTCCCCTTTGTTTTGAGGATTGGGGTAAAAGGTAGGTAAGTGTATGGCTTGATTTAAAGCTACCCTGGACACCACTTTAGGCATAAATGACGGGTTGATTCGAAGGGAAACCCTGTCCTGATGGAAGATGAGAAAGGGCTGCACAGCCATGAGGGCTTGTAGTTCCGAAACCCTACGAGCTGAGGTAATGGCCAGAAGGAAAGCTGTTTTCCAGGACAAATATTGCAAATCTGTTGAGGCAGCTGGTTCAAAGGGAGGCAATGTTAATTTTTCCAGAATGTAATTAAGATCCCAGGCTGGCACTGGTTGTTTCCTTGGTGGTCTTATATTCTTAGCCCCTCTGAGGAACTGTCTTACAAGTGGGTGAGAGAATAAAGGTGGATCCGTGTTGAATTCTGCAGAAATGGCTGAGGCATGGATTTTTATGGAGGAAAATTGAAGTCCACTGTTCAGCAGCTCAGCTAGATACTGTAATACCCGAGGCAAATTCAGTTTTCTAGGGTCCTGGCCTTTTTTCTCATTCCAAGAGCAAAACCGTTTCCATTTTGCGGAGTAAGCCTTTCTAGCAGATGGCCTTCTGGCCTCCAGAATGACATCCTGCACCTCTTTGGGGAGTAGGGTCTGTTGTGGTGTTAAGGAATTTTCCATGCAGCGAGATTGAGTGTTTTCAGCTGACTGTGAAGAGTTTTGTAGCTGTGCTGAGTCAGCAGAAGAGGCAGTAGAGGTAGAGGCCAGGGAGGAGTATGTGTTAGGCTCCTCAGGAGTGGGTACCAGTGCTGTCTTGGCCAGTCTGGAGCAATCAGTATCATCTTCGGTCTGTCTGCTCTTTCTTTCAAGAGCACCTTGGGCAGAAGAGGCAGAGGTGGGAAAGCGTACACTGTCCATGCTGTCCAACTGAATGAAAGGGCGTCCACCCTCCAGGCCTTTGGGTGAAAGGTCCTTGAACAAAACTTTTCCAATTGGTGATTCCTGTGGGAGGCGAAGAGATCTATGTCTGGCCTCCCCCACGCTTGGATTATCTTTGTAAACACCTGAGGATGCAACTTCCATTCGTGCGGATCCGTCATATTTCTGCTTAGATTGTCTGCCAGCGTGTTTTCCAAACCTGGCAAGTACTGTGCTTGAAGTTCGATTTGCCATTCCAGAGCCAAGTTCCAAAGTGTCATGGCTAGTCTGCACAGGGAGTATGAATGTGTTCCTACTTGTTTGTTTATGTACCACATTACTGTGGCGTTGTCTGTTCTTATCAATAATTGTCCTGGATGCAGAAGGTCCTTGAATGCTGTAATTGCATTTATCACTTCTAGCATTTCTATTTGATTGATGTGAAGGTGCTTTTCCTTTTGGGACCATTTGCCCTGAATGCACCTGCCTGTCATGTGCGCCCCCCAGGCATAATCTGAGGCGTCTGTTGTGATTACTTGATTTGCTTGAGGCTTGCAGAATGGGAGACCTGTGTTTGCTTGACATGCTTGGGCCCACCATAGAAATTCCTTTTGCAAACATGGAATTATTGGTATTATTGTTTCCAAATTGTGGCTGTGTTGAGACCATAGGTTTTTTAGGTACCACTGAAGTTTTCTCATATGCAACTTTGCACATGGGATTAAAAGAATGCAAGATGCCATGAAGCCCAGAGCCTGCAGGATTTTCCTTGCAGTAAGCCTGGTACAATTTGCTAGTATTTTGAAGTACTGAGTTAGTTGCCCTTGTTTTTCTGGCGAAGGTAGGCCATCTGGGTGTTTGTGTCCAAGTTGGCACCCAGGAAAGTTATTTTCTGAGATGGTGTTAGCCTGGATTTCTCTTCGTTGATTGTGTATCCCAGAGAATTCAGTAACCGTGTTGCATAAGCCAGATGTTCCAGAAGTATGTGCTTGCTGTCCGCTTGGATCAGGCAGTCGTCCAAATAAGGGTAAATTTGTATCCCTTGAAGTCTGCAGTAGGCGATTACTGATGCCAGGCATTTCGTGAATACTCTGGGCGCAGTAGATGAGCCAAAGGGCAATGCAGAGAATTGATAGTGGATTGAACCTGCAAGAAATCTGAGGTATCTTCTGTAGCTTTGTCTGATTGGGACATGCAGGTATGCCTCCTTGAGGTCCAATGTTACCAGCCAAAACCCCTTGCCCAGCATGGGAAGAAGCTGCTGTAATATGAGCATCTTGAATTTTGGTACGAGTAGAAATGTATTTAGGATGGATAAATCCAAAATGGGTCTCCAGTCGGTTCCTTTCCTTGGTACCAGAAATAGTCTGGAATAAAAACCTTGACCTTGTTCGTGAGTAGGTACCTCTTGAATAGCTTTCATGTCCATGAGTTTTGAAATTTGTATTTGTGCCTCTGCCCTTTGATTGTGTGGCAGGTTTGGCATGCCTCTCATTTTTGGAAGAGTGTGAAAATGAAATCTGTAGCCTCTGTTTATATTGTCCAGGATCCATTTGTCTGTTGTGATAATATGCCAATTTCTTGTAAATAATGCCAGCTTTCCTCCCAAGGGAGCTGCCAGCTGAGACTTGCTTGGCATGAAAAGGAGGAAGTCATTGGGTTTGTTTTCTGTATTGTTGTGCACTGTCTTCGCCACCTCTTAGTGCTGGAGTTTGCCATTGTCTGCCTCTATATGATCCTTGAGATTGTCCTCTGCCCCTTGAGCGCCTGTATCTACCTCTTTGGGGCTGGAAAGGACCAGTTTTTA
Source organism: Protopterus annectens (assembly GCF_019279795.1). Classification (NCBI taxonomy): domain Eukaryota; kingdom Metazoa; phylum Chordata; order Ceratodontiformes; family Protopteridae; genus Protopterus; species Protopterus annectens. Next base: position 711,276,662 of record NC_056750.1, on the reverse strand, counting down.
GAAGGCCAATTTCTGCTAAAACGAGGTGGTTGTACCTGTAGAAAAGCCTTGACAGTTTGCATTGATTTAGCTTTTTCTTCCATCTTCTGTAGTATCTCCCCAGCATAAGTACCAAACAGTACATCCTTTTGTAAAGGAGCATCTAGTAGTTTAGCTTTAACATGATCAGGCAAGCTTTGTTCCCTAAGCCAGGCATGTCTACGAATGACTGATCCTGTAACAGCAGCTCTACTTGAGGCCTCTAAGGCATCATAGCCACATTGTAAGGTGTGTTTACCCACTTGTTCTGCACTATGCATCATATCCTGCAATTCCTTCAAATCTGGTTGTTCAGGTTGAGACATTTTATTTCTTAATTGTGATAACAGAAACTGCTGATATTTAAGCATATGAAACTGACAATTTAAGGCCCTCATGGCTAGGGTGGCCGAGGTGTATACCTTTTTCCCCACCTTTCTAAGGATCTAGATTCTCTTTCGGAAGGTAGTGGATTCCTGGCTGTAGAGGCCTTCATTCCTTTGGGGCCTTGAGAAATGGTTTCAGGGTCAGCATTATGGCTTTTGAAAAGAAATTGGTGAGAGTTGGGAACTCTGTAGTACCTATCAGGTTTGACTGGCGCAGGAGGCAGGGAATCCGGATTGAGACAAGCCTCCGAGTAAACATCATCAAGTATGTCCAAGACAGGAGGTATAGCCAGAGGTCTGTGTTGAGGTAACAAAAGAAATTCCCTAAGCCTTTTCTTGGAATCAGAAAAGTCTTGGCCTTCCCAATGGAAGTGTTCCCTCAAGGTGTGCAAGGTTTCCCCAAAAGAAAAATCCTCTGGGGGAAATACAGAAGGAATGGACTGTTCTGCATCGGAATCTTCATAAGGAGAGTACGAGTGTTCCTCTACATCAGAATGTTCTGAGAAAATGGAGCCCTGTTCAGAAGAGGGAGAATCTTCCTCCACTCTGGGTCTCTTGTCTGGGGGGGGTTGGGGGTTGGGAACCCCTGATGAGAGTAATTAAATCCTCGGCCATTTTAAGCATCTGCTTGTTAGGCATGGGGCCTGGGGATGGGGCCCTGAACAACAGGCCTCTTGGGATGCATGGCTGATTTGGACTTAGTAAAGGCCTTAATGGAAAAGGAAGATGAGGGCCTAAAGACACCCTGGGTGGAAGTGGACCTGTCGACATTAGGAGGCACAACACTCACAGTGGCTTTGGTGTTTGTAGTCTGAGTAAGGGCCGAGGTACCTGCGGTCTCGGTTACAGAAGACACCGCCAAGGAAGTGTCGTCGGTAGTCAGGGACTGCAAAGGCATCTCACTGAGAACCGGACCACGTGGAGACCGCGGGCCTCGCGTGTCAGTCCTTGTCCTTGCGTTTTTTGGACAAAACGGTAGTCGGAGTCTCCGACAACATTTTATAATCAAAAGCTTTTCTAAAATAATGTTGGGCGAACTCCGCCCGACGCTTAATAGTGCGTTTATTGAAAGTCGCGCAAAAGCGACAGCCCGAGACGTCGTGGTCTGGGCCTAAGCAAGGTATGCAGAGGGAATGGAAATCCTTATGCGGTATTTGCTTCCCACAAGAAATACAATTGTTAACTTTGTCTGACATCGGTCTGAGGCAAGACAAGTTTCCCCAACGGGGTACTTAGCTTTAAAGAAGACTTCGGTTTCCAATTTTTCATAAATTCAGGAGCTGGCCGACTGGCACTTGCGAACTGCTTCTGCTTCGGGCACCACGCGGCAAAAAAGACTGAAGAATATGGCGTCGGCCGTGTCTTATATACCCCTGTCGCTCTGACGTCAGGAAAGAAGGGACAACAACCGACGCCGGACCTAGACTTTGGAATTCGGCCAACCGAGGGACTGCCTGACGGCAGAGAACCCATATGTGATTACTGCAGCTGTATGCACGATGAACATCATCCAAAGATCTATCAGAATGGGTTTTTGGAGGTCAAAGCAATTCAAAACCCTTATAATCCATTTAGCCGAGGTTATTTTGGAAACTGCTTGACCCAAATGATTTGGAGACAAGGAAACAAACAACTGGTCAGACTTTCCGTGCTTTTTGCTCTGTGAAGTTAGAAACATAATTGTCTATGGACATTGAGAAGGTGCAACATGTATTCTACTTTATTACATAAATTGGGGAAGAAAACTGGCAATTGAATTGACTGATTAATGCTTGCTTCTGTGGCAACCTTAGGCATAAAGGAAGAGTTGGTTCATAGGGACACCTTTTTCTTATGGAAAAGGATATAAGGAGGTCTGGCTGAAAAGGCCTGAAGTTCAGATAGTCTCTTAGCTGAAGTGATGGCTACCAGAAGGATAGTTTTCCAGGAAAGATATTTCATGTTGCAGTTGCTAGTTGGTTCGAAGGGCTTCTGTGTAAGGCCCTGAAGGACAACAGTCAGATCCCATGGGGGTGAAAGGTCATTACTGAAGGCCTGAGTAAAAATATACCTTTCAAGAAAGCTTTACACAGTCTTGACAAGGGAAGAGAAAACGGCCTCTTCTCCTGTATGGAAATTCAGAATGGCAGCTAGTAGTAGTTTTACAGTAAAGAAAATGTCTCCTTCTTGAAAAAGAGAACTCAGAAGTAAGTGCTGAAAAAGGATCAATATTCTCCTTGGAGACCCATATGGAAAACCTTTTCCATTTACTGTTATAAACCTTTTTTTTTTTTTTTATAGAGGCCTTCCGAAAAGGCAGAATTATGTCACAGACTGGAGAAGCTAGCCTAGATTTTCCTACAATTGAAAGTGCAGGAACCATGTAGGCAATTTAAGGGTATGGAGATTGGGGTGCTGTTGTTCTGATGGGCGAGAGATGAGATCCTGACCGGGATCTAATACCTATGGTAAACACTTGCAGTGAGACCATAGGAAGGGGAAATCACACCTGACGAGGCCAAAAAGGGGCAATGAGGATTACTGAGCTCTTCAATCTGTTGGCTTTCTGTAGAAATTTTGGAATCAATGGAAGAGGAGAATAAGCATAAAGGAGACCTAGGGACCAGTCACAGACTACAACATCCCTTGGTGACTCCCACTTTGGGGGGAACTAAAGCAAAACACTTGTTGCCGAGGGGAGAAGCAAAAAGGTTGCAACAAGGTTGGCCCCAACGGCTTAAAATTTTCTCCTCTACTGATGGATAAAGGGACCACTTGTGATGGGTCCAAATAGATTTGCTGAGTCTGCCAGCGAGCTGGTTTTCCCCGGTACGTCTTTTGCAGTCAGAAAGTGGTCTGAATAGATCGCCCACTCCCAAACCTTCATGTGCTCTCTGTATAAAGGATAGGATCGGATTCCTCCTCATTTGTTGATGTGCCAGACTACTGACATGTTGTTTGTGTGATCTGTAATCGTCTCCAGAGGGAGTCAATCCTGAAAGGCTTGCCACGTTAGAAGAAATGCCCTCATTTTTAGGACACAGATATGCAACTTGGTCTAGGTGGGGAACCATGTGCCTTGGATCATCTGTCCCTGGTAATGCCCCCTCACCCCAAGTGGGATGTGTCAGTGGTCACTGTGGCTATTGGGGGGGATGGCCTGCCCAGAAACAGATAATTTGACTGCATCCACCACTGGAGATTGCATCTGCAGACTGAAGTCAGTTTGACAGGAGCAGAAAGAGATTGGTAAAGAAAGGACCACTGAGAAGCCAGGATCCAATGTACAACTCGTATAAAAAACCTTGCCAAAAGTACTAGAAAGATGGCTGCTGACACAGACCCCAGTGCTTCAAGGACTAACTTTGCAGGGGGAGAAGGGTGATACAGCAGGATCTGAACTTGTTATTCAAGAGAGAGTACACGATGTAGAGGTAATGAAGCTATTTGTGTCAAAGTGTTCAGCTGCATTCCTATAAATTCTAGATTCTGTGCAGTAGTCAGGTTTGATGTCAGATTTATTGAGATGCCAAGGGAATTGAAGATCTGGACTAGGTAATCCTTGGCTTGAATAAGTTGATGCCTTGTTGGAGCCTTAAGGAGCCAACCATCTCAATACGGAAACACCTGGAATCATTTTAGCCTCAGGTGAGCCAAGAAAACTGCCATACATTTGTTAAACACCCATGGGGTTGTGATAAGTCCAAAGGGGAGTGCTCTGAATTGTTAATGACTGGCTCCCAGCTGAAAGAGCAAGTGTCTCCTGGAGCATTTGTTCATTTTGATATAATACGCATCTTGGAGGTCTATGGAGTACATCCAGTCGCCCTTGTGTAGAAGCGGAAGAAATGACTAGACTAACCATGCGGAACTTCAACTTCTTGACATACTGGCTTAGATTACTGAGATCTAGGATTAGTCTTAGGTCCCTTGCTTTCTTTGTACCAAAAAGGAATGAGAATAAGTTATGTATCCTCTTTGTTCAGTCAGAACCTTTTGGATTACTTTTTTCTAGAAGTTTTTGAACTTTGAGTGCATACAACCCTCTGACTGGGTGGTATGTTAGAGAGTTTCCTCCTGGGATTTGCAGGTGAAGGGAGAAAGGAAATGTAGCAACCTCTGCATATTATTTGTAGCACCCAGGCATTGTTTATGTTTGTCGAGGCATCTGGGTGCAGGTATATAGACGACCCCCGACTGCCCCCAGAGATGGACAGCCGGGTAGTGCTTAAGGAGCGCTGGTAGGCCATATCGGGGAAAATGTTCCCTGAAGCCCTGATTTTGCAGACCCCCTGCCTCTGGGGTGGCGCCTACCACTGAAACCTCTCCCCCTGCCTCTGGAGGAAGTTCTCCCATAGACATCCTGCAAAAGTCCTTGAGTTTTCCTTAACCAAGTTTTCTTCATGCCTCGCTGACTCCTTGAGAAGGTTCTCTGAAGGGTGGAAAACTTGATCCCTACAGCAGACAAGGTCTTTCCTTCTTGTTCGCTGCAGGTAAGTGTTTCTTTCACCAATGGTCCAAACAAGGAGGAACCATCAAATGGGGCATTAATGAAAGATGCATTGAAGGGTTCCACAAAATCGCAAAGCCTCATCCAGGCATGTCTCCTAATGGCTATGCCTGCCCCGGCTTCTTGTGAGGTGCCTCTGCCATATGACAGATCAACCTTGGAATTTCCAAGGGAAGACAGAGTCGCCAAATGGGGGAAGACCTACTTTAGGTTCCCCTTCAAAAATGTCGCTGCAAGAGAGTGGGTTAGTTCTTTAACCAGGTCTCTCTACAAATGTGTTAAGTGTGCCAAAAACTTTAATGACCTCAGTGTGATGGTAGCTGAGGCATAAATGCTCTTTCTGTATCTGTCTAACATCCGAGACTCCTTGTTTGGGGGATGGACAGTGGAGCTTTGTTTGGCTAGCTCCTTTTTTGTGGCTAATGACAACAAGGGCATCAACTGGAATTCCTTTGCTGTAATGTGAATGCTCAGAAGGGGAACTGAAGAACCTATCAAGGTGTTTAGGGATTGTTTTGACTGTCTTCAGCTCCTTCCAAGCCCGGTGGGAAAATAAGTCTATGATTTAGCCTGCCAGGGGAAGGAGGTCAACCAAGATGTAGATGAGCTTGCTCCGAAAGCCTCCAGGAACACAGACCTCTCAGAAAGAGGTTGAGAGGACCAGCCACCTTTTTGCTAAAGGAGTTCAAAGTTCAGGTGGTGATCTGGGGGATCCTTTTCCCTCATCAAAATCAGTGTCCTCAGTCAGGGACTCCAAGGAGGAATCCAAGTGCCTCCTCTTGCACTTTTTCTTGTGAGGGACCTCCTCTGTGGGGTGTTCAGGGGAGGATATCAGAAGAAAGGAGAACCCTTTATAGGGTAATTGACTAGAGTCCTTGCAGGGAAGGCTGACCTATGGCAGGATGGATGGGCTCACTGCACAGCTCAGATGAAACTGGGGAAGATCCTGGATTTGGGGAGACAGTTCTCCGATTCTAGAGAAAGCACTTTGTTACCTGGAAGACCGACAGACCAGGGGAGACTCCCTCCCTCGACCCTTGGAGGGGAAAGCCACCAGAGGGGAAAGAATGGAGCTTACCCAGGATCCAAGACCTTCAAAGAAAGAATCTGACAGAAACTACCAAAGGCTGTGGGCCACAGGGGAATGGAAAAATCTAAAAAGGTTGGAGCTGAAGCCAACCCTCCACCCTCCTGGAGCCGGCGCCAACAGCTCGGATCAGAAATCCGCTCTGATCTGACAAAAACAGAGCAGGGCTGGTCAGTGACAAAGTCGTCAAGGAAAGAAGTTTTCTCAGCTCCGTCACAGACTCTCTGGGGACACCTGTATCCTGGGGTTCTGAGACAGTGGGTCAGATTGGAGAGGAAATTTGCAATTCAGGTGTAGGAGTTCTCAAGGATCCATGATGGGGTGGAAATGGCAAAACCTCCATCTGAATCTGAGCTTTGAGGAAATGCTGCATCATCCTGTCCATATATACTTTGGAAAAGCTCCAAAGACCACCTAGAAGAAGACTATGAAGAACACCTGGATTTTGCTGTAGGATTGTAGGATCCGAGAGGGAGGAGCCAGAGATGAAGGTTTGCTCTGAGGTACCGGTGTACAGCTCCAAACCTGTGGATCTGAAACCTTAGGATCTGAGGTTGCCTTACTCAGAGGGGAAGGTCCAGAAATCAAAATGGTATCTGTCGCATGCGAGAAGGCTCTTGGATCTAAAAAGGAATTTAGTCCCGCTTGGTTCCGATGGAGTTCTCAGATCTGAAGAAGATTTCATCCTGCTCAGATATGAACTTGTCAGATCTGAAAAAGGTTTTGTCTAGTTGGGATCCAGAATGGTCAGATCTGATGAACAGACAGGTCTGACAAAGCCTTTGGGGAGGCAGAGAAGGCTCACCTTTTCATTTCCTTGGAACTGGATGGGGTCTGGTGGTTTGAGCACCAGATAAAGTTAACAGTCACTTCAGAATAACTTTGTTTCATCTATCTGACACGGCTCGAGGATTGAAGGCTGCACAGATAATACAGTCACCATTCAAATGACAGTGATTCATGCAAAAGACACACTTCTTGTTAGCATCCAAGTTTGGGATTTTGTACCCACAAGAAGTGAATGTTTTGAACTCCATAGGTTTGTCTGACAAAGTTCTTCCACACACTCATGCACACACACACAGATTCAAGGACACTAACAGAATTAAAGAAAATGCAGCAGATACTAGGTGAGCAAAACGGGAAAGTAAAACATTTTTTTTTTTTGGAAAAGAACTAAAAGAAAGTGCCAGAAGCTCCAGAAAAGAAGTGAAAATAGGAAAAGGCACCCTCCTGATGCCTGCAAGAAAAAACTATCAAGAGGGAGAACAACTATAAAACTACAGTTAACAGATAACAAAAGTTGTTTATAGAAAGCTGTCAAAATGTATAGATTTTAAAGTTAACTAAACACTTATCTTAAGCCTAGGAAACATGGAGACTAAGGACCACATCTGGATGAAATGGCGGCAAACGAGATCTGGGGGATTAGAGAAAGTACAGTTGTGTACACTTACCATAAATGTAGATATTAGAGTGTATTCACTGTTGCAGTCATTACATTTGGGTAATCTGCTGGCAGGTTGCCCTCAGTCGGCCTGATTAACAAAGTCTTGGGTCCTGTGTCAGTTGCTGTCCCTTATTCCATGACGTCAGGGGTATAAAACATGCAGCCGACGCCATTACATCAGTTTTTGTTGCCCCTGACAAACAAAAATGGGGAGCAAAAAAAAAAAAAAAAAAAAAAAATATATATATTAGTATATAATTTAAAACACAAAAAAATACCTCCAAACAAAAGCAAATACACCCAAAAAGACTTTTAAGCATAGTAAAAGAAAGGAGAAGTATAGTAAGAGAAAAACAGGGGGCTGGAGGGTGGGTAAAGTACAGTTTTGTACCTACCATAAATGTAGATGTCCAAACTGGATAGCATCTGCAGTCATAACAACTGGGTTGTCCTGTCGTCAGGCAGCCCTTCGGTCTGCCGGATTCCAAAGTCCGGGTCCGGCTTCGGCTGATGTCGCACTTCACCCGACGTCATCTCTGTTGGTCTTCGGGTATAAAGGCATCAGCCGACGCCATTTTCCTCAGTGTTTCTTGCCCCAGATGCCAGTTGCCCTCTTGGAAGGCTAAATTTTGGGTAAATGCCAATGTTTCCAAAAAGATAGAAGGCAAACACAAAAAATAAGCATGTATGTACATATATACAAACAAATACACCATAAGAGACTCCCCCCCGCCAGCTAGCTATTAGGAGGGTAAATACCCTAGGAGTACCACAGAGGGGAAGGAGGGAGGTAATCCTGACTGCAGATGCTATCCAGTTCGGACATCTACATTTATGGTAGGTACAAAACTGTACTATGTCCTTCATGGATGCATCTGCAGTCATAACAACTGGGTAGAATACCATAGCCAACTAGGGAGGAGGAAGAATAGATTATGGTGTGGATAGGATCCCTTGCAGTACAGCAGTGGCAAACCCTGCTCGGGATCTGGAATACAGAGGTAAATTATAATGCTTGGCAAATGTATGCACGGAGGTCCAAGTAGCCACCTCAATAATGTCCTTGGTTGCCACTCCTCGTAAGAAGGCTGTGGTAGTGGCTGTTGCCCTTGTCGAATGAGGCCTTATGTTCTGTGGAATTGGTTTTCCATGAAAAGAGTAAAAGAATCGTATGCAATTTCCTATCCATTTGGAGATTGTCTGTTTGGAAATCGCTTTTCCTTCCCTTCCTGTTGCATAGGCTACAAACAGCTGGTCAGTTTTTCTGTTACTTTTTGTTCTGTCCAGGTAGTAGCGTAGCTGTCTATGTACATCCAAGGTATGCAGCATTCTTTCCCCTCTGTTTTGTGGGTTTGGGAAGAAGGTAGGTAGGTGGATTGCCTGGTTTAAAGACACTCTGGATACCACCTTAGGCATAAATGTAGGATTAGTCCTCATGGACACTCTATCTTGGTGGAAGATTAGGAAGGGTTGTACTGCCATTAGGGCCTGAAGTTCAGAAACCCTTCTTGCTGAGGTTATTGCCAGTAGGAAAGCAGTTTTCCACGATAGATGCTGCAGGTCTGCTGTTGCTGCTGGTTCAAAAGGTGCGAGTGTCAACTTTTCCAGCACAAAGTTCAAATCCCAAGCTGGCAATGGTGGTTTCCTAGGAGGTTTTACATTCTTGATCCCTCTGAGGAACTGCCTGAGTAAAGGATGTGAAAAGACAGGTGGATCAAAGCTGTATTCTGCTGAAATAGCTGATGCATGTATCTTGATGGAAGAATAGGACAGGCCTGTATGTAGAAGCTCTGCCAAATACTCCAGAATGTTAGCAATGTCTATATTGGACACATCTTTTCCTCTTTCAGCACTCCAAATGACAAACCTTTTCCATTTTCCTGCATAGTTCCTTCTTGTTGAAGGTCTGCGGGCTTCAAGGATAATGTCTTTAACCCTTTGGGAAAGCTCTGGATTAGTTGCTGCTATGTGAAATTCCATGCAGTCAGTTGCAAAGTTTTTTGGTTTGGATGCATGATGCTGTAGTTGTTCTGGGTTAACATCAAAGGCATCAGGGGTATTGGCCATATTTTGTCCCGAGACATGCTCCTCAGCAATGGGTACCAGTGTTGTCTTGGCCAGTTTGGAGCTATCAGGGTTATCCTTGGACGTTCCTCCTTGATTTTTAGTAATACCTTGTGTATCAAGGGAAGAGGTGGGAATGCATATGCTGTCAGACCTTTCCAGCTGAAGGAGAGCGAGTCCACTTTCCATGCAAGTGGGTGGAACGTCCTTGTGCAGAATTTTTGAGCTGGTGATTGAGAGGGGAAGCGAATAGATCTATCTGTGGCATTCCCCATTTCTTTGAGATGGCCTTGAAGATGTCCGGGTGTAGCATCCATTCGTGAGCATCCGAGGTGGTTCTGCTTAACATGTCTGCTAGAGTATTCTCCTTTCCTGGTACGAACATTGCCTGTAACTGGATGTTGTAGCTGAGCCAGGTTCCAAAGGTCCAAAGTCATTCTGCCTAGGGGGTATGAATGAGTGCCTCCCTGTTTGTTGATGTACCACATGACTGTGGTGTTGTCTGTCCTTATCATCAAATGTCCTGCTTTGAGGAATGGTCTGAATTTTTGGATTGCCAGCTTTACTGCCAGCATTTCTTTTAGGTTGATGTGCAAATGGAGCTGGTCCTGTGTCCACAATCCTTGTACGCATTTGTCCAGCATGTGAGCCCCCCATCCTAGGTCTGAGGCGTCTGTTGTGATGGTTTGGCTTGCTTGATAGTTGTGGAAAGGTAGGCCTGGATTTGACTGGCATGCTTGAGCCCACCATAGGAACTCAGGAATTTCTGCTTCTAGGCTGTGCCTGTGTTGGGACCATAAATTCTTTAGGTACCACTGTAGTTTTCTCATATGTAGTCTGGCATGTGGAACCAAGATTATGCAGGATGCCATGAAGCCCAAGGCCTGTAGAACTTTTCTTGCTGTTAGCTTGTTCTGTTTTGTTAGTGCCAAGAAGTAAAGAGGGAGTTCTTTTTGTTTTTCTGCAGTTAGGAATGCCATTTGTTTTACTGTGTCCAATTCCGCGCCCAAGAATGTCCTTGTTTGGGATGGTATCAGCCTTGACTTTTGTAAATTGACTGTGTATCCCAGTGCTTGTAGCAAGTAAATGACCCTTTGTAAATCTGTTGTCAGCTTGCTTTTGTTGTCCCCCTGTAGCAGACAGTCGTCCAGGTATGGATAAATTTGGATTCCCTGTAGTCTGCAGTGAGCGATTACTGATGCCAGGCATTTTGTGAATACTCTGGGCGCAGTAGATAAGCCAAAGGGCAATGCTGAGAATTGATAGTGCTCTGATCCTGCAAGAAATCTGAGGTATCTTCTGCAAATTGGTCGTATGGGGACGTGCAGGTATGCCTCCTTGAGATCTAGAGTTACCAGCCAGCACTCCTTGCCCAGCATGGGAAGAAGTTGCTGGAGGGTCAGCATTTTGAATTTTGGGACAATGATGAATGTATTTAAGATGGACAGGTCGAGAATAGGTCTCCAGCTTTTTTCCTTTCTTGGAACTAGGAATAGTCTGGAGTAGAATCCTTTGTCTTGTTCTGTTATTGGCACTTTTTCCACAGCTCTCATCTTTGTTAGTTGCATTATCTGCTGTAGAGCTTCTGTTTTTTGATTTGGAGGCAGGTTTGGCATTCCTCTTTTGACTGGTAAAGTGTGGAAGTGGAACCGGTATCCTTGGTCTATGGTTTGCAGAATCTCTTTTGAGAAATGTCTTTTGTGATATAGTGCCAGTTTTTTGAAAATAAGGTTAATTTTCCGCCTAATGGTGCTGCTATTTGTTCCCTGGTAGGCGGAGTTAGAATCAAGTCACTGTGCTGTTGTAGTGGCAGTGGCTGTGTCTGTGCCTCTGTTATTACCTTGCCACTGTCGTCCTCTGTAGGCACCCCCTCTGGATTGATTTCTGCCTCTGGGACGTCTATTCCTGCCCCTTTGGGATCTTGTGGAGTCAGGAAAGGACCAATTTTTGGCAGGCCAGTTCCTGCTAAACCTTGGGGTTGAACCTGCAAGAAATCTTTAACTGTTTGTACAGATTTTGCCTTTTCTTCCATTTTCTTCATTACCTGCTGGGCAGGTGTACCAAACAAACTGGCCTTATCCATAGGTGCATCTAATAACTTAGCTTTAACATGATCCGTAAGACCTGTTCCTTCAGCCATGCATGTCTTCTTATCACTGTGCCAGTCATGGCTGATCTAAATGAAGCCTCCAGTGCATCATAGCCACATTTTAAGGAATGGTTACTAACCTGTTGTATGTTATTTACCATTTCTAATATATATTTCTTATCTATAGAGTCATCAGAGGATAGCTTTTTAGTTAACTGATCAAGCATAAACTCTTGGTATTGTATCATGTGAAACTGACAATTTAAAGCTCTAGCTGAGAGAGTAGCAGAGGTGTAAACCTTTTTGCCCCATCTGTCTAAAGACCTGGCTTCCCTTTGAGAAGGAATAGGGTTTTTTGTTGTGGTCGAGGCTGCTGCCTTAGGCCCCTGGGATATGGTTTTGGGGTCTGCAAGTGGGGCCTTGTATAAGTGGTGATGAGTGCCTGGAACCCTGTAAAATCTGTCTGGTTTGACAGGGGCTGGAGGTAAGGAATCTGGTGCAGTGCAGACATCATTAAATGCATCGTCCACAACAGAGAGGACAGGAGGTATAGCTAAAGGCCTGTGTTGTGGTAGGTGCAGAAAAGTCCTAAGTCTTTTTCTGGAATCTGAGAAATACTGTTCCTGCCATTGGAATTGTTCTCGCATGGCATGTAAGGTTTCCCCAAAGGAGAATTCTTCTGGTGGGGAAGCAGCTGGAATGGATTCTTCAGCATCTGAGTCTTCATAATTGGAGAAATGAGCCTCTGGCTGGTCTGTAATATCAGAGTCCTCCGCGGAATCATCAGAGGACACAGGCTCGGGGGGCTCTGCTCTAGGTCTCTTTCCTGGGGGCTGAGAGGCCCTGTCTGGGTGAGATTGAGATCCCCTAATTAAGGATATTAAATCCTCTGCCAGAGTAAGCATTTGTGAACTAGAAGTGGGCCTAGTAGAGGGGGGCTTAACAGGCACTGATTTGGTAGATTTGGCTGCTTTAGCCCTGGCAAAGGCCTTAATAGACATGGCTGCAGGAGGCCTAGCAGCACCACGTGCTGGGGTAGAGACATCCAAAGGGATGGTGTCTGATAAATCACTAGTAACCACTGGAGGTAAGATTTATGAGGCCGTTTCAAGTAAGGTAGCAGGAGCCTCAGTAGTAGTCATTGATTCAGCTGTGCTTTGATCAGTTTTCGGTTTCGGCGAAACCGAGACACTCATGATTTGCTTAACCATGGTTTCGGCCGAAACCGCGGACCGCGAGTGTCGGTCTTCTTTGCGTTTTTAACAATCTGGGTAGTCGGAGGATCCGCGGCATAATGTACGCAAAATCTGAGCGAAAAACTGTTCAGCAAACTCCGACCGGCGCCTAAGCGTTAAATCGGTTGAATGAGCACAGGCTGAACAGGCTGCTACGTCGTGGTCTGGGCCTAAACAAGGCAAACAGTAAGAGTGGAAATCTTTATGAGGTATTTGTTTCCCACAAGTTAAACAGTTATTGACTTTTTCTGACATCGGCTGAGGCAAGAAAGAGTCCCCAACGGGTACTTAGCTTTTAGAAGTCTTCGAAGTAGTATTCGGAAGTAGTAATCTCTGGATCTGACCGACCGGCACTTGCGAACAGCTTCTGCTTCGGGTGCCACGCGGCAAGAAAGACTGGGGAAAATGGCGTCGGCTGATGCCTTTATACCCGAAGACCAACAGAGATGACGTCGGGTGAAGTGCGACATCAGCCGAAGCCGGACCCGGACTTTGGAATCCGGCCGACCGAAGGGCTGCCTGACGACAGGACAACCCAGTTGTTATGACTGCAGATGCATCCATGAAGGACATCCAGGACTGCAACAGTGAATACACTCTAACATCTACATTTATGGTAAGTGTACACAACTGTACTATGTTCTTCATGTTTCACTGCTGCAGTCATTACATTTGGGTAGAATCCCAAAGCTATGGTTGGGAGGATGGATTTATACATTATTAGGAGCAGCTATAAGGCCCTGCAGGGCAGCAGTGGCAAAGCCAGCTCTGGATTTAGAGAAGAGAGGTAAATGGTAATGTTTGGTGAACATATGATCTGAGCTCCAGGTAGCAGCTTCTAGAATGTCTCTGGTAGGAACCCCCCTGAGAAAGGCTGCAGAAGTAGATGCAGCCCTGGTGCAATGAGACCTGATCCCCTTGGGGACAGGTTTACCATGGTGCATATAGCAGAAATGAATACAATGGTTTATCCATTTGGAAAGTCTGCTTTGAAATAGCCTTTCCCTCTGCCCCTGCAGCAAATGCCACCAATACTTGTTCAGATTTTCTTAGAGATTTCGTCCTGTTTAAGTAGAATCTAAGTTGTCTGTGTACATCCAATGAATGCAGAATCCGCTCACCCTTGTTCTGTGGATTGGGGAAGAAAGTTGGCATTTGAATGGTCTGATTAAGAGCCACACTGGATACCACCTTAGGCATGAAAGATGGATTGGTCCTGAGAGCCACCCTGTCCGGATGAAAAATAATGAAATTCTCCACTGCCATAAGAGACTGTAATTCTGAAATCCTTCTTCCTGAAGTGACTGCTAAAAGGAAAGCTGTTTTCCAGGAGAGAAATTTTAGGTCTGCAGTAGCAGCTGGCTCAAAAGTAGGGAGAGTGAGTTTTTCCAAAACAAAACTGAGGTCCCATGCAGGAGTTAGTGCTCTTTTGGGAGGTCTTAAATTTTTGGCCCCTCTGAGATACTGCTTTAGCAGAGGATGAGAGAAGAGGGGAGGTTCTGTGTTGTAATGAGCTGAAATGGCAGAGGCATGGATTTTTATGGAGGAAAAAGATATGTTCTTGTGAAGCATCTCAGTTAAGTACTGCAGAATCTGAGGAATATTGGGCACTGCTGTGCTTATTCCTTGTGATTGGTTCCAGGCACATAATCTTTTCCATTTGTCAGCATGAGATTTTATAGTACTAGGCCTTCTAGCCTCCAAAATGACATCCATCACTGGTTTGCTGAGGGATGACAAGGGTGAAATTAGTTGATTAGCCAAGCTGCAAGATTCAAAGTTTGGAGCCGAGTGTGTAGAATTTGCTAATTCTGCTGTGACAGTAGGTAAGGTCTCTGAGGCAGGTGCCACGCAGGAATGTGTGACACATTGCACAGGCGTGGGTACCAGTGTTGGTGAAGCCAGTCTAGAGCAATCATTTTTGGTTTGTCCTGTTTGACTTTTAGTAGAACTTCAGAAAGCAGAGGCAGAGGGGAAAGCATAGACTGATACATTTTTCCAGCTGAATGACAGAGCATCCACTTTTCAAGCTTTTTTGTGAACAATTCTTGTGCAGAATTTGTCCAACTGATAGTTCAGGGGTGAGGCAAAACTATCTATGTCTGGGTTCTCCCATTTGTATTTCAGCATGTTGAAAACCTGTGGTTCAAGTTTCCATTTGTGTGGGTCCATAAGATTTCTGCTTAGTTCGTGTGCCAGAGTATTTTGCTTTCCTGGCAGGAATTGAGCTTGTAGTTTTATCTGATAGGTCAAGGCAGTGTTCCACAATGCCATGGCTAGTCTGTAAAGGGGGTAGGAATGTGTACCCCCCTGCTTGTTTATGTACCACATAACTGTGGTGTTATCTATCATTAGTTGTCCTGGATGAAGGTAGTCTGAGCATTCTGTACAGCTAGCATCTCTTTCTGATTGACATGTAGGTGCATTTGATTTGGGCTGCATTTGCCCTGAATACACTTCCCTGCCAGATGAGCCCCACAAACATAGTCCGATGCATCTGTTAGGGTTTGGGCGGCAGGGAGTGCAGTGAATGGCAGTCCCTTGTTTTGGTGGCAGGCCTCTGCCCACCATAGGAACTCTAGTTGCAGGCAAGGTATAATAGGAATTAGAAGTTATGTACTTACCATAACATTCCATCTGAGTAGGTAAACTTCATTTGTCAGCAACCTATGGGTTATTGGATCCGAGCTGGCAGCTTCCAACAGCTAAGATCCAAGCTCCTCCCCTAACCCATAATCCCCTGCTATCCCTTCCTGACCTCAGATCGAGTTTGCCTATCCATAAACCATACGATACCAAGAACCACCTCCCTACTCTAACCAGGAAATAGTCCGCCATGACAGCAGGAGACCTTAGAACATCCATATAGGTTAGGGGGATGGAGGGAGGGACGGTTGCTGACAAATGAAGTTTATCTACTCAGATGGAACGTTATGGTAAGTACATAACTTCTAAATCTGTAGTTGTTAACTTAATTTGTCCATCAACCTATGGGACAGAGTCCCCAGCTACCCGATTCTTGGGAGGTCCTCACAGAAGGATGTTCCGGAGCACTGCAGAACCAAAGGATGCACTCCCTCTGGAAACAAGATCCAACTTTACCTGTTTGAGCCAATCTTCATTTTCCCCTGGAGAGCACTGTGCTTTGGCTGTAAGCAGCCCCGCCCCCACCACCACACACATCTTCCACTTTCTCTTATTCCCTTCTGTTAGCAAATAGTATCCATAACTGATCAATACTGTGTGTTTGTTAATTTAAACTATGACCACAGTAGCCTACTGATACAAGATTATCCTGGTTTTCCACCTGAGAAATTAAGAAAAGACTTAGTTTCAGAGCAGTCCTTGGTCAATTGTGATTGTTTCTTAACAAATACTTGTTTTGCTTTGGCTCATTAGCAGCAGTACAAAGAACTGCCTGCTCACACCCTTGTTCCCCCCCCCCCTTCCCTGTTTATTACCTTAAGACAATCCCAGAGTTAATAAATATTACCTGTGGCAGGCACCATTTGTAAAACTACAATCCACTCTGCTACAGGCCCCATGAAGGCTCAGTGTCTCTCCAGTAAGTGTTTTACAACTGTAAATGCCTATTTATGTTGAATTGTATTAGACATTTTACAACTGTATATGTTTACGTTGACTTGTGTTAGACATCTAATATGTTTTATGCTGTATTATTGATGTTACTATGGCATGCACCAAGTTGTTTCTAGTATAATAGTATGTATGGTTATCTGCATAGCTGCACCTTGTTCACTAATGTTATTCATGTAATTGTGTTGTGTGTAGACAGCTCATACTAGTGTCTAAATTATTTCTATACGTTTGTGCTGTTACTGGTGGATAGAATCACAATAGAGAAAGTACAGTTTTGTACCTACCATAAATGTAGATGTCCGATAGGTATGCATCTGCAGTCCTAACATATGGGTTGTCCTGCCTCAGGCAGCCCTTCGGTCGGCCGGATTCCAAAGTCTGGGTCTGGCCTCGGCTGATGTCGCACTTCACCCGACGTCATAGCTGCTGTTTATTGGGTATAAAGGCATCAGCCGACGCCATTTTCCTCAGTGTTTCTTGCCCCAGATGCCAGGTGCCCTCTAGTAAGGCTAAATTTGGATAAATGCAAATAATTCCAAACAGTAGAGAGCAAACAATATAAAAAAAAAATATATATATATATATATATATATATATATATATATATATATATATATATATACACATATATACAAACAAATACACCATAATAGATTCCCCCAGCTAGCTAAAAGAGGGGTAAATACCCTAGGAATACCACAGAGGGGAAGGAGGGTGGGTAATCCTGACTGCAGATGCATACCTATCAGACATCTACATTTATGGTAGGTACAAAACTGTACTATGTCCTTCAAGGATGCATCTGCAGTCCTAACATATGGGTAGAATACCATAGCCAAACTGGGGGAGGAGGCACTAAGATAAAGATGGTGTAGTTAAGATCCCTTGCAAAACAGCAGTTGCAAAACCTGCTCGGGATCTAGAGTATAAGGGAAGATTGTAATGCTTGGCAAATGTATGCATGGAGCTCCAAGTAGCAGCTTCTAAAATGTCTTTGGTAGCCACTCCTCGTAGGAAAGCTGTAGTGGTGGCTGTAGCTCTTGTGGAATGAGGTCTGATATTACCAGGAGTTGTCTTTCCATGAAAAGAGTAGCAAAATCGAATGCAATTTCCTATCCATTTTGAGATTGTCTGTTTTGAAATTGCTTTCCCTTGCATTCCTGTTGCATATGCTACCAGAAGCTGGTCCGTTTTTCTGCTGGTCTTTGTTCTGGCCAGATAGTAGCGTAATTGTCTGTGCACATCCAAGGTATGTAGCAGTCTTTCCCCCCTGTTCTGTGGGTTGGGGAAGAATGTAGGTAAATGAATTGCTTGGTTCAATGATACTCTGGAGACCACTTTTGGCATAAAGGTAGGGTTAGTTCTCAGAGAGACTCTGTCCTGATGGAAGATAAGGAAGGGTTGTACTGCCATTAATGCCTGTAACTCAGATACCCTTCTTGCTGAAGTAATTGCTAGCAGGAAAGCAGTTTTCCAAGACAAGAATTGTAATTCTGCTGTTGCTGCTGGTTCAAAAGGGGAAGTGTTAACTTTTCCAGCACAAAGTTGAGATCCCATGTAGGTAAAGGTGGTTTCATTGGAGGCTTTACATTTTTGATTCCTCTCAAGAACTGCCTGAGTAGAGGATGAGAGAAGACAGGAGGATCCATGTTGTATTCTGCTGAAATTGCTGATGCATGAATCTTAATGGAGGAGTAAGACAGGCCATTGTGGAACAGCTCTGCTAAATATTCCAGGATGTGTGCTATGTTTGCCAATGAGACATTTTCTCCCTTTGCTGCACTCCAAATGAGGCATCTTTTTCACTTCGCTGAATAAGTCTTCCTTGTGGAGGGTCTGCGTGCCTCCAGGATAATGTCCTTAACCCTCTGAGATAAACCTGGGTTATTTTGTTTTATGCAATATTCCAAGCAGCTAGCTGCAGTGTTTTCAAGTTTGGATGTAGGATCTTGTAGTTGTCCTGTGTTAGTAGTAAGGGACATAGAGGTAGATGCCATTCGTGTGTCCGAGACATGCTTCTCAGTAGCGGGTACCAATGTTGCCTCGGCCAGTCTGGAGCTATCAGAATTACCCTTGGCTGATCCTCTCTGATCTTCAGTAGAACTTTGTACATCAAGGGAAGAGGTGGAAATGTATATGCTGTCAGGTTTTTCCAGCTGAAGGAAGGGGAGTCCACCCTCCAAGCAAGTGGGTGGTATGCTCTTGTGCAGAATTTCTTCAATTGGCGATTGTGTGGGGAGGCAAACAGGTCTATCTGTGGTAGTCCACATTTCTTTGTTATGGCTTTGAAGATATCTGGATGCAGCATCCATTCGTGAGCATCCGTGGTAGTTCTGCTTAAGGTGTCTGCTAGAGAATTTTCTTTTCCTGGTACAAATCTGGCCTGAAGTTGAATGTTGAGGTTCAGGGCCACATTCCACAGGTCCATTGCCATCCGGCACAGAGGATATGAATGTGTACCTCCCTGTTTGTTGATGTACCACATGACTGTGGTATTGTCCGTCCTTATCAGCAGATGACCCTGTTGAAGGAGTGGTCTGAATGCCTGGATCGCATGTTTCACTGCCAGCATCTCCTTTAGATTTATGTGTAGATTCAGCTGGTCTTGGGTCCATAGGCCTTGTTTACACTTGTCCACCATGTGTGCCCCCCATCCTAGGTCTGAGGCGTCTGTGGTGATGGTCTGGCTTGGATGTGGTTTGTGGAAAGGCAAGCCTCTGTTCAACTGACAGGCCTGAGGCCACCACAGGAATTCTTGCTTCAGGCATGGAATTATTGGAATCTGGGCTTCTAGACTGTGCTTGTGTTGAGACCATACATTCCTTAGATACCATTGTAGCTTTCTCATATGCAGCCTGGCATGGAACCAATATTATGCAGGATGCCATGTAGCCCAGGGCTTGCAGGACTTTCCTTGCAGTAAGCTGAGTTTGTGTTGTTAATGTCATGAAGTAGACTGGTAGTTGCTTTTGTTTTTCTTCTGTGAGAAAAGCCATCTGAGTTGATGTGTCTAATTCTGCACCCAAGAATGTTATCCTTTGGGATGGTACTAGTCTTGACTTTTGCATGTTGACTGTGTATCCCAAGGCTTGCAACAGTTGTATGACATTTTCCAAATCTTTTGTTAACTTTGCCTTGTTGTCCGCTTGTATTAGGCAGTCGTCCAGGTATGGGTAAATCTGAATTCCCTGAAGTCTGCAATGAGCAATTACTGATGCCAGGCATTTCGTGAATACTCTGGGCAGTAGATAAGCCAAAGGCAATGCTGAGAATTGATAATGCTCTGATCCTGCAAGAAATCTGAGGTGTCTTCTGCAATCTGGTCGTATAGGGACGTGCAGGTATGCCTCCTTGAGATCTAGAGTCACCAGCCAAGACTCCTTGCCCAGCATGGGAAGAAGTTGCTGGAGGGTCAGCATTTTGAATTTTGGAACAATGAGGTATGTGTTCAGTGCGGACAAATCCAGAATAGGTCTCCATTGATTTTCTTTTCTTGGTACAAGGAAAAGCCTGGAGTAAAATCCTTGGCCTTGTTCCATAGGTGGCACCTCTTCTATAGCTCTCATCCTTAGTAAGTTCTTGATTTGTCTTAGAGCGTCTGTTTTTTGGCTTGGTGGTAGGTTTGGCATTCCTCTCTTTTTTGGTAGAGTATGGAAGTGAAACCTGTAGCCCTTGTCTATTGTTTGTAAAGTCCATTTGTCTCCTGTAATGTAATGCCAGTTGTCGCAGAATAAGGCTAGTTTTCCGCCCAAGGGTGCTTCCAGTTGTTCCCTGGTAGGCGGAACTAGAGCCAAGTCATTGTGTCTGCCCTGTGGAAGTGGTTGTAGTTGATTCTGTGGCAGTACTTCTCTGGTTGGTAGGTTGCCACTGGCGTCCCTGTAGCCACCCCTAGATTCACCTCTGCCTCTTGGGCGTCTATTTCTGCCTCTCTGCGCTCTGGAGTTGTCTGGAAAGGACCAATTCTTCGAAGGCCAATTTCTGCTAAACCTCGGAGGTTGGACCTGTAAGAAATTCTTGACTGTTTGGACAGATTTTGCTTTTTCTTCCACCTTTTTTAGAACCTCCTGTGCAGGGGAGCCAAACAAACTTTGTTTCTCCATGGGAGCATCTAGGAGTTTTGACTTAACATGGTCTGGTAAGGATTGTTCTTTTAACCAGGCATGCCTTGAATCACTGTTCCAGTCACAGCTGATCTAAAGGAAGCCTCCAGTGCATCATAGCCACATTTTAAGAAATGGTTACTGACCTGCTGAGAGTTATGTACCAAATCCTGAAGGGACTTGCAGTCTAAAGGTTCAGGAGAAGATAGTTTTTTATTTAGCTGGTCTAACAAAAATTCCTGGTACTGAATCATGTGAAATTGACAGTTCAAGGCCCTGGCCGAAAGAGTAGCAGAAGTATAAACCTTTTTACCCCATCTCTCTAATGCTCTAGATTCTCTTTCAGAGGGAAGAGGGTTTTTGGCAGAGGCAGCTGCCACACCTTTAGGGCCCTGTGAAATGGTTTCAGGGTCTGCAACAGGAGCCTTATACAAATGGTAGTGTGTGTCCAGGACCCTGTCATAGCTGTCTGGCTTGGCAGGGGCCGGAGGAAGAGAATCAGGAGCATTACAGGCATCATTGTATGCATCATCAACAACTGTTAGTACTGGCGGAATGGCTAACGGCCTATGCTGTGGTAAGTGTAAAAAAGTCTTTAGCCTTTTCCTTGAATCTGAAAAATCCTGGCCCTGCCATTGGAAGTGTTCCCTCATAGCATGCAAGGTTTCCCCAAAGGAAAATTCTTCAGGAGGAGAAGCAGAAGGAATGGAGTCTTCTGCATCAGAATCCTCATAAGGAGAATATGGGCCTTCGTGAGGGTCTGAAAGGTCTGAGTCATCCGAGGAATAATCTGTAGAGACAGGTTCCGGGGGTTCAGTCCTAGGCCTCTTGTCTGAAGGGGGCTGAGAGGCCCTGTCTGGGTGAGGTTGGGATCCACTGATCAAAGAAATGAGAACCTCAGCCAGGCTGAGTATTTGGGAACTAGAGGTAGGCCTATGTGAAGGAGTTTTGGCAGGCAAGGCCTTAGAAGATTTAGCTGCCTTAGCCCTGGCAAAAGCCTTGATAGACATGGAAGCAGGGGTCTAGCAGCCCACGTGCAGGGTAGTTATGTCTAAAGGAATAGTGTCTGATAAATCCTGGGTGCCTGCTTCTGTAGCAGTAAATTCAGTAGCAGATTCAGCCATGCTCTGTGAGGCCTCGGCTATTGGAAGCATGCTTTCGGCCGAAGGAAGAACCGGGGGCTCGGTTTCAGCCGAAACCAAGACATTCGCGGTTGGCCTAACCGTGGTTTCAGCGAACCGGGCGAATGTCGGTCCTTTTCCTTGGGCTTTTTAGCTAATTGAGTAGTCGGAGTCTCCGACGGCATTTTCTATGCAAAAGCGGGACCAAAAAACTCCTCTGCAAACTCCGACCGATGTCTAAGTGTTCGTCGGTTGAAGGAAGCACAGGCTAGACAAGCTGATACGTCGTGGTCTGGGCCTAAGCAAGGAAGGCAGTAAGAGTGGAAATCCTTATGAGGTATTTGTTTCCCACAAGTTAAACAATTATTTACTTTGTCTGACATCGGCTGAGGCAAGAAAGAGTCCCCAACGGAGTACTTAGCTTTTTAGAAGTCTTCGGTAGTAGAAATCTCTGGATCTGACCGACCGGCACTTGCGAACAGCTTCTGTTTCGGGCACCGCGCGGCAAGAAAGACTGAGGAAAATGGCGTCGGCTGATGCCTTTATACCCAATAAACAGCAGCTATGACGTTGGGTGAAGTGCGACATCAGCCGAGGCCAGACCCAGACTTTGGAATCCGGCCGACCGAAGGGCTGCCTGAGGCAGGACAACCCATATGTTAGGACTGCAGATGCATCCTTGAAGGACATCCACAACAGATTGCTGTTCGCTATATTTTTATCTGTGGCTGCATAACTGTCTGGGGTTTTGTTTTCTAATGTTCTTCCAATTGGCTCAGTATCTGGATATACTAAGTAGTGGTTCAGGACATTGTCCTGCATGTGGTAGCTAATTGCTCAGTGTGTTTTTTATAATCTTTATAATATATATTTACCATCTCAAAAGTGCTTACTCCTCTCTGTACTCTCCTTTTCTAGACCTAACACCACTCTTAAGTATTCAACTGCGGTACCACCTTTAACATTCCTATAAGAAAAGCGCAGTCCGGGTCTGAACTGTCTGCAAACAGCTACAGTTAACTTTGAGTATGTGTCTACCCTGTTTGAGCCAATCATCATTTTCCCCTGGAGAGCACTGTGCTTTGGCTGTAAGCAGCCGCCCCCCACCACCACACACATCTTCCACTTTCTCTTATTCCCTTCTGTTAGCAAATAGTATCCATAACTGATCAATACTGTGTTTGTTAATTTAAACTATGACCACAGTAGCCTACTGATACAAGGTTATCCTGGTTCTCCACCTGAGAAATTAAGAAAATACTTAGTTTCAGAGCAGTCCTTGGTCAATTGTGATTGTTTCTTAACACATACTTGTCTTGCTTTGTGATAGGTTCTTGTATGAGGGGCTGGAAACAAACAGGGTCTCTACCAGCCGCTCCCACCCTGCCCCCTATTCCCTCCCGCCCCCAGTGGTCCCACCTTTATTGCACTCAAACTCCTCCCATCTTTCCATTAGCCAACCACAGCGCTAACCCAACACTACCTCCTCCATATTCCCTCTACTATCACACCTCCTCTACTGACATGTACAAGCATACCTTTCCTTTGCTCACTGCATGTACTCTCCTTGCATATCTTACATCCTACCAAAGCTCCATCATTCCCCCACTCAACCACTACCACTGTACTACTACTCACACCACCACCCATATCTCACCCATACTCAGCTCCCCTCCCACCAGCTCAAGAACCATCCCTATGCACCCCCCACATATTCTACCAACTATATTACTCAAACGTAAAGCATCCCTACAACTTAACAGAGTAACCCTCCCACCATACCTATTACCCACAGAGCACAATCATAACGTTTCCCTTATAAACAAACACATTCAAAACCTGAGAAAACTAATAATCTCATGCATATCAAAACTAGCCCTAAGTGGAGACATCCACCCCAACCCTGGCCCTACCATCTCCAACCCCAATCCTCATAATCAGACTAGAAACCACAACTTCTCCCATATTACAGCCAATAGAAAGCCAAGTGACTTCCTTCTACTAAGCCTAAATATTAGAAGTATATCCAACAAAGTCCATGAACTCCATGCCACCGTAGACTTATACTTCCAGATATAGTCATCCTGACAGAAACCTGGCTAAAACCTCACATTACCAGTGAGCAAATACTCCCTACAGCTTACGGCATACTAAGAGTAGACCGGCTAAACAAAAAAGGAGGTGGTGTAGCTATAATATTTAAACAGCATCTAAACATCCAGATCTTAAAATCATCAGCTCCACAAACAGGCAATGAAGAAATAATATATACCAACCTCAAAATTAACCAAAGCAAAACCATCAACATAATTGGATGCTACTTCCCACCTGGCCAAAACATCCCTCCACTAGAAAACCTCCTCAGCTGGTCTACCCACCATCTCCCCCAAGAAACTATCATCTTAGGTGATTTCAATATTGACTGGCAATCCTGTTCTGGCAACAATCCAACCCATCATGTACACCTTCATGGCTTCACCCAACTAGTCCAGTCACCAACAAGGATAAATAAAAACTCCAGCAAGCACACTACCCTGGATTGGATACTAGTCAGTAAGAACCCCCAGACATATATAACAGGCTGCTTATCAGATAGCCTCAGTGATCACTCCCCAACATTCTTACTCAAAAATACCTGTACCAAGCTAAACCTGTCATCTATCTTCAAATACGTAAAAAAATAAACTTTAACCCATTCACATTCATCTCATCCCTCAAAGAATGTAACTGGCATGCTCTAAAGTACCTCAGTCTAGATGACGCAGTTGAGGTTTTTAATACTACCTTCCTGAACATCCTTAATTACCATGCTCCCATAAGATTTTCCAGAACCAAAGCACAACCCTCCCCCCCCCATGGCCACAGAAAACCACTAAGTCAGAAATGAAAAACAGGGATAAAGCCTGGGAGCACTGGCGCAAAACCAAAACCCCCGCAGCTAGACAGAAATTCCTAGAACTACGCAATAGAGTCAAAAAGCTAATAAAACGGGACAAATTCCAATACTACCAGTCTGCCCTAGACTCCTCACAACACAGCCCCAAACAATTCTGGTCCTCCATAAACTCCATCCTCCACCCAGGTAAAGTCAGTACCCCTCCTCCTAACATCCCTCACTCCTCAGAAAATATTGCTACCTCATTCAACACACACTTCACCCAAACCATACTATCACTAGCTAAACAACACAACCCCCTCCTCCAACCCACACCTTCAACTAGTAATCTCCCCACTGCCTTCTCTTTTTCTCCTGTACCTACCCTCCAACATAAAAAAACTCATAACTAAACTTAAACCCACCAAATTAGCAGCAGACAACCTCCCAAGTGAATACCTACAAATCGCAGCTGATGCTCTGGCCTACCCAGTATCCATCTTGATTAACCGATCTCTGTCAGAAAGTTACGTTCCCACATTGTGGAAAGTCTCACATATAATTCCCCTCCACAAAGGCGGACCCTCTGCAGAACTAACCAATTACTGCCCCATAGCTATTCTCTCTCCACTCTCCAAAATACTAAAGAGATGCATACACTCTCAGGTCTAACACTACCTCCTTACTAACAACCTCCTTTCCAGTACTCAGCATGGTTTCCGACCAAACCATAGCACCAACACTGCCTTACTCTCCTTTACTAACACTATCCTTCAGCATAAAAACAATGGCTATCTCTCCTCTGCTACTTTCCTAGACCTATCTAAAGCATTTGACATGGTCCCACACAAACAACTTATCTCTGTCCTCAATAACCTATCCTTCTCACAATCAGTCACCAACTGGTTTCAGAGTTACCTGTCTGACCGCCAACAATCCGTTGTATGGCAGAATGACATATCTCCCCAACTACCTGTCTCCATAGGGGTTCCCCAAGGATCCATCCTTGGACCCCTACTTTTCTCTGTTTTCACCAATAATCTAGCCTCTGCCACCAAACATGGCACACTCATCCAATATGCAGATGACTCAACCATCATCTGCTCAGCCCAGTCCCTACCCAAACTGCAAAAAGTCACACAGGAAGCCTTTTCCTCTGTTGAAACATAGTTATCCGATGCCCAATTAATACTCAACCCAAACAAAACTAAACTACTCATCTTCCAACCCACCAAACATACTCAAAACAACTCTCACTTTAACATCACAGCAAAAGACAACACCACTATATACCCAACTGAACACACCAAATTGCTAGGAGTGGAAATAGACAAACTAAAATTTGACATTCACATACCCATGACCATAAAAAAGTCCACAAAAAACTAGGAGCATTATATAGAAATAAACAATTTCTCACCAAAGCAGCAAAGATTTCAATAGCAAATTCCCACCTTATCTCCACCCTACTTTATGCCTCTCCAGTATATACCAACCTAAGGCAATGTGATCTAAACAAGCTAGAGACCTGCTACAACAAAATCGCCAAATTCGCCACAGGGGCATCCTACCGTAGTCACCACTGTCTCTCACTTGCTGAACGGGGCTGGCTTGAACTCCCTCACCTCCTTCAGTGGTATCAACTCTCACTCGCCCACAAACTAGTAAACCATCCACTAAATGTCCCATCCCTCCAGAATCTACTCCAACCCTATTGCACCACCAGACCACTAAGATCCAGCAACAAAAATCACTTGCAGATCACTAAAGCCAATAACTCTGATGGTGAAGCACTATTCTCTTGTGCCATAGCCAAATTATGGAACTCACTCCCACCCACAATTACCTCCGTACCATCATGCACCAACTTCAAAACTTTATTAAAAGTGCACCTAAAAACATGCTGGCTATGCCCTTGCAACTCCCACTCTAATATCATCCACCCCATCCAACTACTACCTTTCTTTCACCTCCACTAACTACCTGATGATAGCAAGCTCAGATGCTCATAAGCCTAGTACTTATTATACAGCAGGAACTTCTCATTGTTACATTTGTTAATGCCTGTTATGTACTTCACAGATAAAGATTCTAGTTGTCTACTGATGTACTATGTTCTTCATCTGTAAATATGTTGTAAGTAATTTCTATGTTAAATTGTTAATCGCTATGTAATCCAATGTAACTACTGTCTGTTTATTTTACTGTGGAGCTTTTCTCCCCGGGCCTCCGCTGAAAATGGACCCACGTCCAGTCGGACACTCCTGGTCAACAAATTTAAATAAATAAATAAATAATAAATAACTTGTAGTGATTTATAAATCACTGAGATGAAGCCCAAGTGGCTGCTGAACAAATGTCATCCAAAGACACCCTAGATCGAAAAGCCGCAGAGGTAGAAATCGATCGGGTAGAATGGGCATGGACTCCTTGAGGTGTAGGCCGGCCCGAACTCTCATATGCCAAAAGGATACATTGGGAAATCCATATGGACAATGTGACCTTTGATATAGGTTTTCCCAAAGAGGACTTGGCAAAGGATACAAAAAGTTGGTCTGATTTCCTGTGATCAGGTGTCCTGTGCAAATAGAATCTTAGTTGCCTATGTACTTCTAGAGAATGCAACTTGTATTCACCTTTGTTTTGATAATTTGGGAAGAAGACTGGTAGATTAATAGATTGGTTGATATTAGACTCAGATGCAATTTTGGGCAGAAAGGAGGGGTTGGTCCTGAGAGCGACTCTATCCTTGTGGAAGACCAAATACGGTGTCTTGGCGCAAAGGGCTTGAATCTCCGAGACCCTTCTGGCTGAGGTTATGGCAACAAGAAAAGCCGTCTTCCAGGATATGTATTTTAGATCCACCGAAGTCGCAGGCTCAAAAGGTGGAGCTGTTAGAGACTGAAGTACAAGAGTTAAATCCCAAGGAGGAACTGCATCTTTTACTGGGGGTCTTAGCAGGAAAGTGCCTTTTAGAAAGGTCTTACATAATTTGGACGAAGTCAAAGGGCCTAGATCACTGCCAACATGATGACAGATTGCGGCCAACTGGACTTTGACCGTAGAAGAACTAGCACCTTGGTCGAATAAACCTGACAAAAAGTCTAGAACTGCTGGCAATGGGGCTGTAAAGGGATCTAGATTCCGATGCTCCGCCCAAATAGACAAACGCTTCCATTTACTATTATATACTCTTCTAGTGGATGGCTTGTGAGCGGCTACTAAGATAGCCTTGACAGGGGACGAGATACCGTGAGTCCTAGCTATTACTGGAACTGGATTAACCAAGCTGTGAGCTTGAGGTTGTCCAGACCCGGGGTCGACAGGCCTGATGGGTGAGAAATCAGATCCAGGATGGGATCTAGAATCCATGGGGGATTCAGTAGATGAGACCATAAATATGGGAACCAAGCTTGACGAGGCCAGAATAGGGCAATGAGGATTATTCTGCTCCCCAACCATCTGGCTTTCTATAGAAACTTCAGCATCACGGGCAGAGGAGGGTAAGCATAAAGTAGACCGGGTGGACAAACATGCACCAGAGCGTCCCTGTGGGATTCCCCGGGTGGGGGAATTAGAGCGAAGTAGTCACTGCACTTTGTGTTCGAAGGAGAGGCAAAAAGAAAGCGGTTGGTGGACGTAGCCCTTTCCCACACTCTCATGGCCTACCGACAAAGTGGATAGGACCTGGTTCCCCATTGTTTGTTGATATACCAGACCGACATGTTGTCTGTCTGGATTGCAATTGTCCCCAAGGGAAGAAGGCTTTGAAGTGCTTGCAATGCCAAAAGCACCACTCTAATCTCTAGGACATTGATATGCAATGAGGTCTCCGAATGGTTCCACATGCCTTGGACGGTCTTGCCCAAGCAGTGCCCCCCACCACCCGAGGCGAGGCGCGTCCGTGGTCACCGTAGCTAGAGGAGGGGACACAGAGAAGGGGCACCCCTTCTGGAGGTCTGGGGACTAGAGCCACCATAAAAGGGCTTTCCTGCATACCCTGCTGAGAGGAACGGGGAAGTTCAGGGGATGTAGCAGCAAGGACCACTGGACTTGTAAGGTCCATTGAAGAACTCTCATGTTTAAATGCGCCATGGGAAGTAGGTTGATGGTTGCCGCTATCGAGCCTAGAGCCCTCAGGACCAATTCCACCGGGGGAGCTGGGGATTGAAGAAGGGCCAGTACATGGAGGTTCAGAGTTTGAAGCCGGTCTGGAGTCAAGAAGGCTAGAAGCTGGTTGGTGTTCAATCTGTCATCGATGAAGTCTAGGATTTGAGCTGGAAGAAGGGAAGATTTTTCGATGTTTATCGTAATCCCCAGCCGGTGAGCTAGATGGAGAAAGTAATCCCTGGCAGTGCAAAGTAGATGCCTGGTGGGGGCGGTCAGGAGCCAGTCGTCCAGGTACAGAAAGACCTGAATTCCCTGGAGTCTCAGGTGGGCCGCTACGACTGTTAACACTTTGGTGAATACTCTGGGGGCTGTGGTGAGACCAAAGGGAAAGACCCTGAATTGGTAATGGCTGGCTCCCAGCCGGAAGCGGAGAAACCTCCTGGATCGTCTGTCCATAAAAATGTGGTAGTACGCATCCTTGAGGTCTATAGAGCACATCCAGTCGTTCTCCTGCAAAAGGGGGAGAATGGATTGAAGAGTGACCATCCGGAACTTTTCTTTGGCTACTGACAGGTTCAGAAAGGACAGGTCGAGGATTGGTTTGAGGTCCCCCGTCTTTTTTGGCACCAAGAAGAACCTGGAGTAAAAGCCTGACCCGGACTGGTCTGGGGGGACGTGCTGGATTGCTGTTTTTCCTAGCAGCCGGCGTATCTCTTCGGTTGCCACCTCCCTTTGATTGGGTGGGACATCGGGGGGGCTGCGAGGGGGACTAAGAAAGGGGATCTTGTAGCCTCTGGATATGATCTGAAGCACCCAGCGATCTGTTGTAATGGACTCCCAAGCTGCCAGGTGCCTCGAGAAACACCCCCCGACTGCCACCAGAGCGGAACAGACGGGCAACCCTTCAGAGTTGCTGCGTGGGCCGATCAGAGAAAGGTTCTCTGGACCCAAAGTTCTTCGGACCCCCTCTGCCTCTGGGGCGGCGTCCACCCTGTCCTCCTCTGCCTCTGAAGGACGAGGGGTCCGGAGCGAAACGGGACTGTTGAGACTTCCGGAACCACATCTTCTTCTATCCCTTTTGGTTCCTGGAGAAGGACCTCTGGGGAGCAGAGAAGCGGACTCCGACAGCAGAAGTCTTCCTGTTCTTTCACTCTGGACCAGTGCGTCACGTACGGTCTTGCCAAAAAGGGCAGACCCATCAAACAGGGCATTTGCGAACGACACCTTAAAGAGTTCCACAAAATCACAGTGACGGAGCCACGCCTGTCGCCGTAGGATGATGCCTGCTCTGCTAGCTCTAGCGGCCCCTTCCGTGGCATGGGACAGTAACCACATAGAGGTATTGGAGATAGATTTGAGAGTGGCCATCCGGGTAGAGTACACTTTCTTGTCCTCCGCCGACATGGACTCTGGGGGCGACCCAGCGTATTCTTTGATAAGATCCCGCTGGAGCCGTATGACGTGTGCCATATAATTCAGCGACCTCACAGAAAAGGTGGCTGAAGTGAACACCCGCTTCCCCAGATGGTCCATCGTCCGAGACTCCTTGTCTGGAGGATGGACCGAGGAACTCTCCTGGGCCAGTTCCTTTTTGGTAGCGACCGCCACCAACATGGCATCTACCGGGGCTCCCTTGCACCAACATGACTTGTCCGAAGGGGGGCTGAGAATTTTGTCCGGCCTCTTTGGGATGGGCTCCACAGTGTCCGGTTCCTTCCATGCCCTGGTAGTAATCAGGTCTACCAGGGGATCGGCGGGAGGGGACACCCCAGAGGTAGATGGGTCTGCTTCAAACGCCTCCAGAAACACAGACTTGTCAGAGGAAGGTTTTGGGGCAGACCACCCCCCCGATCCGAAGCATCTCCATAATGTCTCCGAAGGAGATGTCTTCGGGGATTACCCTTGGGGAACCTTCCCCTTCCTCCAAATCTGTGTCCTCTGTCAAGGACTCAGGGGAATCCAAGTGCCTCCTCTTGCACTTGCGTTTGTGAGGAACCTCCTCGGGGGAGGGGGGGCTGTCCGAGGAGGCCTCACCAACCACATCATATTCCAGCAATGGAACTATCTGGGACGTCTGAGCAGGCTGTCCCTGGGGCCGAGTGATGGTAGGCGGACCCATCTGAGAGGGAGTGCAGGGTGGAACCGTAGCTGAAGCCGGGGGCCTGGAATCCCTCGACAAAACCCTCTCCACGACATCGAACCATGAAGGAGAGCTGCTCTCCCTAGGATCCGAGAGCAGACCCTCCCTTGGATCCGACGTGCGGATCGGAGCCGGCACCGACGTGGTTGGATCCGAAGGGTCAGTATGCTCCGACCGAGGTGGAGCCGAAGCCATACTGACACCTCCAAATCCGAAGCTCAGCTCTTGGCTCCGAGAGCTCGGATCCGAAGAAAATGGACCCGACAGACTTGAAGGTGCCATCGGCACCGAAGTACATGATACTATCGGTGCCGACAGTTCCCCGGCGCCAATGTTACCCGGCTCCGAAGACTCCGAACCCCAGTAGTGGGTCGGAGAAGGAGCAATTGAGGTGAAAAAGGGGGTCGAGCTCCCCCCCAGAGGAGGGTGGCAGGAGCACTCCCATCTACAGCTGGGCCTTGAGAAACCTGCGCATCATCCGGTCCAAGTCTGCATCTGACATACTACGTGTAGACCTTGATGAGGCCACCGAGGCGGGCCAGGAATGCTGCCTTGATGACCTTGAAGGCAACCAGGTCTCCTCCTCCTCCGGCCCCGACGAAAAGTGGGGAGATCGTGACCGGGAAGGAGAAGACTCTGAGGCCCTAGGAGGAGAAACCTGTTTGGCTGGCAGGGCCGATGAAGAAGCCTCGGCCCGCCGCTTGTGATGCTTTTCCCGGTGTTTCTCCTTTCTGGTGTCCCTCTCCTCCTGGCTCAAGGTGGGAGGTTAAGTCCCGGCCAGGGGAGGGGGAACAACAGGTGGCGCTGCCGCAGCCGGGGCAAATACCACGGGAGGACCAGAGGACGAAGCCGGGTCTGGGGCAGAAGTCCCGCCAGAATCAGCTTCGACCTCCGATCCTTGAGGGCCCTGGGGTTGAATGCTGCGGAAATAGTGCAGCCGGAGGAGGGATGTTCAACTCCAAGGCATAAAACGCACTGAGTGTGGCCATCCGCTGGGGACAGCTTATGGCCACACTCGGTACACTTTGAAAAGAAGGTTTTGGGTGCCTCAGCCATACCTAAAAGAAAACACACTCGGTAGGCCCAAAAACACACACACACACACACACACACACAGACACCCTAACGCGTACATGACGGGGTGGGGGAGGAAAACACTAAAAGGGTAACTAGACACTAAAAAAAAAACATGTTAATGCTAGTGGGGAACTAAGCTAACTCACACACACAAAACTATTAGTTTAAAATTACAAGAAAAAAGGATTTTTCTCACAAAAATCGACACCACTACACCTGGAAGCTCGATCAAGCTGCTGAGAGAACCGTGGCAAACTAGATCTGAGGTCAGGAAGGGATAGCAGAGGATTATGGGTTGGGGGAGGAGCTTGGAGCTCGGATCTTAGCTGTTGGAAGCTGCCGGCTCAGATCCGATACGGATCCGATAACCCATAGGTTGATGGACAAATGAAGTTAACTACTTCAGATTCTTTGTTTCCAGGCTGTGACAGTCTTGACTCTAAACTTTTTAAGTACCACTGAAGTTTCCTCATATGTAGTCTTGCATATGGAATTAGAAGAATGCAGGAGGTCATAAACCCCAAGGCTTGCAGAATTTGTCTTGCAGATAGCAGGGTTTTTATGGCCATCTGTTTGAAGTACGTCATCAATTGAATTTGCTTTTCTGGCATAAGGCAAGTCATTTGGGCAGTTGTATTCAAGCTTGCACCCAGGAATGTAATTTTTTGAGAGGGTACCAGTTGTGATTTCTTTTCGTTTATGGTGTACCCTAGACAAGTTAGAACCCTTTTTACAAACGCCAGATGCTTTAGAAGAATGTCCTTTTTTTCCTGCCTGAACTAGACAATCGTCCAGGTATGGATATAACTGAAAATTTCTTTGCCTGCAAAATGCAATTACTGGTGCCAGGGACTTTAAGACCCTGGGTGCAGTAGATAAGCCAAAGGGCAGTGCAGAGAACTGGTAATGCAAGTAGCCTGCTTTGAAGTGGAGGTATATTCTGCAAGATTCCCTGATTGAGATATGCAGGTAAGCCTCTTTTAAGTCTAGAGTTATCAACCCAGCATCTTTGCCTAGCATAGGTAGTAACTGTTGAAGAGTCAGCATCTTGAATTTTGGAAAGTCCAGAAATGTGTTTAGAGTGGAAAAGTCCAGAATTGGACACATTGATTTGTCCTTTCTGGGTACCAGGAAAAGTCTGGATTAGAAGCCTTGTCCTCTCTTCTGGTACTGGTTGAATAGCCCCCATGTTCATGAAGGACAGAACTTTGTTTCTGGGCCTCTGCCCACTGATTTGGGGGCAGGTCTGGCCATCCGTTTGGGATTGGCAGCGTGTGGAAGTGAAATCTGTATCCCCGGGATACTATATTTAAAACCCATTTGTCCTGGGTAATAAGTTGCCAGTTTTGTGCATGAAGTGCTAGCTTTCCCACCAAAGGGGTGGCTAAGAGGTAAGTGCTTGGGGACTGTAGAGGGAAGTCATTGAGACTGTATACCATAGGGAGGTGCCTTGTTGCTTCCATATTTGATGGTAGAGGCACCCCATTGTTTTGTTCTAAAAGTTCCTTGTGACTGAAACCTGGAGCCTTTGGAATGTCTTGATTTGACTTGAGCGGCTCTCGAAGGGACTGGAAAGGACCAGTTCTTAGTAGGCCAGTGCCTACTAAATCTTGGAGGTAGCACTTGTAAGAAATCTTTCACAGTTTGCATAGATTGAGCTTCATCTTCCATCTTTTTTAACACTTCTTCAGCCTCATTACCAAAGAGACGGTCCTGTAAAGGTGCATCCAACAATTTTGCTTTAACATGGTCAGGCAGAGTTTGATCTTTGAGCCAAGCATGCCTTCTTAGCACAGATCCAGTTACAGCAGACCTGCAAGAGGCCTCCAAGGAATCAAAACCACATTGCAAAGTATGTTTTCCAACTTGTTCAGATGAATGCAATAAATCCTGCAATTCTTTATTTTCCACACAGTC
The DNA here is from genome assembly GCF_019279795.1 of Protopterus annectens. Taxonomy (NCBI): domain Eukaryota; kingdom Metazoa; phylum Chordata; order Ceratodontiformes; family Protopteridae; genus Protopterus; species Protopterus annectens. The sequence continues at coordinate 711,242,904 of NC_056750.1, read as the reverse complement.
AGAGATTAACATAATTTTCTGTTTAAGTAGTCCCATGATATGCTGTTGATATTTAAGATTATGACATTGACAGTTTAAAGCCTGGATTGCCAAGGTTGCAGACGTGTAAACCTTCTTACCCCATCTTTCCAGCGCCCTGGAATCTCTATCAGAAGGGGTAGGTTTTTTGGCAGTAGAGGCGTTAATGCCCTTGGGGCCCTGAGAAATGGTTTCAGGATCAGCAATAGAAAAGGAATTTGTGGGAGTCAGGAACCCTGTATTATCTGTCTGGCTTACAAGGAGCCGGGGGCAGAGAATCAGGAGTCATACTAGATTCTGAAAAAACATCAACAACAATGTCTAGAACAGGAGGTATAGCCAAAGGCCTATGCTGAGGAAGTAGAAGAAAATCTCTAAGTCTCTCTTTAGATTCAGAGAAATCCTGACTTTACCAGTGGGAATGTTCCCTTAAGGCATGTAAAGTTTCCCCAAAAGAAAAATCCTCAGGGGGAGAGGCAGAAGGAATGGAATCCTCTGCATCAGAGTCCTCATAAGTAGGAATAGACAAATCCTGTTCATTAGAAGAGTCAGAAGAAATATAATCCTGTTGAGAAGATTCATAATCAATGTCTTGCCTAGGCCTCTTAAGTGGAGGAGGTTGGCTACCCCTGATCAGAGTAATTAAATCTTCAGCCATTTTGATCATTTGTTTTTTAGGCATGGGGGCCTGCACGTGTCCCAAGCGTCGGTTTTTTAGACATAGATTTAGATTTTGGCCTTAGTTTTGAAGATGGCATCGGTCTAATATACAAATCTGTAGGCCTGAAAACACCCTCAGAAGCTGGTGCCTGCACAGCGGCTCTGGACCCATCTAAGATAAAGACATCCACGGGTTCCATAATTGAAGCTTCTCGCGGCATACCGGACTCCGAATGGGTCTCAGTAGAGGCCTGCGAATCAGAAGTAGTGGGTATCAGGGGCTGCAAAAGCGCCTCACTGGGTACCAGCGATTGGCTTAGGAGAAGCGTCTTTGTCGGATTTGGATCTCAGTGGTCTGTCTATGTCTTTTTCTTTGCGTTTTTTAGATATTCCCGTATTCGGATTGCTAACCGACGACATTTCTGGATAATTAAATCTTGAGCCAAAATATTTAAAAGCAAAAATATACCGATGTTTAATCGTGCCTTGATTAAATTTAGCACAAAACCGACAGCAAGGCATGTTGTGGTCAGGGCCTAGGCAAGGAATACAGTACAAACGAAAATCTTTATGCGGTATTTGCTTCCCACAAGTAATGCAGTTATTAACTTTTACTGACATCGGTAAGGAGCAAGAAAAAGTTTCCCCAACGGGGTACTTAGCTTTTAGTTGAAGACTTCGGTTCTGAAACTCAGAAACAAAAATTTCAGGAGTTGGCCGACTGGCACTTGCAAACTGCTTCTGCTTCGGGTACTGAGCGGCAAGAAAGACTGATGTAATGGTGTCGGCCGCATGTTTTATACCCGACGACCTGACGTCATGGAAGAAGGGACAGCAACCGACGCAGGACCCAAGACTTTGTTAATCAGGCCAAATGAGGGCAACCTGCCAGCAGACTACCCAAATGTAATGACTGCAACAGTGAAACACGAAGAACATGCTATGATGCATTATGAGAGAGGGAGGAGCTTGAGACTCTGATCAGAAGAGTCACATTCGATGTCGGATCCGAGAAAGTACAGTTGTGTACACTTAGCATAAATGTAGATGTTCGAGTGTACTCACTGTTGCAGTCATTACATTTGGGTAATCTGCTGGCAGGTTGCCCTCAGTCGGCCTGAATAACAAAGTCTTGGGTCCTACGTTGGTTGTTGTCTCCTCTTCCATGACGTCAGGGGTATAAAACAAGCAGCCGACGCCATTTTATTTAGTTTTTCTTGCCCCAGATGTCAGGTGCCCCCCAAATGGGGAAAAAAAAAAAAAAAAAAATATATATATATATATATATATATGTATGTATATATATATTTATATAAATAAACAGCAATATATGTAAATGGACTTTCAGCAACATAAACTTTACCTTCATCTAAAAGTTAATACACCACAAAGGCTTTAGAATACAGTGAAGGAAAGAGAAGTTATAGAAAAGGGGGGGATGGTGGGTGGGTAACCCGGACTGCAACAGTGAATACACTTGAACAGCTACATTTATGGTAAGTGCACACAACTGTACTATGTTCTTTGCGTTTCACTGCTGCAGTCATTACATTTGGGTAGAATCCCAAAGCTATGGACGGGAGGATGGAACTATATAGCATTAGGAGCGGCTATAAGGCCCTGCAGAACTGCAAATTTGGAGAAGAGAGACAAATGATAATGCTTTCTGAAGGTATGAACAGAGCTCCACGTAGCAGCTTCTAGAACATCTTTGGTTGGAACTCCTCTGAAAAAGGCTGCCGAGGTAGAGGCAGCCCTGGTGGAATGTGACTTGATTCTCTTGGGCACAGGTTTACCATGGTGCAAGTAGCAGAAATGAATGCAGTGGCTTATCCACTTAGAAATATTCTGCTTTGATATAGCCTTCCCCTCTGATCCTGAAGCAAATGCCACCAGTAGTTGCTCAGACTTTCTTAGAGATTTGGTCCTGTTTAAGTAGAATCTTAATTGTTTGTGTATGTCCAATGAATGCAGAATCCGCTCCCCCTTGTTCTGCGGATTTGGGTAAAATGTTAACAGGTGAATAGTTTGGTTAAGAGCCACACTGGATACTACCTTAGGCATAAAGGAAGGATTTGTCCTGAGGGACACCCTGTCCGGGTAAAATGTAATAAAAGGCTCCACAGCCATGAGAGCCTGTAGTTCTGAAACCCTTCTTGCTGAAGTGATTGCCAAAAGGAAAGCCATTTTCCAAGATAAAAATTTTATATCCGCAGTAGCTGCTGGTTCAAAAGGAGGCAGGGTGAGTTTTTCCAGCACAAAATTGAGGTCCCATGCAGGAGCTGGTGATCTTCTGGGAGGCCTTAAATTTTTGGCCCATCTAAGATACTGCTATAGCAGAGGATGAGAAAAGATGGGAGGCTCCGTGTTGTAATGAGCCGAAATGGCAGAGGCATGGATTTTTATTGAAGAAAAAGATAGGCCCTTGTCAAGCATCTCAGTCAAGTATTGTAAAATCTGAGGGATATTTGGTTTTGCTGTGTCCATTCCTTGTGCTTGGTTCCAAGCACAGAATCTCTTCCATTTATCAGCATAAGATTTTCTAGTACTAGGCCTTCTGGCTTCCAAAATGACATCCATCACAGATTTACTGAGAGGTGTTGTTTGAAGAATTAAATGATCAGCCATGCTGTAAGGTTCAGAGTTTGGAGCTGAGTGTGCAGATTTGATTGTACTGCTGAGACAGTAGATGAGGTATTTGAGGCAAGTACCGAGGAGGGAATTGAGACATATTCCTTAGAATTGGGTACCAGTGCTCGTGAGGCCAGTCCGGAGCAATTAGGATCATTTTTGGTTTTTCCTGTCTGACCTTTAATAAGACCTTGGAGAGAAGAGGCAGAGGGGGAAAGGCATAGACTGATAGGTTTTTCCAACTGAAGGATAGGGCATCCACTTTCCATGATTGTCTGTGATAAGTCCTTGTGCAGAATTTCTCCAGTTGATAATTTTGGGGAGAGGCAAATAGATCTATGTCTGCGCTCCCCCATTTCTGTGTTACCACGCTGAAGATTTGTGGATCCAGTTTCCACTCGTGGGGGTCCAGAAGATTTCTGCTTAGGTCGTCTGCCAGAGTATTTTGTTTTCCTGGCAGGAATTGAGCTTGAAGATGTACTTGGTAAGTCAAGGCTGTGTTCCACAATGCCATGGCTAGTCTACAAAGGGGGTAGGAATGTGTACCCCCCTACCTGTTTATGTACCACATAACCATGGTGTTGTCCATCTTTATCAGTAGTTGCCCTGGATGAAGTAAGTCCATGAAGGCTGTCAGAGCATTCTGAACAGTTAGCATCTCTTTCTGGTTGATATGCAATGATGCATTTGTTTTGGGCTCCATATGCCCTGAATGCATCTCCCTGCCAGGTGGGCCCCCCAAGCATAGTCTGATGCGTCTGTAGTTAGGGTTTGGGTGGCAGGGGGTACAGTCAATAACAATCCCTTGTTTTGGTGACATGTCTCTGCCCACCAAAGAAACTCCTGTTGTAGGCAGGGAATTAGAGGAATCATTGTTTCCAGACTGTGACAATGTTGACTCCATAAACTTTTTAGGTACCATTGAAGTTTCCTCGTATGCAGTATTGCATATGGAATTAGTAGAATGCAGGAAGCCATGAACCCCAAAACCTGCAGAAATTGTTTTGCAGATAACTGTTTTTTTGTTGCCATCTGTTTGAAGTATGTTGTCTTTTGCCTTTGATTGTCTGGCGTAAGGTAAGCCATCTGGGCAGTTGTATTCAAGCTTGCACCCAGGAATGTAATTATTTGAGAGGGTACCAGTTGTGATTTCTTTTCGTTTATTGTGTACCCTAGGCATGTTCGAAGCCTTTTTACAAACAGATGTTGAAGAATGTCCTTGTTCTCTGCTTGAATGAGACAGTAGTCCAGGTAAGGATAAATTTGTATGCTTCTTTGTCTGCAAAATCCAATTAATGGCACCAGGCACTTTGTAAAGACCCTGGGCGCAGTAGATTAGCCAAAGGGCAGTACAGAGAATTGGTAATGCAAAATACCTGTCTAGAAGTGGAGGTATCTTCTGCACGATTTCCTTATTGGGATATGCAGGTATGCCTCAAGTCTAGAGTCACTAACCAAGCGTTCCTGCGCAGCATAGGCAGTAGCTGTTGTAAAGTCAGCATTTTGAATTTTGGAATGTCCAGGAATGTGTTCAAAATCGAAAAGTCCAGTATTGGACGCCAAGCATTGTCTTTTCTGGGTACCAGGAACAGTCTTGAATAAAAACATTGTCCTTTTTCCTGTTCTAGTACTGGTTGAATAGCTTCCATATCCATGAGGGACGTAACTTGTTTCTGAGTCTCTGCCCACTGATTTTGTGGCAGATCTGGCCAACGTCTGGATTTGGCAAAGCATGGAAATTAAATCTGTACCCCATGGGATACTATGTTTAATACCCACTTGTCCTGGATAATTAACTGCCAATTTTGAGCATGAAGTGCTAATTTTCCCCCCAAGGGAGCTGCCAAAAGATAAGTGCTTGGTGAAGGTAGAGGGAAGTCATTGAGACTGCTTACTGTAAGGTTGTGCTTTGTTTCCTCCAGATTTGGAGGTGGAGGCACACCATTACTTTGACCTGTAAGAACCCTGTGATTGGTATCTAGAGCCTTTTGAGCGCCTGAATTTGCATTGAGAGGCTCTGTTGGACAAAGGAAAGGACCAGTTTTTAGTAGGCCAGTCCCTACTGAACCTGGGTGGCTGCACCTGTAAGAAATCTTTTACAGTTTGCATAGATTTAGCTTTGTCTTCCATTTTCTTTAAAACCTCTTTTGCCTTATTAGCAGAGTATCATGCTGTAAAGGGGCATTCAACAATTTAGCTTTAACATGATCAGGCAGATTTTGCTCCTAGAGCCAGGCATGCCTTCTAATCACAGATCCAGTAACTGCGGCCCTGCAAGAGGCCTCCAGGGAATTAAAACCACACTGCAAAGTATGCTTTCCAACCTGTTCTGCTGCATGTAATAATTCTTGTAGTTATTTATTTTCCATACAATCAGAAATCAACATAATTTTCTGTTTCAATAAGCCCATAAGATGCTGTTGATATTTAAGCATATGAAGCTGGCAGTTTAATGCCCTAATTGCCAAAGTTGCAGACTTATAAACCTTCTTTCCCCATCTATCCAGCGCCCTGGAATCTCTATCAGAGGGGGTAGGATTTTTGGCTGTAGAGGCCTTTACACCTTTGGGACCCTGTGAGATAGTCTCAGGACCAGCAGCAGGATTTCTGAATAGAAATTTGTGGGAGTCAGGAACCCTGTAATATCTGTCTGGCTAACTAGGAGCCAGAGGTAGGGAATCAGGAGCCATGCTTGATTCCGAAAACACATCTACAATGTCTAATACAGGAGGTATAGCCAAAGGCCTATGCTGAGGAAGAAGGAGGAAATCCCTAAGCCTCTTTTTTGATTCAGAGAAATCCTGACTCTCCCAATGAAAATGTTCCCTTAAAGTATGCAAGGTTTCTCCAAAAGAATGATCCTCAGGAGGAGATGCAGATGGGATGGCTTCTTCTGCATCTGAATCCTCATAGGGTGGAATAGAAAATTCCTGATCAGAAGAAATGGAAACCTGATCTGAAGATTCATAATCAGTGTCTTGCCTAGGCCTCTTAGCAGGGGGGGGTTGGGAACCCCTGAACACGGTAATTACGTCCTCAGCCATTTTGATCATCTGTATTTTAGGCATAGGGGCCTGAGCAAGTGGCTCATGCGTCGGTTTTTTTAGACTTAGATGTTTTTGATCTTGTTTTTGAAGCTGGCGTCGGTTTTATATAAAAATATTGAGGCCTGAAAACATAGTCAGAAGCTGGTGCCTGCTCAGCGGCTCCGGACCCATCCAAGGGGAGACATCCACGGGTTCAATACTCTGAGAATCTCGCGGCATACCGGACTCCGCATGGGTCTCAGTAGAGGCCTGCGACACAAAAGTAATGGGTATCAGGGGCTGCGAAAACTCCTCACTGAGTACCGGTGAACCAGCGACTGGCTTAGGAGAAGCTTCGTCGTCGGTTTTGGACCTTGACGGTCTGTCTCTTTTTCTTTGCATTTTTTGTCAACTTCAGTAGTCAGATTGCTAACCGAAGACATTTCAGGGTAATTAAATCTGGATCCAAAATATTTTGAAGCAAAAATATACTGACGCTTAATAGTGCGTTGGTTAAATCTAGCACAAAACCGACAGCAAGGTACATTACGATCTGGGCCTAGGCAAGGAATACAGTACAAATGAAAATCCTTAGGAGGTATTTGCTTCCCACAAGTAATGCATATATTAACTTTTACTGACATCGGTAAGGAGCAAGAAAAAGTTTCCCCAACGGGGTACTTGGCTTTAGTTGAAGACTTCGGTTCTGAAACTCGAATGCGAAAATTTCAGGAGTATGCCAACCAGCACTTGCAAACTGCTTCTGCTTCGGGCACCGCGCGGCAAGAAAGACTGAATAAAATGGCGTC